>NC_081322.1:59564013-60244728 GCF_026419965.1 Kogia breviceps
ATAAAACAAGAGAGAAATGGGCTTCCCTGGTGGCGCAGTGGTTGGGGGTCCGCCTGCCCATGCAGGGGACACGGGTTTGTGCCCCGGTCGGGGAAGATTCCACATGCCGCGGAGCGGCTGGGCCCGTGAGCCATGGCTGCTGAGCCTGCGCGTCTGGAGCCTGTGCTCCGCAACGGGAGAGGCCACTCAAAAAAAAAAAGAGAGAGAAATCTGCCAAAAATCAGACTAAATATTAGCAGACAAAAACATCACCTGCTTGGCTTTTTGTTTTTATTTTCCTCAAGTCAGCCAGACGTATTTATTAGAAAAAGGAAGACAGTAATAGTAGTTCACTTTTTCATTCTTAGCACTCAATTAACACACATCCAACAACTGGAAAGGTACTTGTTATCATGGTACTGACATGATAGCACTAAAGTCAGTCTAAGGCCCCATAAATCATCCTGTACAACCAAACTGTTCAATGGCCTGGCCATTGAAGGTGAATTCCATCTTAGCTCCTAAGATAAGGGAACTGAGCTCTTGATAAGTTAACACATTAGTGTAGCAACTACATGTGGCATAGAAGGGAGAGGAGGACACACCCACATCCCTGCCCACCCATCGTGAGGTCTGTAATCTTCCACCCACATCATTCACTTTCTCTTCACAGCACTCACGACGCTGACATGTTTAGTAACTGTCTCTCTTACCCCATCAGAATTCAGGTTCCATGACACCAAGAATTAACCCTTCTTCTCACTCCCGTATCCTAGTGCCTGGAAGAGTATCTGACACAAAATAGGTGCTGGGAAAATATATTTACTAAGTAATAAAAATAAATTATGCAGGCAGTTGAAAAATGACTTTCTCTTTCTGGATAATTTTTATCCCTAATCGCTTGCTGTTAGTAGTTGTCTTGTCCACCGCTCCACCCACTATAACCAATCTCCTCCTGCCTCAGCTAACAATTATCTCAATCTGAAAGCCCTTCATAGTCAAGGGCAGACAGGGACGGTTTGATGTTGAGCTGTTAAGGGTCTCCCCTGAGTTCTGAGGATGCTTGCTCTTAAAGGGCACCACTTTCCTCCTGGGCAGGAGACACTTCACCTTTTACCTCTCCTCTTGAAACTTCTTTCTTAGGAGTTTTTTCATAGACTAGATGCTCTCATTCAGCAACACGAGCTTTGTACATCTCCATCATGTCTGGAGTTACAAGGTTCTTTCCGTATTGAGAGACTTGTGTCTTGTAAGCAACTTCATCTTTCATTACGAGATGCATCTCATCTCTCCCATTCTAAATTTATTTATTTTTGGCTGCGTTGGGTCTTTGTTGCTGAGCGCGGGCTTTTCTCTAATTGTGGTGCGCGGACTTCTCATTGCGGTGGCTTCTCTTGTCGTGGAGCACGGGCTCTAGGCGCGCGGGCTCAGTAGTTGTGGCTTGCGTGCTCTAGAGCGCAGGCTCAGTAGTTGTGGTGCATGGGCTTAGTTGCTCCGCAGCATGTGGGATCTTCCCGGACCACGGCTTGAACCCGTGTCCCCTGCATTGGCAGGCGGATTCTTAACCGCTGCGCCACCAGGGAAGCCCATCTGCCCCATTCTGATCACGACATCCACAAGATGCATTCTTGCACTGAAGCCTTGCCTTCTAAATAAAAACCTGGGAAGCATTTAATACTGTGAGGGATGGACAAGCCTACAACCACAGCTCCCTTTAGACACCCTCTGCTCCACCCCTACAACCCCCTTCCCAAAGCTACAGTAGTTCTGGGCAGGCCCACGTCCAAAGTGCACATGAAGGCACTGGACTGACCATTACTTTGGCCTTTCCATACTGCATTCACCTGATTACCTCTACTTGGAAGTAGATCTCATCTTGCCAAACCTGAGAGAAGGCCAGCAGGCTGTGGCAGGCTGGTCCTTTATGCTACGGCGCGGTTTGTAATACCAACCTTCACCTCATGCTTTGGTGAGCGTTAACCTCACAGACTCTCATGCCCCTTCCAATGGGGGCATAAGCAATGGGACAAATGGTAGCCCTGCTGCTATCACACAGTATCATCCTGAGCTTGGGTGTGTTGTGCTAATTCTTAGCCTGGTTTATCCTCCACTGTCTCCTAAATTGTATTGATACTTGATGTCGCTTGAAACAGGCCTTTTTCTTGACAGCCTTGACAAACCAGAAACCCACATCCACGACTGGGCACAGACCTACAGGCCTTGCAGAGCCTTGGGAGAAGACCACAGTCCATGCCAGGTATGAGAGCACCTGAGGAGTTTTTTTTTTTGTTTTGTTTTGTTTTTGCGGTACGCGGGCCTCACTGTTGCGGCCTCTCCCTTGCGGAGCACAGGCTCCGGACGCGCAGGCTCAGCGGCCATGGCTCACGGGCCCAGCCGCTCCGCGGCATGTGGGATCTTCCCAGACCGGGGCACGAACCCGTGTCCCCTGCATCGGCAGGCGGATTCTCAACCACTGCGCCACCAGGGAAGCCCCTGAGGAGTTTTTTAAATGCACAGATTCCTGGCCTTTATTCTCAGGAAATTTTGATTCAGGAAGATGAAGAGTGAGTCCAGAGAATCTGTATTCTTTAAAAGTTTATTCACTACTGTCACTTCTGCCAGCCCCTCAAACATCCCCCTCACAACGTCTGAAGCAGATTCACTTTGGGAACCGACTTACCTAAACCACATTCCTATCAGCAATGCAAAAAGAAACAAGAACTACTTTGTTTTCCTCTCAGAACAAAGGGAGTACTCATTCATTCATTCATTCATTCATTTACTCATCTGTGCATCCAGCAGCACAATGCTGCAAATCTGCAGGGAAATAAAAGATGAATAAGTTACAGTTCCTGTTGCCAGGAATGACTACGTTAGTTATGGGATCCAGTGCAAAATAAAAGCATGGGGCCCCTTGCTCAGAAAATATGAAGCACTTCAAGACGGTGACAGCAGAGCATTAAACCAAGCACAGGGCCCATCTAAGCGTGGGCAAAGCGTGTTCATTTTGGGAGCCGACTGACCTAAACAACACTCCTATGAACAAGAACAAAAAGCAACAAGAAGTACTTTGTTTTGCTCTCAAAACAAGGAGAGCCCTCAGCTACGCCCATGACAGTGGCCCTGCTTATGTATAAAAGCAGGAATCTAGAACATTTCCACTTGAGAAATGAAGTTCAAAAAGGCAAAAAGTAATGAGGTAATAAAAAAAATATATCATTAAGAGTCTCTATTTCAATCAATTTTTCTAGTTGAATAACTAGCCCTTGCTCTTCCAATGACTGTGCTTAAATAAGAACAACACAGAATGATGAATTAACATTCTTTATTACTTTGGGGCTTTCCTGGATCCTATTGCCTTCTAGAGGCTGTAACAATGAGTCCTTACAAATAAAAGCCCGCTTTGTAGAGATGACTGAGGCATAAGCAAGTGACATCCATGGCTTCATGAAAAGGAAAGAATAAAAGTTCTTCATTTCTACGTAACTCACAATGGCTCCTAAGTATCCTAATCTTCTAATGAAATGGGAAAAAAAAAGTGTGAAAACTTTCACTTAAGACAGCTGACTTCAAACTTAAATTAATCCACATGCCCTTAATAAATGAGCTCTTCCACACCTCAGAACATGATTCTTGCTAAGCCATTTGTCACATTCATATTCTGACACTTCATGTTAGTAATCATCATGATTCCATAATATAGAATTATGTAATTTAGGAAGTTGACTGTACCCAGACAAAACTATAATTCAAAAAGATACACGCACCCCTATGTTCATAGCAGCACTGTTCACAATAGCCAAAACATGGAAACAACCTAAATGTCCATCAACAGAAAAAAGTTATTTATCCATTCATCTGTCGATGAATGGATAAAGAAGATGTGGGGTGTATACACACACACACACACACACACACACACACACACAATGGAATACTACTCAGCCATAAAAAAGAATGAAATAATGCCATTTGCAGCGTGGATGCAACTAGAGATTATCATACTAAGTAAAAAGTCAGAAAGAGAAAGACAAATACCATATGATATCACTTATATGTGGAATCTAAAACATGGCACAAATGAACCTACCTACAAAACAGAAACAAACTCATAGACACAGAGATCAGACTCGTGGTTGCCAAGGGGTGGGGGTAGGGAGAGGGATGGACTGGGGGTTTGGGGTTGTTAGACGCAAACTATTACATTTAGAATGGATAAACAACAAGGTCCTAATGTATAGCACTGGAAAATGTATTCAGTATCCTGTGATAAACCGTAATGGAAAAGAATACAAAAAAAGAATGTATATATGTGTATGACTGAGTCAATTTGCTGTACAGCAGAGATTGGTACAACATTGTGAATCAACTATACTTCAATTAAAAAAAAGAAGTTGATGGCTATTTTGTTGTATGTATTTGGGGATCTATAAATCCGAATCTTGGTATTTATTCCTATCCTTTTAAGGCCAAAGAATTTTTTTTTTTTTTAAGTGCAGACCAAAAGCATGACTGAAATGCTTGCACTTCCTAAACACAGGGCTTAAGAGTTCTTTGTGTGGCTCCTGATTGTCGAGGCTACTACATTAGCAGTCAAAGTGCCAAAGATGTGGTTCTTAGACATTTACTGTTTCATGGTTGTTTTGCCTTATTTGTATTCTGACATAACACTCAGCTTCAGAACATTACAAATAGCAATCAACAAAATTAAAATGAACACGGCTCTAGAGTATGCAGAAATGGCGGTAGAGGGGAATCGAAATCTCTAAACAAAAGCATGTACAGAGTAACAGGGCTTTATTTTGTTTATAAGATACCTACCTAGATGGTAAGTGATGTGCTCTCTCTGAAGACAGAGGAGGAAAAGCCAGGAAAGGAGACCTCTCTTGTGCTTTCTCTAGCCATTTTTAGAAGGCGCTTGAACATTCAAATTTGCTACAGTGAAACCATGGAAGGAATGGTAGAATGTGAGCTGTTCAGGACTCCCCACCCAAAACTGAAGTGTAGTTGATTTACAATGTTGTTAGTTTCAGGTGTACAGCAAAGTGATTCAGCTTTATATACAAAGTGTTTCATATATATATATATTCTTTTCAGATTCTTTTCCCTTATAGGTTATTAAAATATTGAGTATAGTTCTCTGTGCTATACAGTAGGTCCTTGCTGGTTATCCCCACTCACTTTTAAGAGAAGTGAAAAGGGAGATTATCAAGTATAGAATTACAATTAATTTTACACAGTGAAAAAAACAAAATTTACAAATACTTTCCAAATTTACTAAGAAAAAAAAGAATTTTGCTGAATTCAGTGTACATTTTGGACTACCGTTTTTCTGCAGTCCACTGACAAATGTAATACATATACAACATTCCAGTTTATGGTTTTACTTAAAACTAAGAATGTAACATCTATATTTAATTGCCGTTTTAAACTTACTGTCAAATAAGTTTATGTTATTATCAAAACACCTCATGTACACCTTAACCGGCAAAGCCCACATGACAGTTCTAAAAGAAAGACAATTAAGTAGTCTTCAGAATTATTCTTTTTGAAATACAGACCAGCTCTGGAAATTCTGACTTGGTAAGTCTGGGGTGAGGCCCAAGCATGTTTTATTTTTAAGATAAAAATCTCTAACCTCCCTAGGTGGTTCTGAGATGCAACTAAGGCTCAGAACCATATTGCTCTAAACTAATGGTTCTCCAAGTATGGTCCCCAGACCAGCAGCATTAGCAAAATCTGGGCACCTGTTTCATCGCAGTTTCTGGAACATCACCCAGACCTACTGAATTAGGAATTCACTGGGGGAGGGGAAACACTCTGCAGTTTAACAAGCCCTCCAGGTGATTTTGATTCACGCTAAAGTTTAAGGATAGCTGTTTAATCCAACAATTGCTTAGGTCAAAACCATCTGTCTTGTGATTACTAAAAGCTACCAGACCTATCACCAGACTTCTTTTTTTAAGTTTCTACCTTCAACACACAAGTCGAAATAAATCTCAGAAACATATTACTCCATATAAGGATCTAACAGCTGATACTTTGGAAAAGTTCCTACAAGCCATCACTTTTGCCACCCTGATCTCAGCCACCAGCTCCTTCCAGGGTGAGCACAGAGGTCAGAGAACTTTTGCTATAATAGGCCAGATGGTAAATGTTTTTTGCACAGCAGGTCAAACGGTCTCTGTCTCAACCACTCCTCTGCCATTCACAGTACACAAATGAATGGGTGTGGTTGGGTTCCATTAAAACTTTATTTACAAAAACGGGTATCAGGCCACATTTGGCCCAAGAGCTATACTTTGCTGACTGCTGGGTTTAAGAAGTGATGGCAGACTAGGTGAGAAAAAGCAGAATGAAATGCACTCTCTCCCAAGAGCACAAAACTCATCCAGTCTGAAAGCTGCTTCCAGGTGAAGGACATACTATGAGGAAAAGGAGAGAAAGAGGAAAGTTTGGGCCTATCACTTATTCACACAGTAACCATTAATTAGGTGCACAGTATGTGCCTGGACCCAAACATCAAAGCCCTCGCCCTCAAGTCCGACAAAAGAAAAAAATAAAAATAATTAGAAAGAAACAATGCACTGTGGTACAGCCAGACAATGGAATATTATTCATCACTAAAAAGAATGAGCTTAGGTCCTGCAAAGACAATGGGAAACAAATGCATATTACTAAATGAAAGAAGCCAATCTGAAAAGACTACATACTATATGATTCCAACTATATGACATTCTGGAAGAGGCAAAATTCTAGAGACAGTAAAAGCATCAGTGGTTGCCAAGGGTTGGTGGGAGGGAAGAAAGGGATGAATAAGCAGAGCACAGAGTACTTTTCGGGCTGCGAAAATACTCTGGATGATATCATAATAAGATGTGTGTCATTATACATTGTCCAAACCCATAGAAAGTAGAACACCAAGAGTGAACCCTATTGCAAAGTATGGACTCTGGGTGATTATGATGTATCAATGTAGGTTCATCGATTGTAACAAATGTACCACTCTGAAGGGGGGATGCTGATAATGGGAGAGGCTGTGTATGTGCCAGGGCAGGAAGTACATGGGAAATAAATGGCTGTATCATCATCTCAATTTTACTATGAACCTAAAAGTACTCTAAAAGAAAGTCTATTAAAACAAACAAACACAAACAGTCTTCCCTATGCAGGTAATGAGAAAAGAGATCTGACAGAACTAATGGTTGAGCAATCTTAGAATGTAAAAATAATGCCAGCGAGACATCTGATACTATATTGTTGTTCCAATCATGATGGCTCTATTCCAATAAGTCACACTCTCTGGCCCTTTAATTCACTGACCTCTACAGACGGTTTCAGGATTAAGTAGACTAATTGCCTACAGGTCTGAAGAAAGAAGCCTGGTCTAAAGAAGGACCAAACTCTGTAATAACAATAGTAATAATGACCCCAAACAGAATCCTGCTTTGACCCTGTCGAGTCTCTCACTTTGGAGGTGTCTTGCCATTAGACTGTACATTCATGGAGAGCATGTCCATATCTTTTTTCATTCCTGTATCTTCAAGAACTAATGTAGTATCTGGCAAGTGGAAGGCACACAATATATATTATGTACTAACACGAAATGAATAAACTACCATTAATTGAGTGGCCACTGAAAAACAAGAAACAGCTTTAACATTAATCAGATTGTTTCACAGGAGAAGCTAAGATGTTTCAGGAGAAGCTAAGAAACAGATAAATTAGGTCTGCATCTTCAGGAATGAATAGGATACACCACTTGGAGAGGAAGGAGAAAGATACTGCAGTAGAGGACACAGCAGGCGCACAGGTATAAGGCTCAAGATTAACACATTAAAGAAACAAAGAAAAGATCAACATAGCTAGACCATGGGGTAAAACAATGAGAAAGGGAAGGAGACAAACTTAGAAAATGAAGGCAAACTGAGATGTACCTTGTATGTCTGAGAAATTCACAGATGATCCGGATATGTAACACTGTATCATACAATCTGCAAACCATCATGGTCAAACACCTACATTTTTTAAAAGCCCCAATACATCACTCTGGCTGCAGCACAGAGGACCAAAGAGGGGAGTCTTACAGGAGAATGCTTAACAGACCCAGGGAAAGATGGAAGGAATTGATTGAACCACAACAGAGACCAGTAAAATGGATGGGAGGAAAAGATTTGAGAGGCTTTTCTGAACTTGCATAGACATTATTTCCCATCAGATGGAGAAGAAAGAGCTAAAGGAGATTCTCCCCTTTCTCATTTGGGAGACTTTAGACCAGATAAAGTCAGGAATTACAGCAGGAGAAGCAAGCTTGGAATGCAAAGATAAACGTTAGTCTGTTGTGTCTATGTCGAATTTCAGGTGTTTGGGATAAGATAAAGAAGTATAGTTCTCAAATGTTTATTTAATAGAGTAACCTATATGATAGCACTCTGAAAGTTTGAAAATACAATGCAAACAAAAAGTACTAATAGTTTTGATAACTGAGACATGACACACCTATAAAATGTATTCTGAAACCAGAGTAAGAGGTGCAATGAGCACATTCTCAGGGATTCATTGGAGACCACTGCAAGATCTCTCCCTTTCATGTTTCTGGTGTCCACAGCCTGGAGGAAGCCCAGTTCTTCCCTTACTGATAAGTACCTCTGTAAAGTTGAAGGCCTAAGGGCAAAACTTAGAAAAAATAAACGTTTGGTCCTCCCAGCCCCAGGATTTCTCTAGGTCCTCTCCAGGCCAGGGCAAGCTTATCAGTTTTAGCCTTTCACTGGGCTACCCTTAGTGAAAGACTCCAAAAATGACACAAGAGAGATCTAGTACCCAAGTCTTTGTAAAAGCAGGTATAGTGAACAATACAACGCACATATTAGGTCGGAGGGTCAAATGCAGCCTTGCTAACCTCAAGGAATGTGGTGGTACACATGTGGGATATGGGAGGGGACAGTTTATTCAGAGAGCATAGACCACAGGTCATAAAACCCCCAGTCCCTGATGTGCAGGAAAATATGTAATGAATTAATAAGGTGACCCTGTGGCACATGAACTTGTTTTTCCATCCAGACTTAAAGCAGACATTTTCTGGTTGATTAAAGCCAAAAAGAGATATTTTTGCCAGCATATCCAGAATAAACTAGTTTTCTAAAAATAATATATTGGCTTCAAAAAGTTTGTAGGATACCAAAAATATTATCTGTAAATTTAAGCGATAAGATTATGGAATATTTTATTTTTTCTGGGGACAGGTCCCTGTATTTTCTAAATTTCCTACTGGATAAATACCAAAAATATTAAAGTGATTAAGTCTGGGTGGTGGGATTATGATTTACTATCTTTGGGGACATGAGTATCACATGAGTATCCTGAGTATCACTCATCATATAGGTGATCAATAAACCTTTCCTAAGGGAGGAGGGAAAAAGTTATCAGCTGGAAAGCTTTTATCTGAACATTGCCTTCAAGTTTATTTTATAATGTGCTTGAGGAAGTGATTAAGATTGTGCATTTTCCTTCTCAGCATGCCATGGCATCACCACCGCCAGTTTGTGTGATATACGGTAGTAGAAGCAGAAAATAGGGATTTAGTTACATCTCTTCTTTTGAATGCCTTTATTGGGTGACTTCTTAGAACTGAAGGTTTCTACGAGATTCATCAGGTTAACTCTGCAACTTTTTAAAAATTTACAACTTTTACAACTTTTTAAAAATTGATAAAAGCAAGACATTCAAACACCATAATATAAGCAGCTTAAAGATGTAGGAGAAAGGAGTGGAAAATAGACTGATTTGTTCCAAGATATTCAGAGGCCAACTAGGCTTGCACCTTTGAAAAGATATCAGCAGAGACTCCCCCCTTCCCTCCTCCCTGCCCATCCTCCCCCCACAATGCTGAGCAATTCCGCAGAAAATATGTCACAGAGAAACAATATTACCCTCAAACCTTAGGAGGTACCTATGTTCCCAAATTGGATTTCTAGAAGTGACAATCTGAAAGTTGCTGGCTGGGCTGAAAACTAACTATGCCCTTGAAGATGACACAGAATCCCTGGAATTTTGGACACGAATATATCAACTCCAGAAGTTTGATATTTCTGCCTTCTTGCCCAGACTCCAGTTAATGTTTGAGTATTTCTAGTTCTCTATAGGTACAATTTTCCTCTCCTTAAGATGCTAAAACCAAAGCTAAGAGTCATCCTAATTAATGGAATTCATTTATTAAATCAAAAGTAACCAGTGACCAGGACTAACACCTTTTATGCTATACAAGATAGTTGATTAGCTCTTTTTAAACTGCTACAAAAAATCTGATGGGGGAGAGATGGAAAAGTTCTATATTATTATTAAAATAAGACATTTCTGATCATGTAGTCCCTCTAGTGAAAAGTATGTGGGGTATATACGGATCTAGGCTTTGAGAATGAACTACAGCTGAGCCATGTTCTAATCCTAAACACTAGTTGGGTCTACCTCAAAAACAGTGGTAGAAATAGAGGCAGACACATGTTCTTCCTTAATAAAGGAAAAGACAAGGAAACATATGTATTAGGACTGAAGGTCTAGAACTATTCAACTGTTAAAAGGGAAAATGAAATTTATTATATTTCAAGCATTTGCTTCACAGACCAACTCACTCTAAAGCAGTTTGTAAAACTCACATTTATTTTTCTATCTCATATGAAGAGACAGCAGCGGTGGATAGTGGGGCTGGGACAGGATAGTGACAGACACAGAGGATGCCATGGCCCCAGCACCATCCTCACTTTACACTGGAAGAGACTTTTACTCCTTGTGTGTCATAATTGGATGCAAGAGGAGAGAAGCTGAGAAAGGAACAGAACTGTCTCCTTATTCCTCAAAATCCAAATGTTGGAATGGCTTTTCTCCTGTTTTCCTCTTCTTCAAACTGTTCGATCATTAAGGCATAATTCTAGGCAGCTGCTGATTGGGGTTCTTAGCATTAGAACAAACTTAATGTCTAACTAGAACAGGAATAATCACTGCTGATAATGGGGGAAGGGGGGGACTTCCCAGAAGCCATCCATTGAAATAGACCAAGAACAGCGGTAGGCCTTAGGAGAGTTTTTCTCAGTAAAATCCTGGGTCCCTGGGAGCTTCTAAAAATGGTGCTTCTTATGTTAATTCCACCGAGGGACCCCTGGGTTGATGATCTGCAAACTCAGCGAGCATGAGCAGCTAAAGGTCAGAAAGCAGACTATTAGCATGAGAGTTCCCAGGTAGATTACGTCTTGTCACAGGTCAGCTGAGAGCTCAGAACTTGGGGTGCTAGGAATGCATACAGTCAGGATATTCACATCAAAATGGGAGAAAGGAATGGATTTCTCCCAGCTCCCAGGCTAATAATGAGACTTTAAAGAACCTGGTTCCATTCGTAGAACAAAGTCAGTTGACTGAACACAGCTGGGTTCCTGTCCCTCCAGAATAAACTAGAAATAGAAAGTTTTAGCTCTGCCCAAGCCTGAATCCTCACCCTTTCTTCCTAGAGGCTGCTTACTTGTTCACAGTTAAATGGGCCCACAAGGGAATGCATCACAAATGCTAAGCTATGTTAAAAAGACTTTTTAAGCAATAATCTGTCCAGAGATTCCAACTATTTTTCAGTTAAGCATTTACCACTCAATATCAAGTATTTCCTTGTCTTTTCTTCCTCTTTATCACTGCAAGATTTGTAATTTGGGGGTTTTAGTTTTGATAAGAAAAAGTCCTTTGATGTCTTAGAAAAATAGCATATACTGTTTTAAATGAATTGTTATTAATAAGTTTATCTTTAGATTAAGCAGGAAATAAAGAAATCTGACACCAGATTATAAAGAAAACATTCTTCTGCCCCATTTGATTATAATTGCTAAATGTTAGGCAATACTTGTAGACCTACTTTTAACTTATTAATTTGGGATTGTCTTGGAAAAGTGACCCTTTCTCTCAAAACCTCCAGCTAAATTAACATAAATTGAAACTAGCTATTATTACATGGCATTTCGGATAGTTTTTCTTTGGTAGCACTGAGTTAAATACATTTATTTGAATGTTTTGGGTTTACATTTGAAAACCTCCTCTATTTTTTCTATGAAGAGCCACCTGAAGCTCCACAGTTTACAGCAAAAACGTTAATTTGCAACCACAAAGCTACACTTTGAAAATGTTTCTTTACTTTTGAACTGACGATTCTGTAGAGACGCTCTCCTGCTCAACAAAGAATAGGAGGGGTGCTAATTTTTTGTTTTTCTTTAAATTTGTGGGCTCCTATTTATTTCTCAAGCGTAAACCCCAAACACCTGTTTTGTTTTTACAAATAACCAGGGAACTGTGCATAGTATGAATATTTCCTCTAGTCAGCTTAAGTTCAATGCTGATCAAAGTTGATGTTCAATTTTAATATCATTAATTATTCTCTCTTGGCTGTAACTGAAATCATAATCATCCCGAAAAGACTACCAATTAAAATATCCGTTTGCCTATATGGAAAGTACCCTTCCCTAGAATATCCCAGGCATCTTTAAAAGGAAAAAAAAAGTACCCTTAACCTCATCTTGCAAATAGAGGCTTAAATTTTACCAACAGGTCAGGGACAGGGTAAGAAAGAACACTAATGCTTATTTTCAACTTCAACCCGAAAGGATTTTTAAAATCACACAAAAACTCTTTCTTCCCAGACTTCGTTAAAAACTAACTTGTAACGTGAGAACAAGGCTAGTAGTTAAAAGACCTTTCCCAGCTGTGGGTTTCAGAGCTAATACTAAATGCAGTGGAAAGAGAAAAGCACTCAAAGCTGCTCTCCTTACCTGAGATGAAAGCAGTGCACCAGCTTCGTTACTATTATAACCATCTTTCCCAGGTCAAGAGCACGGAACGCCTGGATGTCAAGAAGTGTTTAGAATGAAGCGATGATGTTGAGCCGCGGCGAGAATCTTCCCAGGGCGCTGGTGCCCTGACACACCTCCTCTCTCTGGCTCCGAAGAGAAGCAGCTCTCACTCTCCCTTTACGGTGAACCACAGCCTGTCATTTCTGCTCAACCATCCAGCAGCTGCTAGAAGCATCCGGCTGAAGCGCGAGCACGAGACCAGCGCTGCTGAGCCGGCAGAGCGGCTGCAGCGGGCACTCCCAGGGAGCCCGCGGCTGCGCAGCCGCAGCTGAGGCTCGGACAGCCGCACGTTACTGGGCAGAGAAGGTCAGCTTTTCAGGAGCAAGGATCAGCTGCCGCAAGAGCCTCCACGCTTGCCCAGCCCACCACGAGCCAAACGCGGCCGTGAGCGCAGAGCGGTCCCAGCTACTGAGCATGCTCGGCTGCCGAGGCTCCGACTAGGCCTTGCACGTGGTAACTTCTTTTCCTGATCTGAGAAAGGGAGAACCGACAGGTGGGCCGAGGGTGAGATTTAGCGGAGGTAATTTCTAGAACAGGGAGATGACCTCCCCCCCACCTTCCCCCTTCCAAAAAAAAAAAAAAAAGAAAAGAAAAAAGAAAAGAAAAGAAAAACACATCGCACTTAGCAAATAGTTTTGATTGATAGGTTGATGGAGATGTTTGGATGCTATCAGTAATGTTTAGTCTTTAACTCTCTCCCTGCACAATTTAGTTGACTCTGGGGTCAAGTATGTGGTCTAGGTAGTAAAAGGGTTTCAATCTCAGCAAATCGCTGTAGCTCAAAAATTAGGTATGGATTTGCCAATATTTGAAAGTCTAGCAAAGTGCTATGAATTAATTGATATCTACACAAGTGAAATTTGCCTAGAGATAATTACTTTAAGAAAAACAAGTCTTTTATAAAACTGTGGAATTTTCAAAATTTAAATGTTAACCTATATTATAATAACATTTAGAAATTTAAATCTTTCAGATGGCAAGCTCAGTGAAAGCACGAACGTTGCTTATTCGTGAACTGTAAAGTCAAATCCTTTTTCCTGGGCTTGGTGAATGGCAAGTGCTCATAAATGCTCGTGTGACAGTGAATTGTGGGTTTGTTAGTTAATCTGGAAATGGCATTTACAGGAAGGCTGCAGTTCTTGAATTTTGATATGAACCTTAATTCTAACTTGACCTCAGTTTTGCATTTGGGGCCCAATGACGCTCATTTTTTTGTCGTAAGTGTCCAGTGCATAAGCAAATTGGCTTTTAAATAGGATTTAAATTTTTGTGTGCTGTGTGTGTCCATCCACTTTTCCTCTCTTGCAGCCCTCCTAAGATGCTGTTTGCCAAGGTGAGCCAAATCCAGAGCATGTTCTCTCTGCTACTGTTGAAATCAGGGACATTGACTCTCCATGGTTTGCAGATAACACAGTTATTTCGTTTTGAAAAACTTCTAGCAAGTCAATTCTCCCAAGTCTGTGGAGGATGAATCCAAGAGGATTTCATGGCTGAAATGGAGCTATAGCCTGAAAGCTGGGCCTGTGAGAGTCCGGACAAGAAACATGGGTGAGCTAGGAGTCAGGCGTTTCTTGAATCCTTACCAGGTGCCACCTTGGCCCGTTGATCCAATCCCTTAGGTCAGGAAATTTCTTTCTCTCCCCACCACCCCATATCTGTCTCTCTCCCCCTTTCCCTTCCTCTCCCTCTCCCTCTCTTCCTCCATTCTCTGACTACCCTCCACACTCCCTTGAAGACTCAGGTGCTGCTGGAATCCAGAGCCCTTCCTGGCTCCCCTCCCCCATGCCTCTCCAGAGCATACTTTTATCGTTACACTTTCTGGATTGTCTTTAACTAAATCAGGTCCCACCTACCACCAGCTGTGAATTCCTTAAGCATACAGACAACACTGGCTATACAATTGTATACATCTGCACGATTACTGGTTTTCACTTGTTTTCAGTTTAGATTAAGGCACAGGTGGGAGTCCTAATTGGGGTGACCAATTAGAAAATTGGTGGAGTTAATTTAGGGACATTTCATAACTGGAAAGGAAGATGCAGACCTTTTTGTACAAACCTGATAAGTATAAATAAGTACAAATAAGTACAAATAATCAGGGTGGAGCAAACAGATGGTCTTTAATCCCTGCATCTCTGACCGGAATAGAAATAGAAACAGAAAAGGAAGCACATCTGCCCTTGCCATGGGCCCTCTGGACCCACTCATTTTATTTCATAGCAGAGATTTCCTTATACCATTGCCCTCCTTCACCTCCTACAAATTTTTGCTATTCATTAATTGCAGTAAAGCTGGTTCTCAAAGGTTACCCAGGATGTCCAAATCATCAAAGCCAAGAATTTCTGTTTTGATGACAAAATCATAGCTATCATTTCTTTGGCACCTTATTCTCTGCCAGGCACAGCTAAATTCTTTACAAACACTGCATTTCATTGCCACAAGAAGCATCTTTTAATAGCACTTATCACAATTTTATACTTTGTATTTACAGTGTATGTTTGCTGACGTCAAAAGAAAACAGGCACAAACAATAATTGGTCATGAATATGAATAGAATATTATCATGTCTGATGATGAAACCAAGGCTTTGAGAGCTCAAGATAATAGAGCTAATAGGTGGAGCTAGGTTTGAAGTCTGACCATCAAGTGTCAAAGTGCATCAGTGCTTCACCAGTGGAGACTGCAGCCACTCCTCTGGAGCCATCACGCCCTGTTAAGATAGCAGAGCCCAAAAGGAGGCAGAAAGACTCAACCTTGAGAAGATCAGCCTGTTAAAGAAGCCAACGTTGTACAAAGTGAAGAGCAGAGATGGAAAACATGGGTCTTTGGTGAATATCATTGAATTGACGCATTTACCCAGATGCCTACCTTACCTCACTTTTTGGAATGTGAGCTAATGAAATCTGATTAAAGTCACTTTAAATTGGGTTTTCCTGGGACTTTCCTGGTGACACAGTGGTTAAGAATCCACCTGCCAATGCAGGGACACGGGTTCAATTCCTGGTCCGGGAAGATCCCACATGCCACGAAGCAGCTAAGCCTATGTGCCACAACTGCTGAGCCTGCGCTCTAGAGCCCATACTCCGCAACAAGAGAAGCCACCACAATGAGAAGCCCGAGCACTGCAATGAAGAGTAGTCCCCGCTCGCCACAGCTAGAGAAAGCCCGTGTGCAGCAACAAAGACCCAATGCAGCAAATAAATAAATAGGGTTTTCTTTGCAGTCAAAAGCTTCCTGAGATAAGCTTTCTTCACTTTCTTAATCAAAATGTTAAAATGATTAAGAATTAACTCAATTTCTTTTTTTAAAATAAATTTATTTATTTATTATTTTATTTTTGGCTGCATTGGGTCTTCATTGCCGCACGCGGGCTTTCTCTAGTTGCGGCGAGCGGGGACTACTCTTCGTTGTGGTGTGTGGGCTTCTCACTGCGGTGGCTTCTCGTTGCGGAGCACGGGCTCTAGGCATGCAGGCTTCAGTAGTTGTGGCACCTGGGCTCAGTAGTTGTGGCTCACGGGCTCTAGAGTGCAGGCTCAGTAGTTGTGGTGCACAGGCTTAGCTGCTCCTGGCATATGGGATCTTCCCAGACCAGGGACTGAACCTGTCTCCTGCATTGGCAGGCCGATTCTTAACCACTGTGCCACCAGGGAAGTCCATGAATTAACTCAATTTCTTAGCATAGCACTTGAGAACTTTCTCCTGACCCATTTGTGTTTGTACCTTTGCCTCCCATTATACTCTGTCATGCATTTTACATTCTGGCTGAGCTGGACTCCTTGCTCTAACTATATCCTTTGCTATCCCACAGTCCACTCTGCCTTCATCCTGCATTTTCTCCTAAGATCTATTTGTCGTATACGTGAGTCTCTTCCTTACTGATGATAAACTCCTTAAAGGCAGGAATTGGATTCATCTTTGTGTCCCATATTATGTTTCACATTGTAGGATCCAAGTGGAGATTTGCTGTGTTACTGAGCTGAATTCTGGAATGTGTGACCTCAAACGTTTGCATTAGTAACTCCTTACAAAAGTAATAGGGATAATGCCCTCCTCAATTCAATGAGAACTTGCTTCTGGAAGATGTAAAGTACTATTCCATGATTCCCATTTTTAAAATAATTTTTAAAAAATAAAAAGAATTAATTCCGTCTCACTCCTGTGGGCCTGTGTGTTTCCACACAGAAGTTCTATTCTGAAACTTCAGTGTCCAGTGTCAGGCAGTAAAGTTGAGCATTGACTGTTTAATACTCCATTCTCCACAGACTTAATCCCCAAGGCCAGTGGATTATCGTGCTTTTGAGTTTAATTTATAATGTACTTCAGTTCTTGACAGGGAAAATAATTTTCTCTTGCATGATACACTATTTTCTCAGCATTCATTTTCAGGTGATATGTGTTGACCTAAAACAAACAGACTGCCAGATATTTCTCCAGCAAAGATGAGCTTTATTCATTAACAGCAAGAATTGCTATGTATCATTGTTAGTGTCAATCAGTGTATTTATGGGTAAGATATAATAATAGTGTTTTTAAGTCAGAGCCCAGCAAGGAGATGGAAACCCCAGAGCAATTTGAAAAGAGATGGCTTAAAATAAAGAATTATTAACTATTTTCAGAGAAAACTACCAAAAGGGAATAAAGAGAACTCTAAAGAATACCCCAAGGCTGAAGAAGTATCCAAGGAAGGAGGCTCTCCCCAGGGCTGGGAGTTAGCCCTCTTTGAAGTGCTTGCTGCCCACTGGATGGTGGAGAAGTTTACAGCGCTTGTCCACAGTCAGCAAGCTGAGGCTTGCAGGCATGGGCTGTGGGGGGCTGTGACTCTCAAGGCGGAAGGCTTTTGCAGTGATGCTAGAGGGCTGAGGCTAGTCGGTAGCACATTGCCTGCTGGGGTGCTGATGAGATTTGCTGGGAGGCTGCCTGTGGAAGCCACTGTTGTACTGGCTGGGAAGCTGGCTAGATACTGGCTGGACTTGCCAAAAAATTGCCAGGGAGTCACATGCAAGAGGTATTGTTGAAAGAATCTAAAAAAGAGTAGATATATGTATTTGTATAACAGATTCACTTTGCTGTACACCTGAAACTAACAACATTGTATATCAATTCTACCCCAATACAATTTTTTTTTTTTAAAGAGCTTTTGTTGAACTCTCTGGGCACACACAGAACCCAGCTGAATCCAGCCGTGAGGATGTGCCACTGAACTTACTGATGTGAAGCTGGAGTGACTGTAGAACTCTCCAGATGCTGCTGCCTGGAGATGGGAAGATGCGTAAACTCAGCTAAGATGACTCCAGAACTTACCTGCAAACAGCCTTCGGGGGTACTGCTGCACTTACTGCTGGAAATCCTATTGGGGCACTTTTGGAACTCACTGAAAAGACTTCTACAGGGGTGTGGCTGAAACTCACTGAAGGTGAGCTCCACTGAACATCCTGGACGTTAGCCCAGCATTGCAGGAGCACGAATGCTGGAATGCACACAGGAACCAGGAAGAGGCATCCCTACCTCCTGCAGTGTCCCTCCAGCGCCCTCTACTGACGAAGCTTAACATCATGCTATCTGGAAAGAAAGATTTCAGTATCACAAGCAGGCAAAGAACGATGGATTTGGAGCTGAGAGGCAATAAATTAATAACTGATAGGCACAGTGCTTTTGTCAAAATAACTACTTTATATTAAAATTATCTCTTTACTCATTCGTCTCTTCCACTAGCAGATGATGTGTAAGTGTTTCAAAGGTAAGCATAATCTTTATATTTTATGTGTAGCGTAGTGTTTGGCTCATAGTATGTATTTAACAAACATGTATCAAAATGGGGTACTGCAGGTACATAAATATTGCATCCTGCACTGAAAGAACTCACTTGGTCTGCAAGCCCTAGGTGTGCTCAAATTTAGTTGGCATGAAGGGAGTTATTTCTGTTATTTTCATCATTTGCACAAAGGAATATTGCAACAGTGGCAACTGACACGTTGTACATCTGTAGAGTCACTATTTCCTAAAAATGAACTTTTTGTAGTCCCTTGGAATTTTGCTTGGGGTTGACTGACTAGAAATCCTCCATGAATCACTAGGGCAAAAAATCCTCCCTTCTTTTGAGAGGAAGAATATTCTACTCAGAAATACATTGAGAAAAAAAAGCAATTATTCTAGTAAGCTGAATAATGCCCATTTCACATAGATTTTAGTAAAATGAAAAAACAAAACAAAATAAAAATGACTCAGATATATAACAGGAGGTGTGTGCTTCCCTGTGCGTCCACAAGATCCATTTCTGTGACATTCTGACAAAGACTGAATTTCATCTCTTGGTGAAGGTATTATCTGCACTGAATGAGTTTGGGAGTTGAATAAAGAGATGAATTTATTTAGTCGATATCAAGTATCAAATCAACGCTTCATGAAGAAGAAAAATCAAAGTATAAAGTATAGGCTTAGCTACTACAACAATAAGACCCCAAAATACAGTGGCTCAAAAAAGATATAAATTGATTTCTTTCTCATGTTACATCTGTGAGGTAGGCTCTGCTTCATAAAGTCTTCCGGGGACTCAGGTTTCTGCTTTCTTGTTGCTTGGGCATTCCTTAGAGTGTCATCTTGTCCCCATGGTAGAAGACAGCTCACTGGCAAAATTTAGCCCAAACTCTGCTGTAGCATTGGCTTAGGGATAAGGGGAAGAAACGGCAGCTTTGGTCATGAGTTTGTCTGAAGTTGTGAATCATCTGTCCAAGTGACTGTTTTAATCAAATCCAATGGCAAAGCAAGGACATCTTTATCTTCCTGGAGTGGTCATCTTTTTCAATTTCAACAGAGACACTCTATGCTAGTTTTGCTTTGAGCAGCACCTCTCAGTTCCAGCCCACATAAAAAAAGGAAGAAAGCAGAGCGTAAGTAATTCCCTTTGCAGGAAATGATGTTGAGGTTGCACTTCCACTCAATCCCATTGGCTAGAACATAGTCACATGGGCACAACTTACTGCAAGTTAAAATGGGAAATGTGCCTCTAATTGATAGGGGTTTTTATTATTAAAAAAGAGGAAGAAGAGATACTGAGGGAAAGTTAGCAGGCTCTACTACACAAAGATTCTCTAATCTGAGATATTTAATACTAAGCAAAAATTTTAATTATTTTTTATTTAGGAATATGCTGAATATTCTATAATAATAATGATTAATATTGGCTATAAAATAGTGTTAATTATTCTGAATATGTTAAGTGGTTAGACAGGATCAAGGTCAGCCTTCACAGGTTCTATTACCTTGTTTTATTAAATTAATATATAGGCTGCTAAAAAGATGAAAACCATTCACCTTTAAAAAACAAATTGGTAGCTAATATGCCAAGAAATAAACACACACATGAAAAAAATGGGGAAAAAAAAGAAAGAAACAAAAGAAATTTCTGGAGAAATATAGCTGAGTAGGAACAGAGGTACAAAACTTAATTTGAAACACAAAATTATTAAACAATAGCAAAAAGTATACCAACAGCCTTGGAGGAAGGACAGTAACATCATTAATGTTTGAAAGATGTCATCTGGGGTAAATCAAAGATATGAAGAGCAGGAACAGAGATGCAAGTTGAAATTATTTAGAAATCACACTGTGATACACTCATTTTGAAGGGGTAAAGTAATGACAGAAATAACCACAATTGAAAAGAAAGCATAAGATATTATACGACAATATTTTCCATAACTATGCAAATGAATTTGAAAACCTGAGTGAAACAGATGATTTTACAGAAATTTAAAAATAGTTTACTCCAGAAGAGATATAAAACCTAAACAGATGAACAGCCACATAAGAAACCCCAGAAGTAATCAAAGAAATCCCAAATAAAAAGTGGTTTTTCGGATGATTTTTTTTCAAATTTTCAGAATACAGAGAATTTCAATGTAATTTAAATTGTTTCAGAACATAGAGATAGAAGGAAGGCCTCTGTATCAGTCAGGGTTCTCCAGAGAAACGGAACCAATAGGATGTGTATATTAGCTCATACTGCCATAACAAAATACCATAGACTGGATGGCTTAACAAACAGGAGGCTAGAAGGCAGAGATCAGGGTGCCAGCATGGTCAGGTTTTGGTGAGGGCTCTCATCCTAGCTTGCAGATGGCCACCTTCTCACTGTGTTCTCACATGGTAGAGCAAGTTCTCTGGTGTCTCTTGTTATAAGGGCACTAATCTCGTCATGAGGGCCCCACCCTAATTACTTTCCAAAGGCCCATCTTTAAATACCATCATATTGAGAGTTGGTGCTTAGACATATGAATTTTGGGGGTGCATTTTCAATCCATAGCAATTTGTGTGTGTGTATTGAGAGATAAAATATTAATGTAAAAATCCTAAAGAAAATATTAACATGTAGAATTTAACAGTATTAATGCTATAAAATATTATAACCAGGTGGAGTTCATTGGATGAATACAAAAATAGGTCAATATTAGGAAATATGTTTAATTCCAATAATAGGTCAAAGGACAAAAATATAAAACAAACGTGATTGTCTTGGTAGAAGCCTAGTAGAGCCATCTTTTCTGGCCAAAGGAACTGAGAGATGGGGACCTTAGGAGCCTGAGAATATGGGAGAAATCCCTGAAATGAAAGAGCTGGGGAAAGGGACTCCCTAATTATATGTGTGATCTGAAACAAACCAAGCTTACACCTGATCTGTGCATGTACAGAACAGGAAAAAGGAGCAACGGCAAAGAGTTTGAGAACTTAACTATAATATACAACAGTACACAATTCCAAGATTGGCCCATGAGAGGTGCATGTGCAGTTCAGACACAACACAGCATAGCAAAGCTTTGAAAATTGAACTGACAATGCAACCACAGTCAACTGATTGCAAGATAGAACTTTCCGTTTGAATGTGGCCTGATTGCTAACATCAGTCAACATTCTCCACAGGATTTTAACAGGACCCAAATTCTCACAACATAATATTCAAAATGCCCATGGTACATTTGAATTTATAAAAAAATACCAGAAAAATATGACCAATACTTAACGGAAAAGATAATCAACAGATGCCAACCCCGAGTCAACCAGATGTTGGAATTATCAAAACTACTACTCAGGAATAAAAAAGACTGGAAGAATGATGTATGCAACAATGTGGATGAATCTCAATTGTATATGTTACATACGCAATAGGGTACATTCTCTGTGATTCCATTTATATGGAAGTCTGGAAGAGGCAAAACTACAGGGATGGTGAACAGATCTATGGTTGCCAGTGGTTAGGAGTATGGGAAAGAACGGACTACAAAGGAGGGTCATGATGGAATTTTTTGAGAAATGAAACTCTTCTGTTCTGTCTTGATGGTTGTTTGGCTGCGTGACTCTGTGTGTTTGTCAAAACTCATAATATACAGCAAATAGAGTGAATTTGTTGTGTAAATTAAAAATAAATATTAAAAATACTTTTAAAACTTATTCTTTCCTCCTTCTGAAGAATGATTTAACTACAACAATCTACCTCATATCTTACATGCTAATATTGCCCAGTACAATCATATCACCTTAATTTTATAGCTACGAAATGGTCATCATATTTCTTATTCTTTTTTATATTCAATCTCCACTTTTTAAGATTTACCAATATGTTAAAAAGTTTTTTTCCTTCTTTCCTCTCATTTCTTTCTGCAATTACTGTTCTCCCTGCAGTACTTTCCTTAATAGTTCATTCAGCAGTATTTGTTAACTAAATTTCCTCTTGATTATCCTAATAGACCATATTTAAATGATAGTTTATCTGGGTATAAAATCTAGATTCTCAGTTATTTTTTCTGAACATTTTGACTACATTATTCCATTGTCTTCTTGCTGTTATCGATGCTATTTATAAGTCTGGGTTTTTTTGTGCCCCATTGCTTAATATCTTCTTTTTATTTCTGAGATTCAGTAGTTTAAGTATGCAGTTTTGTTATCCTCCTGATTACTTGCTTTTACTTTGAATCTTAGATTCCTACCTTTATTAAATTCTAAAGAGTTCCATGTTCATATCATTTACAAAATTTGCCTCTCTTCTATTCTCACTAATGTCTTCCCATGGTGTACCAGTTACACATATGTTGAACCTCCTCATTCTATCCTTCATGTCTGTTCATTTCTCTTTCACATTATTTTTTATCATGTTGCTCTCAGGATAGTTTTCTTATTAAAATCTACCAATTCACTAACACTCTATGTTCATATAATCTTATGTTTAATATATTCAATAACTATTAAATTCTAGTGACTATATATTTCTTTTCTACAAATTTATTTTTTCTTTTTAAAATCTGCTTGACAATTTTCATAGTAACATATCTTTCTCATGTTCTTGTTTGTTTAGTTTATACTACTTTAATCATTTAACATGTTTATTTTATTCTTGTGTCTGATAATCCTGTTCTTGGGGGTGGGGTCTGGTCATATCTTTTTCTCTGCTGATCTTTTTCATGGTAGACTTTTTCCATGTGTGTCTTATAACTTTAGAATGTGAGCTTATCTTCCCAGGATTTATGTATGGCAATCATATGGGACTTGATTTCAGGTATCCTAGGATTATAACAAGTCTAGGAGCATATTTATGTTAATTTATTGGTACGTAGTTCCCAGACTACAGAGGTGATGTCAATTTAAACCTCAAAATTGTGTGATCAGGTCAATGATTATAAATTTACAAGGAATTATTAACTATTTTCAACTAGAGCCTTGGCCAAGACCAAAAATTTTCATTGTCACCTACCTATGTTAGGGAGAGATAACTTTTAGTCTACCCTTTCCCATATGTGTATATAATTTCTAACTTCTTATCTTTTTGTAGGCTCAATTCCCTACATGCCATGTCAGCATGGATTTATGCTCAGTTAATTTCCAAGCCTCTGGTTCATCAGGATTCACATACCCCTCTAAGAAAGCTGAAGTATCAACTTACATTCTTTTTGTATTGTTTCCTTCCTTTCCTTTTTGTCCTCTGGAGACTTCCCTCACTTTCTTGTGGGTATAGCTGTGTATGTTAAAATGATGTTTGCTATCTTTTATTTATCATTTCTATAATTTTGTATCAAAAAGATTTTGTTACTGCCCTATTTTAAGAAAACCTTTTCTTTTTTAAGATGATATTAAAACACATTAATTTGTCTACATCTTTGCAAACTCTTTAAAAATATTTTGATATTAATCTTGAAGGTATTTTACTAGCTTCAGATCAGGACAAAATTATACAACGTGGCCAATAAATGGTTCATGTGAAAAGACTAAAAACCTGAGAAAAGGTTAATAAACAATGTAGTAATCTAGAATTTTTGCAAATGGTTTCTTTTAAAGAAAACAGTGAATACAGAAATGGTCAGAGTGGTATAATTGTGTAAATAACTTGAATTCTTCTCAGGCAAAATCCTGTATTAAGAGATCTTAATTCCAACAAGAAAACTGGCATAGAAATTTGAAAGTCTAGTATGCAAATTAATGGTTCTGGATGTTTACTGTTCATCAGTTCTTAGAGACATAAAAATGATTTAGCTCAATGTTGGCAGGGCTGCAAGGAAAAGGGTAAATGCTTTTATGGCTGATGGTAATGTAAATGGGTGCATTTTTTCTAACGACCAAGAAGGAAATATGTAACAAGATCTTAAAAATACATTTATATCATCTGACAAAAGAATGCTATTCCTGATTATATAGCTTTCTTCTGTTTCCATAGAAGGGGTCAGTGGTGTCTGGGTGTAAAAATCAGAAATGTATAATAATGCATTAAAAACTCATAAAATTCAGTAGAACCCAATTATTTTTATTAATAAAATTGATATAAATTTTAAAAGAGTAGAACTTAGATATAGACGACAACAATTGCAGCTAAAGTAGAGAACGGAGATAGTGTACTGGCCCTCAACACCATCATGACCTGGCATTTTTCCTTTTTTAAAAAAAAAATATGTAATTTGATTTCTATGATTTTTTGTTTGGCTGAAATAAGTATTATAACTGATTTATTGAACACTTACAAAATTAGCACATTTCTCTATTCATTAACAGATGTTTAAATAAACTTCTCTAGAGTAGGTGAAATGAGATAATTATTTATTAAGGCATTACGTGCTAAATGGTAAACAAGGCATTGGCTCGTCATGCTAAAGTAATATAGTATAAGAAAATAGCAACCGACGTTTTATGGCTATGAGTCCAAAGACAAATTGCCCTCAAACTGAGGTGGCACAAGGTCCTATGTGAAGAATTTCCCTGTGCCTACAGGTGAGAGTTGTCTGGTGCCTTAGGAAACCATTTAGGGTATCCTTCCCATCTAATGTCATGTGTAACATCAGGGAAGGAGTGTGAATTTCACAAAGACATTTTCTTCAGGCCCTTGAGAACTATTATCTAGACTATGACTTGCAAATAAAGCACAGAAACACTGGCTTGAGATGACTCAGAGTTTCTAGTAGTAATTAAGAGAATTCCCATCTAAAAGAAACACAGTTGTAGCACTGTTTTTAAATTTGCACTTTTATTTTTTATTTACATTTTATTGATGTTACATTTGTAGGTGTTAATCTATGTATGGAGCATTAGGGTGCATATTATGATTACGATTACTATTATTTTTGTTGTTGTTGTTATTATTATTATTTGGGGAGCTATCTTGTTTTTGGTGGGCACTGAAACCCAAACTATCTAGCCTTTCCCTGCCTGGGGTTTGAATCTGCAGTGGATATACAACACATAGGAAAAGAAGCACATGATTCATTTCAGATACAGATGTCCATGAGTTCCCACTAAAATGTATTATTATTAGTATCTGTTTCCAGGAGCACATATCTCCCTTCATAAATACTTTCCAGATGTGTTCCTCTTGGTTGTAATATAAAAATATGCTCATTTCCAAAAAAAAAATATGAATAGGGTAACATCTTAACTAAAAATGATATAATACTACAATTTATTAAAAACCCCAAATGTAAAACAGGCTGTAGACACGATCTGTAACTATCACACACTCCTCCAAAGTAGATATATGACCCTTCTTGCAGCAGAATGCAAATACTTAACCCATTCCGTGTCTTGAGTCTTAGGACATTCTCTCTCCCCATCTGACAAACTTGCTATTCATCCTGTAACTTTGTCCCTGTGTTTCTCAATCAGTTTCATCTCTCCTGACTCAGAACTTTGGCACACCTTTATATTTTGCTGTCATAAGTTTGTCTTGATTTATTATGTTCTCCTCAGGGTTACCCCTCCCAGTTCAGGCTAGCCCTTTGCTGTACTTTCCCTAGCTGCAAGTGGCATTTGTTCCTTCAATAAACTGAAGGACTAGTCTAACATCTATTTAAGAAGCTGTCAAATCCACACCTCCATTTCACGTAGCTGGGCAACTCACCCACCCAGGAAAAGACTACAGGCTTGTTCTCTGGAGAGAAGTTTCCTGACTGGGAGACACCCATGTATGGGTGTCTGGAAGAAGGCCTGACCTACAAAAAATGGGCCAATTAGAAGATGTAAGCAGACTGGCAACTGAAACCTGGAGACTTTATTCTCTGCTCCTAGGATGCTGAAAGCCAGGCCTGCCTTTCTTCCTAAGGCAGGAAAGCAGAATGGTTTCCTTTGGGAAAATTCCCAGGCCCAGGGGAAAGTCCTAAAAATACCAGCATCAGTGACTACACAATTAAATGGCCCACTCAGATCACCTGACAGTGAATCTCACAGATAACAAGCCCCACTCACAGACCCAGAGCTTCCAATCATCCCTCCCTTTTCAATACACATGGACAAGCAGACATTAACAGGCATCTCAGAAGAGCCTCTAATATGAAAGATATAGACCCCCCCAAAAAAAAGAAAGAAAAGAAAAAAGAAAAACAGAAAGAAGCCACTTAGGAAAGACCTATATTAACTAGAAAGAAGGAAAAAAAACCCTATCATTAATATCTTCAGCTGTGAAGCCAAAATTATGATACAACTATACTGGAAAAAAGGGGGATGACACAGGCATATATATATATATATATATATATATATATATATATATATATATATATAGAGAGAGAGAGAGAGAGAGAGAGAGAGAGAGAGAGAGAGAGAGAGGGAGGGAGAGAGAGAGGGAGAGAGAGAGAGAGAGAGAGAGAGAGAGAGAGAGAGAGAGAGAGAGAGAGAGAGAGAGAGAGAGAGAAGGAAAGTCCTCACCGTTTCCAGGGGAAAGTCAATAGGAAATGCCAAAAATTGAAAACATCAAAAAGTAGCAATACAGCTTATTATTTAGTAGTTAAACACCTAAATGATCAGCTAAAATTGTTGATGGTTGCTCCCTCTAGGGAAATGAAGGAAGGATGAATAGGGGACTAGTGTTGTTTTTCATAACAAATTTTGTGAAATCTTTTGCTACTTTATGTACATGTATAACTTCAACATTTTTTAAATTTAAAAAGGTGGGGGTATAAAAAGGAGCCAAAAATGGCATATCATTTATAAAACTTTTTTGAAGTCTATGCAAAAATGATGAAGTCTTGAATTAGGATCATGGTAGAGGAAATTGAAAGAAGTGGACAGATGGACTATTTAATTGATTTCTGCCATTGTGGTCAGAAAAGATGCTTTGATATGATTTCAACAGATAAACTATTTAAGTCACAGCATCTGAAAATAAGTTAGATATGGATATCCAACTGGAGAGCATGAGGCATCCAGGATGAACACTAGGTATCTGGCTTGAGCAAGTGGATAGATGGGGGTGCCATTTGCTGAAGGAGAAGATTGAGGAGGAGGAGCAAATTTTAGGGGAGAAAATACTGAGTTCGCTTTTAGAACTGTTTCATTTAATTTGCCTATGGCCTGAGAGGTTGTTGGGTATGAAGTTCTAGAGCTCAAGACCCATAATTAAGCTAGGAATTATAGACCAAAAAAATGATGAAGTGATAAATAAGGCCATGGATATGTATTTTGTTTCCTTGCCCAATAACTCCTTCCCTTCCTCAGAGTTCCTGTGAGGACATTCATGTGTCTTGGCTGGGACTCACTCTGCTCTACTGCCACTGCAAGGATGGGACCCCGATCGACCCTCTAAATACCCCCTCACTATGGCCATAGTGCTTGGTTCAGGATGAACATGTAAACTGAGGTGAGTTTATCAGATGCCTTTTAGAAAAAGTGGGAATGGATATGAGAAGAATGTTCTAGAATTCTGGGCCAGGAAAGTCTGGAGCTGCCTGTGGCTCTCTTGGCTGTTCAGAGAGAGAGCCTGGCTGAGAATGAAGACAACACAGTATAAAGCAGGGCTAAGGGACAGAGAAAACAGGACAGATTCTTACTATGATTAGTCACCTTCTTGGATTGAGCCAAGTTTCATTCTCTGAATTCCCCATTTATGTGAGCCAATAATTTCCCTTCCTAAGATGGTCCGGATTGCCCCTGACAGTGTTCTGTCTTGTGAGTGGACGTGGATAAGTTTGCCATTTCAGAGTGTGAGGGGTAGATAGAGAAAGTATCTAGAAGAGTACCTTACATGCCTCACAACTGTGAGCAGAGGAGGAGCCAGCAGGGGAGACAGAGAAGAAACTGTTGGGTATATAGAGGAAAAAAAAAAAAAAAAAAAGGAAAGGAAAAGCCATGACAGTCATAAGAAGACTGTGTTCCCAGAAGCAGAAAGGAATCCACAATATTAACACTGCCCAAGGTCAATCAACACCTTGAAAAGTTGGCTGACCTTGAAGATGTTGGTGAGAGCAGTTTTAGTGAAGTGAAACCTGGTAGAAATGGCTTGGAAAATGTGTGGGAGCTGGAGAAACTGAGACAATAAATGGAGACAAATCATTCAAGAATTAGAGTTTGTAGAAGAGGAGAGATCACATAGAAGCTACCAGGGCACGGGTCTAGGGAAAGTTTCTTTTTCTTTTTTCAGTTTTAAGAAAAGAGAAGCATGAGTATAATTAAATACTGATGAAAAGGACCTAGTGAAAGGGGAGACATTGAAGTAGAGAAGTCTAATAATTTATCATGGGAAATCCACGAGGTACTGAGGGAGATGGGACCAGAGGCACTGGGGAGGAGTGCCCTTAAATAGGAAGAGAGAAGGTGGCCATGTCGATGGATACAGTGAAATTGACTTAATAGGCTTGGTTGAGAGAGTTCCTATCTTACGAATGTATTTTCACTGTGAAATAAGAAGCAGGGTCATCTGCTGGGAATAAGGAGATGTGGAACATTTGAGAGAGGCAGGCAAGACCTGAAATAGTCACTGGGCCAGCACGTGAAATAACACTGGATTGTTCGGTGGGGTTGAGGGCCTAGATCAGGTTGTGTCCAGGAATGTAAATGGGTGTACCCTGCAGAGTGGAAGGCGTTGCTCAAGCAGTGAGGGGATAGCATGGGTGCAGGCAGGGAGGGAAAGCTGAGTTTGTCTAGGATTGACATAGAATGGCAGTCACTGTTCCCTATAGAGTTGGGAGAAACAGAGTGACATTTTGGGGCATAGGTTTTCTTTCTTTAGAAAACAACCCATCTCGTTTTCTTATCCGAGGGTATTTCAGGGAGAATTGATGGAGTTTATTGGTTGAACAGTGGGGTGGAGAGTAGAGGGATACATTCTATATTGGGAGTAATAAAAATAGGTATTTATGAGGCAATGGACAATTTATTATTCATCAACGAATCTAATCTTCACAACAACTCTAGGAAGGAGTTTTACTGAACTCATTTTATAGCTGAGGAAACCAAGACTGGAGCATTACTAACTTGTCCGAGGTCTCTCAGCAGGAAACAGCAGACAGACTGTTACCATAATAGAAAAAGCATGATTTCTGGTGTGTCAGAGACACACGTAAACCCAGTCAAGCCCTTTTCACTATGAAAGAGCTACTCGTGTCATCGCATCTGGTCCTAAACACTTTCTACGTGATGATTGGTGTACCTCTGGGGGCAGCGGCCCTGACAAAGGCCCTAGGGACACAGTGATGGTTGGGTCAGACCATGGGCACAGGATTTCCAGCCATCCTCCCCTAGGACTTGGGCAAGAAAGGCCTCGGCCTGGCACTTCACAGACTTCTGTGAACGAGCGCATGTGCACTTCTGTCACTTGCCATCTGTGCAGCACTCAGTGCTGACATGGTAGAACCCATACTCCTAAACATCTGCTCTTGGAAGTAACACTTTTCATCCTCAGAGAAACACTGCACATTTCTTTTCCTATATCCTCTAGACAAATGCTGGCTACTGCTGAACACTGTCAAGGTTTGTGGGTCGTGTCGCTGACACTGCTTCTGAGTGCGGGGAGGATTTGGGATGTGGAAGCAGGTAGAAAATAGAAAAGGCAAATTAACCAATTTGTTAAATCCTTCCTCTCAAATAAGATTATTGAATTAGACTCTTGCAGAATGAAACAGTCCTTCCCAGTGGTATCAAGCATCCATGCTCTTGCTTTCCTCATCTACATTCACTATTGCATGTGGCACCCGGGGAACATTCTGCAGTATTAAACAGTCTATATCACTCTTATATTTGTTTGTGTACGTATCTATATCTACATATACATAAGTCTAGACAGAACATGAGTAAAGCATAATCTAAATTTTTAAAATGATGACTAGATGAACGTTAAAAGCTGCAACTGCAAATAGTCTGGTTTTCGTGAAAGTATTTTTTTTTTTTTTTTTTTTTTTTTTTTGTGGTATGCGGGCCTCACTGTTGTGGCCTCTCCCGTTGCGGAGCACAGGCTCCGGACGCTCAGGCTCAGCGGCCATGGCTCACGGGCCCAGCCGCTCCGCGGCATGTGGGATCTTCCCAGACCGGGGCACGAACCCGTGTCCCCTGCATCGGCAGGCGGATTCTCAACCACTGCGCCACCAGGGAAGCCCCGTGAAAGTATTAAATGCGATTTTGTTAATTTTCCCCCAAATAAATAATTTCAGGCTCATTTAAATAATTTTATACTAAACTTTGTATTAATCATTAAAATTTTATATTGCATTTTAGTTTTTATATGCCATTCTGAATACTTTATAACATAACATTTTTGAAAATGTATAGAAAAAATTTTAATTTACACTTCTAATGAAAACAAGTCAAGCTGAGTTTAGTTTGAATATAATAACATTTTATTTCTTAATCCTTTAGGCTAGTGAGAATGAGTTTATGTTTCTAGTATGCTAGAAATAGAAAATACAAAAGTAGAACTTAGGGTGAAAAGCATAAAGAAATAGAAAATGTTCAGGGACTTCCCTGGTGGCGCAGTGGTTAAAAATCTGCCTGCCAATGCAGGGGACACGGTTCAAGCCCTGGTCCTGGGAGATCCCACATGCCGCAGAACAACTAAGCCCATGCGCCACAACTACTGAGCCTGCGCTCTAGAGCCCGTGAGCCACAACTGCTGAGCCCACACTCCACAACTACTGAAGCCTGCACGCCTAGAGCCCATGCTCCGCAACAAGAGAAGCCACCGCAATGAGAAGCCCACACACCGCAACGAAGAGTAGTCCTTGCTCACCGCAACTAGAGAAAGTCTGTGTGCAGCAATGAAGACCCAATGCAGCCAAAAATAAATTAAAAAATAAATACATTTTAAAAATAAAATAATAAAAAAAGAAAATGTTCAAAGAGGCAGCTTGCTTAAATTTTTAAAGACAAAATAAAAGTGAGATTTTATTGACAACGACCCACATAAAATTTGCAAACAGGACATTATAAATTCTTTACTGAATAAAGATTTAATTACTGACCAAAACATTGAAAATGAAATAAAATTATTTTTATTAGATTTACTTTGAACAAATCAAATAAAATCTCAGCAATTTTATATAAATTAAAATTTAATGAAAATATTACTATAAGAGATGGTGAAAGTCATTGCATAAGTCATATGATGAAAATGAAATACTTCATAAAATTTTCTTTAATAATGTTTAAATTTTGTAATATTTTTGTTTCATTCCTAAGTATGTATATTGTACATTTTATTAATTTATTTTGCTATTTTTCACTGGGTAGTTTCTCCAAATTTAAATTAATTAAATGTAGTCATGGAACTGCAGCGACTCAATTTGACATTACTGTTAATAGAATACAAATTGTAAGAAAATCCTGATTTTAACAACATAATTGGCATTTTTCTTCCTGAAATAAAGACATGAAAAATAAATTGTATGGAATAATTATATAATAATTTATAATTATGGAGCATCTCCATTTCATTACTCACTGAAACATCACCAGCTCAATCAATGAAGCACCCAAACTTGTACAATAATAATAAAATTACATTTTCTTGAAATCTTGTTCTCTTCAGGTATATAAAAGCCATGTTTTACATGTTTGTAAAAATCTTATCGTTAAGATATTTTTGTCAAGATGGGGGATAAACATTTTATTTAACAGTTTGATAGATTTTATTGTTTAAATGTTGTGTTATGTGGTATATGGGTCACCATTTGTTTTCCTCCCACAGACTCTTTAGTAGCTAACCATGGACTAGTCAACAACTGTTAAATCAGAACCCATTAACTTAACCACCCGTAGACTTAATTTAACCAAGGGATTCCGGAGAGCTACCTGATAACCACCCTTAAAACCCCACTGGGATCATTTGGAAAGCAACAATGCAAGCAAATTAACCTAAGAGATTCAGCCAGGGTAGAAGAAATCAGAAAGGAAGGGCACATGTAAGTAAAATGATCTCTAAACACTGGCTCACACTGGAAACTTCATGAAACATTGAATAGAGTGGGCAGAGATAGTTAAAAATTTCACCTGGAAAAGGTTTGGGCAAATTATTTTTGATTATATGCAAATCTGGAGTGGTAATGAGTTGCTTATTTATTTTCATTATTATTTTCCCTAAAAAGTGATAGTGGTGCTGGTGGGTGGAAGCAATTGTAATAAAGCATGCTGTATACGACTTAGCAGCATCATCTTCTCATTGAAAAACACCCCAACCTCATTCTGTCTGTAATGGAAATAGAGTATTTCTTTAGTGCATATAATGGAAAAAAATTACAGCTGTCAGAAATGATAGCCTAGACTACTTTTATAACACATTTCCTTAAAGCTGTAAATCACCAGTGTTAGTACAATCTCTTAAATGTTCTTCTCATTCTTTTTCTATTCTTCTCCCTGTTTACATTTCCCCCCCTCTTTATTTCTTTGTATTGTCCTTCTTATAAGTGTTTATCCATGTTGTCATTTTGAGTAATGCTTCTCATTAAAAATTTTCAAGTATTTTTCACATTCTGAACATAATTAAGCCTCAAAAATCTGGGGTCTTTGTGATACAGTGATTTCTGTTTTGATGTCCAACATGTTAGGGAAAAGGATAGTTTTTCATTTGGACACTTGAGAAAGTTTTTACCTGTGTTAAAACATATGTGATAATACTTAATAGGATTTTTATTTTAACATGAAAAAATATAAGCAAGAAAGTGAAAACAGGGGTAACAGTTGAGAGCACTGGTTTACGTCATATAGACCTCAGTTCAGTCTGAGCTCTCCCTTTACTAGCTGTGTGACATTGAACAATTTTCTTAATCTGCATGAGCCTGAATTTCCTCATCTGCCACGTGGGTATAATAATGGTTCCTATCTCATAGAGGTGTGAGAATTAAATAAAATGATCTGTGTATGGTGCTTATAACTGTGTGAAGCACATAGACAAGCTTGGCAACATATTACTGATTCCACTGTTATTATCATTTATTAGTATTAACTGCCTCTGACCTTCTTTTATGAAATAAAGTAATACATACCAACAAAAAAAAATTTAGTTGGTGGAGAAGCATAAATTGAAGAGCCTTCTTTCCTTGCCTCTGCCATCTCCCCTCTCTATCAATGGTTTCTCTTGTGTTCTGCCCCCAAATTAGTTTGGGAACTAGCATATACACAATCCTGTCTGAAACTACACAGACAGATGAGACTTTGCACCCTGTCTTGCTCTTTTGTCATTTAACTTATCTTGAGTGTCTTTCTCTATGCAAACCTATATATCACCCTCATTCTTTATAATAACTGTGTCATGTCTCATTGTATAAATGTACTATGAGTCATATAACTGATCTTCTTTTGCAGTTTTTGACTTTACTATTATGTCTGTAAGAAAAAGTCCTAGCAGTAGAATTTCTGAATTGAAGTATACATGTGTTTTCTACTTTGATACTTTTTTCCAAATTACCTTCCCAAAAGTTTACACTGATTTACTCTAGTAGTATGTTATGCATTTGGATATGGTCCTGAAAAACGTGTATGTAAATAAGTTATTTGAAATATATTCTTTAAGTTAAATTCACTAGAGATGTGACTTATGTTTTAGCAGGGCCCATGACTTTCTTTGATAATTTCTGAAAGATGTAGACTTTCATCTTTCTGACAATGTACAATCCAGAAGACGCATGTGCGCATATCCATTTAGAGTAAGTCCATCTATGATAGACTGAACAATGGCCCTCCAAAGACGTCCAGTGAGACTCATCTCAGACTTCTCACCTCCAGAGCCAAGATAATGAATTTGTGTTGTTTTAAACCACTAAGTTTGTGGTAATTTGTTACAGCAGTAACAGGAAACTAATACATCAACCATGTATCCCAAATGAGGGTTCAGCTACATGGGCGCATACCCTGTATTGGAATATATGAGAGCATAGCTTTAGAAAATCAAAAATTCTTTAGTACACAAAGCAGTAAAAAGTTGAGTTGACCACTCCACCTCCCATGTTCTCCCACTGTCACAGTCCTTAAGCATCTTCATGGAACCCTCAGTGTTCCAAGAAGTAAACTGAAAACTACTCCTTTAGAAAATTAAATAAGCTTTACTCTGCGATTTGAGAATGTATTCATAAATTGGATCTTTAAAAAATGTATTTTTCAATTAGTAGTAATTATCGGTACCTATTTAAGGTCACTACTGTACTAGACTCCAGAACACAGCTATAAACAAGGCAGACTTATTCCTGCCCTCACAGGTTATAGAATGGTAAGGAAAATAGCCACTTCCAATGGAATGTGACAGATGCTCTGATGGCAAAGGACTAGGGAACTGTGTGGATTCGCAGAAGGGATACTGTCAGTGACCTGATATGAGGAAGGCATAAAAGATATCTTTCTGAAGGAACAGCCAAGCTCAGACCAAGCAGAGTAAGGAGAAGCCTTCGTAGCTGCCTAGGAAGGGGTGGGGTAAAGATAAGAGGCATGGCTTGTTGAGAATCATTCTGGTAGAAGGAACATCATTTCTAAAGACCTAGAAGTGAGACATTAGGATACATTTGGGAAACTACCATGGATAAAGCACAAAATGCTATGGAAAAATGGAAGGAAATGAGGCTGAAGGTCTTAAGGGGTACTGCTGTTCCTAGGAAGGCATTTCCTCTTTATTCTCCCATCCAGGCAGAGACACCCCAGTAGGTCTGGGGTGAAGCCCCATTCACATTTACAAGAATTGCTCTGTACAGAAAGTGGAGGACCAATGAGAAGAAACAACACTGGAGACTATTGCAGGAATCAAAGCTAGAGCCATCGTGGTGGAATGGCCTGACAAGATGTTTAGCTCCCATGCTTGATAGGGCTGGTGATGAGTGGATCTGTGGGGCAGGGGATGGCAAGAAGAGAGAAGAATCCAGAATGACACCTGGATTCCCGGCTTGACAAGGAACACAGGAGGCTTCCATCCTGCAAGTGTTGAGTTTGAGCATTTGTAGGGTGTTCTTTTGGAGAGGTCTAAAAAATAGGTGCATAAATAGATCTGGAGCACCAGAAAGTAATTTGAAAGACAGAGATTTATGAGTCATTAGCTTATACTCATTGAGTGTGAAGCAAAGTGAGGCGAGAGAATACAGTCCCCCAGGGAGAGAGTAGAGTGGGAAGAGGGTTTAGGACAGCACCCTGAAGAAGTCAATACTTATGCAAGGACTAAAAGAAGAGGTGCCCACCATGAGGCTGAAGAGGAGCTGCTGGGGAAGGAACAGGAAAGGCAGCCAAGTGTGAGGACGTGGTCAGCAGCGCCTCTGCCATACCATGCCATGCCATGCCATGGAAGGCTGAAATAAAACCATCGCTAAAAATGTCTCTTGAGTGTACAACTTTAGGAGGTCTTGAGTTTCCCTAGAGTAGTTTCAAGAGTGTGATGCGGGCGGAAATGTGACCTGAATAGGCTGAAAAGTAACTGGGGACTGAGTCCAGTGGGAAGGGATGAAATTCAGAGGACAAGTGGAAGGGTGAACCGCAGAGGTGGGAAAGGAAAACTTGCTCCATTGCAAGAGAAAGAAAGGAGGAAAGGATGGATACATTTATGTTTTCATAAAGAGTAAATTTAGGCTCATCTTAACCTATTAGAGAATAATTTTCTGATATCTAAATTATAAGAAAGAGCAATTAGAATTCTTGAGTTGTCTCAAAGGACAGAAACAGGACCAATGAGGAAACTAGAGGAAGATTAAGTTTGGCTTGACTTTCGGAGGAATTTGTTAATGATGACAGCTCCTCAGAATGGAATGCTTGTGTCAGTAAATTGTGAGATCCCTGTCATAGGTATGACTGAAATGAACACAACAGCTATTGCAAGGGAGAGTAAAAAATAACATGGCGGCGGGGGGGGAATGGAGGAGGAAAGGACTGACCATATGTTTTTGAAAACCCCCTCCTGTCCTTCACATTCAACTCTGCAAACTACAGCAATCCTATTATATATTGAGTACTGTCCCTCAATTCCTTTTTTCTTGGAGCTCTGCCCAACTACTGGTGGTAAAAATTTCATTCTCTAGACACTCAGCTTCCAGATTCAGAGACAGTTACAAATATATCAGACCCAGGAACTGCATCACCTCCAGAGTGGGGACAGGAATTAGTCTTCTAACCTATGCCTAGTTTCCAAGGTGTCTGAGTTGAGATCCACAGATCCCTAAATGCCCGAGGCTAATCACCACAACTCCCATTATAACTGAACATCTTCTTGTTTATTGCTGGGCACCTACTATGTTCCAGGTACTGTTCTAGGTGCTGAATATGTGATGTTGGAAGTACATTTCATAAGGATGCAGATTTTTGTCTAAAAATTGTTCACTGATGTATTATTCCCAGCACTGAAAACAGTGCCTGGCACACTGCAGGTCTCAATAGATTTTTGTCCAATGAATGACACAGACTCTGCCTTTAAGTTGCTTGAATCGTGTGTACAAGACGAGCGTATACACTGACACCTGTGGTGCAATGTGGCAAGTACAATTATAAGAAATTGCACAGGAAGCACAGAAGGGGGACACCTTCTTCAGCCTGGGGTTCTTGGTTTGTATTCTGGTTCCCAAATAGCGCTGGGGCGCAGCCTGAGCTCAAACTGCCTGCCAACCTGTCAATCTTTGCTATTCCTCTCTACCTATAGATGAACCATGTCATTCTACCCCAAACCATTATCTGGAACTCCTCTTCAGTCAAGGCACTGCCACCATCATGACCATGAGTGGATATTGCTCCTATCAAAGGTAGGTGCTTCTAGCAGATCAGAGTTCTTAGAGAGAAGAATGACAGTCCAGCTGTTCCTTATTAGACATCATATCTTGGACAGCTAGACAAGTTCTTAGAGGCCAAGGCATGCTGCTAAGACAGTGTCTCTAGCACAGGCCACTCTACTGCCTCCTGTGCTGGTTGCCTCAGAATCCCAGCAGGACTCATAGAAGTGTTCAAGAAAGTTCTCTAGGAATCATTCCCTCTTCTAAACGTGCATTACTACAATGCAAAAAAAGTTGTCATGGAGAGAGGGAGGTGTGGTGAAAACAGCAGGAGTTTGAACCCCAGACACCTTCTTTGCCTCTTTTGTATGGACAAGTCACTTAAAGGAACTCGAGTTCCTTCTTTATATCCTTAGTTGTAGAGGATGTTTTCTTCGGCTAGTCTTCAGGCTGTTCTCATCACTAGTCGCTCTGTAAATAGTTGCAGTTTTGCCATGCCTGTGGGAGGAGGTGAGGTCAGGGTCTTCCTACTCCACGAGCTTGGCCACTCCCAGTACTTCATCTTCTTTGTTGCTAATGTAAATGGGGTTTATAATACCATTTTGTTCTCTGTTATCATTTTGTAACTAACTGCTATTGATTTCTACATGTTAGTTTTAAGGCCTGCTACAATACTTTGATGATTGTTTGAGTTTTATCATTGACTCTCTAGGGTTTTCCAAGTATAAGATCATAACGTCTGCAAATAGAGATAATTCTCTTCTTTTCCAGTTCCTATGCCTCTGATTTCTTTTGACTAATTGCTTGGTTGACATTGCCAGTACAATATTGATGGTAATGGAAACAATGGCCAACTTTTGCTTTGTTCCTCTTCTTTAGTGTCTTGCCATTAAGTAAGATACTGGCTTTAGAACTAAGGAATGTATATATTATCATGTTAAGAAGGTATGTTATTATCTTAAGCATTTTTATCAGGAAAGGGTGTTGACTTTTTTCAAGAGCATTTTTTCCCAGCACTGATGGAGATAATCATGTATACAATTTTTCTTCTTACAGTTTTTAACATGGCATATTATAGTAATTAATTTTTCTACTTTTGAAGTAACCTTGCATTCCTGAAATAAATCTTACTCGGTCATGCTGTATTTTATAAAAATTGGAATAGATTCTTTTGCTAATATGTACCACCTTTGTATCAATATTCATAAGTGACACTGAGTTGCAATTTTCTCTTTTTGTACAGTCTTTAACAGGGTTAAGTATTGTTAAACTTGCTTCATAAACTATTAGGATGTTTTCCTTCCTTTTCAATGCTCTGTAACATGTTAACAACGGAGCATTGGGACCGTGGGATATCTGAAGTTTTGATAGTGATTTTCAGCTCTTTAGCATAAAATGAGAACAGTTACAATATGTCCTTCCCAGGAAGTTGTGAAATCAATTGAGTTGATGGACTTGGAAATGCTTTACAAATAGCACATCACTCGTTATATGTTAATTATTACAATTCAGGTAAGAACAAAATGTGTGGCAGAATGGGTAAGTAAATCTGCCTCAATTGGAAAAGCGACAGATACCTAAGAAGGTTTCATAGAAATTATCCTTTAGTTCAGTTTCAAATAAGGAATAGGATTTTACTGAACTAAGAAGTAAATATTCCAGGTAAAGGAAAGAGCATTCGTAAAGATTTAAAGCTCATGATTTTAAAATTTACTAATTTCATGATATACAGTAGTGATATACAGTTGACACTTTTACATATATGAATTAATTTGATTCTTTAGGGAATATAGATTGGTGCTATTTGCATCTTAAGGTCAGAGAGGGCAATGACTTCACAAGTAAGTGACAGAGCCCAGCACAGAAATGGGAACAGTTGATATATATTCGGCACAGTTTCTGGTGATACAAAGCCACAATAAATTTTTGTTTCTTTTGCACTTCCTTCTGTTCCTCTATTATTTTTGTGTATATAATTAAATAATTATTTCCAATGTGTAGTGTTGTTTTGTATAACACCATATTGTCCACTTGTTGTTTCATTTATGTTTTTCTTTACAAATAAACAGTAGCTCCTTTAAAAATATAATTTAAGAATTGTTTATTAAAAATTTTAAAACTTTGATCTGAGTATTTTTTAATATATCTTTTTTGGAGTATAATTGCTTCACAATGCTGTGTTAGTTTCTGTTGTACAACAAAAGTGAATCAGCCATATGCATACATATATCCCCATATACACTCCCTCTTGAGCCTCCCTCCCACTCTCCCTATCCCACCCCTCTAGGTGGTCACAAAGCACTGAGCTGATCTCCCTGTGCTATGCAGCTGCTTCCCACTAGCTATCTGTTTTACATTTGGTAGTGTATATATGTCCATGCTGCTCTCTCACTTTGTCCCAGCTTACCCTTCCCCCAGCCCTGTGTCCTCAAGTCCATTCTCTATATCTTCATCTTTATTCCTGCCCTGCCCCTAGATTCATCAGTATTTTTTTTTAGATTCCATATGTATGTTAGCATACAGTATTTGTTTTTCTCTTTGACTTATTTCACTCTGTATTACAGACTCTAGGTCCATCCACCTCACTACAAATAACTCAATTTCGTTCCTTTTTATGGCTGAGTAATATTCCATTGTATATATGTGCCACATCTTCTTTATCCATTCATCTGTCGACAGACATTTAGGTTGCTTCCATGCCCTGGCTATTGTAAGTAGAGCTGCAATGAACATTGGGGTGCATGTCTCTTTTTGAATTATGGTTTTCTCAGGGTATATGTCCATTAGTGGGATTGCTGGGTCATGTGATAGGTCTATTTTCAGTTTTTTTTTTTTTTTTTTTTTTTTTTTTTTTTTTTTTTTTGCGGTATGCGGGCCTCTCACTGTTGTGGCCTCTCCCGTTGCGGAGCACAGGCTCCGGACGCACAGGCCCAGTGGCCATGGCTCACGGGCTTAGTCGCTCCGCGGCATGTGGGATCCTCCCGGACCAGGGCACGAACCCGTGTCTCCTGCATCGGCAGGCGGACTCTCAACCACTGCGCCACCAGGGAAGCCCTATTTTCAGTTTTTTTAAAGAACCTCCATACTGTTCTCCACAGTGGCTGTGGAGAACTTTACATTCACTTTACATTCCCAACAACAGTGCTGGAGGGTTCTCTTTTCACCACATCCTTTCCAGCATTTATTGTTTCTAGATTTTTAGATAATGGTCATTCTGACCAGTGTGAGGGGATACCTCATTGTAGTTTTGATTTGCATTTCTCTAATAATTAGTGATGTTGAGCAGCTTTTCATGTGCCTCTTGGCCATCTGTATGTCTTCTTTGGTGAAATGTCTATTTAGGTCTTCTGCCCACTTTTTAATTGGGTTGTTGTTTTGATATTGAGCTCCATGAGCTGTTTGTATATTTTGGAGATTAATCCTTTGTCTGTTATTTCACTTGCAAATATTTCCCCCCATTCTGAGGGCTGTCTTTTCTTCTTGTTTATGGTTTCCTTTGCTGCACAAAAGCTCTTTAGTTTAATTACGTCTCATTTGATTATTTTTGTTTTTATTTTCATTAGTCTAGGAGGTGGGTCAAAAAAGATCTTGCTGTGGTTTATGTCAAAGAGTGTTTTTCCTGTTTTCCTCTAAGAGTTTTACAGTGTCTGGTCTTACATTTAGGTCTTTAATCCATTTGGAGTTTATTTTTATGTATGGTGTTAGGTAGTGTTCTAATTTCATTCTTTTACATGTAGCTGTCCAGTCCTCCCAGCATCACTATTGAAACAGTAGCTCCTTTTGATAGGTAGAGTACACATTTGCTGTTCAGACTTCTTACTGACAGAAACCCAATTTTTATTCTTATGTTCTACTTCCTTCAAGTAGCTCATGAGTTTCAAGGGAAGCTGGCAATCTCTTCCACCCTCCTACCCTCCAGAAAGGGAGAGCTCAGATTGTCTCAGGCCAGTCAGTATATCCCATTGCTCTGGCCATAATGATTGGCTCAGGGCCCAGAGTGAGCTAATAAGACTGGAGGCTTCTGGGAAAGAGACATCCTTGCTTTTTCCCACTGGACCTAACAAGGAACATGAGCAACCAAACAGAAAACACAAAAGGTGAAACCTGCTGGGAATGAACCTATACAAGGGAGCAGATTGGAAAATAGAAACAAACCAAATCTTGAGCTGTCATTTTATACCTCACTTGAAACAAACATAGCTCTGGATTTTTCAAACACGTAAGTCAATAAATGCCTTTATTCTTAAGATCAGTTTCTGTCATTTTCAATCAAAGGTCCTAACTGATATAATTTAGGTAGTGCTATATATATATCTGATGTACCTCATTGGTAGTAAAGAGGTGGGCTAAAAAATCATTAATTGAGCTTTAATGAAAAATATAAACATAGTACAACGTATCCATTCATTTATTCATTCAGTACACACTTACTGAGCATCTACAATGCCACTGATACATAGTTATTCATACAGAAAAACTGTAGAACTGAACTACCATTAATATGGTTTTGGATTTATTTTTCTAGTAGTCTTCTACAAATGACAATTTATTCACTCACTCAGCTCAAAAAATCTTTTTTGAGCATCAACATGTGCTAGTCCAATATTTCTCAGAGACCATTTCCCTTGTGACTAGCAGGACTCATTTGTAGGTAAAACATCAGTTAATAACTACAAAAATGAATTCACATTACCAGTCCAAATGACAAAATCAAAATTTTGCACCACTTGCTGTCCTTTTCACTATATAAATAAAAGCACAAAAAAGAAAAATGAACACAGTGAGTTCAACTTTCATATAATTATCAAATCAGATTGTTTGGATTTTATAAGTGGTAAGAAAAATAGCTGAGCATAAAAATTATTACACCTTCTTATTATACAAAAATATTCTGTAAAAATTGGAAGTGTGTTTAAGACTGACTTTATAGAATAAAGTACACTGGTCAACAGCGCATTAATCCTCACAGTAAAAAAGAATCACGTGGTGATGTTCGCACTTCAGAAAATGAATCTCACCTATGTTTATTTTAAACAATATTATATATAATTTATCGTATTTGTATTATAATATTTTCTACATTTGGAACTGAAATTCCTAAGGATTAGAATCTTCAATGAATTTATAACCTTAGTAAGTTTTCAAATTATGATAGACATCTGCAAATTGTCTTTTTATTATAATAGTTTGATCACTCATTAACTTTAGGTTCACAAACATGTTAGAATTTTTGGAATAGGCTGCCTGAGACTTAGTTTCATATGTCCAACTTCCAAATGGATATTTCTGCTTGAAAATCCTATTTTTTAGCTCAAAATTAACATGCCCAATACTTAAACTAATCTTTCTCTCCATGTTCCATTCCTAGACACCATAACCCTATGTCCAGGCAATTGGTATCCTGAATTTGATGTGAATCACTACATCATTCCTGTCATATATATATGCACCCATATATAATACGTAGTAATATCTGTGTGCATGTTAAAAATCTACACAAGGGAATCAACATGTACTTTTATTATTTTCACAAACATTTTTGAGATCTATCATGTTCACTTATCAAACTCTTATTAGTTTCTTTAAAGGGCTACATAGTATTTCACCATTTAATAATTTTTTTAAAAATCAATACTCATTGATGGACATTTATGTTTCTTCTACTTTATTATAAACAATGTTGCAGTGTATAATTTAGTACACTTATTCTTGTGCATGAGTTTCTCTAGGTATCCACATGCAACTTAACTTGCCGGGTTATTGGATCTCACACAGACACACTTCCTAGATATTGCTTCCCAAAGAAGTTGTGCCTATTTAATTCCTACCAGTAGTGTTTGAGCAATCTCTTTTCGCCACATCCTTGACAACGTTTAGTATTGTCACCTGCACTTTCAACTTGAAATTTTCTAATCTCAAACCACCTTTAACAAGTCCCCCAAATAGTATCTGCAATATAATTTGTTATGTCACTAATTGCCTCAGTATTCTTCTATTAGCTAATTTCTATTAAAACCCTACACTGTGAGACACCTTCATGACTCACGGTCCATTTTAATGAATTAAATATTCTAATCCCATATCCAACTACTAAGCACCCTCTCAGAGTCCCATGAGCAAAATTTTGGCTAGGTTTCAAGATTAAAATTTTCTTTTTTTCTTTCTTTTTTTTTTTTTTTAAGGCATGACTAGCACATTTTCACATTTAAGATCTGCTGATACTAGACACTCAAGAAGGGAAGATAAATCAAGTTTCAGTCATAGCTCTAAGATAGAAGTTACATTTTTTTATGTGAAAAAAATAAAGACACCAACATGTTGTGCATTACTAGACAATGTACACACAGCCTTTATGCATCATGGCCAGGATGACAATCTCTGGGTTTTCTACGCACTTTTTCCTTCCCTTGAGGGTGGATCTTTTTTGCACTAAGTAACTCAGCCTGATGGGCTGAATTATAATATCTGCAGGTGGTACCATTTTTCCCTGGTAAATGAGGAGATCTTCCCCTATTGTCCAATACAGTAGCCGCTAGTTTTAAATTTAAGTTAATGTTAAATTAAAATTCAGTTCCTCAATCATGGTAACCACATTTCAAGAGCTCAACAGCCACATATAGCTAGTGGCTACTGTATAGGACAGCACAGATACAAAACACCTTCATCATTGCAGAAAGTTCTATTGGATAGAAATACATACAAAAAGTTATTTCCATTCCAGTGGCAAAATTTAGCTCTGAGAAGAGACTAGATATCTTTTGATGAGGTAAATATTTTTGGAAAGTTATTTGGGATAGGTTAGGGTGATACCCTGAAGGGACATAATTGGAGAACAAAGAATGGGTGTCCTTCAGGCAATGTAAGGATTTTGTTTAGATTACTAGTATATATTAGCTGTGGTCAGAATCTGATTCGCTGGGAACATATAGGGTATTTTTAGAGGCTGTATAGAGAGAAAGTGAGGAAGAGAACAGAGACCCGGCTGTTGGCAGCAGCTAGAGAAGAAAGCCAGGATGTCTAGTGAGGAGACAAGGAGATAAGTGTGTTGCGGTGAGTGCAATGCAACCCTCTCCTCTATTTCCTCTAAAAATCTTGTGTAAAATATGCGTTACTCACCAGTGCTTTGGGAGCTGAAAATGTTTTTGCTGAGTCTGCTCTCAATATGAGTATGATGAAGGTACAATGTGTCCAATTATATGCAGTTTAACATTTTACTCCCTTGTTACTGGGTATCCTCTTTCTCCAGGGGCAATCTATGCTTCCTCTTTTCCTTATGATACTAAAGACTTTGGATGGATCAGTACAACAATCAATCCCTTTCCAGGTGTGCCAGGGGAGTCTTCCAATGTGCAACTAATTTGAAGGAGTGTAGCCAACTGCTTTGAAGCAAGAAAAAAAATGTATTTGCTTTTCCTCCTCATTTAATTGTGCATCTGATATGTCTGATACAACCCAGACACTGTTCTAGGAGCTGGTTATATAGCATTGAACAAAACCATATCCCTGCTTTCAAATAGCTTAAATCCCTTACCCTTTAATGTCCTACCCAACAATATCTACTCAACAACAGCTAGTTAGAGATAAAACAACTACTAGGTATGATGCTTTACCTAGGTTACACTTGAACATTCCTAGTGCCTAGGAGTTGATATGTGCTATAAAATTATCATTTTAATAGATGCATATTAACAGTGTAAAAATGATAGTTCTTAGTGTTGGAGGGTATGGTAAAATGGGTACTCTCATACTTTTGTTGGGTGAATACTTTGGGTCAAACATTGTAGACAGCAATATGGAAATATTTTTCAATAATTAAAAGATATTGATACCATATGGCCTAATAATTTCACTTCTAGTGATCCATTTTATCTGAGAATCTGAAGAGCTATCTAATGTCTACCTACTTAATGTGAGAAAAAATTATACAAACTTAAGCATCAATAAATGGAAATGGTTAAATAAGTTGTAATGCATTTATATTACAGAGATATATACAACCATTAACAACATGTTTAAACATATTATTGTGATAATCAACCAAATATGATACCAGCTTTGAAAATACTGGCTAGATTAATAAACCGATATTTCGTGCAGTTGTCATTTAAGATAGTTATTGGAATAATATTTCCTTCCTGTTCGAAGTATTGAGCACATGGGGAAGGGTGAATATTCTTCACCAAGAAGAATGTCAGATGGTAATTATCTCTGTTTTTAAAGAAGATTTAGTTAGAGATAGTTTTACTAAACTATCAGGAACATTTAAATAGAATAAAGGCAAATCGAAACGAAAGAGCTAACATAAGTTAAGGCATAGTACTTGGAAAAGTTATAACTGTATTGTCCTCTGTTAAAAATGTGGAATATTCCCAAATGTTACATCTTTTATGAGACCTTTTTCTGTAGTAGAAACCTATAGAAGAATACATTATCTTCATATGAACCAAATTGTATTTCCTCTCTTTTCTGATAACTTTTACAAAAAGCATGTATGGATGCTTTCGTTACAGATTTACTTACCTGGCAATTCAGGTATATAAAGTTTATGAAGCAACAACTTTAGGAAGTGCCCTTATTTTACCTTAAGATGCTTGTTATACAATTCTCTATCATACAGTATATGTGTTCTCACTTCTATAGGATAATCTCTGCAGCTTTACAGTGATACCAAACAGCTTTTGAATTTATCAGTTCAGCTACTAAGGTAAATCAGTTGAACAAAACCCATAACATTTTAGATAGGAGTTTAATCTTTAGACTGCAGATGTGAAACTAGTCCTCATATATATTTTGGGATCACTGTCAGCAAAAGTAAAGATAGTTTCATTCATTTAAGAAATAATTCTTTTAAGTCAAACATTATTTTAAAACATGTGAATTAATTTATAAGATATCACCATGGTATAATAACTTTAGAGCACATTTATGAAAATGTTATAAGAAAATATTTTATTTAAAATATGAAAATAGTATCAGTCTTGCCTGAAAAATATGCATCAAAATATAAGATAGGATTCTACCAACTTGTGATTCTATGTGGAACACTGGAGAAGAAAATGAGTATGACTCTTGACCTCTGAGAAATTTATATATAGTATAAAGCAATAAAAACTAAAGTGAACATTTAGTTGATATGTCAGATGCATAGTATTTTCAACTAACATACGCATCCTAATTGTATTTTTAATTTTTTTGTGTTAAGTGGTGTTGTCAAATAGATAATGAGAATCATTTTCATGAGTAAAAGAAGAAAACCACAGATTATTCTTGTGATCAGGAGAAAAAAAAAAGAGAAAGATTAACATAATAGTAATTACCTGAGCAGATGGATTCCTAATCCTAGAAATAAACATGGTAATTAAGCTACACTACAGAATGACAAGATATTAGGGTCCTCTGAATCTGGAGACATCCTTATTCCAATTTACTAGTGTAACTTAATTCTCATTATATTAAGAAGTGCTTAATAGGGCTTCCCTGGTGGCGCAGTGGTTGACAGTCTGCCTGCCGATGCAGGGGACACGGGTTCGTGCCCCTGTCCGGGAAGATCCCACATGCCGCAGAGCGGCTGGGCCCGTGAGCCATGGCCGCTGAGCCTGAGCGTCCGGAGCCTGTGCTCGGCAATGGGAGAGGCCACAACAGCGAGAGGCCCGCGTACCGCAAAAAAAAAAAAAAAAAAGTGCTTAATCAACCAAATCTTTTTTAATTATCAAATTTACTTAGGCAGTTTTAATGTTTCTGTAAGTTTCTTCCAAGTGTGGGCTAATATGGGGCCGTCTTTTTCATCAGTGTATTTATGGTTTGTTCGATACTTGCATTTTTCACAGAGCAAGATTGTTTTTTGTATCACTAACAAGATACTCTTTCTTTGTGCTTGTCGATGGGGTTTTAATCGGGGAATCAAATATCATAATGCTGACCATTTCCTAGCTACCCTATCCTGCCTTCCTTTAAAGACGAAAAAAATCGTTACTGGTAATTGAAATCTACAGTCCCTTGGCTGATTTAAATGAGTTACAGATTTTGATACTTCTATAACCAAACATGTTGAAGGAAATTAACAGGAGAATGGGAATAATGGATGGAAAACAAAAGTTTGTGTGAATAAGTAAATGTGAGACAGAAGCAAGGGAGACAGCACCATTATTTTCATACATGCGCACAAGAAGCTTAAATTATCTAACCAGTAACTGATCAACACAAAGTAGTTTTGGGAAGGTTACCTGGAATACATACAATTAGCGTAACATTTCTTAGTGGTTGAATGCACGTCTTTATGGAGAAATAGACTTTTACGATAAAAAGATTCAGTTCGGAAAAAATTCTAGAGATAGTTTCTGTTTCCCAAAATATTTGTGTGGGATCGTGCGTGTGTTGTGGGTAGGGTGGGAGGGGAAGGGAGAGTTGCACTTTCCTGTCGTTTTTCCTATACTTATATTTTAGTTGTAACCATGCTGTGCATTTCTTTTATATCTGGAGATATTTTATCTATACTAAAAAGTGGGAAATATTTAAGACAGTTATATAAATTTAACTCACCTCAGTTTTAACACCGTTCAACAGGCATTTATTGAATAACCATGATATAAAAAAACATAGGACTGGCAGTACAGAGCTATACAACCTTAAAAAATATATCACTCCAACCACTTAGACCTTGCTACTTAAAGTGTGGTCCGTGGACCAGCAGCACAGGCATTTCCCAGGAACTGTTAGAAATACATCATTTCAGGCTCCACTCCAGCCCTTCTAAACCAAAATCCACATTGTAACAAAATCCCCAGGTGATTCGAGTGCACATTAAATTTTAAGAAATACTATGTTAAAACACCATAATATAAGGAAAGACAGATACTAATATTTTTTAAAAGGCAGTAATTTCATAAGAGAAGCTCTAACAAATACTCTGGAACAATAATAAAATCTAATTCTGGTTACAGGGATTTGCAGTAGTTTCGAATCTGCCCTTTTCTATGTTATAGTTTCCACACGATACATCCATTTTCTAAAGTGTGTCTCTGGTCAAATATGTTTTGAGAAACAGCACACGGGGTATACTACTTGCTCAGAGATGACACGTTCACAATAGTATGTTAAAGATTCTAAGAAGTCCTAAATAAATAAGTCTGTTTTACTAAAATACTTCGACATGTAACTTTTACTTTACATGGCACTCCCCACATTGTTTAGAACTAGGGTTCTATGGAACACACTTTGGGATACACTGGATTTTATGACTTTGCTCATGAATTCTTTACTAGGATTCTTCTGCTCTCCATTAATTGCTCTTGTTTCTTTTTATAGTTAAAAAGTATCCAGAATAAATTCAACCTCGAACATAGGTATGAACAAAAAATACAATTTAACTTGGACACAATGTATGTAATAACATAGACAGAATCAGCTGTTCTGTTAAAAATCATCCAGATCTGGATAGATAAGATTATCTTTGAACAAACAGTATGCTAAAATCTGGCCTCCACATATCATTGAAATTAAGCCAAATCCTGCAAGTAATGAAAGGGAAGTTTTGGTTAACTACTAATAATGAATAATTCATTGGTGAGATTATGAATAAGAACAATCATCATGACTAAAATAATGTCCCTGAAACTGACATAGCATTTGAAATAGAGGAGTTTATAGATTCAGCTAAAAGAGAGTAGGTATATATTCTGTGCTGGTAAATTATTGAAATTCAAAACTTCCTTCGGGAATAGGTGCATGGTTCTCTCAAATAGTAAGGAGCTCTTAAAACTCAGAAATTCAAAGGCAAGGAGTCAAAGCACATGCCAAGGAATTTACAATTTTCAATTCTTTTAGCCCCTGAGACCTGCCATTTGTTTGTGTTGTTGCTATTTAAAAATATTCTTTATAAGGTATTTCCCCCTCTAATTATAAAAGGAAAACATGCTTACTAATTTTCCCCCTCTAATTATAAAAGGAAAACATGCTTACTAATGTGGAAAATATTTCTGAGTATCGAAAAATTTTGAAAACAAGAATTCCACCTACCTGAGCTATTTGGTTTTATAAAAAATGCCTTTAGCGCTGATTTCATTGGCCCAATGATTCTTGTTTAAAATATTAGTCAGGCCTTACAGGGCTTCCATAAATCTGTTGCTCCTTGCATGGTAGTAACTGCATAACTCCCATGAAAGATAAAAGTCCCTGAGGTAAGAGCCCTTAGTGAATCAGGCCTGACAGGACCACTTCCTCACACAAAGACGCACATCCAATGTGACACCACAAGATGGAATTTCCAAGATGTTTAGCCACTATTCTCTTATTTTTAAATTGTTAACTCAAAAAAAAAATCAAAGGCGGCTACCTCAGATATCATTTGGCAACTGTCCTCTGAGGAATCCAAACCTGATTACTGAAACTGAAATTGTTACCCAACTATTTTAGCAAATTCTATTAGCTACTTCATTATGCCAAAGTTGACTTGCCTTGTCATCAGGGTTGCATTTGATATGTGACTTAGTTGCCTAGGCCTCAATAAATTTTGTGGTATTGTAAATAAAACCCAAAAGAGAGAAGTTTTGTTTTTCATAGAGAAAAGATGATTTCCACTTGGGCTCATAAAGCATTTCTTTAGTATCACTTTTCTGATTTATTAAAAATCAACATCTTGGGAAGGCTTATGCAATATAAAACATCTACTTTCACAAGTGTTTTCTGTATGCACTAAACAATATTGGAGAATTATGGATATGCAAGGTAAGTGGAGAATTAAACTCGAGTGAAGGGGGGTAGTAAGTAATATAAATAATACTGGTACTAAAAACAGATAACTCGACTTTAGGAAAAGAATGTGGTAAAGTGCTGCATTTCCATTTCTCATCACTAAGCATGACAATAATTAGATAAAAACTACTGCCAAGTTTACTGAAAAGAGGAAATCTAAAAATATTTTGTGGTCAGTGTCTGGCTTAATCTAAAGAAAAAGCTTTAGAAAAGCCTACTTTCACTTGGTTAATTTTCTTACTACATATGTGATTGATGAATTCAGTTGTTCAACTGGTGGACAGAAAAGAGTGAATGAAATAAAATAGTTTCCCTTCTTCTTGTACTACTATAAAGACAGTAATACTATTCATGTAGAAAGAGAACCAAAAGAATATGTCACAAATATATATCCAGTGTATCATTCCCTATAATTTTAGAATGATAAAACCCTTGAGTAGTCTTCTGGCCCAATTATCTGATCCACATAAAAATATTTTTATGCCCCCAGTTTATATATAAATATATATTCATATTAAATAAGTATCATATATACATATATATGTATAACACATATGGATATCATACATATACACCTAAAGCAGCCCACCAATGTGATATCAAAGGGAATTCCAACATAACTGCAGTAGAAAATTTAAAAAAGGTCTTGTTCATTTTTGAAACATATATTATTGTTTTACTCATGAAGAAATACTTATGTTTGGTCAATTCATATCTCTATAACAAAGAGAAATCTTACCCATATTCATGAAATCAAGTGGCTCCGAAGTTGTACCTAAGTCATTGTCTAGAAAGGTCATTTGTTAAGTTAGGTATTTGAAACTCCTCTCCTAGGAATGAGGTCATGAATTGTCAGGTTCTCAGATCAGCTCACAAAGTCGGCTTGAAGTAATATGCAGCAGGAATAATCCTAACACCGCCCTGAATCCTCAGTGCCTGGCTCTCTTTGGAGCTCTCAGCGACTTCACTCTGATATCAGATCTATTGAGCAATACTTGTTAAGCGTTTTCTATGTGCCAGGTGTTAGACAATCAAGTTGTAACTTTTCTGGATCCAGAAAACCTACTGCCTATCTTGACCTTGAAGACAGAGCCACAGTAGGCTCCCAAACCTTTTTGCAACTATCCCATGGCTGTCTTCCAGGAATACTTAAGCCCCAAAGTAAAATCGAGAATTTGAGATGGGGTTAAGTGGTTCTCCAAGCTACTAAAAGTGTTTGTGTCTGAGGAAACTGATGCTAGGAGACTGATACACCAGCATTTTCTAATAGCATTGATGTTGAGACGTGGCAATTTATTTGAAAACTGTGTGTTCTTAAGTTGGAGACTGATTATACCCATCAATAGATCCAGGCACTGAAAATATGAGTGATATTTAAGTAGTTAATAAATAATAACTTTGAATTATAACTTGTGCTTGATTACCACCTATAGGTTGACTAGTTTTTTTTTAATAATGGAATTCAGTAAGAGAGAAAAAGTTACAATAGAAGGGTAAATTTTGAATAAATGGATGAAGGAATGGATGAAACTATCTGTTAGTCAGTAATTATTACAGGCTAGACACCGTGTCAGACACTTCCTCACTCTCATTGAAATTTCACTAGGTATGCCTCAGTTTGCAGAGGAGGTAACTAATGGAAGGGATGCTGTGCCTTGCCTTAGACTACACACCTGATAAAAAGTTAGGACTGCAATTTGAATCCATTTTATTCTGACTCCAAAGATCGCAAGTAGAAACAAAAACGCTTTAGTCTTAGAACCTGATATTCTTGTTAAAACAGTTGTTGGGAAGTTTGCAAGCCTGTAAATACACGTTTCCTCAGGTCCCAGTTCTCAGTCTTAGGCCAATTTCTGCCTCAAGAAAGGATTTGGAGGGAAAGCATTCTAACAGAGGCAAACCCTGTACAACTGATGATGAGTTGAATGAGAAAGGAGAATAGTAAACTGCTACATTTCAGCACACTTCTGAATTGGAAGATGTAGCTAATTAAAATCTCTCTGAGGAAAGGGTAGAAGAACTTGGTGGGGGAGAAGGAGTGACGGGAGTAGCTGAAGAACTTGCATCTTTCGTTTTTATTATTTAGCCATCAGAGGACACTACGCATACAACAAAGTTCTACTCTTATGAATCGATTTAGGTACAACATCCAGATTGAGTACACGCATACAACAAAGCTCTACTCTTATGAATCGATTTAGATATAACATCCAGATTGAATACATTTTGTTTCCTTTATTTTATTTTGCTTACCAGTTGAAGTGATGGTAACAGGAAGAATAGTTACTGAAATACCATAATCCCAAACCCATTCTTCTACCACCAGAACAAAAAGCAATCCGGAAACAAAGTAGGTGACCTCTGATGAGACTAAAAGAAGTGCAATAAAAGGAAGGATAGAATTATTTGGGATTAGAGCTACTAATAATTCTGAATATAATTAATAACAGAACCACTACAACCTATTCTGCAAAAATATTTTCGTAAGAAATGTTTAATGTTCCATCTCTTAACATTCCTCATACCTGAATAAGAACTTTTAAAATATTCCATCTCTGAATAATTGTTGAACTTATAGAAAAATAACAGTACATAATTTCTGTTTTATATTCTTTATACTTAGCATTTTAGAAGGTAACATACAATAAAGAAAAGTTACAATGTAATCAATGCACGCCGATCTGTAACTAGATTGCAAATCTCATTTGAAGATATATTAAGAACTAATGAAAAATTCAGCTCTGTGTTTTCAGAAGAAAAATGTTAAGAGTTTATGGAACAATAACGTTTCTTTGGTACCAGTTATTGCCTAACTTGGAAATGAGTTCCTTTGTGTCTTTGTGATCAAGTGGTATGTTCAGATAGTCATCTGGGAAACATAACGGATAACCATGGATGAAAGAACGTTTCATAAATGACTCATGTGAGTCATTTGTTTCAGAGTGCTGTCCCTGAGTTAGTTCTTTACAGGTCAGTGCCACAGATCTCTAAGAGCCTTGAACATGTGAAGAGTCATGTACTTTGATACGGATCTTTAAGGCTATGGTGGTTCCAAAGATGAGATCCATCAAATTTTAAAATGACAAATACATGTGATATAACACCAAGGTCCCTTTATAATGATATCACTTTCCATAAAAATTACCTTTCTTTCCTTTTAAAACACAGCAAATGATTGGTATGTTCATATAATTTAGGAATTGATCAATCTAGGCAGGCAAACTCCATACTTTTCAAAGCAAAAAGTAAAATAGTCACGTTATGTTTAATTGTGCATAAGTAATTTATGAATGGCATGCCAGCAATTGCCTAGTGGGTGAGCAAGACATGAAGCAAGTAAGCAAGTCTCAGGTGCCAGCCTTTTAAAAGACCTCACACTTATTCCTCTTCAATTCTATTCAATTCAACTCAACAGGTTTCAAAAGTTGAATGGAGAAATCATACTAGCTCCTTTTCTACCATATGGAAATACAATTTCAGTATGTCCGCCCTCTAAATCAAGGCTGTGGAAGGAATTATACGGCAGTATCGTATTGACACCAGCTCTTCCCCTCACATCTCCACTCCTGCTTCCACCAGTGGTTCACAGAGCTTCCATGTTATTATAGGGAAATAGAGATGCCTCCTTTACCAGTATTTACAGATTTTATAGGTTAACTTGAAGCTACTTAGAGATAGCGAACAAATCTTGAACAAGCTGTATTTGCATATATTGATAGAGAAGCATTATGCTTTGTCTATGATATGAGAGACAGCACGATTTAAAGGACGTAGTACAAAATTTGAAGTCAGGATAGCAGTGTTCTAGTCTCACCTTATAGCTTAAATGATATGACCTTGAGCAGATTTTAACCTTTGGGTTAGTCTGATTCTTCCTCTATAAATTGGGAAATGGAGTACTATCTCATCTACCTCAAAAAATTGTTGAGAGGATTTTATTTTAAGATGAAAGCAGTTTTTAATCTATTCTCTGTGATGCACGGGAAAGATATTAGTAGTCAAATGTCCTAACTGGACTCATACTTTCCAGTGTCCTTGCTAAGCCTGATCTCCAGGGTAACAAAATTGTTGAAACAGACAAGAGCCCTGACCCTCAATACATGCCCAAGGCTTTGAGATTACTCTTACATTTTATCTCCAAGATTAAACAAGTCTGGATTCTCAAAGTAATAACTTTGAAGAGTTATGGCACTTATCTCTTCAAGCCCAAAACTAAAGATCTAATAGGCTAAGGGTTTATTGATATCTTTGTACAAATGTTAGTTGTTTTGAGAGAGGAAAGAACGATATAAACTGCGCCAGGCATCCTGAGGTTCTTCACTAATCTCTGCTATGTCAAAACACAGCTTTCTCCAATAAGCCTGTGTCATTGTCCTATCTTTCATTGACTGACTCAAAGGCAAGAGTTAAATAATAACAGTTGGATTTAAAATCTGTCCCTCTACCCCAAACACACACACAACCCACACTTAACTCTCTCCTGTGACTATTTCTTTATCATTTGTGAATAGGCTTGAAAGAGAAAAGTTAATTCAATCTTCAATAGGGAAATGCATGAAGAGAAATTTAAGATAGAATGTTAGAACTCTTGTATCTCCTTAGAAGGAAAGTTTCTTGTCCTAACATACTCTTCGTCTGTCCCAAATTGAATCAATAATGGCACAAAACAAGGTTACCCATTTGAGGAGGCTGTTCTGAAGCTTTTTATTTAAATTCAGTAGTTTTAGCTGACCAAGTTTCCTATACAAGTCACATTTGGCTTCAGGCAATTTTTGTATATTTGCATATTTGTTCCAAAAAATGATGCCCAGTGGTTTTCTAAAGAATTGCACAGTTTGAAGAATCCACAAATTCATTTTTAAAAAGGTGGGAAGAAATTTAACAGAATGTTAAGAATAATTATTTCTTCAACAAAATGGTAAATTTAAAAGAGATTAATTTTTTCCTAGTATATTCTTTCTTATCATTTTTCCTTTGCAACAAGTTTTATACTATTTTGGGGAAGGAAAAAAAATCAAACTAAGCAGAAATATACAAAGCAGAAAATGAAAGTCCTCTGTCATTCCAGCTGGGAGATAACAGTTTGTTGCATAATTCTCCAGATTTCTTACCACTGACATGATGTATTTTACTCTACTCTACAAAAATGAATAATTATACTACACGAAGTGTCTCATAGTCTTCATTTTCCATTTCATATCTCACAAATATCTTTCTACATCAGTATATTAAGCCATTCTTCCTCCTTTCCTTTGAAAAATGTTTAAAGCACCAAAAATTTACCCATAATATCACTAAATAAAAATTCATAGAGTAAAACTATCCATTTATTTCATCCTATTCCATCTTTTAGGAATAGTCACTTAAAAAATTTTGATGGCAGGTTTCCACACTTTTGGAGTCAGATATAGGATACAGATGGCTGAGAAGAAGGCCTGATATTTTTAAAATTTTTATAAAACAAAAACTATTTTGATTTTTGGAGGCATTTAGTTCACTAACGAACAAAGATGGAAAACTAAAACCAATTACCTTTATAATTTGTGTTGAGCCATGAGGGATTTGTTTTGAAATCAGACGGTGCCAGGACATCCAACTCATACACCCTGAAGATGTTACAAATGAACACAGTTTACTCTGGAGGAGGCAGCTCACAACTTTGCATGTCAAGGTTTTGCATGGCGAGTCTTCCCACACAAGGGTAAGTCATCAGCTTTAATCATTTTGTGGCACATTTGAAAACTGGCCGACCTGAATGGCAGCCAAATAACCTCTTTACCCACATTGTCTTCTTTGTCCAATTAAGTCTACTTTGTTCTCCAAGTGGACTTCATTGTATCTGAGGTCTCAGCTGTAGTCTTGGAGGGACCTTCTATCAAATGTGGGAGAAAAAACTAATACTTTGATGAGGGCATAGACTGGGAAGCAACAGGATCCGGGTTCTAATCCTGACAAGTGCTGTTAACTATGAACTTGGGCAGGTTGCTTAACCTCTCTGGGCTTCAGTTTCTTATCTATAACTTGAAGCAACTGATCTCTGAGATCCCTTCCTGTTCTAAAATCTGAGTCTACACAGACGTAGCAAACAAATTTATAGTTAACAGAGGGGAAAGTGTGGGGGAGGGATAAATTAGGAGCTTGGGATTAGCAGATACACACACTATGTATAAAATAAACAACAAGGACCTACTACTGTATAGCACAGGGAGCTATATTCAATATCTTGTAATAACCTATATTGGAAAAGTATTTGAAAAAAATATATATGTCTGAATCACTTTGCTGTACACAAGAAGCTAACTCAACATTGTGAATCAACTTTATATACTTCAATAAAAAAATAAATAAAACGATTTAAGAATGGAGGAAAATGAAAATTAAATCTGAATCTGTAAACTACACATCTCCTACCTTGCCCAAGTTTGTAGTTGCATGCAGCTGGTCAGTCAGCTGCCTCCTGGAGCTTTAAGGCCCGATTACTTCAAATTCCTCACCTCTGATTCCCATTAACTACAAACCCTTGAAATCCCACGTTCAGAGAACCCTGAATATTCTCAGCCCCTCCCTGCTCTGGGTACTGTCTTCGCCATCTCCAGTCCCAGGCAATGGCTGAAACTGTGGGTGAAAACCAGACTCCTCCTCAGTGGGTTTGCCTGTAAGCAAGCTTCATAACATTATTCCCATTGCGAAAGTCTGTATCATCATTTCTGGGCCCCAATTTGCACATTGAAATTGAAAGGCCCCAATTCCCTGCTTACACAATAACATTCAGTTGTATAAACAATCAACTGCTAGGAAACTCTTTGTAGCTATACATAATGTATTTCAAGGAAATCAACATATTGGCAGGCTAAATTTGTAAAGATAAAATTCACCCATAGCAAGACAAGAAAAATTACCTGTAAACATGCCTCACACTTACATAAAAATATCTTTTAAAATACATGTATTACTTTGTCCTCATGATAACCCTCTTTTGGATTATTACCTCCATTTTGACAAATGAAGATAACTGAAGTAAGAGAAGCTCTCTGGCTTAGTCACGATAATCCAGGAAATTAGTAAGAACCTGGGCCGGAACGCAGATCTCTTGCGGAGCACAGGCTCCGAACGCGCAGGCTCGGCGGCCATGGCTCACGAGCCCAGCCGCTCCGCGGCATGTGGGATCTTCCCGGACCGGGGCACGAACCTGTGTCCCCTGCATCGGCAGGCGGATTCTCAACCACTGCGCCACCAGGGAAGCCCAAGATCTCCTGACTCACAGTCCAAAGCTATTTCCAATATATATCAGAAAATATTTAAATTGGATGTAGATTATCTCTAAATTCCCTTCTGGTTCAAACGTCCTCTAATTCAACATCAGCCCAGGGAGTAATAGCTTCACTTTCTTTCTATGATCATCCTCCAGAAGTAAGAGGAACAATCCTGCCTGGTTCTATTCACTCCATTTCATGATTGTTACTTTTACCATTTTCAAAGGGGACACATTTGCTTATTTTACTTTGAAAAACAAATTAAGAAAATATACCATTAAAACATTTTGCATCATTTATTCCATAAAGACATGTTGAGTATTCAGTATGAACTCCTTTCATATTGGATCTGAACTTCTGAATTGCTTGAAGGCGATGTGCTACTTACTTGAGCATCATGTAGTACATGCCCAGAGCTACATAGTACACAGTGTAGAAGAGGATGACACATATGAGAAGGTTCTGCAAAACAACCTGAAGAGAACACAGGGGTGAGCTCCAAAAGCCTGGGCTTTTTCACATGGTTGTTGGTAATGAGTCTGACAAACAGAAGACGATGAATGACTGCTCGATAGCGCTGGCTAGGCTTGTTTTGCTTGGAGACCCACGGGGTGGGAAGGACTTCAAAGTACACAATGAAAGTGTTGCTGACGGGAGAGGCTGGCATAGTACATATTTGTAGCAAGGATTAATGCAGTACATAAATCCACACCACCTGCTCTCCATCTACCACAACAAAGTTCCTAAGTGCCAATATTTATATTTTTACTTGACCAAATGATTCTAAATCTCAGCTGCCATGATAGTAAAAATATGAGAACAGCTAAGAAATTTTGAAAAGTATAAACATAAAATTACACAGCAACAGTTAAACTCCCGTGCAAGCATTTACAGACTAATTGGCTAAAGCACAATAGATGGTCCTGAAATGGATCTTACCACATATGAGACTGAAGAAGGAGACCTCGCAGATGAATGGGGAACAGAGGAATTATTCAACAAATAGTGTTGTGAAAATTGTTTAACTTCTAGATAGAAAAATCCCATTAGATTCCAGTCTTGCATGAGACACCAAAATAAACCTCAAATGAATTTAAGGCTTAAATGCCAAGAAACAGAACAGGAGAAAATATCTGCCTGAAAATATATCACAGGCAAAGGATTGATATCTATTCAATACAATATATAAACACATATGAATATAAAAAAGACAAACCAATGAAAAAAGTGACAAAGTATATAAATAGGCAGTTCATGAGAATAAACATTTTAAAAGCCAATGAGCAATTGAAAATGTGTTGGACCTATTAATCTTTTAAAAATACAGTCTTGTGAATATAATAAATATGTTAGCATTTCACATCGGAATTTTTCAGTTTATTCTTTTTCCTTTTTTTTTTTTTTTTTTTTTGGTGGTACGCGGGCCTCTCACTGCCGTGGCCTCTCGCATTGCGGAGCACAGGCTCCAGACGCGCAGGCTCAGCGGCCACGGGCCCAGCCGCTCTGCGGCATGTGGGATCTTCCCGGACCGGGGCACGAACCCGTGTCCCCTGCATCCGCAGGCGGACTCTCAACCACTGCGCCACCAGGGAAGCCCTCTTTTTCCTTTTGAATCTTTTAAAAAGTCATCTTGTTTAGTCAACACTTTATGATTATTCATTTTCTCTGAATAACCGATTCACCAACTTTACCAAGTCTTTTAATTGGCCGGGGTACAGAAGGAGCCCTCCACTAAAGGCCAGAAGAGAAGAAAGTTAGCACAGAGTACACCACAACCAACTGGCTGAATGGACTAAATTTACAGATTTACCAAGAACTCACTTCTTCCAACTATCTAAAAATGGGTTGTCTCTTAGGCCTAAGAGGGCCATAAGAAACCCAGACTCCAGGGTTCTGAGACCTTCAGAATCCTACTCCTACTCTCGCCATCCCCACGTCATTCTCAGCCCCTCCTACCCTTTGCCTGTAGATTCCCCTTTGCTCAGCAAGTCCCTTCTCTCTCTGCCCAGTATTCTCATCCTCTCTTTGCTCTTTAGTATTTCCCACTCCTTGTCCCTATTCCTTCCTCCCTCATGATTCTTAGTCTCCTCTTCTCCTCATTCTTTCCTTTTAAAGTTTATTTTACTATTATTTTTCTTGAAATATATTTGACATTTAACCGTGTGTACATTTAAGGTGTATACGTGTTGATGTGATACATTTACATACTGTAATGTGATTGCCATTGTAGTGATAATTAGCACCTCTATCATGTTAGATAATTATCAGTTCTGTGTGTGTAGCTGGAATAATTAATATCTGGTCTCTTTTCAAGTATGACAATTATAATACAATATGATGCTATATTCACTCTCCTGCGCATTAGATCTCTAGGACTTATTTACTATTAGCTGTAAATGTGTACCCTTAAACAATACCTCATTTATTTTTTAAGACCTGGATAGCCTTGTGGTTTCATGATAGCTGACACAACGCTTTTTAAGGGAAGAAGTAAAAGAATGAGTGTAAAGGAGACCTTCTTCCCACAGCTCTCTGTCTTTCATTGGAGGATAAAAAATCTTTCCTAGAAGCCCCCATCAGATGTTCCGTGATGTCTCAGTGACCTCCACTTCATCATGTGCTCCCTTCCTGAACTACCACAGGCAAAGCGAAAAGCAGTTTACCATGATAGGCTTCGAACGTGGGAACTTTGCTCTCAGAGATAGGCACCTACTGCCTTAATAAAAATTAGTTCTTTTAGCAAAGAAGAAGAAAGAAAAGAGGGGTGTGCTGTGGGGTGGGCAACAAACAGTGTCCTCCAGGCAGAGGAATCAAAATGGAAATAACAAAAAGCCCTCACTTGTACAGAAGATGATTTAGAGGTCAAGAGAAAATATGAAAGTTTTACCTGAGTTGAAAGTCCAGATACGGTGCCCATATTTAAGTTGGATGAATTCCTGCCCAATTATTGAGATGAGAATCTGCTGAAGGAATATGGTATTATGACAGGGAGCAACCTTGGGGCTTTTGCAGCCTTATAATTTTCTGGAGGGTCACACGTCTTTGGTTTGCTTTACTCTTTATTCTGTACATTAATATCAATTTGTTTTTCTTTTAATTTGGGCATTAATAGCCTCTAGTTGAAATATTTCTAGATGATTGCTTACTGCATTTCCATGCAAACTAAGATAAATAATACATATCTCTATACTAATATACGGTCAAACATGAAACTATTCTTATTTCTATGTTAATACTGAAATTTAAATAACATTTTTAATCTTTAAATATACTCACTTGCTATAGAATTTTGCTTTCATAATCCAAGAAGAGGATTGTGCTACATACTCTGAAAACCCACAAATACTAAATATGTGTAAGATATTTGGAACTATTTTTTTAAATGAAATCATAATTTGTGGGAGAATGTATTTATTGACAAATTCAACATATAGATGTACCTACTTTTCCCAACAAATTTATAAAATACTATATATAAATAGAATGATATAATAATGCATTTTAAAATTGTTTTGAAAGGAATATTTTGAAAAACAAGGCACTCTTTTTGTAAATAATTATTTTTTCTGCCTGAATAATAAATCTAGATTTTCAAATCATAATTTTTCTATAAGCAAATTCAATTGCCTCTGGTTACAAGAGCCAGTATAGGCAATTGCCTCTGCCTATAATCTGTACTCTGTACAGCCTACAAAAGTAACTTGCTAAAACGCAATCAGACCATGACATTCCCCTGCTGGCTATCCTTGGATGGCTTCACCCTGTCATCAGGATTCATTCATCCATTTTTTTCATTTGACAAATAGTCACTGGACTGGGTGGCAATGTAAGATGAATTGGATGTGGTCCTAGGCATACATACCCAGTGTAGCAGTGTTTTTCAAATGTATAAATATCAGACTCACCTTGAGGGCCTGTTAAAACAGATTTCTGGGCCCTAGCCCCAGAGTTTCTGAGTCAGTAGTTCTGGGGTGGGCTCCAGGAATTTGCATTTCTAACAACGTCCCAGGGGTTGCTAGCACTGCTGCTTCTAGGATGAAGCTTTGAGGACCACTGATCTAGAGGCAAGAACGGTGAACAGCTACAACACTGAGAGAAACGTTAGGGGTGAGGAGTGTACACAGTACTGTGGAAACCCTAGGGAGAGACGAGTATGTGTGGAGGCAGGATGGCAAGGAATACTTCTCCAGGAGAACACGTTCAGCAGTAATGTTCACTGAGGGCTTGCTATGTACCTGGCACCATCTATGCATTCTCATATAATCCTCATAAAAATTCTGAAAGGCAAGTCTATTCATTTAGTTCAAGTCTATTATTATTATTTTTTTTTTTTTAGAGAAGAATCATGAGGCTCAGGGAGGTCTAGTTACTTTTTCAAAGTTTGTCAGTAAATTGCAGGGCTGGGATTCAAAGCCTGCTCTCTAACTCTTCACAATTATGCTGGGATGAGGGCGAGGGGTTCTGTTTGAGGCAGGAGAAGTACCTGCAAAGAGGTGGTGGTGGGGAGGGTAGGGAGAGAGTTTAAAGAGTTGGGGTCAGATCATGAAGGGAATTTTATGCCGTGATGAGGAACTTCCAATGTCTCTGAAGGCCAAGGGGAGACTGTGAAAGATTTAAGAAGGAGCAGTATAGACTGGAGAGCGGACATTAAGCACTGAAAGAAATGATAGCTTTGTGACATGATAGAGGTGTTAGCTAATGCTCCGGTGGTAATCATATTGCAGTATATAAATATATCAAATCAACTTGTTGTGCCTCTTAAACTAACACAGTGTTGCATGCCAATTATATCTCGATTAAAAATGCAAAACATAAAATAAAGTAAATGGGTTTGTAATACTCTAAGCCAGTGGTGGAGATGGAGAAGAAGACAAATGTGCGAGCTAGTGAGGAAAGAGAATCACCAGGTTGTGGAGGTTAAGGGAGAGGGGCAGTCGATCTAGCCCCATTCTATCCAACAGATTTCTATAAATAAATCATACATATTCCATAAATAAATAGATATTATAATGCAAGCCACGTTTGTCATTTAAATTTTTCTATTAGCCACTTTCATAAAAGTAAAAAAGGATGGAACTAATCTGAATAAAATTTTACTTAACCCGATATATCCAACATATTTCAACATATTTTAAATATTAAAAGTTATTACTGAGATATTTGTTTGTTCACAGTACATCTTAGAATCCCGGAGTGGATTTTACTTACAACACATCTCAACTTGAACTAGTCACTTTTCAAGTGCTCCATAGCGATGTGTAGCCAGTCGGTACTGTATTAGACAATGTGGCTCTAACCATTGCCTTTCCTTCCAGCCTTATCCCCTCAACCCTGCCCCAAACACTTGAGAGTCTAACTGCACTTACTATTTATTGTGGGATTAGTATGTGCCAAGCACTGTACCCATATTTTCTCATTTTATCCACCCCTCCCCCTACCCCACCATTATGGATTTGGGTAACTATCATCTGTATTTCACAGATTTAGAAACTGAGGCAAAGAGAGGTTAAATTTACCCCAGCTCATGTAGCCTGTATGTGTCAGGGCTCCAGTCCAGATTTGCTGGGTATCAGAACTCTCTTCACCCTGGGCTGTCTTGCCTTCCACATGGTAGGCTTGAAATAAAAGCATGCTGAATAATCAATTCTAGTTCAACACTTTCTTTTTAAAATTATGGAAACTGAGACTTGGATAGGTTGAGTGAATGGCCCAAGGTCATACCATTATTTAGTGCCAGAGGTGGGATAGGAAAAAAATGGTATTGAATTACCAAAGGAAAGGCACTTAATAGTGCTGCCCAAATGACCGAACACATAACTTCATTCTGATACAAATATCATTAGTGCACTTTAGGAAAATCCAATATATAAGAACCAGAATTTGTAGCAGTCTCAATATATAGCTAGTGCCAAAATTTTTATTTATTCTTTTTTTTTTTTTTTTTTTTGCGGTACGCAGGCCTCTCACTGTTGTGGCCTCTCCCGTTGCAGAGCACAGGCTCCGGACGCGCAGGCTCAGCGGCCATGGCTCACGGGCCCAGCCGCTCCGCGGCACGTGGGATCCTCCCGGACCGGGGCACGAACCCGTGTCCCCTGCATCGGCAGGCGGACTCTCAACCACTGCGCCACCAGGGAAGCCCTATTTATTCTTTTAAAATATATATTTGGATCCTGAATCAAACTATTAAAAATATATTTATGTGACTTTGGGCTATTTGAAGTTGACTGGATATTTGATAATGTTAAAGAATTCTTGTTAATATTTTAAAGTGTTATCATGGTATTGTGATTATTTATTGAGTCCTTATTTTTAGAGGTATATACACAAATACTTGCAGATGAAATAATATGATTTCCGAGTTAGCTTCGAAGTAAAAGATGGGAGAATAGGTGGGGATGTAGATGTAACGAGATTGAATTTGGTTGATAACTGTGAAGCTTGGTGACGGATAAAGGGAATTCATTCTATTTTTACATTTGCATGAATACACCTATTTGTTCATAATAATTTTGTAAAAAGTTCTCAATAAATTTATTTAACCAGTGAACATCTATACAGACTTTTAAAATATGATTTTATTAATAAAAAAATTGAGGAACATCCCTATTCCCTAGGGGATGGTGTAGGGGGTCACCCTTGTTTAATATCTATATGTGCCAGAAGCCGAGCTAGTGGCTTTGCAAACCTCGTTTCCTTTAATCCTCACAACACTGCCCAATAGGAAGTCTTATCCATAATTTATGGTAAGAAAAAAAATGCTGGCACTTTGCCTTGTGTGCCCCTCTGGGGTCAAGGACACCACGGTTTCAGGGGGTTTATGAGAATGTACTCTGGACCATTGAGACGTGGGGAAGAGGGTCACTGGGAAGTTCCGCAGACTCAGCAAAGTCCCAGGGACTGGAGGGCATGTCGTTCTGTTGGATTGTCCAAGGCAATGAGGAGGCATTTAGCTAAACGTTGTATGTTCCTTGTGATTGCATTCCTGCTACAGCAAACCTAATTCTTCAGTTTCACACACACACACACACACACATTTCTCAATATTGTCTTGTACCTTTGTGAAGGTCACTCTTAGGTACTGCTGTTTCCTTTGTGTTCACCTCCTCTTTGGCACTCTAGCCATACTTAAGTATGGATACCTTCTGTTCCTAGGGAAGTCCAATGATATCCCCTGGTCTAAAATTAACTCCTCCTCTCTTTGGAAAGCTAACTCCCACTCATCTTGTCAGGTCTCAGCTGAGACCTCACTTCCTCCAAAAAGCTTTCCCTGGCTTATTATTCTGTGTTGGGTGCTCTCTAACACTCCTTTGTCCCTAACATAGCCCTCATTAGTGTGAATATGGGTAGCAATTGATTGTACCTGGGGATTTATCAGAGGAAAGTTGTATTCATTTGAGGTTTCAGAATCCTGCCAGGGCCAGCGTCTTTGTAAGGACTAGAGTGGGACCAGGCAGAGCATGTGCAGGTGGTTCCCTGAGGACTCAGAACTTTAGTGGAGCCTGAATGCTCTAACTGCATATAACTCACTCAACTGTCTTGCCAGATCCTATACTGGTTTGACTGGGAATAATTCAAAAAAGAAAACCTACTCATTCCATCCTTCCGACTGATAGCCACCTTTCACTCTTCTCTTCATTTGTCTCTTAAATTTCTCTTATTGTCCATTTGATAACACTCTGATGGGATGTCTTCCACATGCTGTTTTATGGAATTTCTTCAAGGAATTGCTAAAAGATATGCTACCTAATTGCTCTACAATACCCCATTTCATCTAGGAGGGACTGGGAGGGAAGGGATGTGTCCATTGTACTCACTAATGTATTTTTAGTGTTTGCCATGGTACCTGGCACATAGTAGGTACTCAAGGAAATAAAATGAACGACTCATTACGGTCTTAGGGTTAATAGAAGCATGGCTGATTTCCAGTCTGCACACAAGTTGTTTAAGGAGTATCCATTATTATTAGTCAGAGCTCAGACCGCAAAGAACACCACCTCATATAAAAGCAATCTTTGAGTACAACGAGATAGTAATCAATCAGCAGATAATTATCAAGTGTTGATATTGTGCCCAAAGCTGTTTCAGACATTCTGGCATTACAAAGGAAGTGAAGCAGACAAAATTATCATACAGTAAACACTCAGAACAAGCAAATATATCCAATATATGACCCTTTAAAGTATACTTGTACTGTATAGATTAGCTCACCCTTCAAAATAAACACATGAAGTAGGATTATAATCTTATAGATAAAGAGAGGTTCAGAGAAATTAAGGATATTCACAAAGCTGGTCACTGGTAGAGTTGCGATTTTATATCAAGTTTATTAACTCTGAGGCAGAAATTAAACTTTATGGTTATGATTATAAGGGCAAAACTACCTCACAGAAGAGAGATAACCTAGGTTTCATAAAGATATAGACTGTAAGAATCATAATGGTCCACACTCTTCATATTTAATATCAGCCTACCTGTCCTTTAAGTGGTCCTCAAATTGTATTGTTCTTAAGAAATACAAAGTGTTTGCATGTGAAAAGTACAAATTCCTCATACCCCATACCTTATATATTCGGATTCTGTAGATAGTGGATAGGACCCAGGTGTTTGCATTTTAACAAATCTCTCAGATGATCCCAATGCAAAGATGCATTTTAACAAATCTCTCAGATGATCCCAATGCAAAGATCTACTGAGGACATAGGCATGAGTCCAGGTGATAAATAGAAACCTAGCTTTCTCCTGTAGTTTCTTCCTGAGGCAGGATTTCTTAATGGGAATTGGATGGACAGCTAAGAAAACTGGGTTCCTGAGGTAAATGGACAAGATGGCCAAGAGACAAATTTCCAATGGAAATAAAAAAATAAAATCTTTTACTTCACTACTAATAAAAAAACGCACACGAAAACAATGAGACAATACTGAGCTCCTACCAAGTCAGCCAAAATAGTTTTCTTTTTTGAAAAAGAATAACTTGTTCTGGTGAATAAAACCTTCACTGTTCTAGACTGCTGATGTGAGTGGAATTTAGTGCAAGTCTATTAGAAAGCAACATATCAATAGGTATTTTCAAAATACATACTGTGATTCTGAACCCAAATATATATTTCTGGTAAGAAACAAAAAGTCTGAATGGTGTTTGTCTTTACATGGTAAAAGCATTTCTTCTTTTATTACTGTATTTTATAAATTTTAAATGAAAGAATGAAAGAAACCTAGTCTCTAGCAGTTACAGATTGCTAGATTGTGGCAAATTTCTCAGTGATATTTTTATCTGTAAAATTAGGCAGTGGTGTTTTTAACCCTTTTGCACTCATTATCTTGTTGAAGAGCTAATGTAAACTATGGACTATACAGAAAAATAAATATGCTCACGTATACACAAAAAATGTGTGCAAATTCAATGTTGTTAAGAACCTCAGAAGCCCACTGTGGATCCCAGATTAAGAATTCCTAATCTTGAAGGATAATTCTAACTATACAGGCATCATTTAAGTGCATTTAAAATTCTGTAGGGGAGAGATCATCTCCATCCCCATTGAAGAACTAAAGAAAGCATCAACGTACTTATCATATAAACAACTATGGCAAATGCTGCAAGCTATATAAATATTATTTGTAGGATAGTATTTTAAATTATATTTCAAATTTCATTATGTTCATTAGGCTCTTTCTCTAGTTGTAGGGAACAGAAAGAGCATGCCCTCTTAATAGTGATAATTGAAAAAATTTCAGAATCAATTGAGAAAACTTTTAGTAGCTGCTCAACTATACTTTGCCATCATTCAGGACCTACAGCAACTCAGAAGATAAGCACATAGTGGCACTGGAGACCCAGTACATGCTTAGGACTAAACTCTTCTGGTCTCTGTTTCTCTCTGTGTTTTTCCTTTTAACTCTTCTCTCAACTAATCAACTCCCTCTCATGGAAATACGAAAAAAAAAAAAAAAAAAAGAAAGAGAGAGAATCTGACTAGATAAACCAATCACTATCTGATCTTTGGCAGAGCCTGGTTGGATTGAGCGTTATCAGCAGGTGCTGACGGACAGTGGGTAGTTGGCTGGGCTGTGGATGGGACTGTCTTTGAGTCAAATGAACTTCTCTAAAGCAAACAGGCATGTCCAATTATAGAGTTCACGTCATACGAAGCATGGCAACCTATGTAATAGGTACCCCACAAATGGGGACAGTACCTAGAACACTTCCCAGAAATTGGCAGAGTAACCAGCAGGCCTCTCATGTATTTGCTGCTGTTAAACTATTAGTAAGTCAAACATCTGGAAAACAAGGTTAGATATTGACTTTTAAAAATCTATATGATGGGCTTCCCTGGTGGTGCAGTGGTTGACAGTCCGCCTGCCGATGCGGGGGACGCGGGTTCGTGCCCCGGTCTGGGAGGATCCCGCGTGCCGCGGAGCGGCTGGACCCATGAGCCATGGCCACTGGGCCTGCGCGTCCGGAGCCTGTGCTCCGCGGCGTGCCAGGGGGGTGGGGCCGCAGCGGTGAGAGGCCCGCGTACCGCAAAAAAAACAAAAACACAAAACTATATGATGGTGTTGGTTATCAAGATTGAGGTAGTTCTGGGGGGTAGGGGAAGATGAAGTAAATTCTCTTGTTTTCATGTACTGGTTAGCAGTTTTTTCAGTCAATTCAGGTCTTCACAATTTCTTTCCTAGCTTCTAAAGTTCAAAAAGTTCTAAAATACGAAAGAGGCCCCAGCTGCCTCTTTGATTTTCTAACTTCTAGCGATTATTTAAATAATATACATTCATTAATTCAGTCCCCAAAGTATTTGGTAAAAAAATAAAAATATAAACAAATCTGACTGTCAACCTAAGAGTCATTGTGGGAAATTTGGAAAACAATAACATGAAGCAAAAAAACAAAAAAAACCCCATAATTCATGATTCAGACAAATCTAGGTTAAACTGCTATTCAACAACAAATTGCTATCAATTCTTTTGGTCAACATCTGTAGCTTACAGCGATTGGAAGTCAGTGGAGGCCTTAGGCCTCTCTCCCATAACCTCAATTCAGTATCTAGAAACTATAAATCTGATAGGAAACGTGAATGTCTTAATGGTGTTTGTCTTTAGATGTGGAAATCATGGGTATTCCCTTCTCCCTTTTCTGTATTTCATAAATTTCTAATGAAAGAGAAAACCCAGATTTCTGTATGTTACAATAATAGCAAGTCCTTCTTAAAACTGTGCCAAATATACTGGCATTTATTAGCAAACAAACAAAAAATATTTATGCAACCTGTTTTGAAAACTTGGGGAAGTTCCACTCTCTGTCTCTTTGACAAACACCTTGGATTTGTCAGCTTTACTCTGAGGCAGTCACAGTGACATCTTGAAGCCAGAATACCTACCCTGGCCAGATCAGTTGACAGATTCCTCCAGGAAGTAGGGGTACTTCCATGCAAGAACATGGAGCTCTAGATCTTGGTGCTTCTCTGATGGTATTTAGGTTACTGAGCTTCCCAGATTCCATTACCTTGTTCAGGTAAGGATAGCGAGGCCTGCTCAATTTTGCATATTTTGACAACACTCATTTCGCCAGTGGAAAAAAATAACTTGTTCTTATTTTCATTAACAAAGTCTTTGGGATAGGTTTTAATAGTAATTTTTGAACTGCCTGATAACCTCTTCAAGTGCAGATTCCTGATACGGATATTTCAGATGCTAAACAATAGGTACTGGGGTGTAGCGCAACATTCATCTATGCACAAAGATCTCAAACTATATTATACCAAGGTATTTTGTGTTTCACACAAAAATATATTTTCAAAATAAATCTATTTTTATATTAATATTCATATCTTCCCCTTTAAATGGCTCAAAACTTAACTATAGCCTTTGCAAAAAAGATGACTAGGGCTAATATGTGAGGATAAAGTGAAATTGAAACATTTATTTCTCAATGGTAAAAAGTAAAAATAAAATTTTCAAAGAATTTAAGTATTTTTTTCCCAAACTCTCAGATGAGCAAGGACATTTCCTATATAGCCACAAAACTATTATCATACACAAGAAATTTTACATGGATACAAAATATGATTCATATAGAGTCCACATTGAACTTTCGCCAATTGTCCTCAAAATCTGAAGAACCTAGAATCAACTGAACTTTCACATGTTACATTTGGTTGCCATAGCTCTTTAGTTTCATATTCTGAATTTGTCTGATAGTTTCCTCATGATTAGAGTCTCTGGGGAAGAATTCTACACAGGTAACATTGTGTATTTCCCAAGTGTCTCATGAGGAGATACATAATATCACTTTGTCTCATTATTAGTGGTGGTCAATTTGATCACGTGGTAAAGGTGATGTCTGCCAGATCTCCCTATTTCAATTGTACAGTTAATCTTTTGCATTTGATAAGTAATCTGTAAGGCCACACTTGAGACTATGTGAATGCCTTGCTTCTTCAAAACTTTTACCCATTAGTTTTTCACATCTATTGACAGACCTTGTCTGAATCAATTATTTACACTGGTATTGTAAAATAGTGATTTTCTCATTTTATTTTTTTCCTCTACATATTAGTACACACTTGTCTATAACTTCCCTTCTTACCCTTGAACTTATGTATTTATTATTCATCTATTTTTGGTAACATGTTCTTTTTTATATTTTCAAAAATGCATTAATACCATGATTTTTGTTGATGCCAAAATTGTCCCAAATTGACCACTTTGAGCACCTATATCTCCAGTGTTCATTTTATGTATCCCCATCATTTTCTTTGTACTTCTTTGCTTTCCTTCACAATCTGACATTCCAATGAGATACTGCCTTTATCATTACTATATTTCCATGTGATTTTTCATCTACCTGTGAGCTTTCTATTCTCTCCCATTACTTTCTCCTTCTATCTATTCAAGAATCAATATCACAGTTTTAATTACAGAAGCTTATAGTATGTTTTAATAAAGTCATCCCTCATTGTTCATTTTTCTCATGGCTATTTTTATGTTTATTTTTCCATATAAACTTCAAAAATCTACTTGAATAGCTACATAATCTTTTGTTTTTCTTATTATGATCATGCTAGATTTATCAATAAGGTGGGAATAAATGATAGCTTTATAATGTTTACTCATGCTATCCAAAAACAAGAAAAATCCCCAAATTTATGCAAATTATTTTATATTTTTCAGAAGTATTTTAATTTTTCCTGACATAGATTTTACACATTTTCTATTAAGTTATTTTAAATGAATTCTCCTTTTGCTACTAATGTAAACTGAAGGTTTTTCTTCTGTTACATCACCTAATCAGCTATTGTTTACGTATAAAAAGGCTTATGATGTTTGTTTTTAGTTTAATATTCTGTTACTTTTACTGAATTTCTAAAAATTATATTAGTGTTTTCAGTCTTGTATTTTTCCAAATATACTGCAATATCATCTGTAAATAGAGATAGTTTCACTTCTATTCCAATTCTCATGGCTCTGTTGTTTGAGTCTGATTGCACTGACTAGTGCCTCTACTACACTTTTATTTATTATTATTTATTTACTGATATAAAATTTTAATGAATACAAAAAATAGTAAGTACAGGACTATAGTCTTAATTAATACAGGTGAAAAAGTTCTTAACAAAATATATAGCAAATTAAATCCCGAAAAAATAATAAATAATAAAAATAATAAAATATGCATCATTGAATTTTGTTAGAGGAAAAAATGGCTGAGTGAACACTAGGGAAACAATCAGCTCTCACTCCCACAGTCTGTTTTCCTCTCTGCAGCCAGAGAGAGCCTGTAAAGACCTGAGTTGGGCCACCTCCCTCCTCAGTAATAAACTTTCTATGGCTCCCACCACCTTCAGAAGGCCCAGCTCCTCAGGTGCCATTCCACAGCTGATGCCCGCCCACCTGCTCTTTGGTCCCAAGAGACACAGTTAGACTTGCAGTTTCAAGAACTTTCCCGGTTCAGTATGACATCCAAGCCCAGGCACATGCTAGTTCTTGTGCCTGGAAACCCTTCCTTACCTCATCCTACTGTCGGGTTCCAGAAATTAGAAGCGCTCCACACAATCCATGGTCTCGATTAAGGAGGACCATGGGCCAAGAATGACTCACCTCTCGGTACCCCAAACTCTAGTGCAGAGAGAGTGGAAGGCGAAAAGTCCTAGGACGACAGCATCCTCTACATCCGGGCCCGGAGGCTAGTAGGACGAGGGTCCCAGTGGCTGGTAGCCCGAAGCCCACCCACTCACCAGCTTCCAGCTCACTGTAGCCCGCCAACCCTGTGAAGTGGGCGGGACCGGGGCGGGGCCTTCAAGCTTAGTGGACTCCCCATTCGTTTGGCGCTGGTCGGGGCGTGACCTCGGCTGACCTGCGCTCCGAGCCTCTGTTTACCGCGTGTAAAAGGCACGCAAGGCCCAGGGCGCCGCCTTCAGGCCCCTGGAGGAAGGAGGGTCGGTGCGGAGCCGAGCACGCAGCCAGGCCGGAGTCGCTGCTCCTACAAAGGCGCAGAGGTTGGTGCTAGTCTCTTCTTCCTCCTTCCTTGCTGGACGCCTACGAGCCGCCTGGGAAGCAACCCGACCCAGGGCTCCGGTGTCCACCAAAGCGGTGCACTGATTCCCCGCCCCCGCCATACACACACACACCAGCCACCTCTAATATATTTTTAAATAGTAGTGGTGTTAGTGGGTACCCATGCCTTGTTTTTGGCCTTAATGTGAATGCCTCTAGTCTTCGCTAGTAAGTAACATACTGACTTTAGGACTGCATTGTGTGTGTGTGTGTGTGTGTGTGTGTGTGTGTGTAGTTATAATCATATATTAACACTAAAGAAGAAATTGTTCAGCTCCTATTCAACATTTTATTCAAAGTTTTTATAATCAGGAATGGTTGTTAATTTTTGTCAAAGGCCACTTTAACATCTGTGAAGATTATCATATGACTTTCCTCTTAGATTTTTGGAATAATATCACCTGGTCATGCTATTTAATTTTTATGATGAATTCTTGGATTCTATTTGCTCATATGTTATTTAGATTTTTACTTCCATACTCATAAGTGAGATTGATCTGTAGTTTATTTTTTGTGCTCTCTTTATAAGGTTTAGAAGACAATATGATTCTTGTTTCATAAAAATATCTTGTGGCTTTTCTTCTTTTTCTATACTCAGAAATAATTTAAGTAAGTTGAGAGTATACTATCTTTGCAGATTTGGGAGGATTCCCTTGTGAATACTGGGCCTAGTCCTTTTATAATAACCTTCCCCATTTATTCTATGAAAACTGGAAGACGTTATGTGATTCTACAAAGCAGAATGTTCCAACCAACCAGCAGCTTTACAAAGCAAATGTCTTATGTATTCTTCAAGGTCTCGCTCATATATCATATTCACACTCCACCCTTCATTCAAGGACAGAATCAATCCCTCCTTATTTATTTATTTATTTAAAAAAATTATTTATTTATTATTTTTGCCTGCGTTGGGTCTTCGTTGCTGCGTGCGGGCTTTCTCCAGTTGCGGTGAGCAGGGGCTACTCTTTGTTGTGGTGTGCGGGCTCCTCATTGCGGTGGCTTCTCTTGTTGGGGAGCACGGGCTCTAGGTGTGCGGACTTCAGTAGTTGCAGCACACGGGCTCAGTAGTTGTGGCTTGCGGGCTCTAGAGTGCAGACTCAGTAGCTGTAGCGCACGGGCTTAGTTGCTCCGCGGTATGCGGGATCTTCCCGGACCAGGGATCAAACCCGTGCCCCTGCATTGGCAGGCAGGTTCTTAACCACGGCGCCACGAAGGAAGTCCCTTCCTTATTTCTTTTACATCCATAGCATTATGCATATGTCTTACAGATTTGATCACGTGTTGTAGCATACTTATTTATGGAGGTGACCACGTCTCTAGACTCTCAAAGACAGAGACACTAATTTAATCATGTTTGATCCTTCAGCCACAAAATATTGCTTAGCTCTTGGTAAGTGTTCAAGAAATATATTTTGAATAATAATGAATGAAGAAAAGGAAAAAAAAAAAACAATGAAAGCCCACTTCAGTGGGAAGCAGTAGACTCTAGGATCAAATACACCTGGGTTCTTTTCCAGTTTCTCACTGGCATGTATGTAACATTGGCCAGTTACTCTGTTTTGTTCTACTCATCTGTAAAATATAGGTAAAATCTCATAGGGGTTTTGTATTCAGAACACAAGTAAGATTCCTAGCATTAAGTACTATATGTGCTCAACTTGTCCCCATGTGAAAGCCTGCTGCTTGGCTCTTTGGAAAATTCCTAGAGAAATCACGAGATTTCTCTCTTGTCTGTAGTATCTCTTGTTTGTAGTATCAAAGCACAGTTTCCAGCCTATTGATGGTAGTTCACTCTGAAAATGTGTGTAGGGATGAAATTCTCCAATTGAGGTCAACAACCATAAGGAAATGCAGGCATGTGTTGTACCTCTGAGATTTTTTATGTGCAACGTTTGTTTTAGAATTGTAGTTTTACATTAGCTGAATATAGTTTTGAAATGTGTCTTCCACTAGAGTCCTGAAAAACAATGTGTGTATCCTGAACAACAACTTAGCAGTTCTCATACCTGGGCTTTCTTCCCAGTTCCTGTGCTATTTCCCCAGACAACAAATTAATTAAATGGCCTTTGGCCATAACTCTTTCCCTTGAGTCAGCTTTTCTCTCATATAAAGTGTAGAGATAGGAGGGATTTAATTAGCCCAATGCTTGGCACATTGCATGCACTCCATAAAAGTCTGTTGAGATTTGGAATTCTCTTTAGACGAAGGTCACTTTTGCTATTACTATTAATTTATGAGCATATCAGTAATTCCTGTGCTGATAATATTGACAGTGAACAAGGACTTAAGAAAAGTTAACTCATAATTTACAGGAATCTATGATGAGAATTCAGATTTTCAACAACTCTCCCATTTTGAACGTATTCACTATTGGTTTAATGTTCTAAGGCCGTGATTCTATGTATAAAGCTCTGGGATTCTAAAAGAGTGAATAACTGCAGCAATTACCTGGATATTTCCACTGGAAAGAGAGAGAGAGAGAGAGAGAGAGAGAGAGAGAAAGAGAGAGAGAGAGAGAGAGAGAGAATGTGTGTGTGTGTGTGTGTGTGTGTGTGTGTGTAAGCCCAGACTAAATATAGAGTCTTCATTCATTATGTAAGCTACTTAAGGGAAAGGATATTGTCTTAATTTTTATCTCTACAGCAAAGTTATTATTGCTAGTTCAAATCCAAAACTATGCATAAATTATGAACAGTTTAAAATACTCTTAAAAATAAGTTTTTAGAAAATATTTTGCCTAAAATATTGTTTTTACTGACGTAGAAAATTTTTCTTAGCTGTTGCCACACTTAACATTTCTTACTGATGATCTATGTTGTGATGATGGCAGTAAGCAGAAAAAGCTTAAGGAAATACACACAGTGCTGATATTTTACTAAAATGAATGTAGCACTAATTCATAATCATAATTCAATTTTTAAGTAAATATCAGACTTTCCAGAGTGTCATTCCCTTAAGGCTGAATGTTTATAGGCCCAAAGCCTATGTGAATTTACACAGCTGTTTTGAGGCTTTGCATATTTCCTTGTTTTAGGTGCTTTGATTTTTTTTTAAAGGGGCATTTTTATACTGAAATAAAACACAACTATTAACACCAGCCTCAAGGGAAAAAGAAACTAACAAACCTACAGCTTAAAATGTTTCAATATTTTGCCTTTAAAATCTTGTACATCCTTTAGAAGTTGGAAAAGTAAAAGCCACCCCCTGCCAAAAAAAGACTGAGGACAAACTGTCATGATTTCAGAAAATGATAGCAGGAAGTGCAGGTGTTAATACTAGAAAGTTTGCCTGTGAGTAAAATGGTACCTCCGAAACAGCCCCTATTTAAATGTTTTTGAATCTTTTCTTGGGCACGGGTGCCTCTATATTGCCACCATTACCACACAATGCGAGCGGTACTGCAGAGTGTTTTCTGCATGGTACTCAGCCAAAAGCGAAACAAGTTGCCTACAGACAGAGAGGCCATTTATAGAACATATTTGCTCATACCAGTGCTAGGCAGTAACTCAAAGGCAATGCAAAGTCGTCATTTCTCTTTACCTTGCCGGGTGCCACTCTGACCTGGAGAGCCATGTACACATTCTGTGTCAAAGAGGTGGTGAAAGCCACACTCCTTATATCAACGACATCTGGAAGGAGAGACAGTTGTCACGGTGAGCTTTGCAATTACTACTGTAGACTGTGAGACGCAGTAGTTCAGGATGATTGGATTACACAAAAAAATGAGACAGAAGCCATCTGTGAGCCACGCATAAGCTGCTGAGTGCCAAAATGAACATCTTTATTAAGCGACTGAGTTCTCATACCATTTGTAGTTTGGTCAAGTTTGAAAGGGGAGTCGATTGTTTTTAGACAGTGCTGCAAATAGGTAGGGACTTGAAATTCTCCCTGGCTGTGAGAGTAATTACTGTCTCATACTTAAATTAGAGACATGGCTTTTCACTTAGGAAGTCCTGAGGTTGAATCCAGAGGAGGCTGCTGCCTTCCGTGTTAAAGCATGACCTGTCCTCTCTGTTTCATTTGCAAAGATCAGAGACTGATGGAGAAAGAAATCATTACTCCCTTTCACATCATGACAAAGCAGTATAAAAATTCTCACTTTCTGTTGGGAGCAAGAAGGAATTTTGTGCTCCAAAATAATGGCTTTTATACAGTCAGTGAAATGTTTTTAAGAACTGCCAAGATGCAGTCAGTACTAGAACTCCATGTCTCTCTGTGCCCCAAAGCTCCAGAACCAGTCCTGCATTTACCACGTTTCATCCCTCCATCTTTTGATTGGCGGTCACTTGTAGATGGGAATTCAACTGTGTTCTGTAGTTCTTTTCCCATTGCAGTATCTTTTTAACCTCTGTATAGATCACATTATGCAATACATATCCCCATACATAGAAGTATGGCTCTGGTAAAGGTGAAAAGAGTATCTTTAGCAAGCCCAGTACTTGATATTTTTCTTCTGGAAATGTTTTAAGTTTGACTCTCATAATGCATATTAATAACACTATCAGTGCTCTCTTATTAATATGCCTTAGATGATTCCTTTAATATGTGGCTGCCCTGCATCTCTACTTACATTGTGAGTTCTTGCAGAGAAAGGCTCTTCTGCCTGCTGGTAACTTTGGAACAGCTCCCACTGTCTGCTTCAGATTTTGACAAATGGTGGACTTTCAGTAAATGTTGATTCACTGTTTGAATCCAGAGCTTTGCCCTGTTTGTAACAGCAGCCAGCCAGCCTTTCTCCCTAAAGAGGGCAGGGAGTCATAACCCAGTACAGAGCAAAGGCCCTGTGTTCACTTGCTCTCCTCCCAACACATTCAGAATGTTTTGTGTACAACTCAGACTCCATCGGAATATTTAGTTCAGTAGTATCCACCCCAAACGTATGCCCCCAGGAAGTTGGCACTATACATTGGGAACCAATACTAATTTTATTATAACCATCCCACTGGATAAAATATTGAAAAGTACTAATTTTTTACAAGAAATTTATACTAGAAAAATTAAGTGACCAATAGAGTACATTGTATGGAAACTGTGTGTGTGTGTGTGTGTGTGGTTGCATTTGCAACAATAAATATCTTTTATTTGAACTACTGATATGATCTATCATGAGAATATGGCATTATGTAGATGCACATACATACACATTTAATAGCTCTAATTCTGTTTTTCAAGTCTGCCATTAGATTGATAAAATATATGCATGTGTACCTATTGTATGTGTATATGTATGTGTGTATATATGTACATGTGCATATGTATATTTCTTTTCATTCAGCACACCCATATGGAAGTTAAGAAATAAAATATGGAAAACTCTTTACACTCTTGGGTTCTAAATTGTGCCCCTTGACATTTGATCTTGTTTTAAAGTGTTTTTAGTCCCTTTGTATAACTTGTATCCAGAGTTCTCCTTTGTTAAAACCTAATTTAGCTACGTCCTTCATAGCAGAGACATTAAAAAAAAAACCAAGGTATTAAAGAGATATTCTCAAAATAATAGTAAATAATTTAAAACTTCTTCCTGAGAAAATCAGAGGAGAAATTCAGAAGAGAAAATTAGTTCAGGTTTGCAATCACCAATCCTAAGTCTCTGGGGCCAGATATGTTTCCAAATTTAGAAAAATTTGAATTTTAGGCAGATAATAGTATCCATATAATATATTACATCACACTCCCAAGAGGACTGGAGATTCACTCTGTATTCATATGCATTGTTTGAGCAGCAAAATGTATGAATATTCACTTCAAGCGGGATAAATAAAAAGAGTAAATAATTTTATGTCAGTTCAGGTAAGGTTTTGCCACCAAATTAATTCAGGTCAGGTAATTTTCTACCACCGTAAGAGTTGGAAAAATAATTAGCTTTCAGAACTTTTTAGATTTTTGGCTCTATAGCTAACAAACTGTGGAGTTGTACAAATTTAATCATAAGAATCTGAAGATTGGTGTTGATGATAGAACTCCAAATAAAATTTTAAATGATATGATGAAGATGAAGTTGTGCTTTAACAAAGTCAAATTATCAGTAAGAAGTAAAAAGTAAAATTCTTTGCCTCTTGTGCCAGGGTTGAATGAAACCGGTTTCCACTAATGCTTTCTGTTCCTCTTATTATAGTTGGCTTTGCTTTGGAAGCCCAGTGCTGTGTATTTTTAGTTTTGACTGCTTCTTTTAACCCATTTCTCCCTTTCCTGGCCTTCTACCATATCTGTTGTTCACTGCCTTTTTGAAATTAAAATATGGTACTCTCCAGGATATCACTAAATCATAAAAAATATTAAGAACACACAGGCTCTATTTTATTTCAGGGAGCCATGGAAATACCAATCAAAACTGAGGTGAATTTTTTCTGTTTATAGCCTTAATGGAGTTTCCTTTAGGTTTGGGTCCATGTTGAAAAGAAAATCTATGTCTACACATATAAGTACACACTGATTTCATTGTTTCAGGTTTATGGAGTAACAAATTATGTCTTGAAAGATAAAGTCACAATAAGGGACAGTACATCTAAACAGTAATGACACAGAATCAAAAACAGTTGGCATGGGCAATTAGTTATGAATATTTAAACCCTTATTAGATGGTAACTTTCACGCTCCCTCCCATGAACCTAAGCCAGGGCTACTAATAACTGCAAATGTGGACACTTGAGTTTTAGTATCTCACTTTACCTACTTTTAATCCAGTTAGCCACAGTTTGGGGCCTGAAATGGGCAGTACAGGGTGGAAAAACATGAAGAGGTTATAGAAAAGAGCTGAAGAGTATATACATCATATCAAATTGAAGCAATGCCTGGGAAAGAAACATACAAGTTAGGGCAAATTTAATACAATGATCACAGAGTAAAAATAAATACTGAATGATAAAGTTAGAGTCCTGTTTCAAAGAATGCGCATTGGATTTCCAATACGAACAGAACACAGAGTGGTGGGAAAGAGAGGGAGAACATTCCAGATAAGAGAAATGTAAAACACAAGGGAAGTGAGAACAAGCCAGTGAGATCTGCTTTGCTAGAAACTGAGGAATGAGACTAAGGTAGTGGAGGACCGCTTATTGGTGGAGGCCTCAAAAGACAGACAAGAGAATTATATTTTGGTTCAAAATAAAATAGCCGTGTTCTTGAGCAGTCATGTGACAGATGAAATCATCATATGAGGAAAATTACTTTAATAGCAGTATAGAATAAAAGACCACAGAGAGGATGTTGGTTAGCTTGTTGCAGAAGGCTTGGGATTTGGTTTTTGTGGGCCTAGAAGAAGTGAGAAGGAATAGATTTTTAAAAATACCTTGGGTACAGAAGTGGGTCATCTTCATGATAGAGGACTAGAAAAGAAGGCAAAATGAAAAAGTAAAAATGACTTCAAGATTTTGATGGCAACAAATTAAGGTGATTGTGATACTATTGGTAAAAATGGTGAGGTTAAGAAAATAGGAAATGAGAAGCAAACTGTTAGATTCAACACATTAAGTTTCAGGGCCAGTTCAAACTTCAGCAAGCATCAGAATCACATGGAAGTCTTGGTAATAAAACACAGATTGCCGGAACCCACTCCCAGAGTTTCTGATTCCACAGGTTGGGGATGAACCCAGTGTTTGTGTTTCTGGGTACTGCACTTTGGGAACCACTTCTGTAAGGCATATCCTCATAGACAATTAATGATGATGGAGGTAAGGGTGGAGGTCTGAGGCCAACAATATAAGTATGGGAATTATCCATACCCAGGTCATTGTTGAAAAACTATGCTGTGGAAATTTCTGATTTATAGCACTTTCCATCATTTTTATACCCTCTCTCATCTGTTGTCTTAATTATATTGCTGACATTAAAGTGAAGTAAATGTTCAGTCTCTGGCAGTTGGGGAAAAGGGACTGATAGCTTAAGAAATAAAAAACTGGTTCTGAAAATAGACAGTGGGTGTATAAGGGAAGATCAGAGCAGGGCTTTTGAAGGATGAAACAGAAAGAGATGTAGGAGCAAAATGCCATCAGGCATTATGTGGTGGTAGGAAAAAGGACCTCTAGGTACTTGACAGACTACTCTAGAAATTTCCTTTCACTCTCCCCGAAGAAGCAAAAAGGTAGAAAGTTAAAAGGAAAAGTTAATAAGTCTACTTTGTATTTTAATTATTGTCAAGTACCCAGGTGCTTCAGTGAAGAGTTTCATGTACATATAAATTACTTCTGTGCCCTCGCATATTTGCAGAAATCTAAATGAGATGTTGTTCCATTTAAAATTTAAATAACTCCCTTGAGAAAATGCCAAACAGATTGCTTCAACTAGAAGCCAATGCATAAACATGTATTTGTTATTTACTTGTTACTGTGTTCAGCATTTTGGTGTTTTTGCATGAAACCTAAAGTCCTCTGTACTGTGATTTGATGACCCTAAAATGGTGTGTAAAAAAGTAAACAAACAATACTGTGGTAGACGCAGAGTACATGATTTATAGAAAGACTTTTTCCCTCTTCCAGAGATAATGGTTACCAAATATGATACTCCATTGTTCCAAAAGGGTTCAGACGTGCCTAAGCTCGCACTTTTTACAAAATGGCAGGTTCAGATCCACAAGTGCAACTCTTTAAGGGGTGACTCAGCAGAGGGAATTTCGCCTGAGACTTAAGGGGTGAACTTGGCTTTGTTCAGCAGGCTCTGGCTGATTGAGTCAGCTCGGTTCTGGCAAGGCAGCTGCTGGCAGAAATGTGCAGTCATTTCACATTCTCCATATTCTGATTGCAACTTACCTCTTACAAGAATAATTTGAAGTTAAAATGGGGGTGGAGGGAAGTTCAAGTTCAATACTTAATACTTGAAAATACACAACTTCCATGCTCTAATTGGGGAGAAATTTGACTAAAAACAGATTATATATATATATAAAAAAATGCCCCTAGAGTTTTTTGGACATAAAATTGTTTTTTGAAAACAACAATATGATGAGTTAAGAGTGAATGAATCAGAAACATACGGATTAAATTTTCCCTGAAATTTGCATGGATTTGGAAGTCATGGAGAAAAGGGCACTTGGCAAGATACATTTGAGATTTTATCCAACCAAAAACATTCAAGAAATAATCTGAGGTGCTTTGGTAGACACAAAACAGTGCCAAATTCTTTCATTTTTATAAACTGCACTACAATAAAAGAAAAGAAAAGAAAAGAAAATGACCTAACTGTAATTTAACAAAGACATGGGATACTGCTTGTACAGCAACTAGCAAGCTCTGCAGATAAGCACCAGCTTTTTAAGAGATCAGGCTATGGGTGTTTAAGAACAAATCTCCATCAAACAGGAGCAATAGTTCTGCAGACTACAAATGCTCTAGGCCCACAGATATAGCCAGAGCACAGGCTGAGGCTGTGGAGGGAATGTATTATTTGCTGGCCATTTTTCTCACTCACCTAAAGGAAATTAAGATCAACAACAACGACTAAAATACTATTTTAAGAAAAACACACAGTGATGCCTGTTTGTATGCATTACTAGCTTTTTGTTTATTTGGTTTTTTTGGTTTTTTCTTACACAGCATGTCGGTAAACTGATACTCTGTGACTGAGATCGCTGTTAAGAGCCTTCTGGCACTTCTACTATCAGGTAAGACAGAGCCAGATTTATATAAACTTTGGCACTTTAACAAGTCAAAATAAGCTTCAAGTTGCTTTATAAGCATTTAAAGTCATCAACAAAATGATTTACGAGGAAAATACGTTTTAAAAAATCTCAGTTCTGTCGTTTTCATTGTATGAAATATTTTTCAGCCTTATCAAAGTTCTTAGTGTAACATTTTTTTCCCCGTGCCTTTTTCTGGAGGATCAAATCCTAACATCCCATTCATACAGGACTCATATAAGATCCTATTCAATAACTACATTCATATAATAGCTTAGGAAGTAAGTACTATATAAAGACAGACATTTTCTAAATATTCAATGTTTAGTTGTAAAGAGAGGTAAAGAAGAGGAATAGAATGCATAGTGAGAGCTTTTATGGGTATGGAGACCAGAAAGGATGATAATCTTTGTGGTATTTAATCCACGGACCTAAAATTTAAACTTACACTATGGAAACAAGCAAGGACATTAGAAACCTTCACTTCCTCCAGATTTGCTCTTGACCCCGGGTAAGTACACTCACTTCTTCTTACTTTGCAGATGGGTTCTAACTCCCCAGAAGGAAAGCTCCTGTGAGCATAATAAAATCTATCATAAGCTCTTCACTTTCTGACTAATAAGCTAGTAATAAGGGCAGCTTTTAAGTGGGATCCAAACGTGAACTGGGGAGTCATTTACAGAGCAGATCCTGCTGGGTGTGTACATTATTACTTAGGGAAACTAAATTAGTTGTATAAATAACATTTGAAATATTTGAAAGTCAGTCCCTCTGGCTTAACTCTAGTACTATCATATCATATGCAGGGAAGGGAAACTTGGAGATGACAAACAGTGCAAAAGTAGGTAGATTCACTCAGAAGATGGAAGAGAGACCGAAGATGCAAATGCTGGGTTTCTGTAAGTCTTTCTTTAGGGAAAATATCATGTCCAGTTGAAAGGGATAAAGGCCTTTTGGTTCCAAGGAGGAGAGCCTGAGCCCTCTGTGAATGTCAAAATTTGCAAATTCTACCATAATATACTATTTTCCCACAAAACAAAAGCAAACCCACAAGTGAACATCTATGTACCTTTTCAGACACATAGTGATTTATCTCTCTCACTTGATAAGTACATTTTATGTTTCTGGTACTTTCTGAATCCGTTTTACAGTCTGCTTTTATGTGTTTCCATGTAGCGCTCAACAGGGAACTCAGTTGCCTTGTAGAGCAGAGCCATTGCGAACCCCAATATACCACTTTTCAATATAGCAGAGATTTCTCTGTCTTGGCTAAAAGCCATGAATTTCTTATACCAGTTTGCTCCATCTGCACCTCCATCTTTGGCCTTGACAATTGACTTTCTTTCCAGGGCCTGTTTTTAAAAATAAATAGATTTTTTTGTCTCTTTCCCATGTTAGCAGTGTCTGACATGATTTCCTGCATGTGCCATGTTAGAGGAAGAAAAGATGCTACATGGAGTTGTGGCTGCTGAATGAATGGCTGGGCTCATTCTTAGGGAGGTGACCAGTTCTTACTGATGAGAACTGGGGTTGCAGCGTGGAGGTCACCTCCTCTAGGGGGATTTTCCAATACTTTCTCCTACCCCAAGTCGCCCACCTTCTTAGTTTATGCTTCTACCCGTGTTCCTACGGCAACCTGAACATTGCCCATCACCGCTCTTGCCACTTTCCATTGTGATTGCCTGTTTACTTATTTTTATATCCTATAGATTATAAGCCCCATGAAGGCAAGGACTGTGTTTGACCTCGTTTATTCATGTCTATAACTGAAGTACATAGAAAAGTGCCCAGGACAAGGCAGAAACTCAGTATGTTTTAATACATGAATAAATGTATTTGGGTAACACTCAATATATATAGTCTTTTACTAGGATGTGATATTTACTAAAGGGCTATGTAGATTTGAAAGCATGAAAACATGAATGCTATCAAGAATGTACAAATGTTGAGCAATGGACTTAAACATGATCGAGAGGTCAAAAAAGTACAAGTGTACCTTTTCTTTTGGAAACAATTTTCAAGAATACATTAATCCACTTCATACAAATCTTTAATTTTTTTGTATTCCTCAACATTGAATACACTGTTGACTGCTTTAGATTTCATTGAGAAACCAGTTGAGAGTAAAACTTGTTGCTGTCAGCATGCCTAATGATATCCATCTTGGTCTCGAGATATCACATTAAAGAGATGCATGCTTTTTATCACTAATACCAACATTTTTCATTTTTTTCCAATTTTTCTTTTACAAAATAATAAGGGAAAGGTTAGTGAAGCTTTAAATGATTGTACAAACAGTGCTGTAGAGGCCAGAAAGGTGATGGTGCCAAAACAGCTGAGGTTTGGCAGGCAGCAATAGACCCCCACATGCAATCCATCAGCTAGTTCCTCGGAATCTTTTTCCAAAGCATGCCTCGCATAGATCAACTTCTTTTCCTCCGTGTTACAGCCTCCACGGTCAAGCCACCATCATCCCTCCTGATCCTGCTATACGAGTCTCCTCTAACAACCCCTGCTTTGATTTTTGCCCCCCCCCACCCCCGCAGAGTATCCCATTTACCACAGAGCAGCCAGAAGGATATTTTAGAAATATGTCATTGGCTTAAAAGTCCTCATTGGCTTTTCATTGTTTTCAGAAAAAAAGATTCTGATTTCTTATTCTGTTGCACAGAGGCCTCCCTGACTGGGCCAGCCTACCTCTCCGACCTCATCTTACACCATCCTTGTGCACCCTTGTCTTTCCTGTTGGTCTTCATTTTGTCCGCAATACGCCAAGCTCTTCCCTACCTGGCGGTCTTAATGCTGTGCCCCTCCTGCCTGTAATGTTTTCTTTTCCTCTTTTTTTCTCAGAAAGAATTTTCAACTGTACATTAATCCATTTAATACAGTCTTTAATTCTCTTGTATTCTCAATGTTGAATACACCGTTGACTGCTTTAGATTTCATTGAGAAACCATTGAGGCTAAAACTTGTTGCTGTCAGCATGCCTAATGATATCCATCTTTGTCTCGAGATATCATTTTAAAGAGATCCATGCTTTTTGTCACTAATGCCAACATTTTTTTTCAGATCTCAGGCTCCCTGTCCTCTAACGCAACCATCCCTCTTCTTTTGCATCTCTGCATGGAAGTCATCGCTCTGTACTAATTTTCCTTTTGGTTGTTGATTTGTCAGTCTCCTCATAAGCATGAAGCTCTTTGAGAGAAGGAGCCTGTGTCTCTTGGGGAAGTGGAAGCTATTGGTTAACGGGTAGTTCTCAGATTTTCTTTCCACAAACCAAAAGCTGATTACATCCTTAAAAAGAAAATCATGTCAGGGAGATTCTAAATGCTAACAAACTCCCTTTGTCCATGAGAGTATTTTTTGTTCCCTGAATACATTGGATTATTGGAAAGGTAAAGTACATGTGAAATACTGCAAAAATGACTGCACATATACAAAAGGGTAATGGAAGTGGAAACATGGAACATAATATGTGAAACATTTAACACCGTACCTGACACATATTGGGAACCCAGATCTGCTCATTGGTTTATATATTATCACCCATTATCCACTAATCCGTTTATTCATTCACTCAGTAGATGTAGTTCATCAAACCCAAGGGCGCCAATAGATATTGATGGAAAAAGGGGCATGTCTTCAGAAAGGGATAAGACGTAAGTCCACCAAAGCAGTTAAAGGTTAGAAAAGCCCATCCAGGAACTTAAATGGTCCAGAATTGAATACATTTCCTATAGAAACTTTTCTAAGAAGAGAAATTTGATAGAAGATTGTTGGAAGATTAAAGTGCATGCTTGATCTTGGAAATTCTGTTGGTTTTCTATACTCTTAAAAGAGAAAATTAAATCTATAAATTTGCTGAATATGTATACATTTAAATATTGTTCCAGTTACTATGACAGTATAACAGATTACCACAAAAGTTAATGGCATAAAATAATGATTTATTATGCTCACAAATTCTAGGTCAGTAATTCAAGAAAGGCACTGTTGGTTAGATCTCACTTAGAGCTCTTTTGTAACTGGAGTCAGATTGGGGCAACAGTCATCTGAAGGCTTCACAGTGGCTTGAGGACCTACTTCCAAGGTGGCTCCCTCACAGGTGTGACAAGTTGATCAGGTGCTTTAGTTCCTCTCCATATGGGCCTCTCCACAGGGCTGCTTTGGTGTCCTCATAATATGTGGCTAGCTTCCCCCAGAGTGAGTGATCCAAGAGATCAGACAACCTTGAGAGGTATACACTGTCACTTCTGAACTCTGTTGGTGATACAGGGCCAGCCTGGATTCATTGTAAGAGAAGATGACCCAAGGATGTGAATACCAGGGGATGTGGATGATTGTGGGCCATTTTGGAGGCTTGCTAATGCAAATATCATTAAATATTAGCATTTGGGGTAGATAACATGCTTAGAGGATACCCAAGGACCAAAAAAAATTTTTTCCATGACTAAAGTTAAGGAAAATGAATCACTTGTAGCAATCAATAATATAATTTGAAAAATATTTTGTATAATTTTTTTAAATTTTAAATAAAATTTTATTTTTAAAATCAAAATGTCTAATTATATACAGGAATACAAAATTGTACTAATCATAAAAAATTCCAGGTATCTTTTTAGACAAGGTCATTCATTCATTTAGCCAAACATTCATTTTACTAAAATTTCTTGAATAACTGCTATATGCATAGTACTGCAAAAGTAGCTGTGAAGAAATGATTTTTGTCATCCTCTTTTCAAAAGTAACTTAGGCCAGTAAAGGTATTGGTGCTTTGACCAAGAAATTACAGAAAGGAATGACTCTGCATAGATTGCTGCCTTAAAAAATAGTTCCAAAAAAACTTTTGGAACATTTAGACCCATTTCCTGACAGTTTTCCACTGTTCCTTCCAGTGCAAACCCAGAGTTAGTAAGGAAGGTGGGATAGGAGCCTTAAAACTTGATTTGAATAATCACTAGTTTTAATGTATAGTTTTTGATTTAAAGACACATCCTAGCATGTACACACACACACACACACACACACACACACACACACACACACATACCACATGCATATGCACAACCCTGTAAAGCACTGGGTTGACCATAAGTTGTGCAGCTGAATTTTGATCTCCAGGTTCTTCTCTGAAAATCAAGTCCAGATGACTCTGAAACAAGCTGACGGTAGGAATGAGAGAACAGGTTTGACCAAATGTAGGCCCATGCAAAACCTCATGGAATCTAAGTTCAGAATAAAGCAAATTTTCCAGATCTCTCCAGATTTTGCTTTGCCTAGCACTGGGGAGAACATCTTGCCAGTAGTTTGAAAGAAGGAGAGGAAGAGAAAGAGCAGCAGCAGTTTGAGAAATAAGTTCTGCAGCTTCTTAGAAATTAATAGTGCAGCTAAAACAACACCCTGATAACTTGATTACAAATTTAGCAAGTATCTGTAGAAGGATTCAGCTACCCTTCGAGGTAAGAGTATTTCCAGATGGGTGGGAGTAGGGGATGTTTGGTGAAGTTCTTTTGAGTTTTACCAAATTTGAAGCATTTGAAAACTACCTGGAAATAAATGAGCCCAAACTACTACTGGATTTATCATAGATACTATCTTACAGAATTGAGCATATTCAAAATTTATGAAAAGAACCATTCAATAATACTGTTGGAGACAGCCACGTAGCAGACAGGTGTTCCATAAATAGGTCCACAAGTTCTGTATTTGCATTTCCAGCCTGGTGTTCTTGTGAAATTCAATCATAATAGCTCTTGAGCACAGTTGAATATACACAAATTTACATAGAAAGTTTTGTGCCAACACAGGACATTTATGTTTGCACATAGCAATGACATTCCTGGACGATCTGAAGTTCTGCATAAAAACCCCAGGTGTGATCAGGTCTGATATGTTAATTAAATTAGGCTAGCTTGAACAAATTGCTGTGATATAAACTGACATAGTTTTTTCATCATGGGTTAAAAAAATAACAATCTATTACAGGAAGTGAAACCTGACTGCATGAAACTGAACCGATGCAAAACTGAAGCTATTCAGATAAACAGTTTCTTCCAAGAGAGCTCTCCTGTACCCTTCTCTAAGACATTAAATGTTTAGTATATGTGAGACTTAAACTTATCAGTCAGAAACTTTACAAATGGATATTTGTCTTGTAAGAAGCTTTTTGTCCCTTCTTGCAATTACAAGGTCACAATTTGTTGTTTATGCTTGCTTAGCTTGGGGAGCACATTTATTATGTAAGAAGGAGACTTTGGAGGAAGTCATCATATTATACACACCACTTTCTTTGTCAATGTTTATATAAATATTCATTCACAGGCCTGATCATCCCTGTGACATGATGTACTCTGACATACATAACGTTAGTAATATTGATTGAGAAAGATTTCTCCTGTTTTGTTACTCCAAAGTTTTGCTTTGGATAAATTATTAATCGCTTAACTCACAGTGGTGAGTAAGACGCTCAGGAATTACTGAAATGAAAAAAGGTTTCAATCAGGCCTTCCCGTTGACCTTACCAAGAGAACATTGACAAAGCAATGGCAACCAAAACCAAACCCAAACAAAACAGGCCAAACTGAGACCAGGAAAGAGCGATGGGTCACCATTACCTGTGACAGATGTCATGGCAGTAGCACCTGGCCAGGATGGGAATCTAGACAAGAAATGAACTGAATTTAGTGGTAACTCAGTTAGTACTTAGAGATAAGAGTGGGAAATATGTCAGATTCATTTAGGAAAATTAAGGGAATATGGAAATTCACAAAGAAGGAAGCAAAATCTACCAATAATTTTACCCCTCAACTATAATGTTCATTAAATTTCAGAGTATGAATATAACATTTATAAAAATAGAGATGATATTTTGTGAACTATTTATTGCCATTTTTATGTGCCAACAACTATTCTATATTTAAAATGGCTATAAAATACTGCATAGTATGGAAGTACCATTTTACTTAAATCCTTTATTGCTAGACTTTTGCCATATACAGATTTGGTTGGAATTGTTGCTCTTCTACTATTTTAACTGGTGCTGTGATTTGAATTCTTTTATGATTGTGAATAAATCTTTGTATACGGTGACTTACTAAAAGTGGAATTGCTAGGCCTGTGGGTTTGCACATTTAAATCTAGATCATAATCATATAATCATAGAAAGATTATGTTACTGATAACCAACAGTGTAGCAAGGTGGGTCTTTTTTCAAGGTCTCAGCCCCATTCCTTGTAATTGTGCCTCACTGGGTCTTAAAGGGACAGTACCCAAGGCCTAGAATTTGGGGTGGAAAGGGGAAAGCCCAGCTAAACTTGCGTGCAATCATGCTTCCTCAGATTTCTCTGCTTATCCCATATCATCTGATAAGGGGAACACATTACACACAGGAGAACTGTTGGGCAGTGCTAAGTGGCCGAAAGCAGGATGAAATTTAACTTCATAATTTTCATCTTTAGACCAGGAGAGATTTATCGACTTTCTGAAGGTTATATAAGCAACTCAAGCCACGATCTGAGAATAAAACACAAGCCAGTGACTATTCAGATAATTACCAAACCAATGTTTCTTTCTAGTAAAAGCAACTCACTTTAATTTCTAGGTTAATTTAAAATTATTAAAAGATGTCAGATAAGTAGCTCGGAAGGCTCCTCCTACCTTCTTACTCTATGATCCAAACAATAACATGCTTCTAAGAAAATCATTCATGAGTGAGCTGCAACTGTGTCCGCTCCATGGCCATAACTCAGGACGGTGGCAGAATGACACATGTCTAAGAAATTAAGTCAGATCAGTGTCTTGAGGCTTTTAAAAATGCCCTGATGAATAGAAAACCTGGGTGCGGATTCGATTGAATCACTTTGGTGATGTTGAATTATCCTGTGGTCATTTTACAGATTATCTTTCTAAATTTACTTTCTGGCTTTCTTCACATACATAACTGGGAGGCAGCACAGTTTTGAGGAGCACACTGAACAGGGAAACCAGGATGCTTGGCTTTGCTACTAACTAATCAAAAGACTTGGGATGATTCCCTTAACCTTTCTGGTCCACAGTTACTTAGTTTGTCATGTAGTAACTTATGTTTACAGCAAGCAAATACCACTAATTAATACAGATAGGAGGGGCTTCCCTGGTGGCGCAGTGGTTGAGAATCCGCCTGCCGATGCAGGGGACACGGGTTCGTGCCCCGGTCCGGGAGGATCCCACATGCCGTGGAGCGGCTGGGCCCGTGAGCCATGGCCACTGGGCCTGCGCGTCCGGAGCCTGTGCTCCGCAACGGGAGAGGCCACAACAGTGAGAGGCCCGCGTACCGCAAAAAAAAAAAAAAAAAAAAATATATAGATAGGAGCCAGGTTAGCCTATATGGTGATTAAGATATTTGACGATGATGCCTGATTACAGGTTCAAATCCTGGCTGTATACCACTTAATAGCCACGTAACTTTGGGAAATTTGCTTAACCTCTCTGTATGTCAGTCTCCTCACCCATATAACATGAATATAATAGCATCTACCTCTGAGAGTTTACGTGAGAATTCAATGATATGGCTTGTGTGTCATCTGGCAAACACCCACTAACCGTTAGCTGTCAATAGTATATACTCATCATAGTGTGGTAGAAATTTATTATATGAGACCCTTCAATTCGTCTAGTTTAGGAATTATTTGGACTACTGTTATTATTGCATCTATTTGAGAGCTATTTAGTCTAGCTTGGTATCTTTACTAGCAGTAATGATTTGTTGATGTCTTGTTAAATTTGCTTCATTTTCTAACTTTTTCTACCTAGAGAGACCTTCATTTCATCTTTGTTTTGTTTCAGAGCTGCTTTCCGAAAAACACTGAAAAAGTTGCGTGTATTAATGAGACAACTCTTCAATTAGCTTTTAAAACATGCTTCAAATTTCATGAGAGCCTAAAACGTGTACCTTAGTTTTAAAAAATTACTTTGATTCATATCAGACATTTTGTTAATAACAATGTAGACTACACAATCTACTGCAGTGAAATTTAACATTATGTGACTACATTTGGGTCAGCCTCCAAGGGAGGTTAGTTGTCAAGAAAGGCAGAGAAGCCTCATTACAACATGATTCACCCTGAAGGGGTCCCTTAGCTGTTCTCAGAGGGCACTTGGACTAAGAAGCAAGGCTTTGGTGTAAAAAAGAATTTTTGTTAATGTAAAAAGAATTTGTATTAGTATCCAAAATTTAATACCACCTCTTAAATTACTTCAGTTCTCATGGGATAAAAGTCAAATTAAGTAACAAGCTGTCAATATAAATTCAGATACGGCCCTGCACAGGTTATAGTATTCTGATGGTGGAATAGTCTTCCAGTCAAGAGGAAATATGTTAAAACAATACAAGGCACTAACAAACCAAATAAGTATTTACTAGTTGTAGTACATTGTTGTAACTTTCTTTCTACATCTTAGAGAGCTGATTAAAGACCTATTTGGAAAAAAAGAAAACCATAATATAAGGCCTTAAAAGGCTCCATTATTTGAGTTGATGAAGGAGTGGCAATTAATAAAATAGATACAAAATAAATCTCTTTTTTCTTTCTTTCTTTCTTTATGTCTTTCGTCTTTCTTTCACCTCTATCTATCTATCTTCTATCATTATCTATCTAATTATACCAGAGATAAAAAGATAATCTGTCACTCTCCCAAATTTGCGGTATTTTAGGAAGTTGTGGGGGGTTTTTTGGATTTATATCAACAAGATAAAGAAATAAAACCATTCCTGGAAAAAAAATCAATCCTCCCTTCCCCTACTTGGTTAGGGAAGAATAGATTTTTCTTCAAAATATTGTAATGTTCATTACTGAAGTGAGTTACTGAAGTGGCTGTAATTTACGATTATTTGCTTCAAACTGAAAGTAAAAAGGGGTGATTTTGTGTATTTTTAACTCCCTTTTTATCATATCTAAGTAAACTTGAGGATTATTTTAAATTGCAGATTTAAAACACACAATGTAGGGAAATCAGAGCAATAACTAAATTTTAACATCAAACATCTGATGAGGACAGCACCTCATCAATTTGAAGTGTTTTCTAATATGCAAAGTGATTAAAAGACATAAGTTAAAGGAACATTTCAATCCCAATTTTTGATAGTAAAGCGTTTCTGAATTTCATGCAATAAAAGGACCTTACCTGTAACATTTTCTCATAAAGCTTTATGTGATTCAAACTGTCAAATTGATTCTATCAAAACTAAAAATAAACTGTTTGAAATTCATATATCAACAGCTAAAGATGAAAAGGAATATATATATGATGCTGGATCAAAGCAGTTAGTGAGATATAAATTGCTGAATGTATTATGTGTGGTATAACAAAACAAAAATAGAAAATATAATTTTGTTCTCAAGGTAATTCATACATATATGAAATTTATGGTTCAAGCCAATATCTCAAAACTAGAAAGATGAAAGCGTTATGGTGAAGGAGTTGCAATATGCTAATTACGTGGGTTTCTTTGAAGGACAAGCAATGTCTCCATGTCACTATATAGTCTAATTCTAATCATTTCTGACTATCCAAAAGCCATGTTCTTGGGCCATGCTATTTTATTGACTTACCAAATTGTCTTAACTGGGTTTTGTTGTTACGTTGCTTTTCACTGAGAGACATTTCAAGAAATACTAGTATGAACTGCCATTTCTGAAAATAGTGACTGCTTTATCTCCTACTGCCTCTTCAACTGGGAAAAGTTCCCCAGGGAACTTTTTTTTTCTCCTCTAAAGACAATAAAATCTTTTTTTTTTTCTTTTTTTTGCTTTGTCTTCCTGGGAGCTCAGAGCCAAAACTGTTCTCAAAATATAACAGCTCTGTTGGATCTTAGGGCATACTTACATGTATTTTTCATTGTATTCTCTTTTTTTCCTCCCCTGGACCTGTTTTCAGTTTAGAATTTAAGAAATTATTTGTAGACAAAGGTCATGGCTGGAGAGGCAGCTAGCTAGCTAGATATGATTGATAAATCTGAGGAACATGGTAGGAATCAGAGTTGATTGAGGTCAATAAACAGTCTACTGGGAGGGAAAAGGTTATTAAGAGTAATATTTTATGCAGATGATAAAAGTATATGTTTATTCATTAATGAAAATGCAGACAAGTTAAAAAAAGAAAATGGAATTCCCACAATCCCAGTAGCCGGAGACACCTGCTGTTAACCTTTTGGTGTCATTCTCCTTAATAGCTTGTCTCCATGCATCAGATGGACCTCTTGGCCTACCCTGCTGCCATCTGCCGTCCTTTACTGAGTACTTCCAAGGTACAGGCCCTGACCTGGGCAGTTCCCATACACTATCACATCATCTTCACATCTAGGGGTGGGAACTACCCTCCACCCACCAACCATGAGTGAAGAAACTGAGACACAGAGAGACTATATAAGTGGCCCAGAGCTAATCATATGTAAGCTCTTGTTTCAGTCTAGGCAGACTGACTTGAAAGTATGTGTCTTGCCACTGCTCTGTGCTACCATTGAGAACAAGTTTCACATTTGTTAGAAACCCTTCTATGTTCAGTGTACTTAAACCTCTTTCAACGTACTTGATTAGTTGGAAGCTCAGTCTTTTCCTCAGGTGAAACTCTGACATAGCCCCTCTGGGAACTTCTGGGAGGGTTGGGCATGATGCCTTGCTGCACATATTCAGCTCTGCACTTTTACATGCTAGGGGCTACCATGACTTCTTCATTATATGTTACTGCCCATCTTGATGCCATGTTGCTGGAAGTGTTCAAACTACTGATTCCACAATGTTCACTTGGCTGACACTGATTTCCTCCAACCTGGGTAAATATATATGCACTATGTATGACAGACAAAGGCTAATAGCCTTCAGAAACAAAAAGCAGTTGATACTCAATAAGAAAAGAACTTACTGGAGAAATTGTCAAAGGATAAAATGCATAAAAGGCAGTTCATAGAAAGAAAAATATTATCTGTTCCATAAAAATACAAAATATGCCCAGCTCACTTGTAATTTTTAAAATGCAAGTACAAATAGTGAGAAACCAATCTCAGCTTCCACCCTTCCTTGTTGATAAACTGGCAACCAAAGCATTTGGGTGTGAAGAAAATGAGCATTCTCATAGACTTTTTTTTTTTTTAATAAATTTACTTATTTATTTTTGGCTGTGTTGGGTCTTTGTTGCTGCATGCTGGCTTTCTCTAGTTGAGTCATGTGGGGACTACTCTTCATTGCTGCGAAGAGTAGCAGTGTGGTGGCTTCTCTTTCTTGCGGAGCACAGGCTCTAGGCACGTGGGCTTCAGTAGTTGTGGCACACGGGCTGAGTAGTTGTGGCTCTCAAGCTCTAGAGCACAGGCTCAGTAGTTGTGGCACATGGGCTTAGTTGCTCCACGGCATGTGGGATCTTCCTGGACCAGGGCTCAAACCTGTGTCCTCTGCATTGGCAGGCGAATTCTTAACCACTACGCCACCAGGGAAGTCCCTCATAGACTTAATAAGAGAAAAATTGATAACAAATTTTTCTGAAATAATTTGGTATTATTTATCAAATGTTTAAACAATTTGCCTTTTGATTCTGCAACATCACTGCCAACGATTTATCCTGAGGCTGTGTTGCATGTTTATACAGAGATAGATGATAAATGCAATGATTTTTTGGTAACACTTTTTATAATAATAAAAATCTGAAGACAACTCAAGTACTTATAAATAGGAGATTAGATTTATAGATTGTGGTTTTTCATGCAATGAAATATCACCCAGTTGTTAAGAAGGATGACATCTATATATACACCAAGATTTATTTACACTGTGCATACCAAAGAGAGGCTTAGCTTAGTGATTAGAAATAGATTCTGGAGCCTCAGTGCAGACTGTGGAACCATACCTGGGTTTGAAACCTGACCCCACCATTTACACCTGAAGTTATCTATAGCAGGTATCATAATCCCTATATGTCTCACTTTGCTTGTCTGTGAAATGGACACAAGAACAGTACCCATCTCATAGGTTGTTATGAGGATTAAATGATTCAATGTTTGCAGAGTGCTTAGGTGATGGGTTGGCACATAGAAAGCATTATATAAATGTTTGTGAAATAAAACAAATACAGATATGAAAAATTAAAGTCCATGAGTCCATGGAGTAGAAAGTAAAATGATGCAGAACAGTGTAATTCCATGTACCTAAAAAAAATGATAGGGGTGTGATCCATACTTGCATGAGGATACATTTCTGGAAGCCACCCCAAGAAATGTTGAGTTTACCTCTGGGATTTGGAAAGGAGGTAGATGGTCTCAGAACCCTTTAATCTTCACTCATCTGTACAGTTTCGAGTTCTTTTATTTCTATTTCATCAGCAACAGCTCCTGGAAGATTTCATGACAGGCAGAAGACTGGTTTGCCCTGAACTCACAGAGGACTTCTGCCAGGTGGTGGTGGGTTGAACACTGCAAGCCAAGCTCACATCGTCTCTTCTCTGACTCAGCCAAAATACTAACACACACACACACACACACACACATGTTCACATACACTGACATGCCCAGACACACATGTGCACACACATACACATATGTTACAAAATTATGATCATGTGGTAAACACAATTTTTTGATTCTATTCCTTTAAGTTAATGATATAATTAGGAGTGTTCTATCATTTCATTAAGTTTTCTTTGAAAATATGATTTTAACAACTGCACAATGTTCTACCAAGTACACACACCACATCCTTTCTTGAAATGTTTTTTTTTTTTTTTTTTTATTGCGGTACGCAGGCCTCTCAGTGTCGTGGCCTCTCCCGTTGCGGAGCACAGGCTCCGGACGCGCAGGCTCAGCGGCCATGGCTCACAGGCCCAGCCGCTCTGCGGATCCTCCCGGACCGGGGCACAAACCCGTGTCCCCTGCATCAGCAGACGGACTCTCAACCACTGTGCCACCAGGGAAGCCGTCTCGAAATGTTTTATGGGACTACACAGGCCTAGTTGGGCAGAGAATCAAGTCAGGGTGTCCTTTGAGGCAGACCTGTACAATGTTTCCACAACCTTCCTTTTCATTTTTTCTGGCCTGTGGCATTCCTTTCTTGTCATTATAAAATGCAGGCAAGGATCTGGCAAGCTAATTCACTTTAAGGCACAAATTACTGATACGGTGGGAAAAAAAAATAGATACTGATGTGGGAAAAAAATGTCTGCATTTTAACAAAGAGCTAACCATTAATCCAAAGTTTAAATTTCCAGTGGTAGATTTTCAGTAATCAGGAAGAAGAGTAAGGGGAGCATTGAGTAGACTAGAGGAAACAATGGGAGTTAACATTTGCTGTTTGGGCTCAGGAAATGTTGGTTGAATTGAAATATTTGGAGGTTGGCACAGATAGGCCTTCAATTTATCTTCCCTGGATTGTTGCAAATCGCTACAGCATACAAACCATAGGAAGTCAAACAAGTCACTACAATAACAGGAAGCCACAGAGCGTTTTGGAACATAAAGAACTGGCTTTCCAATTTTATCCACTCGTGCTTTCCAACTTTGTTATAACCTCGGGCAAGTTAACTTGACTTCTCTGTGCCTTGCTTTTATCATCTACACAATATGATCTACCCCCAAATATGTCGTGAGATGTCAGGGCTCAAAATGCTTCTTGCTTTCATCCTCTCCTCACCTCTCCTCGCAGGGAAGGCTGAATGTCAGAGTATACAGCACAGAAGACCCTCGACAATAAACACAAATTCAAGTCTTGACTTCAACACAGACCATCTAATTGGGCGACCGATCTTAGCTTCACTTTGCTAATCAATAAAAATAGGCCAAAATATATAAATCCATGGTTTAACTTAATTGAATGTCAATGCCTAGTTCCTAAAACTTTCATTGTCATTGAGAAGAAAAGCAGGAGGATAGAAATACCTGTAACATTTGAGAGCATAGTATGGTTCTTTGGTTGATTACCTGCTTTAATCCTCAAAATGGCTGTTTTAAGGTAGATACTTTACACAGAGAGAGAGATGAAAGCTTAGCACTTACCCAAATGCACATACTTCAGAAGTAGTATAGCTAGAATTAAAATTCAGAAGCCTCTATTTGCTGTTCCACACTGCCTAGGTGATTTTCAGAAGTCTGTAGAGGCACATGCAAATTAAGCATTACTATTATAATATTACTCAAAAGGTTATAAAACCAGAGTAGCATGAGTCACCAATGTGGGAAATCTTCCCTCAATATGGAAGGGACTAATTTATGATGAAGTGTTTCATAAAATAAAACCATGATATGTCAATGACTATAACCATATATACGAGTTAGAGCTAGATTTTTCTACACAGATGATTAAGCTTCTTAGAGGCCTATAAAGTATATTCTATATAGGTGTTTAGGGCTTCCCTGGTGGCGCAGTGGTTGAGAGTCCACCTGTCGATGCAGGGGACACGGGTTCGTGCCCCGGTCCGGGAAGATCCCACATGCCGCGGAGCGGCTGGGCCCGTGAGCCATGGCCACTGAGCCTGCGCGTCCGGAGCCTGTGCTCCGCGAAGGGAGAGGCCACAGCAGTGAGAGGCCCGCGTACCGCAAAAAAAAAAAAAAAAAAAAAAAAAAAAAAAAAAAAAAGTATATTCTATATAGGTGTTTAAATATAGATATTTATATATAGTTATGACATTTGTAAGATAAAATGTATATGCATATGTATTTTTATGTGTATTTGTGTACAAATGCATGTATGTATATATAAAAGGTATATGGTTGCATTTTTACTTTATACCTGACCTGCTGATGGCTAACATTGAGTAAAACATTTGAAAATAGACAAATGCAGTTATTTTTCTTTCACTCTGTAAAGTGAGCTGCACACGTTCTAGCTGCTTTATCTTAGCATTATGTCCATTCCTATCATTTTGCCTTTCGCATTCATGTCATTCCCATGAAAACCAAGGAAGTGCATCTTACACACCTGTTTCCCCTCCCCCCTTGAATGTGGCCAGGTGTCTTACCGTCCATTCAACAATCATTTCTGAGCCCCTGCCCTTGTCCCACTCACTGTGCCAAGCCGAGCAAGGGTGAAGCACTGCACCTACGTGCACAAAGTAGGTCGCTCTTTCCGCTCTCCAGGAGCTCACCGTTTAACGAGATGAAGATGCTTAGGGGCCATGCCGATGGTGCAGCTGAGAGCTCCACGCGGTGGGAAGCTGGAGAAGGGAAAGCCCCCTCCTGAAGCTAGAGGGCCGGTGACTTATTTTTTGCGGAAGGGTGAGAAAGCTGGTGAGGGTGTGTAGAGAAGACACTGGAAGAATGTAAGTTTAAAGAGTTTCAAGCCACATGGTTTTGTAACATTCTGCAGCTGGCTTTGGACGGAAAGAGATTAGAAAACCACCTCTAGGCGCAGGAAGAGGCATCGAGGCATTTTTCCCACCTTGTTATTTACACCCCTCACCCTCATCTCGTGTGCGGTCCTGAGCTGTGGCTCCAGCCCCTCCCCACCAAGAAGGAGCAGTTAAAGCCTCATCTCCCCTGGTGTGTGTGTGCTGAGCTACACGGTAATAAGTGGGGTCCTGCCTGCTCAAGTCGGACAGACTCGGGAGTCACCTCTGCCTGCCATTTGCTAGCATCACGACCTCCACCGACTTGCTTGAATTTTCGAATCCTTGGTTTCCTCACAGGTATAATGGAGATATTAATACCTATCTCACAAGATGTGGTTGAGGGGGGAGTGCTGAAGAGTGAAGAAAAAATATATATGTAAAGCACCTAGCCTAGTACCTGGTATACTGCAAATATTCAAAAACTATATTTAATGTTGTTTTGCTTCTATACATGTATCATTTTCCTCCCTGGTCTACTCCTAATATCCATGGCTTCTCATTTCACTGCCTTTTTCACAGCTTTACCCCCCCCCCCCCCGCTCCTGTTTAAAGCTGCCTCGTGACTCTCTCTCGCTGTCCAGGGCCACATGTCCCTTAGCCTGATGCAGCTTTCGTCAGGTCCTTACCCTAAAGGGCTATCTGTATGAGCTGGGTTTGCCCCGTTCCCCGTCGTGGTACTAAAACCTGCCCTCGGGTCATTTACATCCCTACTCTGGAACATTCTGTGGCTGTTAAAAAAGCACAAAATACGGGGTGTGAATATACTGACAAGGATCTACTACTGAACGGAAAAAGGGAAATACAGCTCCGGCTGTATGGTATGATCTCATTTTTGAGACAAAATCTACTTCTCTATTGTTTAAACATTTTCAATAAGCATGTACTTTTACCATTGTGTGTGTGTATTTGTAAGGAAGCCGGTATAAGTTATAAGCATTACAAAGACTGGTGAACTGGAAAATATAGGTTAAAATGAAGGGATAGTGGTAGGCAGTTTGCTTAAGCTAGTGTTTTCCCAAGTGGCCATGCAAGGCACATCTGGCAGATGTTAATGGCTTTCTTTCGTAGAAACAGATGACTTAGTCAAGTAGGTCTGAGAAGCACGAAGTTAGGTGAAGTCAACAGGTTTATTTGTTTAACACAGGATATCTTTGCAGCTTTAATGTGCTCCTGTTCCCTGTGAGTCTGCAAAGCAGAGAGTAAATGTAGTTCTGACAACACCATCTTTTTCTATAGAGCGAGGCCAGCATTGGTTTTCCACTCGAGAGAGGACTCTCAAATTTTGAGAAATGCTGACCTAAACTATTTCTCTCCTTAAATATCTCTTTTTTTTTTTTTTTTTTTTTGCGGTACGCGGGCCTCTCACTGTTGTGGCCTCTCCCGTTGCGGAGCACAGGCTCTGAACGCGCAGGCTCAGCGGCCGTGGCTCACGGGCCCAGCCGCTCCGCAGCATGTGGGATCTTTCTGGACCGGGGCACGAACCTGTGTCCCCTGCATCGGCAGGCGGACTCTCAACCACTGCGCCACCAGGAAAGCCCAATATCTCTATTTTAAAAATCTCTGTTCCCTTTTATTCTCTTCCCACTATACCCCACCAAGTGTTTGTATCAGACTGTTACTCTTAAGCTCAAAACTTTGTTCATTTAATAACTATATTCAAAATCTCAATGCCCAGTGAACTTAAAATATAAATAGCTTCAGGTGTCTACAATTAACCCAAAACAAAAATCATCCAGCTAAAATAAATATCACTTCTACTTGAGAGAAATATCTCCTTTGCTTAGAAGAGAAAATTTTGTTTTTTAAACAACTGCTTTTAAATTTGATCTTAAATTTGACACAAGCATCATTATTATTTTGACCTCATGTTCAGAGACTGAGTTGATCTTCATCATCACTGGTTCTCAGTTTAAGATCACATTATCATCACTGATCCCTGCAAGGCCCTTTCCTATTAGTTGAGTTATTAATTCATCCCTTCACTTGTTCCTTTTTATATCCATTTCCCAATTCCATCTCCTTTTCCCAACTATTCTATTCTACTTAAATAGATTAAATACAGTTCTCTGGGCTTCCCTGGTGGCGCAGTGGTTGAGAGTCCGCCTGCCGATGCAGGGGACGCAGGTTCATGCCCCGGTCCGGGAAGATCCCACATGCCGCGGAGCGGCTGGGCCCGTGAGCCATGGCCGCTGAGCCTGCGCGTCCGGAGCCTGTGCTCCGCAATGGGAGAGGCCACAAAAGTGAGAGGCCAGCGTACCGAAAAAAAAAAAAAAAAAAAAAAAAAAAAAAAAAAAAAAAATACAGTTCACTGTGCTATACAGTAGGACCTTGTTGTTTATCTATTTTATATGTAGTGGTCTGTATCTGCTAATCCCAAACTCCTAATTTGTCCCTCCTCCACCCCCTTTCCCCTTTGGTAACCATAAATTTGTTTTCTATGTCTGTGAGTCTCTTTCTGTTTTGTGAATAAGTTCATTTGTATCGTATTTTAGATTGCACATTTAAACGGTATCATATGGTATTTCCTTGTCTTTGTCTGACTTACTTCACTTAGTATGGTAATCTTTAGGTCCATCCACGTTGTTGCAAATGGCATTAGTTCATTCTTTTTATGGCTAAGTAGTACTCCATTGCATATATATGCCACACATCTTCATCCATTCATCTGTCGATGGACATTTAGGTTGCTTCCATGTCTTGATTATTGTCAATAGTGCTGCCATGATCATTGGGGTGCATGTATCTTACTGAGTTAGAGTTTTCTCTGGATATATGCCCAGGAATGGGATTGCTGGATCATACGGTAATAGTTTTTTAAGGAGCCTCTATACTGTTTTCCATAGTGGCTCCATCAATTTATATGTCTACCAACAGTGTAGGAGGATTCCCTTTGCTTCATATCCTCTCTGGCATTTATTGTTCATAGACTTCAATGATGGCCATTTTGACCGGTATGAGGTAATACTTCATTGTAGTTTTGATTTGCATTTCTCTAATAATTAGTCATGTTGAGCATCTTTTCATGTGCTTATTGGCCATCTGGATGTCTTCTTTGGAGAAATGTCTATTTAGGTCTTCTTCCCATTTTTTGATTGGGTTGTTTTGTTATTGAGTTTATGAGCTGTTTGTATATTTTGGAAATCCCTTGTCAGTCACATTGTTTACAAACATTTTCTCGTGGTCTGTAGGTTTTTTTTTCTTTTTGTTTATGGTTTCCTTTGCTGTGCAAAAGCTAGAATAAACATATACTTAAGTGTTGTTATTTTGCTGGCTTGAATGTCTGCACTGATCTACATTTCTACCAGCAATGCACAACATTTTTCACTAGCCAGATACTAACATTTACTAGTCTGATTGATATGAATTAATATCTTATTTTTATTTGCAATTTTTTGAGAATTATTCTAACCCTAATGCCCAGGATTGTATGAGATTTTGACTGCATAATAACTTTTAATAAAATATTAAAAGTTTAAACATGACCACCAGGAGCAATTATTAAATCCTTAGAGTTACATAGGTCAAAATGTGCATGTGATAAATCAATGAATTTTGCAACTGTGTGTGTATATTTTGTTAAGCAATGTTGAATGCAAAACAGAAAACCACCACATCCAAAGAACATCTTAGTATTATTTACTAAAAATTGAAATGTTCATTTTATCATTCTCTACATTCTTCTTGCAACAGGAAATGACTTCTGAATACACTGCCTCATCTGTCATTGTCAAGGATTAAATATGAACCAAATTTGCAAGGTATTTTTTTAAGTTTGCTAGAGCAGAATAATGTCATTGTCAACATTTTTAATCATTTTATGACTTTGGGATCTTTCCTTAAAAAAAAAAAAAAAAGCACATTGCCAAACTAATTAAAATTGGTCATGAATATTAACGTTTGAATTGAAAACAACTGCCACGAGGTGGCAAACAATCTACACATAGAATAATACAAAAGAGAAAATTATAAATACACTATATCATATATGCATATTACACTAGACAGTGCAAAATATCTGGTTAATACAATATCATCTATGTATTAAGGAAGCATAAGCCTAATGGTACAAAGAGTGACAAATGCACTTGCTGAGAAATTGAGCTTTCTTTTGTCTTAAGTGAAATCTTTTTTTTTTGAACAATGAAGATAGCAGATATTTGGTCTTAAAACCTAACATTTGTCATTGTTGTGGAATTGGCACACGGGCATATACTGTTACCTTATCTGTGCTCTCCAAGTAAGGCACTTCTCTATGGTTGAAGATACATTAATGATAAAACACTATAGCCCTGAGTGACCTTGAACTTGTCCTAGGGCTTCTTGCCTGGCTTCATGTATTCTATATGATTATCAATGTCTATAGCATGTTGAATACAGAAGGAGAAAAGTACTCCTAGGGTTTTTATTTCTCCATTTGATTTGACCCTCTTAGAAATAAGAAATATGATGTTATGCTGAAGAATGCAGACTCTGGTGCTAGACTGTCAGGTTTGGATATTAGCACAACTACCTACAAGTTGTATAACTGTGGTAGATTGTATTATCCTTAAAGAATAATTTCCCCCACAGGGAGATCACCTCTGTGCTGTGTGACCGCCTGGGGGGGTGGGATAGGGAGGGTGGGAGAGAGGGTGATGCAAGAGGGAGGAGATGTGGGAGCATGTGTGTATGTATAACTGATTTAGTTTGTTGTAGAGGGAAAACTAACACACTATTGTAAAACAATTATACTCCAATAAAGATGTAAAAAAAAAAAAAAAAAAAAAAAAAAAAAAGAATAATTTCCCCTTTCTGTAAGAGGATAATACATTCCTCACACTGTTGATCTCGGGATTGACCATGAATGTGAGGAAACATGATGCATATCATATCTAGCAAGCAGCTTTAAAAGCTGTTGTAGGTTTCCACCATTTCCCTTGATCTTTCCCTCTACCAAGAAAATGATGTGTCCTCAGTAAGAACTGGCTACTCCTTCAGCTCAGGGTCTGGACTGAGAAGACTCATAAGAAGAGCTAAGGAAAATGTCTATATTCTGGCAGAATATAATATTAGTGAGATATAAGTAGGTATTGTTTAAGCTACTGAAATTTTGAGGTTGTTTGTTATCACAACATTACCCAGTGAAAACTGACTCTTACAATGACTTTGGGTCTCAGTCTCTTCACCTATAAAATGAAGCCAATAACATTACCCTTCTCAGAGGGCTTGGGGAATTAAATGAGTTAATAAATATAAAGAATATAGAACAGTACATTGCATCATAGTGGTTAGACATCATTATTAAAATAGTCTAAATGTATGTACAAAAAGCTTTCATTTATTGAATGACTACTATAGTCTAAGAAGGTTTTACTTATGATTTTATTTAATCATACAATATATTTCTAAAGTATTGAGGTTCCTATTTCATAGGAGAGGAGACTGAGGCTCAGGAAATCTCTTAATTCAGTGATTTCAAATCATTTGTGGCTAAGGACCTTTTTTCTTGGTGTGTTTTTCCCCCTAATGAGTCATGGGCTAATACTTTCAGGAAATACAATAAAAATGAATTATTAGACTCAATAACAAAAAAACAAACAACCCAATCAAAAAATGGGCAGAAGACCTAAATAGACATTTCTCCAAATAATCCTTTACTCTGTTTTTAATTTCTATTTCCCTTAAACACTGATATTTGTGAGGTCTTACCTGCATTACCACTAAGTAATTTAAAGTGCAGATATATTTGTAGCATTAAATGTTTTCAGCCTAGAATAATAGAGTAGATTTAAAGAACGTATTGATTGTCTTTTATTTCTATGTCAGAAATAAGCACATACTAAAATATAAACTGGATCTGAGTTACACTTTCTTGAAAAACTGGTTCCCTTGACCTTCCTATCTGTTTCCTCCAGGATTTGATACTTAGTATAAAGACAAGCAGAAACACTTCATTTTATTAACCAAAAGAGTTTTCAGATATTGAAAAGATGAGAACTGTATACAGCACCTAGTTTCAGTACCTGGAAAGCTTGACTTTCTCAAGGTGAAGCAGGGAACATGTCAGGAGGCATCATTTACTCCAGGGACTTCAAAGTTTTTGTTCATGGATGTCCTTAGCCGATTTTGAAAATATTTCTATCCTCTCAAATACATTTATTTATTTATTTATTTTGTCAATAAGTTTTTATTTAGTTTTCTTTCTAGCAGCTTTATGGAGATATAATTGTCATACAATAAACTGTGTATGCTTAAAGTATCCCTTTTGACAAGTTTCCCCATATGCATATCCTGCTAAAAACCATAAACACTATCAAGAGAGTGAACATTTTCTCCCTCCTCTCTTTTTTTCAGTTTTTCTTCTACTTTATTTTTATTTTCATTTTTAACTGAGATGTAATTGACATGCAACATTATGGTTTCAAGCGTACAACATAATGATTCAATATTTGTATGTATGGTAAAATGATCACCACAGTACGTCTAGTTAACATCCATTACCATACATTGTTAACAATTTTTTTCTCTTGTGATGAGAACTTTTAAGATCTACTCTCATAGCTACTTTCAAAGGTACAAGACAAGGCTTCCCTGGTGGCTCAGTGGTTAAGAATCTGCTTGCCAATGCAGGGGACATGGCTTCGAGCCCTGGTCCGGGAAGATCCCACATGCCACGGAGCAACTAAGCCCGTGTTTAGTTGCTCCAACTGCTGAGCCTGTGCTATAGAGCCGGCAAGCCACATCTGCTGGTCCCACGTTCCTAGAGCCTGTGCTCTGCAACAAGAGAAGCCACCACAATAGGCCCATGCACGGCAATGAAGAGTGGCCCCTGCTCACCACAACTAGAGAAAGCCCATGTGCTGCAGCGAAGACCCAACGCAGCCAAAAATAAATAAAATAATTTTTTAAAAAATTTTTTAAAGTGCAGAGGATATAGTATTCATATGAGATCACTGACCTTTTAAAATAAAACAGTTTGCTCTGTTAAAAGTTAACTTTTAACTTTTTTAACTTTGCTCTGCAAAGTTAAAAAACTTTGCTCTTTTAATTGGAATATTTTTTGCCAAAGCAATTTTGTCTACCCATATAAATGTAAAAAAATATAAACAAAGTGTTCCTTAAGTGTGAGAGATCTAGTTTTTTTCCTTTTTCTCTTCCAAAACATATTTCTAATTCCCTCATGAGAACTTTAACATATATATTTATGATGCATATTTATACTTGGAATTCTTTTATTAGTCTATAACACTTTATGTGTATAGTTTGCATTTTAAAATTTTGTGAACAGAAACTCTAAGTGTTAAAAATTCCATCTGTATTGAGTTATCATTCTGATTATTAGTGTTCAAATGATCAAAACAACATTTACTATAAATTTTGATAAATATGCATTAAACATTAAAAATTTCTCAGAAATACATCTTTTAATGAGATAAATGAGGTCATATATATGTATGAATATTACTTATTATTAAAATGGAAAATTTATATTTCCAGTTTTCATTTTTATAGATGTAAGCACTGAGAAACACAGTTCAGTTAAGTAAGTAGACAGAACTGGAAGGGAATTTGTTATGGCCCTGTTATTCAATTCTTTGAACTCGTGAGTTACATAATATACTGTATCCATAATGATCTATCATCAAAAATTACTTTTTAATGATCTATTGATTAGGAACTCTGTTAGAGTCTCATTTAATTTTGATGAAAAAAGTTTTTTAAGGAAACTTCTATTTACACAGATTTGTTAACCAATCATTTGAGTTATTTACCTTTTCACCAGTATTTGGAATTGTCCCTTCCTTTTCTATTGGTGAAGTTTTTCAGCCAAGAAAAATACAATAGAGAAAACTTCAATTCAGGAAAGGTTGAGTCCTTTACTTTTCTTTCAGAAAGTGTGAGAAGGGGAAGATAAAAGGAGACATGGAAAATGGGAAAGCACAGAGACAGTTTTAGCAGAGTTTTTGGAGAGCATACATATGGAAGTTGAAGATCTGGAAACTGATTTCCTTAAAAATCACAGTTCTATTCCTGGGCCTTGGAAAGTTTCCAGGTGCTCCCAGGTGCACACAGACTCCAATTTGAAGATCAGTCTATTGTCAGCAGAGTAATTCTTTTCTGAGATAGATGGAGGGGACTTTGCTTTACAAGTTTATCAAAGTCCACTTTCCAGTCAATAGACCTAATAATATCATTATTTTATAAGTTGCTCTGTTGAGACAGGATGGACAACTCATTAGTTATTGTGTGTAAAAATAAAGCTCTTGGTTAAATTAAGTAATATAAATGATTATGTTCTTGCCAAAGGACAAAACCATCTTTAGTTCTAAAATTACCTTTCCTGTTACCCAGTATAGTCAGAACAAACTCATCTCTAGACTCCAGGGATGTTGAACTGCACAGGACCTAGTGGAAAGGTATTGAGAAATTCTTCCCTAAAACTCCAAGCTGGCTAATTTCCCCTCTCCTGGGCATCCATAACTCTCTCTGCAGACCTTTATTGAACAAAAAGTTATTAAAATTATTTGCTTATCATCTGTCTTTCCCAACAAACTGTGAAGCCCTTGAAGTGAAAGAGTCATTTTGTATTCATCTTTGAACCCCCAGTTCCTGCACAATACTTGTTATATAGAGGTGCTCAATAAATATGTATTGAAATTAACTTACTGAATGAGGTAGAAACAATTATATTTGCATGGCGTGATGTGAGAGATAGAGAAACTTTTCTGACGTGAATATTAACTCTACCAGTTATTCTTAATTCCTTTGATAAAAGCTTTTGTTTCTCCTGGAATCCTACTATTAAAAAATGAAATATGATTAAGATTTAGCTGGGAAAATAATAACAGAGAGAGCAGAAATGATTCCCTACACTGGGAACAGCCTCTGCAGCCACACTGTAGATATTACAGGAACATGGCAGGGAGCAGAGCTTGCCGGGGAGAGAATGTTCGAGGAGGAGAAGGAAGAACTTGCCCCCACCATGATCACCAGGATCTGGGGTGGGATTTGGGGTTTGAGCATAAACATAATAAGTAGCCACTAGAGACTATTAAGCAGAATATTGACATGATCTGATTTGGTTATTAAAAGATCACTCTGGGGTTTCCCTGGTGGCGCAGTGGTTGAGAGTCCACCTGCCGATGCAGGGGACACGGGTTCGTGCCCCGGTCCGGGAAGATCCCACATGCCGCGGAGTGGCTGGGCCCGTGAGCCATGGCTGCTGAGCCTGCGCGTCCGGAGCCTGTGCTCCGCAACGGGAGAGGCCACAACAATGAGAGGCCCGCGTACCGAAAAAAAAAAAAAAAATCACTCTGGCAGACTTCTCTTCCATAATTACACCAACTCTCCCACTAAAAACAGTCAAAACATCTAGAAAAAATATCTTTTACAATCTCTTTAAAGCTGAAAGGAAAATAACGGAATATGAAACTTCCAGACCAAAACCAAATAAAAAATGGGAACCCTGAGAAGTAACTCAATAAATTCCAAGCAGGATAAATCAAAAGAAGCCCATAGTTAGATATAACACAGTGAAGCTGCAGAATACTGAAGACAAAAATAATTCTTAAAGCAATCATAAAAATAAAAGCGTATTCGTTTTCTTAGGGCTGCCATAACACATTGACACACACTGAGTGGCTTAAAACAACAAAAATTTATTCCATCACAGTTCCAAAAATTCTGGAGACCAGAAGTCTGAAATTAAGGTGTTGGCAGGGTTGACTTTTTTCTCGAAGCACCAAGAAAGAAGTTGTTTGGTGCCCCTCTCCTAGCTCCCCGAGGTAGCTAGCAATTTGTGGCATTCCTTGGCTTGCAGCTGCATCACTCCAATCCTTGCCTCCTGCTTCACATGGCATCTGCCTCTCTGTGGCTCTGTGTGTCCTCTCCTCTTCTTCTAAGGGCAAAAGTCACTAGATTTAGGGTCCACCCCCAATATAGGATGATTTTGTCTTGAGATCCTGAATTTATTACAACTGCAAAACCGTCTTTCCAAATAAGGTCACATTTTGAGGTTCTGGATGAACATGAACCTTTAAGGAACACCATTAAACCCAATACAATTAGGTTATTTTCAAAAGATCAATGGTAGACTGATTTTTCAATAGAATTAACAGAAGCTGAAAAATAGTGAAATGATATTTTTAATACGCTGAAAGAAAGTGACTACCAACTTAAGCCCAATGAAAATAGATTTTTAAGAGCAAAGGCAAAATAAGTTCATTTTCAGACAAATGCAGTGCAAGCTTGCTACCAGTATACGTTTGCTAAAGAAAACTCTAAAGGATGTACTTCAGCATAAGGAAAGTAGGCCTAGGTACTGAAAAGAATGAAGAATGTAGATAATGGTAAATATGTGAATAAATCTACATGAGTATTGAAAGTATAACTGTAATAATAATAATAATACTGCAATTTCTAAAGGTAAATGTAAAAAAAATGACAACTAAAATATGTGAATCAGGATGAAGTAAACAGTTTAAAATGTTCTAAGGGTCTTATATTGTCTGTAAGGAAGGTAAAAGTAGTGATTACTTTTTTGTTGATATTAAGTACACAGTTTAAAATTTCTGAGGTAACCACTAAAAGAAAAGGAAAAGAGTGAATAAATCTCAAGTTACAAAAAGAGTACAAAGTGATTTAAATACACATTCCCACACAATCGATTTCAAAAAAACAAAGAAAAGGAAAAATAAACACAATATGTGAGACAAATAGAAAGTACAAAATAAGATGCTAAATTTACACCAGGTATATCTACAGTAGTTATATCAAATGTAAGTAGACTACATGAGCCATTTTAAAGGACAGAGATTGTCAGAAAGAATAAAAAATACAACTGCATGATGTTGGTAAAAAACATAGCTCATGTATACAAAAGATTAAAAATGAAGGGATGCAAAAAGAAATACCATGGAAGCATTTATAATACAAATTTTAAAGCAAAATACATTACTAGAGAGAAGATCACTACTTCATATTTATTAAGAGGTTTCACTTACCAGGATGATATAACAATTTTATATTTGTCTTCACCTAATAATAGTGCTTCAAACTCTATTATTCATAAACCATAATTAAATAAAATAAAGAGAGAAATCAACAATTATACCACATGATTTTAACACACTTCTCTCAGCAATTGATAAAAAATACAAATATGATCATATAAGATTTGGAAAATAAGATTAGTAAAATTGACCTAAGAAACAAAAATTTAACCATTGTTTAATACAGTCTTTTTAAGAACAAATGAAATATTTTCAAAAATTGACCATATATTGAGCCGTAAATAAGTTTCATCGCATTTCAAAGGACTGAAATAATTTAAAGTACATTTTCTAATCACATCCAGTTAAACTAGGAATCATTTTTTAAAGAGTATTTGAAATATTCCCATGCTTATAAATTAAGAAATATGCTTCAAACAAACCCATGGGTCACTTCTAATTAATTCTTATAGAATATAAAGTAGTTCTTAGAAGAAAATGTATAAAATTAAATGTATATATTAGAAAAATAGTGGCTGAAATTTAATGAATTAAGACTATTACAAGAAGATAGAAAAAACCCAGCAAAATAAATTCAAAAGAGGAAGAAAATAATAAAGATAAGAACAGAAACTAATTAAATAGAAAACACAATAAAGAGGACAAACTCTGCCAAAAGTTGTTTCTTCAAGAAGTTTAATTAAACTGTCAAAATTCTATTATTACTGAATGTGAGTGTGTGTGTGTGTGTGCACGCACGCTTGTGTGTGACAGAAAGAGAGAAGGAATTAAATTATTACTATCAGGAATGAAGAGGGACATATTACTAGATGTATTAAAAAGTTAATAAGAAAATATAAACAATTTTATGCTGATAAATTTGAAATTTTATACAAATTCCTAGAAAAAAATGCATCTTATTAAAATTGACTAGAGAAGAAATAGAAAACTAAAATAGTTCTCACATAGTTCTAAGGAATTTGAATCACTAAAGAATTTTCCACACCAAAAAAATCTCCAGATCTGTATGACTCCAAATGTGAGTTTATCAAATATTTGAAGTTCTTATCTTCTTAAACATAATTTTACATATGAGAAAGATTCCCCAAATAATTTGTGTGTGTGTGTGTGTGTGTGTGTGTGTGTGTGTGTGTGTTACGCGGGCCTCTCACTGTTGTGGCCTCTCCCGTTGCGGAGCACAGGCTCCGGACGCGCAGGCCCAGTGGCCATGACTCACGGGCCCAGCCGCTCCGCGGCATGTAGGATCTTCCCAGACCGGGGCACGAACCCGTGTCCCCTGCATCGGCAGGTGGACTCTCAACCACTGCACCACCAGGGAAGCCCCCCCCCCCAAGATCATTTTAGTATGCTAACATAACCTTCATAGAAAAACCTGACCAGCACACTACCAGAAAGGAAAATTAAAGGTCAATTCCACTCATGAACATAGTTACAAAATCTTTAAAAAGATAACAGATATGAATAAGTTAGGCTTAACCCACTAAAGTTGGACTTGTTTAACACTAGGAAATAAATTAATGCAATTTATCACAAACAACAGATTGAAGGATAAAAATCTCATGAGCATTTCAACAGATTAAAAATATTTAATTAAATTCAACATCTATTTATAATTTTTTAAAAAATATTGTCCTGACAAACTAGTAATAGAAGTGAAAATCACTAATCCAATAGAGGGTATCTACCAAACCCTACAGCAAAAATCCCTAATCATGGAAAGTTAATATCTTTCTCTTTAATATTGGAAATTCAATGAGAATGCCTGTTAGTACTTCTTTTCAGCATTTTATTAGAGATCTTAACCAGTACAAGTAGATAAAAATGAAATTAAATGTGTAAGTATTAGAAAGAATGAACATCACTGTCATTTTCAGAAAATATAGTTGGGTAAACAGAAAGTCAAAAGAATCTGGATACAAAATATTAAAATTAATAATAGAATGTAGAATGATTGATGAATATATATATGCAAAATTGTGTGCTATATAACTATATATCTGCAATAATCATACCAAAGTGAAATTAAAATATATCACTTAAATAATACAAAACTGGAAGTATTTAGAATAAAATATATTAAAACATGTATGCACTCTCTCAGAGAAACTTATAGAACATTATTGAACACAACTGCTTCATGAAGGAACACCTACTGGTTAAATTTTTGATAATTTGAGCACAAAATGAAAAATAACATAATGGACTATAATTGATGGCATTAAAAAAAAAAAAAGAATCCATGAGTTCATGCTGATAGCAAAAACATTAAAAGGAGGGTGGGGAGAATGGAAGGCTCTTCACAAAAGAATGCCACCTAATGAAAAATGAATGATGGAATTTCAAATCACTGTTTTGCAACCTCTATAGTAATAATTGATCATTAATGGATGCTAAAATCATTAGGTGAACGATTATAGGGAACAGGTTGTGCACACAATCTGATAATGTCATCCAGTAGGTTATTTTATTAATTTCGAAGGAAAAAGGTACCTTTTCAAAGGTGAAATCTGGCAGACATCATCTTAATGAGGAGAGCAAACTTAACATCATCAATAATGAGACATCAGATCATGTGTCCTGAGGTGAGCACTGAGCAGGGAACAGTACCTTTCATCCAGTACATCTGCCAAAACCTTTAACCAAAATCTACTCATGAGGAAGGAATAACCTAACCAAGTTAAAGATTTATAAAACAATTGGCCCACATTCTTCAAAAATGTCAATGTCATGAAAGACCAAAAAAAAAAAAAAAAGAGAGAGAACTGGAGAACGTTTGCTTTAGACTGATGAGACTAAAGATACTTGTTGGGACTTCCCTGGTGGTGCAGTTGTTAAGAATCTGCCTGCCAATTCAGGGGACACAAGTTTGATCCCTGGTCTGGGAAGATCCCACATGCCGCGGAGCAACTAAGCCCATGTGCCACAACTGCTGAGCTTGCGCTCTCGAGCCTGTAAGCCACAACTACTGAGCCCGCACGCCACAACTATGGAAGCCCGTGTGCCTGGAGCCTGTGCTCCACAACAAAAGAAGTCACCACAACGAGAAGCCCGTGCACAACAATGAAGACCCAACACAGCCATAAATAAATAAATAAATAAAGATACATGTTAACTAAATACTTTGAATGATTGTTTCTGAATTTTTTAAAAATGCCCAAGTATATAGGGTATATGGTTCTAGGCTTGACCAGAGAATCAGAGCCACTCTGAGTGATTTATTATGGGGATTATGTCTTGTGCAATTATGCGAGCTGGTAGAGCTCCCATAATTGCAGGCCATTGCCTCTAGGTCTAGCACTAAGCCAAAAATTGTTTTAGGTCAGCCAGTCCAACAATCAGGAAAAGAAAGATATGGACAGTAGCAAACTCGAACCTGAGTCTGTTTCTCACCACCTCCAATCTCAGCATGATGGGAGACCAGCAAGAGAAGCTAGCCCCTTCACCATGGAGCTGTACATGCATTTGGCTAGGACTTGGAGATGATGAAGGAGGAGAGCTGGCAGGAGATGAAAGGGCAACAGGTCCAAGTGTTGTCATATACCAACAAGGTGAGTTAGCAGAGCAGTAACAATGTGTGTGAATTGCCACAATGCCTGGTACCCAGCACCACTAACCTTACAAATAGCTGCGACTTCACATCTACCTTCCAAATCTCATGCAAGGTCTTATGGACAATGCTAAATCAGAACCACACAGAAAAGGGAATTCTGAGAAATGTAGTTAAAAGTGTACAAAACTACCACAATCTACCCTTTACCAAAGTGGCATCCGTACGTATCTCCTTTGATCATACTTATCTTACAAATAAAGACAATAACAAAACCATGCTTCTGCCTAACCTGCTGCAAATATTCTCCATGCAACAAAAAGACATGCGGGCTCTTTTTCCCAAAAGTTGATGCAAAGCCCTTTCTCCCTCTTTCAGTGATATTCATACCTCTTCTAGCTGAGCCACACTCTCCCTGTGAAATTCTATAATTTAGTACTGAGATGTAAGGTTAATTACTATCAACACATCTTATTTTAGATGACAGGGGAGTGCTAGAGGGAAAGAAAAAATTAAAGTAAGGAAGAAATACTTAAAACTACTACAGTCCTTGTTTCTGCAACTGTCACATGGTCATGGCTGTAGGTATAACTACCTTCTTCTGCAACCCATTCTCTCTCCCTTTTGCCCTCAGCAAGCACCTCAGATGGGCATGGCTTCTTGCCTGGAGGAGTGACTCAAACCTTCATTCCTAAAGGGTCTGGGCCATCAGTAGTCCAGCCTGTATTGTGGGTCGATGTAGTTTTCCATTGACTTAATCACAGGATATGGAAGTACTAAGAGGCATCCCTGGAGGATCTCCTGCATTCTAGACATACTCTTTGTTACACCTGTGGTGTAGTAGAGCAGTCCTTGATAGTCAGGATCAATCACCGCAGCCATATAGTAACCCCAAGCCCTGTGATTAATGGGTGTCCTCTGCATTTGTGACATAAAGATGTTAGCAAGAGCAGTATTGATGAATTTTATGGTTGAAAGCATTAAGGAGTGAGTGGTGGCAAAGGAAATGGAAACTGTGGGTAAAGAAAACGTTTTTAAGAAGTTTGATGGGAAGGGGCAAAAAGAGATAATCATAGCTGGAGAGACATATGAAGCCAAGGGAAATTGGACTGTGTGTTTATGTGACTGTGGAAAAGTTTTCTTCAGTTCTAGGGGTGGTAATGTTGCTGGCTCCTGGCTCCTCTAACATCTGTCTTATGTCTCTTAACCTTGCTGAAATCTCTGTAACTGTTCTCCTTAAAAGTCTCTTCAGGGGCTTCCCTGGTGGTGCAGTGGTTGAGAGTCCGCCTGCCGATGCAGGGGACACGGGTTCGTGCCCCGGTCCGGGAAGATCCCACATGCCGCAGAGCGGCTGGGCCTGTGAGCCATGGCTGCTGAGCCTGCGCGTCCGGAGCCTGCGCTCCGCAACGGGAGGGGCCATAACAGTGAGAGGCCCGCGTACCGCAAAAAAATAAATAAATAAATAAAAATTAAAAAAATAAAATAAAAGTCTCTTCATTAGAACCATTTGGAATATACCAGGTATCTTCTGCTTGTCCTCCAGGAATAACACTCCACCTCTCCCCACCATGTTTTGTGCCCCCAAGAAGCTGGACATAACAGCAGGAAATCAAGAGTAAGAGAAAAGGGAAATCATGGTATTTATTCCGTGTCTCTAGCTACCAAGTTGTCTCAAACAAGTGCCTTTTCCCCCCCGAAGGAGTTAGGTCCTGTCACACGGAAGTTCACACTTTCGTGCAGAGTACTGTCTCCCCTTGTCCCTTTAGACCTGGAGTGTGGCAGGCTCCTGATTTCTTTAAGTTTCAGGCTGTTGTTCCATCCCTTGCTGTTTTTCCTAAACCTTGCCCACATCTTTGCCTATAGCCCCTTTATTAAACTCTCTGCAAATGACTCAGTGTGATTGTGCCATCTATTACCTGCAAGGACCCTGACTGGTAAATGATGTGAGGCGACCCCATTACCACATCAGATGATGTCTCTCCAGCTGAGCTGTCTGCGCATGTTCATTTATTTCCATGCAAAGGATTGTGCTTGTTGTTCTCGTCCTTGTCTCTCTCACTAAGCGATCATGACTTGATCAAACTCAGAGAATGCATACCTACGGGAAGAAGGGGGTGACGGGGCAGCTCTGCCACGTGAGATTTCTCCTAAGGCAGGTTGTGGTCCTTCATTACCCACTGGTCTGGATATGACTCTGTGTGACACCTTGGTGCTCTGTCTGCTCTGCTGTGCTGAAGGGAGGGTGTCCTAGACCTCAGGTCTGTGTTGGATGGCCATATCCTGTTGCTGTGCTGACAATTCTTCATCTCTTATCTACAGCTGCTTGAGATTCACCCTTAACCTAGTCAACAGTTGGAGAATGAAGCCGTGGTGTGTAGTGCTGGGAGCATGGGAGTCAGGTACACCTGGGTGTGAGTTCTAACTCTCACTTACCGTGTAGTTGCTCACAACAGCCCCACACCAACACTAATGCTAACTACTGAAACAGAAGGGTGCCCCTCTGTAACGGGCAGGTCACAGTTTCCTTATATTCAGGAATGACTTCTCTCTTTGGGGGTTTTCTTTGAGCTATCTCTGTTCTGTTGTAGTTGGGGGGTGTTTATAGGCCGGTCTAAGTTTGCGGGGGAAGAAGATAGCTTCCAGGTAGAATATTCCTTGAAAGTATGTCTTCCTGTTGGCAAAAATCACTGATTCTGTGATACTTCCTGTGTTACACTGTGGAACACTATCCTCTGCCTGAAGCAAGCCAAGTCGTGGCTGATTAACATTCACACACACAATCCAAGGGCTGCATTGAAACCAAGACTCAGGGTGTTAAAGAATGTATGTCACATAGGGGCCTTTCTAACGTACGCTTTTCTACATTAAAAAAAAGATCACAAATACAGTGCGTCCTGGATGACATTGCAGAAACACAGCCCACACACATCTGAAAGGCTGCCTGGTGAAAAAGTAGAGCTAGTGTTGCCTATTTCAAGTCTCATCTGAATTCTGACTCAGCCTCTTGTAAACCACGGTTCAAAAAAGGATGTCTTCCATTGCATAATGTACCACATCTCCTTTATCCATTCATCTGTCGATGACATTTAGGTTGCTTCCATGTCCTGGCTATTGTGAATAGTGCTGCAGTGAACATTGGGGTGCATGTCTCTTTTTGAATTATGGTTTTCTCACGGTATATGCCCAGTAGTGGGATTGCTGGGTCATATGGTAGTTCTACTTTTAGTTTTCAAAGGAACCTCCATACTGTTCTCCATAGTGGCTGCACCAATTTACATTCCCACCAACAGTGCAAGAGGGTTTGCAGCCATAAAAAGGAATGAAATTGGGTCATTTGCAGAGATGTGGATGGACCTAGAGTCTGTCATACAGAGTGAAGTAAGTCAGAAAGAGAAAAACAAATATTGTATGTTAACACATTTATGTGGAATCTAGAAAAATGATACTGATGAGCCAATTTGGAGGTCAGGAATAAAGACACAGACCTAGAAAACAGATGTGTGGATACGGGAGGAGGGTGAATTGGGAGATTAGGATTGACATATATACACTACCACGTGTAAAATAGGTAGCTAGTGGGAACCTGCTATACAGCACAGGGAGCTCAGCTCAGTGCTCTGTAATGAGCTAGATGGGTAGGATGGGGGGGGTGGGGGGGTTGGGGGGGTGGGAGGTCCAAGAGGGAGGGGATATATGTATACATATATTTGATTCACTTCATTGTACAGCAGAAACTAACATAAAATTGTAAAGCAACTATGCCCCACCCCCAAAAGGATGTCTTTCCCTCTGATCCTCGGAAATTCATGTGTATCAACTAGTATTTATTTGGCTGCAAAAAGCTGGACATTCTCGTGGTAGCTTTCACATTCAGGAACTCAGTTTTCTCACCTAACAAGAAGGCTGGTCCAGGAAGGTTCAACTGCTTGATGAGGCTGACTGGGACCGAAAGTTAAACTTTTTGTCCTGCCATACTTCGCTTGTAACTTTAATAAGCACAATTGCAAAATGATTGCTGTGACCAGGCAACATATCTGCATAGCCAGCAGGAAGAAGGAGGAAGGGGCAGAAAGCCGAGAGAGCAGGCCCTCTGAGTCTCTCCAAATGACTTCTGATTATACTTCATTGTATAAAGTGGGACACGTGGCCAGCCCTTGCTGCAAGGGAATCTAGGAAGGTTTTTTGTGTGTGTGTATGGTACGTGGGCCTCTCACCACTGCGGCCTCTCCCGCTGCGGAGCACAGGCTCCAGACGCGCAGACCCAGCGGCCACGGCTCACGGGCCCATCTGCTCCGCGGCATGTGGGATCCCCCGAGACCGGGGCACGAACCCGCGCCCCCCGCATTGGCAGGCGGACTCCCAACCACTGTGCCACCACGGAAGCCCTAGGAAGGTATTTTTTTAACAGTACATTGCCATCGTGACATAATTGGGGTTCTATCACTAAAGAAGAAGAGAAAAGGTTGGGTAGGCAACTGGCAGTATCTGACACATAGTAATTTTTTTTCTTTCTTCCTACTATATATTCGCTTGCATTTTCTGATGTAGTCACTCTCTCACCCTCGAAGTACAGTTTATATACCCAGACCTAAAGGGTTTTGTGGCGAGCATTGCCCTCTGAGGAAGGCGCCATTAAGACCCTCATAAGCCTCAGGGCCCGATTGTACTCTCCTTGGTATGCATCCTGGACTTTATGGGATGAACGTAAAAAGGGAGATGGCCTTTGGCCAAATCGCTCCAGGGACCTGATCAGTTACTGGGAGTCCCTGGTTGTTCCCTAAAGCTAGGAAAAGCAACCCTGGAGGGGAAATTGGTGCCTTTGAGGGAGAAGCCGAGAAGCCAATCAACCAGCTGATGCCGATAAGGCGTGACTAAGCCGAGAAGCCAGTTAACCAGCTGATGCCGATAAGATGGTGACTAAGCAAATTCCCTGCTTTAGGGGTGTATATACGGCTACGCTTTGTGATTAAACTTGCCTTGCAACCATCAGTTGCTTGTGCCCTTCTGATCCCATACCTTGGTGCGTTCAGTTCCCTACCCCCTCTCGTCGATTGTTGCTACACTTTGAGGACCCGCCGCGGCTGGCGGCAGGGTTTACTCTCAGCTGTGGTAGTATATGTAGGATATTTGTTTTGGGGTGGGGTGGGGTTGGACACTCAGTTATAACCTGAATCAAGGTATTTCTTTTTCTGACAATTTATTTTCTTTAGTTCTGCCCCCACCAAGTTTATTGTACTTACCTTTATTGTCATTATAAAGTTATAAAAATATTACAAAACATTTAGGAAATAGAGAAAATAAAAGGATAATAACTAATAGTTTTACTACTCTAATTTTCCACTGTTAATATGCTTATATGTTTCTTGCTGTTATTTTACTAGGCATTTTTTTATCATAGTATTCATTAAATTTCATATCCTGATTTTACAATTACCAAATTATAAGTAGTATTCTATGTTATTAGAACAATAATGTCATGATATCATAAATTATACATATATACATATATGTTTAGTAATACGTACATATGGCTAAATGGTAAAAAACAATACATTCCATTTTATAGGATTGTTGACATTCAAATAAGATCAAAATAATAGCTACCACTTAGTGAGCACTTACAGTATGCCAGGCATGGTCTGAGCACCACTTCAAATACATCATCTCATTTATTCCTTATAGCACCCTATGAACAAGGTGTTACTATCATCCCATGCACAAGTAAGGAAACTGAGGCTCAGAGATGGTTAAGTGACCTTTGAAACATTACACAGCTAGTGTTCATTTTTTTATTGGAGTATGGTTGATTAACAAGGTTGTGTTACTTTCTGATGTACAGCAAAGTGAATCAGTTATTCATATACATATATCCACTCTTTTTTAGATTCTTTTTCCATATAGGTCATTCCATTTCATTTTTTGAATAATAATATGTCTAATAATAATGTATAATTCTGAAAATATAACATTAATGCTATCTCCAGTCTAATGTCTCTGTGTTTCCCAGCTTCAATTTTATTATAGAAATCTTACTTTGAAGCAGGACTCATTATTCTACTAGAAAAATCTTAACCATGAGAGGCAAAACGTATCAATGTAGTCACATGTAAAATGTCAATTTGAAAATTATCCTGTCAGGTTAATGAATTATGTCTGTTTTATCTGAACCATCTATTTTATTCAAATTGCTACTACTTTACTCTGACGCATAAACAAGCTTTTTAGAAACAAATTCTTATATATCTGACAATTCTCTGCATCTCAGCTTAATCATGTCACAGTTTCCTGCTTATTTTGTGGTATTTATTAAAATAATGATTATCCATAGCAAAGTTTAAATAGTTTTGCCTTCTCCTTTTAAGACATAACATAGGTGTATTTGGAGTAGGGAAGCTTTGATGACCTACCACTCTTTTCAGAAAAGACAGAAAAATGAGAAAAGTCAGAGTAGCTTAGGATTTTCTTAGATTCTTAATGCCATAAAGCAGCAAACTACTAAATGATTTTCATGGGAATTTATCAGTATATTGATTTAATACTTTTCTTTACCGTTTTCTTGTACTAGGAAAGCTCACCTAAGAAGATACCTCAATGTTCTTATTCAAAGTGATCAAACCAGAAAAAAAGTAGGGGACCCTTCCTGATCTTGCATTGAACTAAAACAATGAAACCAAAACTGTGTTTAGTTTTTATTTTTAATAGGTAATACATTCAAATGAGTTTTAAAAATGAAGAAAGAAAAGTTTAACAAAGTGTATGCTGAGATTTTTTACCACCTTCTCATCATCTACCTCACACTGTACTCCCCAATGCCCCCCCACCCCCATGGTTAACTACTTGTATCAACTGCTGATATTATTTCTTCCATTTCTTATATAAAATGTGGCCCTCTTCTGCACCTTAAATTTTACACTTAACAACATCTCCTGGATATCTTTCTTTACCAGTGCATCTCCTGCTTCCTCATTGTTTTTTACAGATACCTAATATTCCATTGTGTGTATGTACTATAGTTTAATTAACCATTCCTCTGCTGATAGATAACTTGGGTTGTTTCCAATCTTTTCCTTTTACAAACAAAGCAATATTGAATAACCTTGGACATATATCATTTTGATATGTGCAGATGTGTCAGTAAGATACATTCCCAGAAGTAAGATTGCTGGGTCAAAGGGTAACTACATTTGTAACTATTAAAAATACTGTCAAAACGTCCTTTATGGGGGTTGTATCTTGTGTCCTTCAGCTAGCAGTGTATGAAAATACCTATCACCCCATAGCCTAGGAAGCAGAATGTTGTTCAACTTTTTGATTATTGCCAAGCTGATAATTGAAAAAATGATGGTGCCTAGTATAGTCTGGTTTTAATTCACAGAGATAATGTGCTATTTTGAATCAAGCAAAAGAGCTTTGGTGTTTTTTTAATGTAATCTGTGTCTTTGCCACACACAGTCGTCAGGTCTTATGTCACAAAATCAGGGCTGTAGGTGGAACTGTATCAATGAGGGTTTCCAGGATTTGTATTGTTGGCCCTTTAGTATATAAGGTATTGGTGTGGTGGTGAGAGCCCTTGAACATACGCCAGGAGAAAGATGCAGGAGCAAGGAGTCAAGCCCTGGATCTGCCAGTAACTGATCATGTGCTTTGAGCCAGTCACTGAATCACTAGGAGTTCAGTAGCCTCATGTGGTAGGAGTATCGGTAAGCAGAATAATGGGATGGAGAGAAACAAAGTTTTGATGACTGTGACCAAGGAGGGGGCATTGTGGGAGAAGACACTGATTTGAGACAGCAAAAATATGCCTGGCTGAAACCAACAATTGGAAATACGGACTAGTGATGATCTCGGGCGAGGAAACAGACATACTCTGTTGGAACTCAATTTCAGTTCCAATGTGGTGAGACGTTCAGATGGACCCTGTGATACCAAATTCTGGTTACATTGGGGCCAAGCCAGTGTTGAAGTTAAAAAGGGATTGGTGTTTGTAAACACTTAACTTCAAAATCTGTGATTAGATACAAATGAAATTTATTTTATTTTGGAGATCATACACATCTTATGACAATAATTTGAGTTAAATTTAAATTCCAAGATTGTCTGCTTAAAATCACATGTTAGATTCGTGGGCATTGATAATTATCAAATAATTATTCCCTGGTTGCCAATTGTTTCCTTGAAACATTTAGCAGAGCGTAGAGTATAATCCTATTTTACTTGAACCTTATTTCCTTATTCATATATATTTATATAGAATAATGTTGAAAAGACTATACACTAAAAAGCATATAGGCTTCCAAACCCATTCTATCTATGCTGTAAATTTACAAGTAATTTTAGTTTTTGCTTGCATCTATGTATTTCTATAATTTTTCTACATCAAACATTTGAATATTTGTTATCTTGAAAATAATTTTATAAAGTCAAGAAAAAATACTTTTGAGGTTAAAAATGGAGCCAGGGGAGAATTTCATTGTTAAAAGTTCAAAGAAGCTCTCATATCTAGAGAAAAACAAATATCGTATATTAATGCATATATGTGGAACCTAGAAAAATGGTACAGATGAACCGGTTTGCAGGGCAGAAATTGAGACACATATGTTAGAGAACAAACATATGGACACCAAGGGGGGAAAGCGGCAGGGGGTGGGGATCGTGGTGTGATGAATTGGGCGATTGGGATTGACATGTATACACTGATGTGTATAAAATGGATGACTAATAAGAACCTGCTGTATAAAAAAATTAAAAAGTTCAAAGAAGCTCTCATATCTAGTCAGTGCTCTTCAACCAACCGGAGGCATTTTAGATGAAGTAGGGTAGCAATTGCTAAGTCCCTTTTCCCTTTATTAGGAATCTATCTGAACACTTTCTGCAGTATAATTCTTTCCTTGCTTTACAATTTTTATTTGAAGTAAAAATAAAGGAAGTCATAGAGCTTGAAGGTGAAAAAGCCTTTCAGTATACCTATTTGGTACATAAACATAATATTTCAACCACTTTGTTTTATTCCTCTCATGATTTCCAATAGATATAAAAGGTCTTAGTTCAATTTTCTATTGTATTATAATGGTTATTTTCACAGGACGCTGTTCACAGTATCTTTTTAACTGGTCTCTGGGCAATCCATCTGACATAGAAACAGATTAATATATTCCCAAAACACCACTTTCATTATGTAACTTTCCTGCTCAAAAATCTTCAACAGTTTCTGTAATTTGTAGTCATGATTTTTAAGACTTTAAATAGTAGAACACCTTTTCCCCAAAGGAAACATTATGTGGAATCCGCATGTTAAAAAAAAGATTAAAATATTTTATGAGAACTTACGGTAAAGTCATTCAATAAAAACCATGAGGCTATTTTGATGCACACAAAAAGAAAGTCTGAGTGTTATGGTTGACACTGAATGTCTTCAGATTTCAAAATATTTCTGTAGTTTATTTTGGTTGCATCGAACCGAGATAAATGTCAATTTATTAAAAAAGTAAATGCTGTTAATAAAAGTCTTTTTAATAACGAATTGAGAGACCTTCAAGATGGCAGAAGAGTAAGACGTGGTGTTCACCTTCCTCCCCACAGATACATCAGAAATACATCTACATGTGGAACAACTCCTACAGAACACCTACTGAACGCTGGCAGAAGACCTCAGACTTCCCAAAAGGCAAGAAACTCCCCACTTACCTGGGTAGGGCAAAAGAAGAAAGAAAAAACAGAGACAAAAGAATAGGGACGAGACCTGCACCTGTGGGAGGGAGCTGTGAAGGAGCAAAGGTTTGCACACACTAGAAGCCCCTTCGTGGGTGGAGACTGCGGGTGGCGGAGGGGGGAGCTTCGGAGCCGCGGAGGAGAGCGCAGCAACAGGGTGCGGAGGGCAAAGCGGAGAGATTCCCGCAGAGGATCGGTGCCGACCAGCACTAACCAGCCCGAGAGGCCTGTCTGCTCACCCGCCGGGAAAGGCGGGGGCTGGGAGCTGAGGCTCGGGCTTCAGTTGGATCCCAAGGAGAGGACTGGGGCTGGCTCTGTGAACACAGCCTGAAGGGGTTAGTGCACCACTGGCTAGCCAGGAGGGAGTCCGGGAAAAAGTCTGGACCTGCCTAAGAGGCAAGATACCATTGTTTCAGGGTGCACAAGGAGAGGAGATTCAGAGTGCCGCCTAAACGAGCTCCAGAGATGGGCGCGAGCGGCGGCTATCAGCGCGGACCCCAGAGACGGGCATGAGATGCTAAGGCTGCTACTGCAGCCACCAAGAAGCCTGTGTGCAAGCACAGGTCACTATCCACACCTCCCCTCACAGGAGCCTGTGCAGCCCGCCACTGCAAGGGTCCCGGGATCCAGGGACAACTTCCCCGGGAGAACACACGGCGCACCTCAGGCTGGTGCAACGTCACGCTGGCCTCTGCCGCTGCAGGCTCACCCCACATCCGTACCCCTCCCTCCCCCCGGCCTTAGTGAGCCAGAGCCCCCAAATCAGATGCTCCTTTAACCCCGTCCTGTCTGAGCGAAGAAAAGACGCCCTCAGGCAACCTACACACAGAGGTGGGGCCAAATCCAAAGCTGAACCCCAGGAGCTGTGCGAACAAAGAAGAGAAAGGGAAATCTCTCCCAGCAGCCTCAGGGGCAGCGGATTAAATCTCCACAATCAACTTGATGTACCCTACATCTCTGGAATACCTGAATAGACAATGATTCATCCCAAAATCGAGACAGTGTACTTTGGGAGCAACGATATATATATATTTTTTCCTTTTTCTCTTTTTGTGAGTGTCTGTGTGTATGCCTCTTTGTGTGACTTTGTCTGTATAGCTTTGCTTTTACCATTTGTCCTAGGGTTCTGCTGTCTCTTTTTTTCTTTTTTCCTGTTTGTTTTTTTTTAAGTATAGTTTTTACCACTTGTTATCATTGGTGGATTTGTTTTTGGGATTGGCTGCTCTCTTCTTTCTTTTCATTTTTAAATTACATTTTAATTTTTAATATTTGTTTTTTATTTTAATAACTTTTATTTTATTTTTTTCTTTCTTCCTTTCTTTCTTTCCCCTTTTTCTTCTGAGCCGTGTGGCTGACAGGGTCTTGGTGCTCTGGCCAGGTGTCAGGCCTGAGCCTCTGAGGTGGAAGAGCCAAGTTCAGGACATTTGTCCACCAGAGACCTCCAAGCTCCATGTAATATCATATGGCCAAAGCTCTCCCAGAGATCTCCATCTCAACGCTAAGACCCAGCTCCACTCAACAACCAGCAAGCTACAGTGCTGGACACCCTATGCCAAACAACTAGGAACACAGGAACACAACCCCACCCATTAGCACAGAGGCTGCCTAAAATCATAATAAGGTCACAGACACCCCCAAATGCACCACCAGATGCGGTCCTGCCCACCAGAAAGACAAGATGCAGCCTCATCCACCAGAACACAGGCACTAGTCCCCTCCACCAGGAACCCTACACAACCCACTGAACCAACCTTAGCCACAGGGGGCAGACACCGAAAACAATGGGAACTATGAACCTGCAGGCTGCAAAAAGGAGACCCAAAACACAGTAAGTTAAAAAAAATGAGAAGACAGAGAAAGACACAGCAGATGAAGGAGCAAGGTAAAAACCCACCAGACCAAACAAATGAAGAGGAAATATGCAGTCTACCTGCAAAAGAATTCAGAGTACTGATAGTAAAGATGATCCAAAATCTTGGAAATAGAATGGGAAAAATACAAGAAACGTTTAACAAGGACCTAGAAGAACTAAAGAGCAAACAAACAATGACGAACAACACAATAAATAAAATTTAAAATTCTCTAGAAGGAATCAATGGCAGAATAACTGAGGCAGAAGAATGGATAAGTGACCTGGAGGATAAAATAGTGGAGATAACTACCGCAGAGCAGAATAAAGAAAAAAAGAATGGAAAGAAATGAGGACAGTCTCAGAGACCTCTTGGGCAACATTAAATGCACCAATATTCGAATTATAGGGGTCCCAGAAGAAGAGAAAAAGAAAGGGACTGAGAAAATATTTGAAGAGATTATACTTGAAAACTTCCCTCACATGGGAAAGGAAATAGTTAATCAAGTCCAGGAAGCTCAGAGAGTGCCATACAGGAGAAATCCAAGGAGAAATACACCAAGACACATGTTAATCAAACTACCAAAAGTTAAATACAAAGAAAAAATATTAAAAGCACCAAGGGAAAAGCAAAAAATTACATACAAGGGAATCCGCATAAGGTTAACAGCTGATCTTTCAGCAGAAACACAGCAAGCCAGAAGGGAGTGGCAGGACATATTTAAACTGATGAAAGGGAAAAACCTACAACTAAGATTACTCTACCCAGCAAGGATCTGACTGAGATTCGACAGAGAAATTAAAACCTTTACAGACAAGCAAAAGTTAGCACCACCAAACCAGCTTTACAACAAATATGAAAAGAACTTCTCTAGGCAGGAAACACAAGAGAAGGAAAAGACCCACAAAAACAAACCCAAAACAATTAAGAAAATGGTAATAGGAACATACATATAGATAATTACCTTAAATGTAAATGGATTAAACGGTCCAACCAAAAGACATAGACAGGCTAAATGGATACAAACACAATACCTGTACATATGCTGTCTACAAGAGGCCCACTTCAGACGTAGGAACACATACAGCCTGAAAGTGTGGGGATGGAAAAAGATATTCCATGCAACTGGAAATCAACAGAAAGTAGCAATTCTCATATGAGTAGCAATTCTCATATGAGACAAAATAGACTTTAAAATAAAGACTATTACAAGAGGCAAAGAAGGACACTACATAATGATCAAGGGATCGATCCAACGAAAAGATATAACAATTGTAAATATTTATGCACCCAACATAGGAGCACCTCAATACATAGGGCAAATACTAACAGCCATAAAAGGGGAAATTGACAGTAACACAATCATAGTAGGGGACTTTAACACACCACTTTCACTAATGGACAGATCATCCAAAATGAAAATAAATAAGGAAACCCAAGCTTTCAATGATACATTAAAAAAGATGGACTGGGCTTCCCTAGTGGTGCAGTGGTTGAGAGTCCGCCTGCTGATGCAGGGGACACAGGTTTGTGCACTGGTCTGGGAAGATCCCACATGCCACTGAGCGACTGGGCCCGTGAGCCATGGCTGCTGAGCCTGCGTGTCTGGAGCCTGTGCTCTGCAACGGGAGAGGCCACAACATTGAGAGGCCCACGTAAAGAAAAAAAAACCAAAAAAAACCAGATGGACTTAATTGATATTTATAAGACATTCGATCCAAAACCAACAGAATACACTTTCTTCTCAAGTGCTCATGGAACATTCTCCAGGATAGATCATATCATGGTAGACAAATTAAGCCTTGGTAAATTAAAGAAAATTGAAATCGTATCAAGTATATTTTCCACCACAACCCTATGAGACTTGATGTCAATTACAAGAAAAAAAATGTGAAAAATACAAACACTTGGAGGCTAAACAATACACTACTTAATAACCAAGAGATCACTGAAGAAATCAAAGAGGAAATCAAAAAATACCTAGAAAAAAAGGACAATGAAAACACAACGACCCAAAACCTATGGGATGCAGGAAAAGCAGTTATAAGAGGGAAGTTTATAATAATACAACCTTACCTAAAGAAACAAGAAACATCTCAAATAAACAACCTAACCTTACACCTAAAGCAATTAGAGAAAGAAGAACAAAAAAACCCAAAGTTAGCCAAAGGAAAGAAATCATAAAGATCAGATCAGAAATAAATGAACAAGAAATTAAGGGAACAATTGCAAAGATCAATCAAACTAAAAGCTGGTTTTTTGACAAAATAAACAAAATTGATAAACCACTAACCAGACTCATCAAGAAAATATGGGAGAAGACACAAATCAACAAAATTAGAATTGCAAAGGAGAATTAAAAAGTGAAAGAAGAAACACAAAGGATCATGAGAGATTAGTACAAGCAACTACATGCCAATAAAATGGAAAACCTGGAAGAAATGGACAAATTCTTAGAAAAGTACAATCTTCCAAGACTGAACCAGGAAGAAATAGAAAATATAAACAGACCAATCACAAACAGTGAAATTGAAACTGTGATTAAAAATCTTCCGACAAACAAAAGCCCAGGACCAGATGGCTTCACAGAAGAATTCTATCCAACATTTAGAGAAGAGCTAACACCTATCCTTCTCAAACTCTTCCAAAATATAACAGAGGGAGGAACACTCCCAAAATCATTCTACGAGGCCACCATCACCCTGATACCAAAACCAAAGATGTCACAAAGAAAGAAAACTACAGGCCAATATCACTGATTAACATAGAGGCAAAAATCTTCAACAAAATACTAGCAAACAGAATCCAACAGCACATTAAAAGGATCATACACCATGATCAAGTGGGATTTATCCCAGGAATGCAAGGATTCTTCAGTATACACAAATCAATCAGTGTGATACACCATATTAACAAATTGAAGGATAAAAACCATATGATCATCTCAATAGATGCAGAAAAAGCTTTTGACAAAATTCAACACCCATTTATGATAAAAGCCTTCCAGAAAGTAGGCATAGAGGGAACCTACCTCAACATAATAGAGGCCATATATGACAAACCCACAGCCAACATCATTCTCAATGGTGAAAAACTGAAACCATTTCCCCTAGATCAGGAACAAAACAAGATTTCCCACTCTCACCACTATTATTCAACATACTTTTGGACGTTTTAGCCACAGTAATCAGAGAAGAAAAAGAAATAAAAGGAATCCAAGTTGGAAAAGAAGAAGTAAAACTGTCACTGTTTGTAGATGACATGACAGTATACATACAGAGTCCTAAAGACTCCACCAGAAAACTACTAGAGCTAATCAATGAATTTGGTGAAGTAGCAGGATACAAAATTAATGCACAGAAATCTCTTGCATTCCGATACACTAACGATGAAAAATCTGAAAGTGAAATTAAGGAAACACTCCCATTTATCACTGCAACAAAAAGAATAAAATACCTAGGAATAAACCTACCTAGGGAGACAAAAGACCTGTATGCAGACAACTATTAGACACTGATGAAAGACATTAAAGATGATACAAACAGATGGAGAGATATACCATGTTCTTGGATTAGAAGAATCAACATTGTGAAAATGACTATACTACCCAAAGCAAGCTACAGCTTCAATGCAATCCCTATCAAACTACCAATGGCATTCTTCACAGAACTAGAACAAAATATTTCACAGTTTGTATGGAAACACAAAAGGCCCTGAATAGCCAAAGCAATCTTGAGAAAGAAAAACGGAGCTGGAGGAATCAGGCTCCCGGACTTCAGACTATACTACAAACCTACAGTAATCAAGACAGCATGGTACTGGCACAGAAACAGAAATATAGATCAATGGAACAGGATAGAAAGCCCACAGATAAACCCACGTACCTATGGTTACCTTATTTTTGATAAAGGAGGCAAAAATATACAGTGGAGAAAAGACAACGGCTTCAATAAGTGGTGCTGGGAAAACTGGACAGCTACATGTAAAAGAAAGAAATTAGGGCTTCCCTGGTGGTGCAGTGGTTGAGAATCTGCCTGCCGATGCAGCGGACATGGGTTCATGCCCCAGTCCGGGAAGATCCCACATGCCGCAGAGTGGCTGGGTCCGTGAGCCATGGCCGCTGAGCCTGTGCGTCCAGAGCCTGTGCTCTGCAACGGGAGAGGCCACAGTGGTGAGAGGCCCGCATACCGCAAAAATAATAATAAATAAATAAATAAATAAAAATCTACAAACAGTAAATGCTCGAGAGGGTGTGGAGAAAAGGGAACCCTCTTGCACTGTTGGTGGGAATGTAAATTGATATAGCCACTATGGACAACAGTATATATCCTGAGAAAAGCATAATTCAAAAAGAGTCATGTACCACAATGTTCATTGCAGCTCTATTTACAATAGCCAGGATATGGAAGCAACCTAAGTGTCCATCGACAGATGAATGGATAAAGAAGATGTGGCACATATATACAATGGAATATTACTCAGCCATAAAAATATACAAAATTGAGCTATTTGTAGTGAGGTGGATGGACCTAGAGACTGTCATACAGAGTGAAGTCAGAAAGAGAAAAACAAATACCATACGCTAAAACCTATATATGGAATCTAAAAAAAAAAAAAAAAGGTTTTAATGAACCTAGGGGCAGGACAGGAATAAAGACGCATACTCATAGAATGGATTTGAAGATGGGGAGGGGGAAGGGCAAGCTGGGACGAAGTGAGAGAGTAGCATTGACACATGTACACTACCAAATGTAAAATAGCTAGCTAGTGGGAAGCAGCCACATGGCACAGAGAGATCAGCTCTATGCTTTGTGACCACCTAGAGGGGTGGGATAGGGAAGGTGGGAGGGAGACACAAGAGGGAGTGGATATGGGGATATATGTATACATATAGCTGATTCAATTTGTTATACAGCAGAAACTAACACAACATTTTAAAGCAATTATACTCCAATGAAGATGTTTACAAAAGAAGAAGCATTGTAACTGTCAGGAAATGAGTATAGTAGATTTCAAAGAATATGATCTGATCAACAGAGCTAAAGATTAGTTCCGTATCTCCTCTCAAACCTTTGCAGAAAGTGCCCTCGTTCACCGACTTCAGAATATTTGCATTTTGAACGCCAACAGACCCCTTTCTTTTGTGCCTGCCAATTACAACAATGACTTCTTGGCTATAGAAATATTTGTAATTTTGCACCATTTAAAAAATATGTATTACCTAGCAACTGTTTACAAAGCACTGGGTTAGATCCTGTGCAGAATACAAAACATTTAAGATATCTGCTGTGTGCTGGAGAAAGGTGGAGTCTAATTGGGGAAACCAAATATAGGTAGCTGAAAAGATTGTATTATAGCATAGCTGTATGATTGTTCTACCTAACTATTACTGCAAAATAAACCACGTGTTATATGAATAAGCCAAATACGACCCCTGTATATTGGCCCCTATGTTGTTTACTTCTTCACAGTAGGCTGACCATTAGCTCAAAGCCTGCTGGCACTAAACACTAAATTTTACACATCAATTAAAAATGATGTAGCCCAAATGAGCATAGTTTTAGCCATGCAGAGCCTGCTGCTTGGCATAAAATCCATGAAGTGCACGCAATATCCGCTAGCCATATATAAGACAAGGCAAGGGGCTATAAAAGAGCCCAAGCTATTACTGCCCTTGTGAGCAGCTCACATTACTTAAAAGTGTAAGCCTGCTCTCTGATTTCCCTGTCCTCTAGAATTTCCTGTGTCCTCTTTCCCTTCTGGGTGGTGGCTTCATACCAGGTGCCATTGGAAGGTCCCTGCCCTGATGGACTTACACTTCAGTTTGTCAGAACACTCCCCCCACCCCAAATAAAGCTTGTGTGTGCTATTGCCACCACATGGTCTTGTTTTTTTCTTGATGAGCCCTGAAATTCTCAAATGCACTACACCACCCCAAAATGCAATGGTTTAAAAGAACAACAACATTTGACTCAATCTGCAATTTGGATACAGTGTAGTGGGGTGGCTTCTCTCTGATATATTTGACACCAACTGGAGGCTGTCAACCACAGGTCCCCTTTCAAGATGGATTCTTAATTTAAAACAAGCATTTGAAGAGGCCTAGGAGAAAGCTACAAGGCTTCTTCTGACCCTGCCTCAGGATTCCCAGAATGACACTCAAGCACATTCTATTTGTCAAACAAGTCATTAAGGACATCTCCAACTCAAGGAGAGGAGAATTAGACTCTACTTCTCAAAGGAAGAAGTAGCAAAGAATTTGCTGCCATCTTGAATCCACCCCTGATTACTTATGTATTAATGTACAGTAATACAAACAAGAATTGCTTACATTCCCACCCAGGGTTTGGCAAGCTACAGCCTGTGGGCCAACTCTGGCCCATTTTGCTTGTTTTTATAAGTAAAGTTTTATTGGGACACATCCACACTCATTTGTTTACATATCCTCTGTGGCTGTTTTTGTGCTATAGCCACATAGTTGAGTAGTCCAAATCAAGGCCCTGAAACTTGTACAGTCTGAGATCTAGGCCTTCACAGGATAAATTTGCTAACACTTATTCTAACATGTAGTTATGTCCCGCTAATGCATGATGTGAATTGCCTTTTTTTTTTCAGGCTGCACAGTGTGGCATGAAGGATCTTAGTTCCCCAACCAGGGATGGAACCCGTGCCCCCTGCATTGGGAGTGTGGAGTCTTAACCACTGGGCCACCAGGTAAGTCCCTGAATTGCTTTTTAAAAGTGTACTTGTTAATTACAGAAACTTCTTAGGAAAGGTCAATGACAAACTTGTAACTTCCACACTGCGGGAGGTGCACACAGAGCTACTGTCTGGAAAAGTAGTCACTTTTATCTGTCATCAACAGATAGTGTCAACAGTTGTGCTGGTCCCTTTAGTCTTGACTACTGTCCTTGTGAGTTTACTGTGTGTTTGCTGAATGTTTAAAATGTTTTCAATCAGCAGTTACCTTATCATAACCAATGAGTGCAAAAAAGCAATATGTGTGTTAAAAGTGTAAGTAACAAGCTATACACCAGAAATTAACACATTGTAAATCAACTATACTCCAATAAAATTTTTTTTAAAAAGGGTAAGTAACAAAAGTGACATGTTTATGACAAAAAGTAAACATAATTTTCAAAGGAAAAGTGATATGAAAATGCACTTGCTATCTGTGCCTATGGAATAAATCATTAGAAAGATATATTCGGAGGAAATAAGAGTGAATATTGCAACATGTGAAAAGTGCGTTGCTCTGTGATTGGCAATAACCAGCAGGCAAAGTGTAAGGATGGCACAGTGAAAAAACACAGGTGAGGCTAAAGGAGCAATCGCGGAGCCTTGTATCTGTTAGCCTAACATTTATTCTGGACATGATTTCTAGAGTTTGAAAATTTGAAGTCCAGCTAAGCACAGTGAAAAGAATGGTCTTCAAACTTTGAAGAAAGATATATTCCCATAGGTGCAAACCCCCACTGAAATCTGCACAATGTCAAAGTGAGGAGAGGGGTGAACATCACAAAAACAATTCCCTACATTGGCAGAGATCAACAAAGGGGAATGTTTCCCACTTCAGCAGACTTTCTGGGTACTCAAAACTGTTTTTGTTTTTTTAAAAAGCTATCTGACAGTATGAATGGGGTCAAGGAGGAAAAAAGAATGTCTACTTTCAAGCTACGAAGAAGCAACCAGCTCTCATTTGGTGAAAATCCTTCCATGAACTAAGATGCTTTTTAGGACAAACCTGATATTCAATATTTTTAAAATATATTTTCTGAATTTCAAGTCCTGTAGTTGAAACAAACAAGGAAACAGACAAGCAAAACAGCACCCACACTCAAATGTATGATATATCACATTTTGACCCAGTGACTTCTAAACACATTAACTTTCACTGCAAACCTTGGAGTAAATTTTTGATATAATTCGTGATTCGTTGTAATTTTATTTTTTTTAGGCTCCTTGCTTTCTTTCTTTCTTTTTTAACATCTTTATTGGAGTATTATTGCTTTACAATGGTGTGTTAGTTTGTGCTTTATAACAAGGTGAATCAGTTATACATATACATATATCCCCATATCCCCTCCCTCTTGCATTTCCCTTCCACACTCCCTATCCCACCCCTCTAGGTGGTCACAAAGCACCAAGCTGATTTCCCTGGGCTATGCGGCTACTACTTACTAACTATCTATTTTACATTTGGTAGTGTATATATGTCTATGCCACTATCTCATTTCATCTCAGCTAACCCTTCCCCCTCACCATGTCCTCAAGTCCATTCTCTACATCTGTGTCTTTATTGCTGTCCTGGCACTAGGTTCTTCAGAAGCTTTATGGTTTGTTTTTTGATTCCATATATATGTGTTAGCATATGGTATTTGCTTTTCTCTTTCTGACTTACTTCACTCTGTATGACAGTCTCTAGGTCCATCCACCTCACTACAAATAACTCAATTTCATTTCTTTTTATGGCTGAGTAATATTCCATTGTATATATGTGCCACATCTTCTTTATCCATTCATCTATCGATGGACATTTAGGTTGCTTCCATGTCCTGGCTACTGTAAACAGAGCTGCAATGAACGTTGTGGTACATGACTCTTTTTTTTTTTTTTTTTTTTTGACTGTTTTTGAATTAGGGTTTTCTCAGGGTATATGCCCAGTAGTGCGATTCCTGGGTCATATGGTAGTTCTATTTTTAATTTTTTAAGGAACCTCCATACTGTTCTCCATAGTGACTGTATCAATTTACATTCCCACCAACACTGCAAGAGGATTCCCTTTTCTCCACACCCTCTTCAGCATTTATTGTTTGTAGATTTTTTGATGATGGCAATTCTGACTGGTGTGAGGTGATACCTCATTGTAGTTTTGACTTGCATTTCTCTAATGATTAGACATGTTGAGCATTCTTTCATGTGTTTGCTGGCAATCTGCATATCTTCTTTGGAGAAATGTCTATTTAGGTCTTCTGCCGATTTTTGGATTGGGTTGTTTGTTTTTTTGCTATTAAGCTGCATGAGCTCCTTGTAAATTTTGGAGATTAAAGCCTTTGTCAGTTGCTTCATTTGCAAATATTTTCTCCCATTCTGAGGGTTGTCTTTTCGTTTCTTTTATGGTTTCCTTTGCTGTGTAAAAGCTTTTAAGTTTCATTAGGTCCAATATGTTTATTTTTGTTTTTATTTCCATTTTTCTAGGAAGTGGGTCAAAAAGGATCTTGCTGTGATTTATGTCATAGAGTGTTCTGCCTATGTTTTCCTCTAAGAGTTTTAGAGTGTCTGGCTTTACATTTAGGTCTTAATCTATTTTCAGTTTATTTTTGTGTATGGTGTTAGGGAGTGTTCTAATTTCATTCTTTTACATGTAGCTGTCCAGTTTTCCCAGCACCACTTATTGAAGACGCTGTCTTTTCTCCATTGTATATTCTTGCTTCCTTTATCAAAAATAAGGTAACCATAGGTACGTGGGTTTATCTGTGGGCTTTCTATCCTGTTCCATTGATCTATATTTCTGTTTCTGTGCCAGTACTATGCTGTCTTGATTACTGTAGGTTTGTAGTATAGTCTGAAGTCCGGGAGCCTGATTCCTCCAGCTCCGTTTTTCTTTCTCAAGATTGCTTTGGCTAGTCAGGGCCTTTTGTGTTTCCATACAAACTGTGAAATATTTTGTTCTAGTTCTGTGAAGAATGCCATTGGTAGTTTGATAGGGATTGCATTGAAGCTGTAGATTGCTTTGGGTAGTATAGTCATTTTCACAATGTTGATTCTTCTAATCCAAGAACATGGTATATCTCTCCATCTGTTTGTATCATCTTTAATGTCTTTCATCAGTGTCTAATAGTTGTCTGCATACAGGTCTTTTGTCTCCCTAGGTAGGTTTATTCCTAGGTATTTTATTCTTTTTGTTGCAGTGATAAATGGGAGTGTTTCCTTAATTTCACTTTCAGATTTTTCATCGTTAGTGTATCGGAATGCAAGAGATTTCTGTGCATTAATTTTGTATCCTGCTACTTCACCAAATTCATTGATTAGCTCTAGTAGTTTTCTGGTGGAGTCTTTAGCACTCCATGACATGACATACTGTCATGTCATCTACAAACAGTGACAGTTTTACTTCTTCTTTTCCAACTTGGATTCCTTTTATTTCTTTTCCTTCTCTGATTACTGTGGCTAAAACGTCCAAAAGTATGTTGAATAATAGTGGTGAGAGTGGGAAATCTTGTTTTGTTCCTGATCTAGGGGAAATGGTTTCAGTTTTTCACCATTGAGAATGATGTTGGCTGTGGGTTTGTCATATATGGCCTCTATTATGTTGAGGTAGGTTCCCTCTATGCCTACTTTCTGGAAGGCTTTTATCATAAATGGGTGTTGAATTTTGTCAAAAGCTTTTTCTGCATCTATTGAGATGATCATATGGTTTTTATCCTTCAATTTGTTAATATGGTGTATCACACTGATTGATTTGTGTATACTGAAGAATCCTTGCATTCCTGGGATAAATCCCACTTGATCATGGTGTATTATCCTTTTAATGTGCTGTTGGATTCTGTTTGCTAGTATTTTGTTGAAGATTTTTGCCTCTATGTTAATCAGTGATATTGGCCTGTAGTTTTCTTTCTTTGTGACATCTTTGGTTTTGGTATCAGGGTGATGGTGGCCTCGTAGAATGATTTTGGGAGTGTTCCTCCCTCTGTTATATTTTGGAAGAGTTTGAGAAGGATAGGTGTTAGCTCTTCTCTAAATGTTGGATAGAATTCTTCTGTGAAGCCATCTGGTGCTGGGCTTTTGTTTGTCGGAAGATTTTTAATCACAGTTTCAATTTCACTGTTTGTGATTGGTCTGTTTATATTTTCTATTTCTTCCTGGCTCAGTCTTGGAAGATTGTACTTTTCTAAGAATTTGTCCATTTCTTCCAGGTTTTCCATTTTATTGGCATGTAGTTGCTTGTACTAATCTCTCATGATCCTTTGTGTTTCTTCTTTCACTTTTTAATTCTCCTTTGCATTTCTAATTTTGTTGATTTGTGTCTTCTCCCGTATTTTCTTGATGAGTCTGGCTAGTGGTTTATCAATTTTGTTTATTTTGTCAAAAAACCAGCTTTTAGTTTGATTGATCTTTGCAATTGTTCCCTTAATTTCTTGTTCACTTATTTCTGATCTGATCTTTATGATTTCTTTCCTTCGGCTAACTTTGGGGGTTTTTTGTTCTTCTTTCCCTAATTGCTTTAGGTGTAAGATTAGATTGTTTTTTTTGTTTTGTTTTGTTTTAATTTTATTTATTTATGGTTGTGTTGGGTCTTCATTTCTGTGCGAGGGCTTTCTCTAGTTGCAGCAAGTCGGGGCCACTCTTCATCGTGGTGCATGGGCCTCTCACTATCGTGGCCTCTCTTGCTACAGAGCACAGGCTCCAGACTCGCAGGCTCATTAATTGTGGCTCACAGGCCCATTTGCTCCACGGCATGTGGGATCTTACCAGACCAGGGCTTGATCCCGTGTCCCCTGCATTGGCAGGCAGATTCTCAACCACAGCACCACCAGGGAAGCCCTGTTAGATTATTTATTTGAGATGTTTCTTGTTTCTTGAGGTAGGATTGTATTACTATAAACTTCCCTCTTAGAACTGCTTTTGCTGCCTCAGATAGGTTTTGGGTCATTGTGTTTTCATTGTCATTTGTTTCTAGGTCTTTTTTGATTTCCTCTTTGATTTCTTCAGTGATCTCTTGGTTATTTAGTAGCATAATGTTGAGCCTCTATGTGTTTGTATTTTTTACAAATTTTTTCCTTCAATTGTTATCTAGTCTAATAACGTTGCAGTGTTAAATGATACTTGATTCAATTTCAGTTTTCTTAAAATTACCGAGGCTTGATATGTGACCCAAGATATTATCTATCCTAGGGAATGTTCCATGAGCACTTGAGAAGAAAGTATATTCTGTTGTTTTTGGATGGAATGTCTTATAAATATCAATTAAGTCCATCTTGTCTAATGTGTCATTTAAAGCTTGGTTTCCTGATTGATGTTCATTTTGGATGATCTGTCCACTGGTGAAAGTGGGCTGTAAAAGTCCTCTACTATGACTATGTTATGTCGAATTCCCCTTTTATGGGTGTTAGCATTTGCCTTACGTATTGAGGTGCTCCTATGTTAGGTGCATAAAGATTTACAATTGTTATATCTTCTTCTTGGATTGATCCCTTGATCATTATGTAGTGTCCTTCTTTGTCTCTTGTAATAGTCTTTATTTTAAAGTCTATTTTGTCTGCTATGAGAATTGATACTCCAACTTTCTTTTGATTTCCATTTGCATGGAATATCGTTTTCCATCCCCTCACTTTCAGTCTCTATGTGTCTCTGGGTCTGAAGTGGGTCATTGTAGACAGCATATTTACAGATCTTGTTTTTGTATCCATTCAGCTAGTCTATGTCTTTTGGTTGGAGCATTTAATCCATTTATATTTAAGGTAATTATTGATATGTATGTTCCTATTACTATTTTCTTAATTGGTTTGGGTTTGTTTTTGTAGGTCTTTTCCTTCTCTTTTGTTTCCTGCCTAGGGAAGTTCCTTTAGCATTTGTTGTACAGCTGGTGTGGTGCTGCTGAATTCTCTTAATTTTTGTTTGTCTGTAAAGGTTTTAATTCCTCTGTCGAATCTGAATGAGATGCTTGCTGGGTAGAGTAATCAATCTTGGTTGTAGGTTTTTCCCTTTCATCACTTTAAATATGTCTTGCCACTCCCTTCTGGCTTGCAAAGTTTCTGCTGAAAGATCAGCTGTTAACCTTGTGGGGATTCCCTTGTATGTTATTCCCTTACTGCTTTTAATACTTTTTGTTTGTATTTAATTTTTGATAGTTTGATTAATACGTGTCTTGTCATGTTTCTCCTTGCACTTATCCTGTATGGGACTCTCTGCACTTCCGGGATTTGATTTTCTATTTCCTTTCCCATGTTAGGGAAGTTTTCAGCTATTATCTCTTCAAATATTTTCTCAGACCCTTTCTTTTTCTCTTCTTCTGGGACCCTTATAATTAGAATGTTGGTGCATTTTATGTTGTCCCAGAGATCTCTGAGAATGTCCTCAATTCTTTCCATGCTTTTTTCTTTATTCTGCTCTGTGGTAGTTATCTCCACTATTTTATCCTCCATGTCACTTATCCATTCTTCTGCTTCAGTTATTCTGCCATTGATTCCTTCTAGAGAATTTTTAATTTCATTTATTGTGTTGTTCATCATTGTTTGTTTGCTCTTTAGTTCTTCTAGGTCTTTGTTAAACGTTTCTTGTATTTTCTCCGTTCTATTTCCAAGATTCTGGATCATCTTTACTATCATTACTCTGAATTCTTTTGCAGGTAGACTGCATATTTCCTCTTCATTTGTTTGGTCTTGTGGGTTTTTCCCTTGCTTCTTCTGCTGCATATTTCTCTGTCTTCTCATTTTTTTAAACCTACTGTGTTTGTGGTCTCCTATTCACAGGCTGCAGGTTCGTAGTTCCCATTGTTTTTGGTGTCTGCCCCCAGTGGGTGAAGTTGGTTCAATGGCTTGTGTAGGCTTCCTGGTGGAAGAGCCTGGAGCTTGTTTTCTGGTGGGTGGGGCTGGATCTTATCTTTCTTGTGGGCAGGGCCACGTCCAGTGGTGTGTTTTGGGGTGTCTGTGACCTTATCATGATTTTAGGCAGACTCTCTGCTAATGGGTTATGTTGTGTTCCTGTCTTGCTAGTTGTTTGGGGCTTCCAGCCCTGAAGCTTGCTGGCCTTTGGGTGGAGCTGCATCTTTGTGTTGAGACAGTGATCTCTGGGAGACCTCTCACCAGTTGATATTACGTGGGGCCAGGAGGTCTCTGGGGGTCCAATGTCCTGAACTCAGCACTCCTACCTTGGAAGCTCAGGACTGATACCACACTGGAGCACCAAATCCTTGTCAGTCACATAGTTGCTAATGTTGGAAGTTCTCCTGCAGAGGTGGGGAACAGCTGTGGCTCACTGTGGGGACAGGGACATTGGCAACAGAAGTTCTGGGAAGTACTCCTTGGTGTGAGCCCTCCCAGAGTCTAGCCCCACCAAAGAGCCTGCAGGCTCCAGTGCTCTATACCTTTTTTATAGTAATTCGTTTACTCTCATTTTAGAAGAATCCCCAATGTGTAAGGTATTCTTCAAGGACCACAGGTGCAGTTCAGTCATGCAGAAGGACATCTGATGGCAGAAGGAATCTCTGTCCTGCCTCCAGAGTGGGGAAGATGTGTGGACCCTAGCCACCTCTGAGGGGGCATCTCTGCAAACCGTTCACCGAGTCACCAGATACTACCAGGGCGAGGGTCCCCTGGCTAGGGAAGAAGGACCCGTGAGGACGTGGCACGTTCACTTGGTTGCCTAGGTCTCCATGGTGTCACGCCACGGATCCCTCAAGTACTCTACAATGCTCTGAAGAATATGATTAAAATGATTTGATAAGCCAAATAATTTTTCTCCGTACCATTTAAAGGCTTGGCCATACTTAGAAAGCACTATGCTCTAAGTGACATTAGATGGTGTGTTCATTCTGTTAAGTAGTAGATTTTAATCCATAGACATGTAGATGCATCAACTTTGTTACTGACAGTGTATTCCTCAGACTTATATTTATTTGATCAATGTAGGTTTAAAAAATTTAAACACAAATTATTTATTGAACTACTCTTATGGACAAAGAACTATGTTAGGTACTTTGGGGGCCATTAATGTGAATTAAACAAAAGGCCTGCCTTCAAAGAGGTTACAATCTAAGAAGAAAGCTAGGATGAGTGTGAAAATAAGCATAAGGTAAGGAGGAATAAGTGTCATAGGAGATGAAGAGACATTGGAATTTAGTAGATAGAGAAATCCGAGCTAACTTCATGAATCTGGAAAAATCTCAAAGAAAAGGCAAAATTTAGGATGGATTTTACTGACAGATAACTTTCCAATAGCTTATCTAAAAAAGCTTTATTATTTTCTAATCAAGTGTTACTTAAAGATTTTGGGTATTTCTTTTTAAGAGCAGTGACTTAGAAGATATATTAAATATTCTTATGCCATTTGAAATCATGAAATAGATCACCGTACTCTTGAAAAGCAGAGAATAATATGAGAGACTTCTGTAGGCCATGGAACACAATGAACATATGTATATCCTATAAAGTGGACCAGACCCACAATAGTGTACTTTTGTTGTCCAGACACCAAAAACAGATAATCAAATGAGAGCAGGAAAGAGAATTAACAAGTAGTGGAAGACAAAACTACAGATGGGACAGCTAATGATAACCTTTTCTACTTCATTTGCTAGATGCTACAGAGCCATGGAAGGTTTCTGATCAAGGGAGTGATGTGATTGGAATTGGGCTTTTTGAAGTTCAACCTGGAGGTGGGAAACAGGGAAATGGATGCAAAAAGTTTTGTTAATCTTTAGGAGAATAGTGTTGAGGTTATTACAATAGTTTTGGTGAAACGAAAGATCATGATGGCTTAAACTAGAGTGATGGCCATAGAAAGGAAATGTTGGGATAGCTATGAAAGAAATTGTTTTAATTAGGACTCTTTGGGTTGCTAGGAGGAGAGAGCCATTTAAGCTAGCCGAAGCCAAAACAAAGGTGTGCAGGTGTATCTGAAGGCATACAAACATTTGCTGAGAATTCAAGAAGAGAGCTATAATTAATTCAGATGGGTCTTCTAGAAGTTAGAGTTGGAAACCCACCTTTGTCCCAAGGCTGCTCTTCATGGGTCTGAAGAGATACCTCATTGCTTGCCTCTGCATCTCTCTGCAGGTCTGCTTCCTTCTCCAGCCTTTTTGATCATCTTCCTGTACTTGCCCAGAGTTTTCCAGCTCATAACTTTAACTTGCACGTACGCCTCAGAATTCTACAGCCCTGACTCTTGCATGTGAGCCCTCAGCTGCTGCTTCCCTAGCTAATTGGCAATAGTCTGTTGGTTTTCTAGTTCTTAAATTCCTGCAAGTGATGGCTGATTGGCCCAGATGTTTTTTTCTCCCCACATCTCTGGCTAATCTGTGCCTGGGCTGTCCTTGATGAGGATGGACCACATCTCTCTAAACAACTGAGGTCAGTGCCAGGGTGGACTGGGAATCAGTAACAGGTACAGGATAGGGATCATGGTCGTTGTGATGGATTGCAGGGAAAGCATCAGATGCCTCAAAATATATCTTATCAATTGTGGTTCATCATTAGCTTGATAACTGGCTATATGGAAGTTTAGATTTACAGCCTAGACATCTGGAAGAAAAGTGATGTCAGAGCCAAAGTAAGTAAAGTACATAGGAGAGCCAGTTTTATGAGATATGGTGTCAGGTTATTGATCTTCAGAGAATAATGTGAAGATATTCTGTCTGGATTTTCTTGTAAGTGGATAGAGATCATTCTTGAGGCAAGATTAAATTATAAATGTGGACCTTTGGGACATTCTTCCTTTGTGAGTGTAGCTAAACAGTGAATGAAAAGTTTATCTATTAAACAAATTTCAAATGGGAATAAATTTTAACACCCTCCCTCTTTTTTTTTTTTTTTCTAAATAAGTTTAGGTGAATGATGCCCTGTCTTCTAAGCCCATTAACCTCAGGAAGTTTGGTCATAGCATAAAAATAACAAATAGTGCTGACCACATCTTTGAACTTCTAGGGTGTCAATAACAACATTATCCAGGCATCTTTTAGGTCAAAGGAGTAAATTAAATTTATAAGAGATAAACATTTGCTTCATTACTGAACTGTCATAATTCTGGATACCTTGACCTGGAAGATGAGGTAATAGAGTAAGAAACATTGGGCAGGGAGTGGACTTTCTTTTTAAAGTCTTGCTCAAAGACACAATTGTATTGTGGACTGGCGATACTGATAAAGTGCATGGGATTTCTTGCTATAATGTTGTCTGAGCATTTCTAGAGAGGGAATGAACTCAAGTAATGATAAAGGAGCCCAGTAAATTTTCAAATTGTTCTCATCACTGGAAATGTCTATCTTACAGTAAGTCAGAGTCTGCTTCCTATACCCACACTCACTGATCCTAGTTCTTTCCTCTAAAGCTATACAGAAAAAAAAGTAATTTTCTTCAATCATTTCTCATCTGACATGATTTTTAGATACCCCACTATCTTCCTAGCCTTCTGAATCTACTGATGACTGGTTTTGCTGATTTCTTAATGTGGTCTGAGGAAGAAAATTCAGTTAGCACTTAAAACCACAATTGCCTGGAATCAGATAAATCAAGAGTTCAGAAAACTTGGGAACTGGTTTCCTTTTTTAAAGTTACATAATAAAGGCCATCAAGTATTTTATTAAAGAAAGATAATGGCGATAATGACAGCTAACAACGTGCGGATCTCCAGAATTTCCAAAGCCCTTTCCTAGTTGACATTTTTCCCCAATGCTTATTTGTACTATAATTCTAGTCTTATTCCTGATACTAACTCCTCAGGATTCAAATAAAGTAGACAGTAAACCATGTGTGCTTTGATATAAGGAGATCAGAAAAAAATCTTCTACTTATCAATGCTAATCCTATCTGCTCTTGAATATGTTGAAAAATCTACTGTTCATTAATTTTTGAATATGCAATTCATACACATAGTAAAAAATTCAAAAGATACCAAATAATATATAAAAGACAATTCTCCATCTGACACGAACCCCCAACCCCTCAAAATTCCCCCAAAGGCTATGACTGATACCAGTTTCTTTTGAAGACTTCCAGAGGCAGTCTAGGAATATATGATCTCCTATGCAAATTTATTTACATATATGAATTAAACATTTTTCAACACAAATTGTAACAGTGTATTTTGTGGACCATTTCATAATGAACATAGAGTTGCCTCATTCTGTTAAAATATTCATTGAACTCTGGTATCACAATTTATTGAACAGTCCACCTGTGTTAGACAGTTTGGCTGTTTCCAGACTTTTGCTGGTAAAAACAATGCTGCAGTTACTATCTTTGTACATCTTTCATTGTCCCCATGTGCAAGTATATCCGTAAAAATAATTATTGGAAATGAAAATGATGTACCAAGGAGCATGCACATTTTTTATTTTAATGGATGCTAGAGCCTCCAAAGAGTCTGTACAGCAGTGTATGGGTTTCTCCACACTCTTGCCAAAACTGTGTATTGTCAAATCTGTTGATCTTGCACAGAATAAGTGTGAAATATGATGAGAAACAGCTCACTTTCATTTCAACTGGCAAGTTTCTTTTGGTGGTATTGAACTTCTTTTCACATTTTAATAGTTGTAAGTATTTTCTTTTTCATTACTGGACGGTTGATGTATTCTAGTGTGTTTAAAGGTCTTTTTATTTATTTTAATTTTTTTATTTATTATTTTTTTTTCCGGTACGCGGGCCTCTCACTGCCGTGGCCTCTCCCTTTGCGGAGCGCAGGCTCCGGACGCACAAGCTCAGCAGCCATGGCTCACGGGCCCAGCCGCTCCGCGGCATGTGGAATCTTCCCAGACCGGGGCACGAACCCGCGTCCCCTGCATCAGCAGGCGGACTCCCAACCACTGCGCCACCAGGGAAGCCCTAAAGGTCTTTTTAAATGATTCATTTGTAGCAACTTTTTAAATGTGAAGCTATTAATGTTCTGTCTATAACATGACGCAAGTATTTTCTCCTTGTTTGTATGTATCTTTGAATTTTGCCTAAAGAAATTTTGACGTGCAGGTTTTTCTCTTCTCTAAGTTTACATAAAAGACCTCCCATTTTCTTATAATAATGTCACAGTTTTATTTTAATTTATGAATATTTGACCCATTTTGAAATTTATTTTCATGTAAGGGGTGGGGTGAAAATTCAACTACATTTTTTCAAATATCAGTTATCCCAGAATTATTTATTGAACATTCTAATTTTCCCCAGTGATGTGAAATCTCACCTCCTATCACTTACTGAATTTTATTTGGGGATTCATTGGTCTCTTTGTGTGTACATGTGGCAGTTCAACACTATTTTAATTACTATAAGTGATAGGTAATCTTGCCCCAAGGCTGAATTTTTTTTTCACAGAACTTTCCCAATTATTTTCATATACTTATCTTCACATATGATGTTTACTAGCTTGTTTAGTTAAAAATATTTATTGGTATATAATTGAGATCATGAAAAAATGATAGATTAGACACAATAGTGATATTTATAATGTGTCTTTCTCTTTAAGACTAGAGTAAACTTTGTGCAACTTTCTGCCTTTTTGGTCCTTTAGTAGCATTTTAAACTTGCCCTTACATAGTTTTGCACATTTCTTATTAAGTCTATTCTCAAGTATTCTGTTCTATGTTTTTGTTGCTATTGCATTTTATCTATTACATTTTCAAACTGGTTACTATTTGTCTATAGAAAGGATATATCCCAGGGACTTTGCTGAATTATCTTATTATCAAGTAAAAAATAATTAATGTATCTAGTCTTATTTTATTAAGAACTTTTATCACAATTGTTAACATTTTATCAAATATTTTTTCAGCATCTGTGAAGATGAGTATATTATTTTTCTCATTTGATTTATCAATATAGTGAAATATATTATTAGATTTGCTCATACTGAAACATTCTAATGTTTCTGATGTGATCCATATTTAGTCAAGATCTATTACTATTTAAAAAAATGATCAATTTTACTTACTAATTTTTTAGAATTTAAAAAAAAATCAGTTCTGATAAGTGAAATAGATCTGTTGTTTGCCATTAGTATCTCTGTCAGGTTTTGGCCATGATATTATCCTAGTTTCTTGTAAAGAATTTAGAAGTTTTCCCAATTTGTCTGTGTTCTGGAACAGTTTAATTAGATTGGAGTTCTCTGTTCTTTAAAGTTTCAGAAAATACCCTGATGAAATACCTGGGCCTTGCACGATTTGGGGGAGGAGAATGAGAAGAAGATGGCTCTTTTTACATTTTCTCTGTTTTTATTTACATTTTCTACCTCTTCTGTGGTTAGTTTTAATAATTTATATTTTCCTATAGATTAATCTATCTCTCAGATGTTTTCAAAGTATTTTTCATACAGCTGAGCAAAATAACTCCTTACAATTATTTGAATTACTTTCCCATTTTCTTTCCTAATGGTGTATTTCTCCCCTTATCTTAGTTGCATTAGCTAATGTCTTCTTTATTTTATTGTTTTCTTTTCTTGTTTCCAAATAATCAACTTTTAGATGTACTTAGTATTTCTATTATTCTTTCTGTTTCTTAATGCATTTATTTCTAAAGCTTTTTATTTTAAAGCTGTGATTCTTTTAAAGTGAAAAATATTCTTGGGAAGAATCACCTTTAAAAATTAACAAGAACTATAAGAAGAAATAAAGGAATAATAAAAATAAAGCTACCATATGACCTGGCAATTCCACTCCTGGGTATATATCTGAAAATACCAAAAAGACTAATTCGAAAAGATACATACACCCCAATGTTCATAGCAGCATTATTTACAATAGCTAAGACATGGAAGCAACCCAAGTGTCCATCAAAAAATGAATGGATAAAGAAGATGTGATATATACATATATATGTATGTATATATATATATATCACATACATATATCATATATATATATACACACACACAGTGGAATACTACTCAGGCATAAAAAAACAATGAAATTTTGCCATTTGCAGCAACATGGATGGACTTGAGGGCATTATGCTAAGTGAAATAAGTCGGACAGAGAAAGACAAATACTGTATGATATCACTTATATGTGGACTCAAAAATATAACAAACTAGTGAATATAGCATAAAAGAAGCAGACTCACAGAAACAGAGAACGTACTAGTGGTTACCAGTGGGAAGGGGGCAATATAGGGGTAGGGGAGTGAGAGGTACAAAGTGTTGGGTGTAAGATAGGCTCAGGGGTGTGTTGTACAACACAGGGAAGATAGCCAATATTTTTTAATAAGTGGAAAGTAACCTCTAAAATTGTATAGAAATAAATATTTTTAAAGTTTTTAAAAATACATGAATATATGCCTCATTTTCTTACTTATTTTTAATTCATTGAATCATGGTGTATTTTGTGCTTATTTGTAAGTTGATGTTAAGTCTTTTCAGAACAGCAGTTATTTAGCATAATTAATTGGTTCTAAATCTCCGATAGCAGGACCTCACTCAAATTACTAAAGTTTATGCTAGAATTATTAAAGTTATGATCCCTATTCCCTTCTGAGAAGGAGTTGAAAGTCTGCTGTTTTGGTAAGAGATTCCTCCCTTGAGCCTGGCGCTTGCCAACTAATGCCACTTTTCTTTTTTTTTTCAGTACGCGGGCCTCTCACTGTTATGGCCTCTCCCGCTGCGGAGCACAGGCTCCGGAAGCACAGGCTCAGCGGCCATGGCTCACAGGCCCAGCCGCTCCGTGGCATGTGGGATGTTCCCGGACCGGGGCACGAACCTGTGTCCCCTGCATCAGCAGGTGGACTGTCAACCACTGCACCACCAGGGAAGCCCCAATGCCACTTTTAAAGGAAGATTTCCTCCTTTTGTTACTCATTTACTCTAAATTAATTGAAGCTTTAGGCCTTGGATATAAAACAGTTGATGCCCCTTCATTATAGTATTAAAATTTAAGTGCCATTGCTGTCTTTGAAATGAAGTGGATGAGTGGTGTCTCTTGTTATTACTTTCATTTTTAACCTTTTAAAAAAATTTTGTGCTTCTGAACCTTTTGAAGTTTGATGGTAATACACACGTGAGATGCAAGATTCAAAACTCGAATGGAAATATTGAAAAATCCGTCTCTCCTGTCTGTCCCCAAGCCCCAGTTTCAAGTAGTAGAGACCACTAGTGTTACCAAAAGGTAGATTACCAGAGAGATGTTCTTTACTTCCCTTCTCCCCACCCCATTACTATTTATCCGAGGCACTATTCCACATCAGTTTATACAGTGGTTCCTCATTCTTTTTCATCTCCTGCATAATATCCTTTGTTTAGATGAATCATTTTCTTCTAACCAGCCTCGTGTGAAGGTTGTATGGGTTGTTTCTAGCCATTTGCTATCACAATGAGGCAATGGATAGCTCTGTATACATGTCCTTGTGTACTTTCCTGAGTGTATCTAAACATTCCTAACAGTGAATGAGTTAGGTCAAATGGTACCTATATGCCCTTAATTTTGCTAAATATTGTCAAATTGTTTCACAGATAGAAGTTTTACAAATGTATTCTCCCAACAGTTCCTGAAAGTACTAGTGCCCCTGCACCCTTTCCAGGACAATTTATTATCAAAATGCTTATCTTTACTATTGTGATAAGTGAAAAATAGTTTCTCAGTGTCATCTTAATAAGTACTCCTCTTATGAGGGAGTTGAGTATTAAAAATACTGTAAAGTAATATTAATAAGTAATATGGATATGATTAGTAAAATACTTATAAACATAAGAAATATAAATATAATGATAATAAAAAATAACATAAGCACATCGCATTTGGCTTTAAAAAATACATCATCAATCAGATGAAGACCACTGTGTGCCTTTCTCTAGATGAATTTCCCTATTTCTTCTTTCCAGCAGCATTTGCTGCCCTGAATTTAGTGTTTTTAACGTCTTACAACTCATCGATGTGCTCCCAAACGACATGTATGTGTATATAATTTGTCTGCATGTTTTTAAATGTCATACAGTATTATCTGCCTGTATTCCCCTGCAGTGTGTTTTTTATCCTCAACATTATTTTGTGAGAATGCATTCATGACATCTATGTAGCTCAAATCCATTCATTTATCTTCGTGCTTAGTACTCCATTGAATAAATACATCACAATTTATTTTACTATTGATGTTCATTTACGTTTTTCTCCAGTTGCTGCTCTTTCAGACAATCCTGCTATAACCATTCTTGTAAATGTCTCTTCATCCACATGTAACGGCATATACAGACCTGGGAGTGGATCTGCCATAGTGTTTGGCATCTGCAACTTTACACGTTGCCAAATTGCTTTGGAAGTGATTGCGCCAATTTATACTCCCATCAGCAGTATAGAAGAGTTCCTGTTGTTTTTCATTCTTGCCAAAATGTGGCATTAGGACATATAAATTTTTTTGCCAATATGATGAATTTGAAACAAAATTTCATTGTGGTTTTCATTTGCATTTCCCTGATTACAAATGGGAATACACATTTTTATGTAAAAGCATTTGTATTTTTCTTTTATGTAAATGGATTTCTTGTGGTCTTAGGTTATCAACTTTTCTATTAGGCTATTTTTTTGTTTCATTTTTCATTGCTTTGTAGGAGGTTTTTTATTTTATTTTTTAGGATATTAGCTATCTTAGCTGTCATTTTTATCACAAAAGTTTTTCCAGGTTTTCATTTTTCTTTTTCCTTTTTTAAAGTAACTTTTGTTTATTCTAAAATTATTTAAGTGTATATATTTATACATATATTCACATAAATATAATTTTATATAAATGCATAGATGTGACCATATATAAGAATTTTGTGCTAAATTATTTTGGGGTTTTTTTTTGGCGTTCTCTTCATTCTCTTCTACTTTCCCCTCATGTGAATCTCTTTCTTTTCCCTGCAAAGGTAATTAATATTAAAGACTTTATATAGCATCCACATTTTTCACTGTATTCAAATAATTCTATACTGACATAATTTTCAGACATGTATATTTATATACATACCACATGAGGTATTTTAATTTTTATTATTATTTGGTTTATAAAAGTAGGATTAAGGTAATATAATTTTTTATTTTTTTATATTTTCACTTGACAATACTTCGTGAAAATCTCTCCAAGTCAGTTTGTATAGTTCTAATTCATTCTTTTAGTGGCTCCTAAGTTGCCTTGCATTAGCAAAGGCTTTGCTAAGCAAAAGCCACAGTATAGAAACTTTCAGGAACCTAAAGAAGGATAATGGTACTTAGTCAAGATTTTAGTAAATATATTCTGGACATTTATTTACATGCATGTACTTTATAGTGACATTAAGAAGTACATTTCCCCCACAAAATTTTGTTGTAGAAATTAATCTGCAGGTGAATATATGTATACATGGTACAGAACCAAATAATGGAAAGTACATTCTATTCTATTCCCAGCTCAGTAGTATACGGCTGTGCGAACTTGGGGGAGTAATTTGCCTTTCTGGACTCTAGTTATCTCATTTGTAAAATGGAGGCTAGAATTAGATTATAGGCTGTGTTCCTGATGAAGTCATATAACTCAAGTCAGTCAGTTCAAGACTAATTCAGGGTTTGCCAAGGCTTTACACCTGCTGATGTGGCGCCACCATGTGGGAGTAATGTAAACACAGTTTAAAATGCATTTGATTCACCAGCTTTCGAATTATGATTCTTCATCGATTTCTAATTTGAGGAATTAACATCATTTCACATTTTGCACATGAATTGGGACCTCATTAACATGCTTATTCTGCACTATTTCAAGTCTGCATAAAATGTGACCACATTCTTTATAGTCAGAGTGGTTTTGACCTCTAACATTCTTTCTGTACCATACCATAGTAGTCAGTCACATGAGAAAACGGAAAAAGTACAATAATCAGAGAAAATTATTCATGCTATGAAAGTGTATTTTAAATAAAAATATTCAGTAGCTTTAGCATCTATATGGCTAGAAAACTTTTTCAAAATGTATAAAGTCCCTGAAATCGGGATGTGGGGGGCAACCAGAAAAATGGGGGGAAGACTTAGGTACAAAGATACAAGTCACTGTATTAGAATTCTGTATTATCATTTAGTTTTCAAAATATTTGGGACATACGCTAAACTGAAGCACATTACACAATCCAGTAATGAGATGGTAAATAGAATAAAGGATAATGTCCATTTTTATTACTTGTTCTAGCACTTATGAGTCTATTACTGTTGATTGAAAATAATTGTGTCAACTCTTTACTGACTTTAGGTATTTGATTTTTGTTTATTTTAAAGTAAATTTTAAATTTTAGAATAGTTTCAGATTCACAGGAAAGTTGCAAAGATAGGACAGAGTATTCCCATGTACCCTGTACTCAGCTTCCTCCATTAATATCTTGCTTTACTCTGGTACGTTTGTCAGAACGTAAAAGCAAACATTGATACATTATTACTAACTAAAGTCCATACCTTATGCAAGTTTCCTTAGTTTTCACCTAATGTCCTTTTTCTGTTCCAGAATCCCATCCAGGATTACATATTACATTGAGGCATCACGTGTTTTTACGCTCCTCTTGGCTGTGACAATTTCTCAGATTTCCCTTGTTTTTGAAGCCTTTGATGGTTTTAAAGAATACTGGTTAGGTATCTTGTTAACTGTTCCTCAGTTTGGGTTTGTCTGATGTTTTTCTCATGATTAAAATGAGGTTATGTTTTTTTGAGAGGAAAACCACAAAGGGAAAGTGTCATCCTCATAATATCACACCAAGGGTACATACTATCCACATAACTTATCACTGTTGATGTTGACCTTGATCACCTGGCCAAAGTGGTGTTTAACAGATTTCTTCACTGTAAAGTTATACTTTCCCTCTCTTTCCGTACAGTATTCTTTGGAAGGAAGTCACCATGCAGAGCCCATACTTACAAGGTAGGGAGTTAATACTTAGCCTGTTTAAGTGGTAATTATGCACACAAATTATTTCGAATTCTTCTATATGAGATGTTTGTCTCTTCTCTTCCATTTGTTTATTTATCAGACATTTATTTATTTCATAGGGACTCACGGGTATTTGTTTTATATTTGGGTTATAATCCAATACTTGGTTATTTATTCTGATGCTCCAGTTTGGGCCATTGAGAGTGCCTTCAGGTTGGCTTCTGTGTCTCTTTGACACAAAAAAACATTTTTTTTTTTTTTGGAACACTTCCTTACTTTCTGTCACTACAACACTCTCTAAGCTCATCCTGTATATTTCCTGCCTCAGTGTTAGAATCAGCCATCTCTCCCAGGAGCTCTGGTTCTTTAAATTGCAGAATGTTATTAGAAACCAAGATCTGGGCATTAGATGTGATTTTTTTAAACTTTGAATCTTTCCTCTATATGTTTTTACATAAATAGTTCCTCTCCATGTCTTAATCACCTTAAAATTGAGTTGATTGTTTTCTGTTTTTTTAAAATTGGAGTATAGTTGCTTTACAATATTGTGTTAGTTTACACTGTACAGCAAAGTGAATCAGCTACACGTATACATATATCCCGTTTTTTTTGGATTTCCTTCTCATTTAGGTCACCACAGAGCATTGAGTAGAGTTCCCTGTGCTATACAGTAGGTTCTCATTAGTTATCTATTTTATACATAGTATCAGTAGTGTATATATGTCAATCCCAATCTTTGAATCTTTCCTCTATATGTTTTTACATAAACAGTTCCTTCTCCATCTCTTAATCATCTTAAAATTGAGTTGATTTTTTAAAAAGCTTTGAAAATTTAAGGATGAGTTTGGATAACAAGACTTGTTTCACTCTGGCTAACTATTGTTTTAGATAATCGCTACTGTTAACATGACTCCATCACTATCTGTAGAGTTTGTCACTCTCAGATACGAATTCAGGATAGAAGCTTTCTGGAGAAAAATTATAAATTACGTATGCAATTTTTCTCACTATGTTGCTTTTGACTAAATCAGCAACCAACAGATATGTTTCCATAGTGAATAAACAGAGCTATGTGTCTATATGCATACAGGTGTTTCCCTTTAGGTTTCTTATTGGATCACATTTCTAGAAGAAATGTGCCATAATTACTAGACTGTGATTCGCTTGAAAGTAGCACCTGTGTGTTCTCTCCATCATCTTTACATTTCCAGGGCTTAGCTTGTGCTTGACACAATCCACGGGGTTTCCTAAACGTTAGCTGAATAAATTACAGAGACTCCTAGAACATGGTGAGGCCTACCATCAATAATTTAAGCGTCTTTAAAGGGTTTTTTCTTTTTCATTTATTTATTTATTTATTTATTTAATTTGGCTGCTTAGTTTGGGAGGGCTTCAGTGCCTCTAATTAAAAGAATGGTGGTCGCTATTTTTTTCACTGAAAACCATTTTCATCCCTCTGATTATGTTTCATCATGAGCCATGGTAAACTAATCAGGTTTAGGCTTCTTTTCCACTTGGTGAAATAAGGCCCAAACTGTTCATTTAAGGGAAGATGCTTGCCTATAGAAAGCCTATAAAACCAGTGTGTTTTTCCTTGATTCACGGTAAAAACATGAACCCTTTATCTGAGCTCTCTGTTACATGGAAAAGCGTTTCTATGTATCATGTTGAATAAGCTATTCTTCTAGTGGATGGCATTGAATTTAATTAGAAGAAAATATCTTCATGAAAATAAGACTTAAGTGATATACTGTTTCATTTTAAGACCATAAGTTATCATATCCTCTAAATGGTGGGATAATGACATTGAAACAAAACCCTAAAGAGGAAAAAGTATTCATTGGGTGTTCAGTCTTTCTGGGGAAAACGTGTGCATTTTTATTCTTTATCTTCTTTATGTTCTTCCTTCCACTTTCTCATGTAAAAGAAGGTTCTCTTGTATGTTTTATTTTAATTCTACTCTAGATTCAGTACAATTTTCATAAAATGAAATTCATTTAAATATACTTCAGGAACGGGCAGTCTTGGATGAAGGTATTTGAGGCAGCACTCATGGCTTCAATATAAAGTACCACCAGGGCTTCCCTGGTGGCGCAGTGGTTGAGAGTCCGCCTGCCGATGCAGGAGACACGGGTTCGTGCCCCGGTCCGGGAAGATCCCACGTGCCGCGGAGCGGCTGGACCCGTGAGCCATGGCCATTGAGCCTGCGTGTGCAGAGCCTGTGCTCCACAACGGGAGAGGCCACAACAGTGAGAGGCCCGCTTACCGCAAAAAAACCGAAAGACACCACCACCACCATCCATCCACCCATTCATTCATCCCCTTATCAGCACTGCTGTGTGTCCATTGCCGCCACGGTGCTGGGGAAACATGGATGGGAAAAGTAGATTGCACTTTTGGTGATTAGCAGGGGAGGTATAAAAAGAAACTGAATAATGTAGCAGGATGGCCCTGGTTGAGGAGAGGAAAACATAAAACCTGGATCTGGGCTGATGTCTCGTTATATAATGTGGCCTGTTGGGACCACGTGGTGTGCACAGGTGCACAACAAATTTGGTAGGTGAGAACTGGACGACCTGGAGTCTTGTCGCTGGCCACTAGCTTTTTTCTTTTTTTCCTTTTAAAATAATAATTAACATTTATTAAGTGTTTGCCCATGTCTGGACACTGTTCTAGGGACTCTGTGTGGTCTTAATTGCTTTATTTTTCACAAGAGCCCATCCCAACAACTAGCACACTGAGACAGACTCTGTGGTTGGAGTAGGCTCTGTAACGCCTGTTTCCATCTTGCAGACAAGGAAGCAGAAGCACAGACAGATTAATGAACTTAACTAAGATCACACAGCCCCAAGTGTCATAGCCAGGATGTAAGCCCAGGCAGTATGCTCCAGAGCCCTTCTCTCTCTGTGATGATTATCTGCACTCTTTCTGGAGTCTTAAGGAGAGAGGAACAGCAGTCAGAAGCCAAAGAAGCTGTTTTTCCAATGCGCTCCGTGAGACAAGTAGAAACAGTGAAGAAGGAAGGAATGGGGAGAACACACTGTGCTTCTTAGGTCCTTTGAGTGGCCAAAGGTGACCTGGTGTCTGGGAGAGGGAACACAGCAATGTTCCTTGAGGCTGATGGAGTCAGGAGCCCTCAAAGGCAGCATCTCAACATTGACACCATTGTTCTCATCTGGGACACCAGCCGCCCTAAGGTGAGACATACCCTGGCAGCTTCAGAAGCCAAGGACAATGATAGAGGGCAGAGGTATAGGGGGACGGGTGGAGTGAAGCAAGAGAAGAGCCTAGAATCTTCATGGGAACTGTTCATGAAGTTGGATATGTTGATACAGCTTAAAGGTTGCTTTGATTCAGAGGACACTTTTGCTTGGCCCTAGGAGAGCTGTGAAATCATGGTCTTGTTGTTTGTTGTTTGTTTTCCCAAGCAGTGCCTGTAACACCCCTAAACCTTACTCTGCTCCTGAGGCTCACCAAGATTATAAGAGATTTACGTTTTCCACTTCATTGAGTATAATTTGAATGTTTATAGGTTTGTATTACTTTTATAAATGAAAAAAAATTTTCCCTATAATATGATAGAATTGGGTTAACTTCTAAGGAAATAATAATGCAAATTTATGATTAATAATAAATTGTTACAATAGCAATTATGCTTTATTAGTATTACCGAGAGGAATGTCAGAAATTGAGCATTATTGTGCTGTCCAGTCCAAAGAACGAGGATCATATATGTGGACCAAATATTCTTCTCCCTGATGTCTTTAACTTTAAGGGAGAGATGAGAACATTTTATGCAGCTCATTCAAGATGCAAGGGAATTCTCAGAGATGAGTAGTTGCATTGCTTGGAATGATTGATGGTCTTTTCTGAGATAAGTGAGTGCAGGAAACAAGACTGTGTGACCGTGCTTTTGCCAGCAGTCCTAGCCCAGTTCCCCTTTCATTTCTGGCCTCCCTCCATCACAGACTATGCCCTATCGTAGAGGGAAAAATGGGATGAGTTTTCCCAAGGGTAGCGTGAAGTGGCTTATTTTTATCATTACCTAGTAATACAGATTGTTAAAAAGAAAAAACTGAGATAAGGCTTCGTCTAAATGTCTCATCAAAATGTCCCTGCCTTGGAACACATTGCACCCAAGGGACTGTTTCAAAGACTGAAGTCAAAACCACTGCATCCTAGTGGCTGCCTCAAAATGGCTGCATCAAAATGACTGTCAAGACAGCCCCATTGAAAGGTCAGATACCTGGAGCACATAGGAGTTGCTCTCTTGACACTCCCAGGTGTAATGGGACCAAGATCTTATACTGTGTTCTCCTCTGTGCCCACTGTCCCTTGGGGGGTTGAAATAGCTGTATTAAAAGTATCACACGACCTAAGTATCAGGGAAAAGGTAAGCATAGGGTTTTAGAAGAAGGGACCTTCAAAGGGAGAGGACCTCCTGGAGGATAGAGAAGTGATCTAGAGGACTAGAGGGATGGGGGTAACTTGGAGGAGGGGCAAGAAGGTGGGAGAAGGTACTCCAGGCTGAAGGGCCACTATGAACATAGACACAGTCATGAGAAACTGAAAGGATGATTGCAGCAACCTACAGACATTTCAGGTTGCTCACCACCCAGCCTCTATTGAGCACCTACTGTGTGCTTCACCACATTGCCCCCATCATTTTGGAGAGGACACAGTTGACCTAGTACATGATTCAGTCTTTTTTTTTTTTTTTCCTTCTATTAAGTGACAACAACAAAATATATTTGATCCCTAAACCAATTTCAAAAATCTGGTTTGATTTTAACCCTATATGGTTTCCCCTCAAATTTGTTTTACTTAATTTTTAAACCACTTTAATATGAAATAAGTAATTCAGAAAGAAATTAGTTTTTTCTATTTATTTTTGAAATCACCTTAATCTGAATTAAATACAGATAAACTACTTGGTTTATTTTGAAAAATACAAATACAAACAAGTTGCTGACCAATTAAGTTATTAAGCATTCACTTAGTATGCAATAATTTCTGAAAATACCAGTGATGACTCAATTTTAATAATAATACTTTGTGTTGTGTAGAATTGCAAAGTATGCTGAAACATTTTAAATACTATATGTCAATCTTCTAAAAAAATGAAGCTTAACATGTGGATTAAGTACAGATTATTATTATTTTTAGGACAAATTATTTTTCTGTAACATTGCTATTAACCTGAATGTTCCCATGGTAGCAGGAGATATCTAACAGAAAGTAAAGCAGATAACTTTCAATATTTAATTTCAAATTCATAAATAAAAGCATGTTTGTAGCTGTATGAAAGTTATACATTAATCCCATCAGGTACACAGAAATCTCCCTTAGAATCATATTTTCAAGAAGTTTATGTTAATGCTTTATGATTAATTGCTGATTACAAAAGTAATACATGCTTTTGTAAATAAATTGAAAAAAATCTAAAGAATTAATTTCAGATTAATATTTGTTTGCAAACTAATATTTGTTTGCAATCTTTCTTGTATGTTTTATTTTTAAATGTTTTTAAACTTTTGTATCAGATTATAAATTTAATTTTGTATCCTTTATTTTTTATTTTTTCCCATGTCATTAATTAGTTTTTAAATTTGTTTTGTAAGGAGTAGGTTTGTGATGGCATCCACAATGTAATCACATACTTCCTGTTTAAGTTATTTTTTTAAAGTCTTGTCCACATTAACCTAAAACTTGCAACTCTGAAGTCATACTCCACCCCTGCTCAGAAAATAATGACTAAAAGAGTGTTAAATTTCTTTATATCCTTTTTTACTGATTTTATCAGGTGATTTCTATAAGCATCCAAAATTGATTGATCAACGTTTCAGACTAATTCGCCCTCACCAAACACGTTTTTTTTGTGTGTGTGTGTGTGTGTGTCTAGAATAGAGTAACTGAGAACTCCTGTAGAAGCTCAATCATAAAACAGCTGACTTCTGAAAGAGAACTTGGGGGGGGGGGACATTGCCTTATATTTCAGCATTTATAGTACTCTCCCAGGAAGACAATAGTGTAAAATTTTAAATATTGTTTACTATTTGGCACACAAGGAAGAAAATGATAGCCAGAAAATGCCCTGCACATGGACATTTTTCATTTTAAATATATCTCTGATTCCATTATTTCGACTTTGAAATAGTATCAAATAGCAGATTATATCTATATAGGATAGATACAGCATAGGGACCGGAAAATCTAACAAACCCAATTTACTGAAACATAAATGGTCAGACAGGAAAATGATGACATTGCCTTCCTCTGATTGCAAATAGCAGTGAGGAAGAGAAATTTACAATAAGTTAGGGAAGACCTCAACCCAAGAGGAGAAATGCAGTTGAGGACCAAGAACTTTGGAAACCAGAATTGCAAAGATTTGTGGAAATGTAGGAAGTCCTCTTCTTTCCCAGAAGTCTCATTTCAGCATCTCTCTGCCACCTGATTCGTGCTTCTTTCTCTGCTGAGCAACCTCTGCTCCACAATCCACAGGGTGAGAGAAGATGGATGATATCTGCAGCTCCAAGACCCACAGGAAAATACACACAGGTTCAGCCACATGGAGAAATGGATTCTCTCTCAGTCCCATTAATTAGGTGCTAGGGACTGAATGTTTGTGTGCCCCCAAAATTCATAAGTCAAAACTCTAATCCCCAATGTGATAGTATTTGGGGATGGGACCTTTGGGAGGTGAATAGGTCATGAGGGTGGAGCCCTCATATGGCATTAGTGCCCTTATATGAAGAGACACCAGGGAGCTTGCCTCTGCTCTCAGCCTTGAGAGGATACAATGAGAAGAAGGCCATTTGCAAACCAGGAAGCGGGCTCTCACCAGACATGGGATCTGCTGGTGCCTTGATCTTGGACTTCTCAGCCTCCAAAACTGAGGGAAATAAATGTTTGTTGTTTAAGCTGCCTACCCTAGATATTTTGTTATAACAGGCCAAACTGACTGAAACACCAGGTAATTGTCTCAGCTTGATTCAGGTCCCAAATTCTGTGCCCATCAGCTGTGACTAGGGTACAGAGTCAACTTGGAAAAACCTCTGAATCCCCTCTGATTACTGGGGCAGGGGCTAGACAATGCTTATAATTTTGCCCACTGCAACCAGGTAGCTAAGCAATGGGTTCTGAATTTGTACAAAGTATGATTTTCTTTTTACTATTTTTTTTTCTTTTTTGAGAATTATTATAATAGTACACAAATACATTTTCCTTGTATCTGGTGTGTAAACTTCCAGAACTTTTCCTTTGGGGAAATCTTACTGTTAAGTATTGTTCTGCAATTTGTTTTTGTTCTATCACTTAACTATACATCTTGTATTGATATATTAAGATTATATATTTAAATGAGTTAAATTTTAAAAGTATACAAGCAATACACGAATGCATTTTTATTGTAAAAAAATTCTAGTTATACAGATCATATGGATGAAAAAGTCAAAGTTCTGTTTCACACAACTCCTGAATTATTATTATTTTTATTTGACTAGTATTATGGTTATATATATTGCTTTGCAACTTGAATTAATGCATAAATGTATACTCATTATTTTAAAATATATTACTTAACAAAACATTATTTAAAAATATATATGCACAGTGAAAAAAAATAAAATACCCTTTCAACACCCTCCTGCTACCACAATCCAACTTGCTTTCTCAAAATTACCATTAACAATGTGTTACATATCTTTCTGGATTTTTTTTCTATGTTCATATACATATTCATACAAAAATGTATAGGTTGGGATTTTTTTCTTTTAACACAATTGGGATCAAAGTGTAAGGATTAAACAGAACTTTACTTTTTTCAATTTACAGATGTACATTACAAATAGTTCCACATCACTACATACAGACTTATCAATTTCTGTGTAGCATTCTATATTATAGATGTATCATAATTGAACTATTGGTAAATTTTTATTTGCAGTCTTTTCACTATTAAAAAATATTGCTTTGAATATATCTGTATATATTTCTTCATGCTCATGTGAGGATATTTTTTCTATATTAAAGAAACAGAAATATTACAAGAGTCCTTCAGAAAAAGCTGCAATAATTTAACTCCATTCCACATGCAGTGTTTGTTTCCACACAACCTTGCCAACCCTGGATATCAACAATCCTTTTTAATTTTTGCCAATGTGAAGAGTAAAAAAAAAAATTCTTTTTCTTGTTGTAATTTGTGTTTCCCTCCTCATTAGTGAGCATGGGCATCTCTTTATTTGTTCATTTGTCATTTATATTTCTTTTTTTTTCTTCTGGAGCTTTTAACCTATTAAAAAAATCAATTTATAGGAACAATATATTGATCTGTCATTATACGTTTTGCAGATAACTCCCAGATTTAACTTTAGTCATGGCATCTTTATCGATCATATGAAGTTTTAATTTTTAAGCAGTCAACACTGTTAGTCTTTTCCTTTATGGCTTCTAGATATTGTGCCTTGTTTTGGAAGTTCTTTACCACACCAAGACTATAAAAAAATTCTCTGGTTTATAAATACATTGATATATTTTTAAAGGTTTAACTTTTAAAACAATCTAGAATTATTTGTATGTGTCTGTGTTGTATGTTGAGAGCTAGCTCTATTATGAATAACCAATTGTCCTATCAATTATGGAATTGATTAATAATAACCCACTGATTTGAAAATCTATCTTTCCTATATACCTAATTGGTCTGTTCCCAGATCTTGTTTTCAACTCACCCCTTTCTATTATTTTGATAATGCTATATTGTTTCACCTACCATAACTTTACATTATGTTTTGATATGTGTCTGTTCTTTTTTCAACTTTTCCTTTTTCAAATTTTGTTACAGATAAATTTAAATATCTTCCAGTTAAATTACATAAGGAATCTTTTTGGATGTTTTCCTAATTTTCTTCCAACTTTCTGTAGGAATTTTTAATGGAATTGTATTAAATGTAGAGACAAATGTGGAAAAATGCCCATAGTAGGATTGGAAAAACTCACCTGTAAAACCATCTGAGACTGGTGCCTTTCTAAGATTGATCTTTGACTCCTTCCAATCTCTTCTATGGTTATTGGTCTATCCAGGTGTTCTACTTCCTCTCCAGTCAAACATAACCATTTGTATTTTCTAGAAAACCTTCCCTTTCATCTAGATTTTCAAATTTACTATATAAAAGTCATCCTTACTCATTTCTTATGTTGGTAATTTTGTCTTTTCACTTTTGTCTTAATCAGACATGACAAAGATTTGTTGACTAGTAACTAAGCAACTGGCTAAGATCCCCTCTGAGTTGCGTTGCTTTACTTCCCCAATTGTAAGTCCTTCTCCAAAAAGGAGACTTGTGTTCTGTGTGAAGTTGGCAGGGCATTCCAACTGCCATGTTTTATTCTAGGCAAGAAGAAGCTAGGGAGGCTGATGAGCTCTCCCTTCCTGTTACCAAAATTAAGAGAGATTGAATTTAGGGTGGGTCCCCTGAGCATCATTAGACACGTTTCCTTTTTCTTCCCTCTGCATCCGTGGTAAAGTTCCAGAGGAGTCCCCCAAGCTCTGCTCGGCTTCTCCGAGGCAGGCAATTCTCTGAGGAACGCTTGTCCTCCTGTGGCAGATTATTCATCCTCCAGAGAGGGTTTTTCTGATTTTATCCAGGGACAAACACTGCTAATCCCTGCCACTCAGAATAAGTGGGAAGGGAGAGAGAAAGAAGGTGCCCAACTAGCCTAGCTATTTCAAGAATGTGTTGACTCTGAGCATGGAAAAATCACTGAAATTCCTTCAACACTGTAAAATATTCTCTTCCCCGTGTTTTAGCCTGAGGTTTTCTCTAACCTTGTTTCTTCATCAACCTGATTCCATTTTGTTTCTATTTATCTTCCTAGAACTTTAATTTTCTGGACATCCTTTCTCATTTTCCAGCACTGATATAGATTTATTCCTGAGAAACAAACAAATGAAATCTTTTCTGTCATTTCCTTAAGGGATTGGGAGTGAGGAAGAAGGTATGCATGTGCACTCTTCCACCATTTTTCGCCTGTCTCTACTTTTAAGTTTGTTTACACTGAACTAAAGAGGATAGTTTCAATAAGTAAATAACTTGATGAACAAAATAAGGAATGAATTAGGCTCTCATGTCACTCTGCATTTCCTCTATTGTTTCAGTAGTTAAACCTGAGTTACTGTTGTTGAAGTCACTGTTTGTGAGAAAAAGGAGGGTGTCCCTCTATGTGCTGTTTGTTTCCCTAGTACATAGCATCGCCTCCATCACAGTAAGCATTCTAGAAACATCGGTTAAATGGAAAACTGAATAAATTATTTTACACACAAACCAAAAATACAGAGATTCAAGAGGATTAGGAGGATTAGGTGCAGATTGATACAGACAGAGGCAAGACTGAGACAAAGGGTTTCCCTTGGTAATGCTGTTCTTCCAATCGCTTAGACAAAGGCAAGTGGAAAGAAGTCTGATTTTAGTTGACAATGGCAGAAACTGTCACCCTGTCTCACAACTAACATAAGCATCACTTCTTACATTACCACTCTAGGGCACCAGCTTTAATAGTTTCACCCCTCCTTCCTTTGCTCTTGCGTCCCTTATTAGAGTAATAAACTGAAGCTCAGATCATACCATTATGTTGTAAACTTTATTAGCATTTCTGGCCTTTAGTGCTTTTCCAAAGGAAAGAGATGTTGATTAGACTCTGTGTGTGGGTGTGTGGATCAGTGGAGTGTGTAGGTGTGTAGGGCTTGTTTGTTTGTTGTTTTAAAATTTACCTTCAGAGTTGAGGAGAACTGTGAATTGGCAAGCCACTGGTTTCCTAGAACAAGATTGTTTCTTTTCAGAGAAGGGTAAAATTGTCCTTTTCTATTTTGTTCCAGCAAAATAATAACCACCGGTCTTTGAACCTAATAGCTGAATCCATTTGTTCACCAACATCTTACCATAGTTAAATACATATGATTTGTCTTGCCAGGGATTGTGCTATTTATATGCCTTATGTGGATGATAAGCTGGACTTAGCGAAAATATTTTTGTTTGCTTTTGTTGTAATTTATGTGTTCTTATTTTCTTGTAACATGAACTACAGATATAAATTTTGTGAGAAGTTTGTGCTTAACTCTTTCTTTTTGCAGATTAATATGCAGGCGATTATTACCACAGAATGGGAATTAATGGATTATTACCACATCACATGATATAAATAAGGCCCTACTGAGATTGTTCATGAAAAGACTCATTATCTTATGAATAAAATTTTAATTGATATATGCAGTAATTTCCTCTTACTATTATGAGAAATCTGGAGTGTTTTCAGCTTGCACGTTCTGACAAAATTGAATATATCTACTTCATATTAAGTAAAGAGCTGCCAATAACATTTTAAATTATTTTAAGAATTGGCTTTCACCATTCTCTACTTAGAATGGTTGTACCTGAAAAAATGAACAACTATTTTCTTGAAAATAGGGTATGTAATTCGAATTTAACTGGAAAATACTGCTACAGAAAGCAGAACAACCTAATAGAATATCTCTGGCTTGTCAGAGCAGCATAACGTCAGGAAACCATAGGATGTTTATAGATGGAAGTTACCTTGAAGATCTTTCAGTTCCATCATACGTGTATAACTATTGTGGATTTGCTCCATGACCCTTGTACATAAGAGAAAAATAAAATTTCTTACTTTTTCCAAGTCCAATCAAATCTTTCTAGGCCCTAAACCTGTTAGGATTGTTGAAAATCTATTCTTTATCATTTGGAGTGCTGACCCCTTCCTTGATTCAGGGTCCCACACAGAACAGGGAACCTTGGGGGAGGACTTCTGGCCTTCTATCATAATCGTCCATGTGATGGTTACTTTGTCAATCTGGCTAAGCTATGATGCCCAGTTGTTTTTGTGAAGCACCAGAATAGATCTTGCTACAAAGGATTTTTATTTTAGATGTGATTAATATATAAATCAGTAAACTCTGAGTAAAGCAGATCACTCTCCAAAATGTCGGTGGGCCTCATCCAATCAGCTGAACAAAAACTGAGGTTTCCCGAAGAAGCAGTAACTGTGCCTATAAAGACTACAACATAGGAATCCTGTCTGAGTTTCCAGACTGAAGATTTCTGACTCACGACTGCAACACCAAGTCTTCCCTGAATTTCCGGGTTGTTGTATTGCTCTAGAGATTTCAAACTTTCCAGCCACTATAATCATGAGTGTGTGTGTGTGTGTGTGTGTGTGTGTGTGTGTGTGTGCTTCACTGCTCCTCTGGAGAAACCTGATTAATACCTGATTAATAACCCTTTAAGATACTCGCTGATCATATGTTGTATCAAAGTTGGCCCATTCTGCTGCTCTCCACATCCTTTCCCTCTATGCTGCCCCTAACCACTAGGGTGCTTGCTTTGGTCCTGAAGGCACAGCCCTTAGTGTTCAGGCCCAGGAATCCACATGCTGGCCCTGCTACATCCTGGGCCATGTAGTGACAGAATGCGGATCTTCACCACTTTGAGGTGTCACTACTCCTGTACCTTCTCAGCCTCTGGGAATCCAACCCTGCCCCAGGACTGAGTCATTCCCCAACCATCCATCACCCTCATGTCCAAGCATTAGAGCCCATTCTTTCCCACCCACCACAACTCCCATATTTTGGGCAGAACCAACTACCTCCCACCAAAGATCCAAGTGGAGGTATTTTTAGGAAGACTTCTAAGACACAGAAAAGCTATTTATTTCTCCTTGCGCAACAAACTCAGAACACAAAATGTTGGCATTAAGTACTTGGAAATTACCCATTTATTCCTTTGAATATTCTACATCAGTGAGACTAGACATGAATTGACATCTCGTTAAACTATCCTGTGTGTGTGTAAGGAGCCAAGACCCAGAGAAATTAAGTGGTTTCCTCAAGTTTCCCAGAACACTCTTATAAAAAGGATAAGATGCTATCTGATGCCATATCCCTCCCCTACTACCTTCACCTTATATCTGGCTATATTTGTGCACAAATTTGTGGAGGTCCCAGCACTGAAACTGCTTTGCTACCTCAATATGAAATGGCAGGTTGGAATTTGATGCATAAATGGATCACAGTCTCTGTGGCTTTTAGCAGCCATAGCTTCCTCCAGATAATTCAGCCACAGGCTTTGGAGGGAACAGGGTCCTTCTGAAATGTGTAATTTAGTCCAAACTTGAAATTCGATGGGCACTACCTGGCATCCGTGGTTAGAACGTTCTACAAAGTATAACTGCTTTCTCTCTCCTCTTGGTGACTAATCTTTCTCTCTTTTTTTCTTAAGTTCAGCAGCTCCGTGGAGGGACAATGCAAAATGGGGCCTCGGGCTGCAGCTTTGTAACTTGGGCTCTTCCTATTGATCTCAAGGGCCCATTATGTAAGCTCATTTCTTCTGCTGATACAGGAGCAAAAAAGGCTGACTTGTGACTTTTTTCCTATTGCACTCAGTTGTCCAAACATACTCAGACATTCAACAGTACATGAGTAGACAGCCATTTGGTCTTTCAGCCAAAAAGGCTGTGGCTGGGGTTGCTTGAGAAAATATCTGCTTTTGATCAAAATAAAATTCAAACTGTAAGCCAATATAGTTCATTGCCTATAATAAGCCTTGTATCTTAGGGGTAACAATAAAACTATCAACTTCATGTGTTACTCTCTCTTCTCTTTCTCACTCACTCTTGCTCTCATTATTTAACTACTCTTGTAGCTAAAGGTCTCATGTTCTAATTGTTTTCTTTAGAGATCTACTTTCTCTAGAGGTTGTCAGATGTGTCCTTGAATTTATATATATATATATATATATATATATATATTCTAAGAGACAAGGGTGTGGGTGTAGACAGTCAGGCAGTTGGAGGACATAGCGTTGTTTGAAATCAGAATATGTCTTCCTGTCTGGTACCACTAAATACATCTGCCAGGCAGGGAGAACTCAAGAGTGCTCCAAAGCCTATTCCTGCCAGATTAACACCTGTGACCACTGCCTTGGGACCACATATTACAATTACTATAATAAGCAGGTTGTGCAGATTCTAAACCCAGGCTTCCAAGGTTTAAATCCTAGCTCTACTGCTTGCCATCTCTTAATAAACCTTGTGTAAGTTACTTATTTTCTCCATGCCTCAGTTTCCTCACCTGTAAATTGGGGATTTCAAAGAAAGAACATACATCACAGAGGTACTGTGAGGCTCTGTGAGACTCTGGTGAATTAGTGCTTGTAAAGCCCTCAGAATAGTAGTTGGCATGTTGTAAGCACTAAGAGTTAGGCTTAGTATTATTAACTACATTTTTGAGAGACTTTTCTTCTGTTTTACCAAATCGTGGAAAAAAGTATGTGTTTTGTAGTTGTCTGTATTTCAAACCCTGATATAGAACACAGGAATATTCCTTCACTTTTCTGGATAAAAACTATATTCTTGTTCTGGAAAATAATCTTTTCTTCTGGGATGGAGTGTTTGAGTTTCAACTCAAGCAAATTGTTTCTGAAATCCCTATAGCTCAGAGCTTTACAACAAATGCTACAGGAATTTCTCTAGGCAGGAAACACAAGAGAAGGAAAAGACCTACAAAAACAAACCCAAACCAATTAAGAAAATAGTAATAGGAACATACATATCGATAACTACCTTAAATGTAAATGGGTTAAATGCTCCAAACAAAAGACATAGACTGGCTGAATGGATACAAAAAAAGACCTGTATATATGCTGTCTACAAGAGACCCACTTTGGACCTAGGGACTCAAACAGACTGAAAGTGAGGGGATGGAAAAAAGATATTCCATGCAAATGGAAATCAAAAGAAAGCTGGAGTAGCAATTCTCCTATCAGACAAAATAGACTTTAAAATAAAGACTATTACAAGAGACAAAGAAGGACACTACATGATGATCAAGGGATCAATCCAAGAAGAAGATATAACAGTTGTAAATATTTATGCACCCAACATAGGAGCACCTTAATACATAAGGCAAATGCTAACAGCCACAAAAGGGGAAATTGACAGTAACACAATAATAGTAGGGGACTTTTACACCCCACTTTCACCAATGGACAGATCATCCAAAAGGAAAATAAATAAGGAAACACAAGCTTTAAATGACACATTAAAGAAGATGGACTTAATTGATATTTATAGGATATTCCATCCAAAAACAACAGAATATACATTCTTCTCAAGTGCTCATGGAACATTCTCCAGGATAGATAATATCTTGAGTCACAAATCAAGCCTTGGCAAATTTAAGAAAATTGAAATCATTTTCAGTATCTTTTCCAACCACAATGCTATGAGACTACATATCAATTACAGGAAAAACACTGTAAAAAACACAAACATATGAAGGCTAAACAATATGCTACTAAATAACCAAGAGATCGCTGAAGAAATCAAAGAGGAAGTCAAAAAATACCTGGAAACAAATGACAGTGAAAACACGACGACCCAAAACCTATGGGATGCAAAAAGCAGTTCTAAGAGGGAAGTTTATAGCAATACAATCCTACAGCAAGAAACAAGAGAACTCTCAAATAAACAACCTAACCTTATACCTAAAGCAATTAGAGAAAGAAGAAAAAAAAAAAAAAAAACAAAGTTAACAAAAGGAAAGAAATCATAAAGATCAGATCAGAAATAAATGAAAAAGAAATGAAGGAAACCATAGCAAAGATCAATAAAACTAAAAGCTGGTTCTTTGAGAAGATAAACAAAATTGATAGACCACTAGCTGGACTCATCAAGAAAATAAGGGAGAAGACTCAAGTCAACAAAATTAGAAATGAAAAAGGAGAAGTAACAAGTGACACTGCAAAAGTACAAGGAATCATGAAAGATTACTACAAGCAACTATATGCCAATAATATGGACAACCTGGAAGAAATGGACAAATTTTTAGAAAAGCACAACCTTCTGAGACTGAAACATGAAGAAATAGAAAATATAAACAGACCGATCTCAAGCACTGAAGCTGAGACTGTGATTAAAATTCTTCCAACAAACAAAAGCCCAGGACCAGATGGTTTCACAGGTGAATTCTAACCAACATTTAGAGAAGAGCTAACACCTATCCTTCTCAAACTCTTCCAAAATATAACAGAGGGAGGAACACTCCCAAAATCATTCTACGAGGCCACCATCACTCTGATACCCAAACCAAAGATGTCACAAAGAAAGAAAACTACAGGCCAATATCACTGATGAACATAGATGCAAAAATCCTCAAAAGGATATTAACAAACAAAAGGCAACAGCACATTAAAAGGATCATACACCAGGGTGAAGTGGAGTTTATCCCAGGAGTGCAAGGATTCTTCAGTATACACAAATCAATCAGTGTGATACACCATATTAACAAACTGAAGGATGAAAACCATATGATCGTCTCAATAGATTCAAAAAAAGCTTTTGACAAAATTCAACACCCATTTATGATAAAAGCCTTCCAGAAAGTAGGCATAGAGGGAACCTACCTCAACATAATAAAGGCCATATATGACAAACCCACAGCCAACATCGTTCTCAACGGTGAAAAACTGAAAACATTTCCTCTAAGATCAGGAATAAGACAAGGCTGTTCACTCTCACCACTATTATTCAACATTGTTTTGGAAGTTTTAGACATGGCAATCAGAGAAGAAAAAGAAAATGAAAGGAATCCAAATCAGAAAAGAAGAAGTAAAACTGTCACTGTTTGCAGTTGACATGATACTATACATACAGAGTCCTAAAGATGCCACCAGAAAACTACTAGAGCTAATCAATGAATTTGGTAAAGTAACAGGATACAAAATTAATGCATAGAAATCTCTTGCATTCCTATACACTAATGATGAAATATCTGAAAGAGAAATTAAGGAAACACTCCCATTTATTACTGCAACAAAAAGAATAAAATACCTAGGAATAAACCTACCTGGGGAGACAAAAGACCTGTATGCAGACAACTATTAGACACTGATGAAAGACATTAAAGATGATACAAACAGATGGAGAGATATACCATGTTCTTGGATTGGAAGAATCAACATTGTGAAAATGACTATACTACCCAAAGCAATCTACAGATTGAATGCAATCCCTATCAAACTAACAATGGCATTTTTCACAAAACTAGAGCAAAAAATATCACAATTTGTATGGAAACACAAAAGACCCCTAAGAGCCAAAGCAATCTTGAGAAAGAAAAACAGAGCTGGAGGAATAAGGCTCCCGGACTTCAGAAAGCTACAGTAATCAAGACATTATGGTACTGGCACAAAAACAGAAATATAGATCAATGGAACAGGATAGAAAGCCCTGAGATAAATCCACACACATATGGTCACCTTATCTTTGATAAAGGAGGGGAGAATATACAATGGAGAAAAAAGAGCCTCTTCAATAAGTGGTGCTGGGAATACTAGACAGCTACATGCAGAAGAATGAAATTAGAACACTTCCTAACACCATACACAAAAATAAACTCAAAATGGATTAAAGACCTAAATGTAAGGCCAGACACTATCAAACTCTTAGAGGAAAACATAGGCAGAACACTCTATGACATAAATCACAGCAAGATACTTTTTGATCCCCCCCCAGAGAAATGGAAATAAAAACAAAAATAAACTAATGGGGCCTAGTGAAACTTAAAAGCTTTTGCACAGCAAAGGAAATCATAAGCAAGACGAAAAGACAAATCTCAGAATGGGAGAAAATATTTGCAAATGAAGCAACTGACAAAGGATTAATCTCCAAAATATACCAGCAGCACAATATGAAAAAACAAACAACCCAATCAAAAACTGGGCAGAAGATCTACATAGACATTTCTCCAAAGAAGATATACAGATTGCCAACAAATACAATAAAAGATGCTCAACATCACTAATCATTAGAGAAATGCAAATCAAAAGTACAGTGAGGTATCGCCTGACACTGGTCAGAGTGGCCATCATCAAAAAATCTACATACAATAAATGCTGGAGAGGGTGTGGAGAAAAGGGAACCCTCTTCAACTGTTAGTAGGAATGTAAATTGATACAGCCACTATTGAGAACAGTATGGAGGTTCCTCAAAAAACTAGAAATAGAATTACCATATGATCCAGCAATCACACTACTGAGCATATACCCTGAGAAAACCATAATTCAAAAAGAGTCATGTACCACAATGTTCATTGCGGCACTATATACAATAGCCAGGACATGGAAGCAACCTAAGTGTCCATCGACAGATGAATGGAATAAAGAAGATGTGGTACATATATACAATGGAATATTACTCAGCCATAAAAAGAATGAAATTGAGTTATTTGTAGTGAGGTGGATGGACCTAGAGTCTGTCATACAGAGTGAAGTAAGTCAGTAAGAGAAAAACAAATACTGTATGCTAACACACATATATATGGAAGCTAAAAAAAGAAAAGGTTCTGATGAATCTAGGGGCAGGACAGGAATAGAGATGCAGATGTTGAGAATGGACTTGAGGACACAGGGATGGGGAAGGGTAAGCTGGGATGAAGTAAGAGAGTAGTATTGACATATATATGCTACCAAATGTAAAATAGATAGCTAGTGGGAAGCAGCTGCATTGCACAGGGAGATCAGCTCGGTGCTTTGCGACCACCTAGAGGGGTGGGATAAGGAGGGTAGGAGGGAGGCTCAAGAGGGAGGGGATATGGGGATATATGTATACGTATAGGTGATTCACTTTGTTATACAGCAGAAACTAATGCAACATTGTAAGTAATTATACTCCAGTAAAGATGTAAAAAAAAATCACTATAGCTGAGAAATTCTTCAGATCATTGAGATCCCCACCCATTTCTTTATTGTTTGGACAGAGAAATAAGAAGAGGTAAGAATAATAGACTTGGCTTGCAATGGGGGAGGTTTAAATTCTAGGTTTTATTTGGCTATGTAAAAAATATCTCTGAGATTCAGTTTCCTCATCTGAAAATTGAGGATGTCCCTACAAAGATGCTATTTTGGAAATCGTCCTGTTGCAGCACTAATTCATAATATACTAAACATAATTTTAAGTTCTGGTTATAGAGTTAAATGTAAAAACAAAAATTAAAATATCAGCACAAAGCACAGATGAAAATCTGATATTGGAGTGAAAAGGGTCTTCCTAAGAAACACTTCAAAAAGGGAGAAGTTGAGTTGATCATCAAATGTTTTAAAATAACTTCTACAAATCAAAAACTTAAGGAAATGTAAAGGCAAACAGCACATTAGTATTAACAGTGTAACAGGGAAATATGTGTACTATATAAGCAATTCTTAAAAATCAATGAAAAGGATTAAAACACCAATATAAAAATGAATAAAAGAATATGAATGAAACCAATCACAATGTGTGGATTTTATCTTGATCTTGATTCCAATAAAGAAACTAAAAAAAAGAGTATAAGGTAGCTGGAAATTGGAATGCTTGATGTTTTCTGATAAAAATAATTGTTGATTTTTTCACTTATGACAGTGATATTGTATGTGTGTTTTTGAAAGAGTCCTTACGTTTTAAAGATACATTCTGAGACATTTGCAGATGTCTGAGATTTGCTTCAAAATAATCCAGGGGAGGGGTGGGTGGTTCGGGGGTATAACTGAAGTAAAATTTGTAATGACTTGATAATTGTTGAAGAGGCGTGATGGGCTCCTTATTCTAACAACCTGTATATACTATTTGAAATTTTCAATTACAAGAATATATAAGGTACAATACTGTTTATGAAAATGATAATATTTAAAATATGTTTACATTAATATATGAATGTATGAATTTGGGGCATGCATGCACGTGTGTGTGTGTGTGTGTGTGAGTGTGTGTGTGTGTGTATGTAAACCCTACCTCTGGGTTGGGGTGAGGGGTCAAGAAGGAGAGGAATGTGATCAAGAGGGGTTCATGAGGACGTAACTCTACTGTTAATTTTTTATTTCTTAAACCAGGTAAAGCATAAACTGGTGAATAAGATAGTCTTTACTTAATTATGTGCATCTTTATTTTCCCTTATATTTAAATAATATTTTTAACTGTTCTGGAGAACAATGGAGAAATTTTTTTTTTAAGTGCAAAACATGTTTTTTAACAAAAGGAAAAAATAAAACTGACCAATACTTACACGGGAAAATGTTGAAACTTGTTTTTAAAAGTTTCAACATTAAAAGAAATATAAATTTAGAGAAGATACTTTTTTTCTAGCACATCGGAAAAAATTAAAACATTAATTAAATTAATTAATTAAACATAGTGATCAGTGTTGGCTAAAGCAAAGTGTATTAGACACTCTTTCACACTTCTGGAAATAAAAATTATTTCAAACTTTCTGGAAGGCAACTAGGTGTACAGATCAAGACAAAATATTTCCATTTGTTGCTGTTTATTCTATAGAAATAACCACACAGAAACACAAAGAATTTTTATTAAAAGATGCTCATTGCAATTATATTTTACAGGAAAATTGAAAACTTCCATGTCTCACAATTGGAATTTAGTTAAATGTATGATGGCTTGTTCATAAAACAGAATTCTGTGTAGAACTGAAAAGTTTTTTAATGACATAGAAAACATGGGTCACACAGTATTAAATTTTAAAAAGCAAGGTAAAGACTGTGCATATAAGGCATAATCCCACTTTTAAAAACAATGAATGGAATCTGAGTGTGAATGCGGTATGAGGGCCGTTTTGGTCCAGGATTGTGTGTCACCTTCTGAGATGTAAGCAAGTCTAGGCAGACTTAAGGAACTGGTGGGTGGCCTTCTGGGCTTCTTTCAGTTTGCTTGGGGGAATGAAGGAACCTCCTAGAAAATAATTCATTCTAAGTGAAAAGGGAGTTGTGAAAAACGTATTTGACTGTAAGACAAAGCCTTGGGGTGAGAGGCTTCAGTAATTCTGAGCCCAGGGGTGTCTGCCGTGCATCTGCCCAGGGTCCATCTCCACGGACCTGGAGCTTGTCTTGGGAGACAGAGGACTCTATGCAAAGGTGGGAGGATCTGCTTAAGTAAAGACCTTGCGAAGCTTGGGGGGCACCCGAGGCACTTTCAGTGTGCCCACAACAGATGTAAGATAAAATGTGAAGGGCGCTTTCTTTTCTGCCTTTCTACTGGCCTGCCCCTGGCTTGGAGTTTTGAAGGCTTCAGTGTGTCAGGGCAATTCTTTTTTTTTTTTTTTTTTTTTACGGTACGCGGGCCTCTCACTGTTGTGGTCTCTCCCGTTGCGGAGCACAGGCTCCGGACGCGCAGGCCCAGCGGCCATGGCTCACGGGTCCAGCCACTCCACGGCACATGGGATCTTCCCCGACCGGGGCACGAACCCGTATCCTCTGCATCGGCAGGCGGACTCTCAACCACTGCGCCACCAGGGAAGCCCCGGGGCAATTCTTGATAGTAAAAAGCAGCTAGGCACTGCAGAAACAGCACTGGGGCCTGGGGCCTGCCATGTGGGAGCTGCCTGGGCAGGCAGCTGGGCACCTGTGTGACACCCTCTGGAAACTGTAGAAACACACTGGGACCAAGGCAAAATTTTCCAACGGTCTGGGGTCTTGCTCTTTCACAAGGCAGCAAAACAGAGGTAACGCTGCTGAAGTGATCCTATATTAAACTCCAGATTGGGGTAGTTTGAGGAAACTCATTGTGTGTGTGTGTGTGTGTGTGTGTGTGTGTGTGTGTGTGTGTGTGTGTGTGTGTGTGTGTGTGTGTGTGTATCCAAAGAAAATAAACCCAAATGTTATTGGTGCTTAGTATTATAGGTGATTTCAATTTTTCTCTTTTGTGTTTTGTGTGTAGATTGTGATGGTGTCAGTGTAAGATTGTTTCTATCACTGAGATTTAGATATGACTGAGCATGCCTGAAGAACATTGTAGTGAATGTAGTGAAACTTCCATGTTTCTAGCTCAGGGAAGGCCTGAGGATTCCTCTAAGAAATTTTACTCTGAAGAAAGTGCATATTTTCTTTTCTTTTCTTACTGTTATCAGAAAAATATTGGATATAGCTCCATTCCCTTTTAGGTCAGATACTCTATATGATTTTATACTTCTGTAAAAACACTTGTAGGACCATGATTAAATATTTTTATTAATCTAGGAAAACAAAAGTATAATAAATAACTTCTGTTCACATGTTATGTTTTACTCATAAAATTCCATTTGTCTCCTGTGGAACTCACAAAAATAGTCATGGTGCCCATTTGTTTAAATACATTTGTACGAGAGATCCAACAACTAAAATGTCTAGAGCAATGAAAAATAATGAGAGAATTAAATTGTGTCTTTATTTATGCTAGTCTTCTCAATCCTTTATTTATAAAATAGAGGCTGTGTATTTTAGCTATTAATGTATTAAGCTGTTTTGTATTTCTCAATTAAGCTGGAATATGAAAATGATGTTTTTGTATATGTCAAGGAATCAAGCCTGACTCAACAGTTTCATGTGATAACATGTGATAAATGCCTAAAGCTCCCAAGGGAGAGGGAAGATGGACCTTACCAAAAGTTAGGAAATTTGAAAAGGGCAATTTGAAGGGGATACAAATTACATATGTTTGAAAGCTGTCAAAGTAATACATTTAGGATATATAAAGTATGCAAAGTCTTTATCCTAGGTATGCAAAGTCTTTATCCTAAAGTATGCAAAGTCTTTATTAAAAATCTTTACTAGTTGAGCTTTTTAACTTTTAGAGACTATTTATTGATTATGGAGGAACTGGCCTTTGGATTAAGATTATTTCTACAATATTGCCAATTTTTTCAACTGCCATCAATATTTCATGATTAAGATGACAGTCGTGTTTGTTTTGGCAAGTAACCTTTATCATATTTCAGTAACTTTTTAAATTCCCACTTTACACTTAAAATTAGGAAGTTCTTTATTAAAACACTTTTAGCATCTGCGATGTATTCATGGCTTTTCTCCTTTAAGTTATTGATGTATTGATGTATTGAATATATTGAAAAATTTCATTTCAAATCATTCACACATTCCTGGAACAAACTGCTTGGTTGTGTAGCATTCTTTTTGATGTTCTGCTGTTTCATTTGTTAATCATTTATTTAGAAAATTTGTATCTACATTCATTAATAAATTTGGCCTATATGACTTTTGTTCCTGTTGCTCTACTATCTGTATTGGGTATTGGTGTTAAGCTTAAATTACTTTCATAAAATGAACTGAGAAGCTTTCCTTTATATGAGTTGGCATTGTTAAAGTAAGATTAGTACAGGCGAGGGGGTGGGGGAAGGAGTAAATTGGAAGATTGGGATTGAAATATACACACTACTATATTTAAAATAGATAACCAACAAGGACTACTGTATAGCACAGGGAACTATACTCAATACTCTGTGGTTACATATGTGGGAAGAGAATCTGAGAAAGGGTGGATATATGTATGTGTATGGCTGGTTCACTTTGCTGTGCAGCGGAGACTAGCATGGCACTGTAAATCAACTGTACTCCAATAAAATTAATTTAAAAATTTAAACATTTGGGGGCTTCCCTGGTGGCTCAGTGGTTGCGAGTCCGCCTGCCGATGCAGGGGACCCAGGTTCGTGCCCTGGTCCAGGAAGATCCCACGTGCTGCAGAGTGGCTGGGCCCGTGAGCCATGGCCGCTGGGCCTGCGCGTCCGGAGCCTGTGCTCCGCAATGGGAGAGGCCACAACAGTGAGAGGCCTGCGTAACGCAAAAAAAAAAAAAAAAATTTAAACATTAAGTTAAATTAAAAAATAAAAAAGACTAGTACAGGCATACCTCGGAGATATCATGGAATAATATCCATGATATATCATGGATATTATCATGCAATATCATGCAATAAAGTGAGTCACACAAATGTTTTGGTTTACCAGTGCATATAAAAGTTATGCTTAAAGAGGGAGGAGATGTGGGAGCATGTGTGTATGTATAACTGATTTAGTTTGTTGTAGAGGGAAAACTAACACACTATTGTAAAACAATTATACTCCAATAAAGATGTTAAAAAAAAAAAAAAAAAGTTATGCTTACACTCTACCATACTCTATTAAGTGTGAAATAGCATTATGTCTAAAAAAATGTACCTTGGTTAAGAAATGCTTTATTGCTAAAAGATGCTAAGCATTATCTGAGCCTTCCATGAGTCATAGTAGTAGCATACATAGTAGATTACAGATCACCATAACAAATACAATAATAATGAAAAAGTGTGAAATATTTCGAGAATTACCAAAATGTGACACAGAGACACAAAGTGAGCAAAAGCTGTTGAAAGAATGGCACCAATAGATTTGCTCGAGGCAGGGTAGCCACAAACCTTCAGTTTGTAAAAAATGCAGTATCTGTGAAGCACAATAAAGTGAAGTGCAATAAAATGAGGTATGCCTGTACTTACAAATGCTAATATTAAAATAAATAGTAAGTAAATTAAATCGTATTAATACCAAAATAAGTATTAGTATTAAGATTAAATATTTGTTTTTTTAACTGTTACTGTTAGTTGAAAATCAATATGGATCCAGTGCCTTTTCAAATGGTTAAGTGTTATTATCTTTCCAAATGCTTACAAGGGTTTTCTTCTGTTCAAGTTTCTATTACTTCTTGGTCAAGTGTGGTAAATGTATTACTCAGAATAGTGTATGCTACACTGCAGTAACAAAACACTAAATATCAGAAGCTTAACATGCTAAAAGTTTATTCTGGCTCACATCATATGTTGAGATGGTCAGAGAGCCATCTTTCAACTTGTAGCTATGCTATATGGAATATGTGTCTTCTAAAATCATCAGATAAAAGGACTAGAGGAATGAGCAGGATATTTTTAGGTGCCAGACCCTGAAAGTGGCTTACATCACTTGTATTCTCACTCCTTTGACTGGATCTCAGTCTTATGGTCTCAACCTAATAACAAGAAGTCTCAGTGCCCATGAAGAAAGTATAAGAAATAAGCCTCTTTCTGCTATTTCTGTAGTTACATTTTTTTCCAGGAAATCATCTAGTTTCTCTAGATTTTCAAGTTCATTACCAAAGATTTGCACATAATATTCTTTTATAATCATTTTAATTGTATCCCTATCTCTAATTATATCTTCTTTGTCATTCTTAATTTTGCACAATTTATTTTATCCCTTTTGTCCTAATTTGCACTTACCTACTATTTATTGACTGGTCTTTACAAAACACAAGCTTTTGTTTTTATTTATTCTTTCTATTGATATCACAGATAATTACTGAGTGCTATTCTAAGTAAGTGAACATTTTGTGGAAATAAGCAAAAGAAAGTTGCTGCTCTCATGGAACTTGGAATCCTCTTGCTTTCTTTCAGGCTATTTTGTTGTTCTCATATAAGTTGGATGCTTTTCTTATTTATCTTTAATCTTTCTTTTTATTTTAAATAAAAGCCTCTAAGACTATAACATTTTTTTTTTTTTTTTTTTTTTTCCGGTACGTGGGCCTCTCACTGTTGTGGCTTCTCCCGTTGTGGAGCACAGACTCTGGATGCGCAGGCTCAGCGGCCATGGCTCATGGGCCCAGCCGCTCTGCAGCATGTGGGATCTTCCCGGACCGGGGCACGAACTCGTGTCCCCTGCATCGGCAGGCGGACTCTCAACCACTGCGCTACCAGGCAAGCCCTATAACATTTCTTTTGTCTTAACTGTGTTCTATAGGTTTTGGTATTATGGATTCTCATTTTCTTTTCTTTTTAGATCATTTTCTTCCCCCCTTGGTTAAGATTTCTTCTTTGATTTAGGGTTTTTTTTAAAAAAAATAGCACATTTTCATTTCCAAGGAGTTAAATTTTTTGATGATTATTTATGTTTTTTCTCTCTGTGTTAAATTATTATCAGAAAATGTAGTCTGTAAAATCTCTACTTTATAGAATTTATTGTTTTCTTTGTGGTCAAGGACATGATTAATTTTTATACATATTCCATGGATCTAAGCAGAGAATATATGTTCTGTTATGTAAGACATCGTTTTTTTATAGCTTGTTGATTGTATTATTAAAATAATCTATGTCTTTACTTATTATTTATCTACTTGAACCATCACATTCTAGAAAAGGTACATTAAATTCTTCTACTATATTTCTTTAAATATCTAGTTGTACTTATAAAACCTTTTTATGTATTGATGGATATGTTATTTTGTGCATAAATTATGGGACAAAACTTTCCTGAGTCTAGGTGAATTGTATCTCTCACCATTAAATAATGACTCACAAATACCGTATGCTAACACATATATATGGAATCTAAAAAAAAAAAAAAAAAAATGGTTCTGAAGAACCTAGGGGCAGGACAGGAATAAAGATGTAGATATAGGGCTTCCCTGGTGGCGCAGTGGTTGAGAGTCCGCCTGCCGACGCAGGGGACACGGGTTCGTGCCCCGGTTCGGAGGATCCCACATGCCGCGGAGCGGCTGGGCCCGTGAGCCATGGCCGCTGAGCCTGCGCGTCCGGAGCCTGTGCTCCGCAACGGGAGAGGCCGCAACAGTGAGAGGCCTGCGTACCGCAAAAAAAAAAAAAAAAAAAAAAAAAAAAGATGTAGATGTAGAGAATGGACTTGAAGACACGAACGAGGAGGGGGAAGAGTAAGCTGGGACGAAGTGAGAGAGTGGCATGGACATATATACACTACCAAATGTAAAATAGATAGCTAGTGGGAAGCAGCCACATAGTACAAGGAGATCAGCTGGGTGCTTTGTGACCACCTAGAGGGGTGGGATGGGGGGGTGGGATAGGGAGGGTGGCAGGGAGATGCAAGAGGGAGGAGATATGGGGATATATGTATATGTATAGCTGATTAACTTTGTTATAAAGCAGAAACTAACACACCATTGTAAAGCAATTATACTCCAATAAAGATGTTTAAGAAAAAAAATAATGACTCATTTATGTTTCATGGTTTTGGTTTTGTTGTATATTGATATTTCACACCTGTTTGCATTCTATTTGTATTTACCTGCTATATCTTTGCGCATATCTTGATTTTCATTTTCAATGTTTCTTTGCAACTGTTTTAGATGAGTTTCATTTCTAAATTATTTTTAATATGGCCATGATAAAAAATTTAGTGAGAATTGGTGTTCCTTCCATTATATCATACATTTTCTGGATATTTTACCTGTTGTCATTGTTTCCTCTCTTTATTACCTAGTCTGTCAATGTCACAATTTTCTTTATTGCTTTTTCAAATTTGGTAATTTAGAATTCCTCTTTTCTTTAAATTCTGCTGGTGATTAAGCCTATAGCTAAATCCATATTTACCTATCATGAGAATATAACAACGCTCTCTAATCCTATATATTTTGTTTATTTATTTCTCTTCTTCCCATACCTGGGAATTAGAATGCTTTTATTTTCTCACTCTCCCAAATGTTCTGTTCTCTCTGTCTTGTAATTGTTTGTTCTTAAATTCCAGGAATTTCAATATGATATTCAAACTATGTAAGTGGAGGCATTTATAGAGCTCATGTCATTTGATTCCTTTTTTCTCAGTGATCATGTTTGCATATACATTGTCTGGTTTTCTAGTTATTTAATGTGAGAAGGTAAACATAGTTCCTCTGAATCCAACATGGTTAGAAGTGAAAGGTTTACCAAATTCCTAAAATTTGGTAAACCTTGTTAATTTGTACCTCTAGTCTCTTGCTGCTCAGGGAAATTTTATCTCATAATTTAATTTCTACTTCCAATTTGCCTCCTTCTGAGTTCCAGAAGTCCCACATGTTGAATTAATCCCTTGCTGGGTTTCCTGGATCTGTCCTCCTGTTTTTTTTCCCCTCATTAATTCCACCTCTTTGTATTTTGCTCTGTGTTCTGACACATTTTCCCAGTAGATTTTCTGCACTACTAATTTGATTCTCAACAGTAAACGTACCCTACAGTGAGTTGTTCCCTTGATTGTGGTCTTGGGTTTCCTCAGCACTCATGCTGATCAGGCTGTGGGATCTAAGAAGCAGGAGAAACCATCAAAGGGTGTGAGGCAGAGCAGAATCTTTCTGTCATTAAAAAGTAGCAAACAACTCCTTTCCAGACAATTAAGAATAAAAGGAAATTTTGGATGGCTGTCATTGTGAACACATTAACTTTTTTCTGAAATCGCACGGTGGACAGTCTTATGAGGAAAGTAAAGCTTTGGATTTTTACTCTGGATGAGCTAAGAAAACATTGTAAGTTTCTGAATAAAGAACTAATAAGTGTCACGTGGTGATAAGTATTCCAAAGTAAGCCCAAAGCTAGCCCAGTAATAGGCATAGTGAGGGATGAAAGTGCTAAGGAAGGTGTTATTTGGAAGGAATAGTCAGTGGAAGACTCTCAAAGTGACAGAATTTATTCACAACAGCCCAAAGGTGGAAAAAACCCAAATGTCTACCGTCAGATGAATTTATAAACGAAATGTGGCACATATACATAATGGTATATTATTCAGCCTCAAAAAAGAAGGAAATTCTGACACATGCTGCAACACAGATGAATCTTGAAAACATTGTACTAACTGAAAAAGCCAGACACAAGAGGACAAATATTGTATAATTCTACTTATATGAGATACCTAGAGTAGTCAAATTAATACAGATAGAAAGTAAGATAGTGGTTACCATGACTGGGGGAAGGAGAGAATGGGGAGTTATTGTTTAATGGGCAGAGTTTCAGTTTAGGATGATTGAAAATTCTGGAGATGGATGATGGTGACAGGTGCACAACAATGTGAATGTACTTAATGCCACTGAACTGTACACCTAAAAATGCTTAAAATTGTAACTTTTGTTATGTATACTGTACCATAGTGGTAAAGTATACATAACAAAATTATATATATATATATATATATATATATATATATATACACACACACACACACGTAACAAAATTATATATGTATAATTCTCAGGGAGTATACGGACACTCTCTGCTCAATTTTCCCATGACCCTAAAACTGCTCTAAAAACTAAAGTATTTTTTAAAAAACACAATTTATCTAAATTTTAGGTTGTGGTGGCAAAGGGTATGAAGATGAGGACTACAAAAGACAGAAATGTGTGTAGGAGAAAACCTAAGCCTTCTAAAACATTTAACAGGGAAAAAGGACAAAGGAAAGTAATTATACAGTTACATTGTCATTCAAGGCCCTTTGACATTGTTTCCAGGAGATAATGTCAGATCCCTGATATGAATGAAAAGGAGAATGGGATTAGGAAGTGACCTATTGGTCTGCAGAGTTCACACTAAGTATGCCTCTTTTTTAAAAAAATAGCTTTATTGAGTTCTAATTGATATACAAAGCCCCCAGACATATTTAATATGTACAATTTGAGGAGTTTGGACATATGCATATACCACAATAAAGGTAATAAACATATTCATCACCTGAAAAAGTTTTCTCATCCCCCCCTCATGCTGTGTGTGTGTGTGTGTGTGTGTGTGTGTGTGTGTGTGGTAAGAACACTTAACATGAGATCTACCCACTTAGCCAATTTTTAGTGCACAATACAGTATGTTCACTACAGGCACTTTCTACTCTCTGCTTTTATGAATTTGACTATTTTAGCTTCCTCATATAAATGGGATCATGCAATATTTGTCATTATATATATGGCTTATTTCTCTTAGCAAAATGTTAGCATGGCTATTATAAAAAACAAAAGGTGCTGATGAGGATGTGGAGAAACTAGAACCCTCTTGCACTGTTGGTGAGAATGTAAAATGGTGCAGCAACTACAGAAACAGTATAGAGATTCCTCCAAAAATTAAAAATAGAACTACCATATGATTCAACAATCCTATTCCTGGGCATCTATCCAAAAGAATTGAAATCAGGATCTCAAAGAGATATCTGCAATTTCATGTTCATTGCAGCACTATTCACAGTAAGCAATTTATGAAAATCACACAACTGTCTATCGACAGATGAATGAGTAAAGAAAATGTGGTATATATGATGAAATATTATTTGGCACCCTCAAAAAAGAGAGTATACTCTGCCGCATGCAACAACATGGATAAACCTGGCGAGGGAGCTCCGAGGGGGTTTCTTTCATAAGGGCACTAATTCCATTCATGAACACTCTACTCTCAGGACCTAGCGCCTCCCAAATGTCCCACCTTTTAATATCAACACGGTGGGCATAAGGACTCCAACATATAAATTTCAGGGCAGACACAAACATTCAAACCGTAACATCCTCTAATGGGGTGATTCACTGGATTCCTTGAAGACACTTCTTACTGGAGGCCTCCCCTGCAGTCACCCAGATACAGGCAGTGCCTCTAATCCTGTAGGCTACATATGCTTTGTCCATTAGTCCCAGCATATCACCAGAACTCCTTTCCAGGCAGTGCTATTGAAACTGATTCAACAAGTATCTAATCTAGCTTCCTCCCACATGGCCTAAATGTAGTCCATTTATGAATCCATGTCCACTATTGCTGAAAAAACAGGAAATTCCCAGTACAGCTCTTTCGCCCTCTTGCTTGGCTGCCTTGGGCTACTGTAGGTAGAGCTTCTCCACCAGCCTTCATGCTCCTCACCTTCGGAAAGCATAGGTCAGCTTCTCTGAGTGGTTCCCTTAAAGCCCCCTCTCTAGCTTGGCTAAAGGTAAAGGGAGAATGACAAGGCACCATTTCCCCCTCTCACAAGGTGAGATCAGGGAAACCCCAAAGATTGCAACAACATTCTCCAAAGAAATTCTCTCTCTCTCTTTTTGCATCTTTAACTTCAAGAAGTTTATGCCTTCCTGTGGGTAATGAAATAGGGGTTTAAGTAATCTGTTTTTATAGGGGTGGTCTAGCACCTCCCCTTCCTTAGAACATCAAAGATTTTAGAAACCACTGTTATGTTGTTGGTCTTTGTTACCTCAGCCAAAACTAAGACTTTTAAAACAACTTGTTAGCACCAATTCTCTCCACATGAAGTAGAGTGTTTTAGTTTATATTGTTCTAAAAATGATTGGCCCAGGTTATGTATTTTGAAACATGTTAGTTACATTGCCTACCTTCCCTCTCCACTCATAGTTTTTGTGGCTTAGTAAATGTCTGAAAATTTAGAAAAGTAACAGGAGAACACAAATTACCTTGTTGCAAAAAAAACCCAAAACAATACCTTTTTTTTCTCTCTAGCTTGACAAATCATTCAAGAACTTTCTTCACTGCATGAGTAAGAACAAATGTTGTAGTAGTAAATACAAACATAATTAAGTCTTGCTTAACTGGAACATTTTGAATGAACCACTCTGCTAAACTGAATTTTCAGGTTAAGGAGCAACCCCTTTTGTTTCAACGTTTGTCATTAAATATCTTCCTTAGATTCCTTAGCTGCCTTAAATTCCTTTTGGAATCAAGCGGTAGAGAAGTCCCTCCTTATCTGCTGTTCCGCTTTCCACGATTTCATTTACCCACGGTCAACTGCAGTCTGAAAATACGCAATGGAAAACTGCAGAAATGAACAACTCATGAGTTTTAAACTGCGCGCCGTTCTGAGTAGCGTGCTGAAATCTCGCGCGGTCTTGCTATGTCCCTCCCAGGAAGCGAATCACCCTTTCTTTAGTCCGGCGTATCCCTCCTGTTAGTCCCTTAGTAGCCACCTCCACTTCCGTTACCAGTTCCACTGGCTTGGTATCACAGTGCTTGTGTTCAAGTCACCTTTGTTGTACTTAATAACGGCCCCAAAGCCCAAGAGTAGTGATGCTGGCAATTCACGTACGCCAAAGAGAAGCCATAAAGTGCTTCCTTTAAGTGAAAAGGTGACAGTTCTTGACTTTATAAGGAAAGAAAAAAAATCTGTTGCTGAGATTACTGAACTCTACAGTAAGAATGAATCTTCCATCCGTGAAATGGTGAAGAAGGTGAAAGAACTGTGTGCTAGTTTTGCTGTCATATCTCAAACTGCAAAAGAAATGGCCACAGTGAGTAACAAGTGCTTATTTAAGATGAAAAAAGCATTAAATTTGTACAATAAGATATTTTGAGAGAGACACCGCCCAACATTCACATAACCGTCATTACAGTATATTGTTATAATTGTTCTATTTTAAGTTATTGTTGTTAATCTCTTTCTGTGACTAATTATAAATTAAACTTTATCATAGGTATGTATGTATGTAAAGGAAAAAACATAGTATATATAGAGTTTTCAGTACTATCTGCAGTTTCAGGCATCCACTGGGGGTCTTAGAAACTATGCCCTGCACATAAGGCAGGAACTACTGTATATAAATGAAATGAAATGAAAATATATGTCATTTTCCACCTTTACAAGGCTTATAGTAAACATAATTTAATATTTGAGAATTATAGGAAATCGCAGATAATCCTTGTACCTCTGGCCTTCCTCCTCTCACATTATTACATAACTCTGGGCCTGGAGATACCTGCACTCTACAGGAAAGTAAAACAGCAGGACAGGGGGGGCATTGTCCCTGAGCAACTAGGAATAAAATCAAGTGCTTAGTCTCAATGCAAATGTCACTTTGTACATGACAATGTGAAGAACCCAATTTGGAACAGGGACCTGGGTCATATCTTGGGGGACAACTGGATGAGAAGACAGGCAGAATAATGTCTTGCCAATATACTGCCAATTTATTTGTTCACCTGTATTCTCTTATACTATTTCATGCAAGTAGCCAGGCTTTTTAATTCCTTGATCAGAGATTTTGGCAAAAGATGCCTGAGGTCGACATTTTTTTGGTAATGCCCAGTGAAAGGATTTTGCAGTGTGGCTACAGGGGAGAAAAGTGATTTTGAGAGACTGACAAGAAGAAGAGGTAGTTCTATAGATTGTGAATGAGAGAGGGGCTGTGGGTCCCTGGCAGTTTCAGGGGTGGTGAGGGTCTGAAGAAGGGTGGCTGCATGTTATACCTCAGGAGGAGGGATCCAGGCATGGGTTTCTAGCTTAGACAAAGATCCCTGTACTTCCACTGTGATAAATGTAGAACTTTTGTACAGAAGAGGACCATATGAACAAGGGATAATGCATATCTTGAACAAAAACCAGTACAGTCTGATGACTGCAAGGGCTTCCAGGAGCTTTGGTGTAACCTTATTCCCCAACATCTTTGTACAGCTTAGGCTATGAGTGTGTGTAAGCAGGAAAAGAGACACTGAAATGTAGGCTAGATGCTTGCAGCCAGAATTAAGTAGATTTAGAGAACTCTGATGTTTGTTGCACATTGAGTATGGGGACTAAGTTTCCCTTGATCAATGTCTCTAAGTTCCGTGAGCTCAGGATCCACAGTTGCTTTAATTCACCATTAAATCCCTCAGGGCAATGCTTGGCACCTGGAAGATGCATCATCAAGTAGAAATACACACAGTCGGCCTTAAACATGCCATTGTGCGCCTTTGAATAAGAGACCTATTTATTCCTTTTATTATTTTAATTTTCTTATCTCTAAAATGTTGAAAAGAATTTTCCTTCAGATGCTTGTTGTGGAGATTAAGTGAAAAAACAAATGGTCATCAGGCAGACCAGATGAGGTGCTTTGCAGCTGTTCTGTACTTTTCTTTGAGGCTTTGAAGTACTTGCCTTACATGGACCTTTTGGAAGGCTTCACAGTTGTAATGAAATCTCACAGATTTCTAAGGGCTGAATTTTCTGTCTTTTTCTAGGTTTCCGCTGCAAGCCATGGTTTATGCAGACAAGGTTCTAAGGTGGGTGACAGTGTCAGTGATGGCCATCTACATATGTGAATGACTAGATGGCTCATCAGCGATCTGTGAGGTGCCTAGTAATAGACGTCCCCCCAGCAGGGGTACCTGACGCTGGATGGTGACTAAGTCAATTGAATACTCTGTCTTGGGGATTTTAAGTGTAAAATACTACCTTTTTTAGTAGTGGAGGCAGAAGTTTATCCATTTATTCAAGACAGTTCTTGAGCTTCTACTATTTTCTAAATACTCTTCTAGATGATGAGAATATAATCAGTGGACAACACCAAACTATTTCCTGCCCTCCTCATACTCATATTCTGGTGGGAGAGACAAACACGTGTTATATTTAATTGATTTGAAGACATGCATTTTTGTCAAATTTTAAAATTTCTGAAAATGGAATGTGTTTTGCAGTCATTGGCATCTTATAACCACAGTTGGACAGAGAGCAGTCACAGAGTCGTTTTCCTGTGTGAACTTAGTTACCTGTTTAGAACTATAAACACAACTGAATTATGTGCATTGTTGGTATTGTATGTACGCACTTTAAATACTGAAAATGTCTTCAAAATGTGGTATTCTTATATAGCTGAAAAAGAAAAGTTATTGTGTAGACAGCCAGGCTCAGGAATAGAGCAATGAGACATAAATTTGATATTAGAGAAGCAAGTAATATTATTTGAAGAATGACCACAATTCCATATTTCTTACTTTATGGGTCCTAGGAAAGGAAGACACCCACAAGTAGATGAAGCTGTGTTGCATTTTATTAATGACATAGTGTGTGGAAAAACAGTGACATTGAGTATGAGTTGAAGAATATATCAGAATATTAAATTCTGAATGTAAAGATGTCTTAGGTATAATTTAATTGATTTATTTTGCTTATAGTTTCCTTTCTGTGTATAAAGGATATATGATTTTTTTAAAAAACAAAACATATCTAAATAACTCTAAAAGATCATTTCCAATGAGTATAAAATAAAAATTCTAAGTGATAAGAAAGATGATGTGATTTTATTTGTCAGAATTTCTCTTTCTCGATGGGTATATAAAATAATAGCACATGTTTCAACTGTTAACATCTCAGAGTCACTGAAATTCAGTATCTATATAAAGTCCGTGCTAAGTGCCACAAAGAGAAATAAAGCAGATGAGGAGATAGAGAGTAATGGGCAGGTTATGCTATTTTGGGATGTGGTGTTCCAGGAAGTCCTTTCTATTAAAGAGACGTTTGAGCAGAAATCTGAAAGAAGTGAGAAAGTGAGTCATGCAGTTATCCAGGGGAGGGCTTTTCCACATGGAAGGAACTTCAAAAGCGAAGGTTCTGTGGGGAGAGCATGTGTGAAGTGTTTGAGGAATCTGGGAGAGTTTTCTGTAGCTGGAAAGTAGTGAGGAAGGGGGAGAGTGAAGTCAGAGAGGTGGGGGTGGGGTGTACGTTACGGAAGTCCTTGTAGACCATGGCAAGGACCTGGGATTTTATTCTAAATGGGATGGAAAGCCACTGGGGATTTTTTATCACTCTGAATACTGCATGGAGAATAGAATAGGGGGCAAGTTAGAAGTTTATTCATGGAAGACATGACGGCAGCTTGTAATAGAATGTTTGTGGAGATGGTGGATTTTGAATACATTTAGGAGGTAAAATCCATAGGATTTGTTGATAGATTATATATGGGGATGTGAGGAAAAGAAGGAATCAGGGAAGGCTCCAAGGTTTTTGGTGGGAACACCTTGTTAATGGTGGTGACCTTATTGAAATAGGCAAGACCGTAGGAGAATTAAGATCTATAGAGGGTGTCAGGGAGGGAATTAGTAGATTAAAACTTTGACTTTTGAACCTGTTAAACGTAAGCATCTAAGAGAAAAAGGTAAGTACACAGCCATATATAAGAATATTTGGTTGGGAAGAGAATAAGGCAGTAGAAATACACTTAGGAGTCATCAGAGTATGGTTGGTATTTAAAGGCATCACATAGGATGAGATCACAATGGGAGTGAATAAAGGAGACTAAAGAGAGGCAGACAGACAGTGATGTGGAGGGTAAATTAGGAGGATTAGTAAAGAAAGCATTTCAAGAAGACCAAGACTAATTAGCTGTGTCAAATGTTGCTGAGAGGTCAGTTAAAATAAGACTTCAGAATTGACCATTGGATTAAGCAATGTGGAGGTCATTGATGGCTTTTTTAAAAATATATTTATTTATTTATTTTTGGCTGGGTTGGGGCTTCATTGCTGCACACAGGCTTTCTCAATAGTTGTGGCGAAGGGGGGCTACCCTTCGTTGCAGTGCATGGGCTTCTCATTGTGATGGCTTCTCTTTTGTTGGGGAGCACGGGCTTCAGTAGTTGTGGCACGCAGGCCTAGTAGTTGTGGCTCCGGGCTCTAGAGCACAGGCTCAGTAGTTGTGGCACACAGACTTAGTTGCTCCGTGGCATGTGGGATCTTCCTGGACCAGGGATCGAACCTGTGTCCCCTGCATTGGAAGGCCGATTCTTAACCACTGTGCCACCAGGAAAGTCCCTCACTGATGCCTTTGACAAGAACACTTTCAGTGGAGAGGTGGGAGCACAACTTGACTAGGGTAGATTCAATATAAAATGAGAGGTGGAAGGTGAAGAAAATGAGACTGAGGAAAGAGATGGTATATATGAATTTTTGAGGAAGAGAAGAGAAACGAGTCAGTTGTTGGAGGAAGACGTGAAGCCAAGAGGTTTTTTGTTTTTTTTTTTTTCTTTCTTTCTCTTTTTAAAAAAATTATAGGAATTATTACATCATTTAGTTGATGTGAATGACCCAGTAGAGAAAAGAACTTGAAAGAGAGACCTCAAGGAGTAGGCAAAAGAGATGGGATTCCCTCTGTAAGGAGGATTTGTAGAGAAGCTTTAGAGAGCATAGACAGGAGAGTGTGGTCCGGAACCAAGTAGTATTGGGAGACAATTGATGATTTGCTCATGGTTTCGCACATTTTGCAGACAGAGGCACTGACTTGTTTGTTTCCAAATATATTTTCAAGGGTGTTGGTATAATGAACAGCCTTGGAAAATAGTGATATTGTCTCCCTCTGGAGAAAAAGGGAGACCAGCTTGCTGCCTATTATAAAAGATATGGGTCCCTAGTCTGAGGGCTCCTCTCCTGTGACACAACCAATAGCGTGCACAAGCAATCCATCTGGGCTCATGTGTGAGGGACATGGGACAGAGGGAACTGAGAGTAAATATGCTGATGCACATGTTGTTTGCCATGCTATGAGTAATAAAGCTCTTTGTCTCTGGCGAGGAGTCATGTGTCTTCTGCTGGCATTCATGGCACTGTGGTAAGCTAACTTGTTAGCTTACAAGTAGGGTAATATCTCAGACCATCCACAGTCCTTGAAATGTAGGTTGGTGAAGGGATAATGAGGACATACCTGCTGGATAAAGCATAAAGAAAAGTCATAGGCTAAGGATGAAAATGGGGAAGATATTTTGGAGGTTTAAAGACAGAAGAGAAGGCATGAAATATGTGTTTTAGGGAGTAAAGAGATCAAGGAAATGTAATAACATATTGGGAGAATATTTGAATTTTTTGAGATATGATATAAAGTGCCAACAGTCTGTATAGTCACTCAGTTTTCCTTTAGCCACTTTCAGCATCGAGGATGAAAAAGAAGGAAAAACAGAAAATCAGATTTCACTAGGAATTGAGGTTTTATCCAAGGTGTGGATACTGAAGGGAGATCTTGGTGGGCTTGAAGAATTGTTGAAATAGACATACCAAAGGGTGTGGTCTAGAAAGGTGTCAGGGAGTGGCTTAACAGCAAGATATCTGAAATTGAAATTTTGGAAGTGGTTACATTATGGATAGTTGGTTCCTATATGGGTACTGATATTACTAAGAATGATGACTACAATAGTGGTAGAGAGAAAGGTAATAATTCAGGGATAAAATTTCCAGTGAATGAAGGCAATACTATAGATGTCTACGATAATGAGATGATGTGGTCTATCAGGATGGCTGCTAGTCCATACAGTGGGTGCCTTCACAGAAATTAGAAAATCACCCTGTTGATAAATGCAGCTTTGCTGAAACTGGGCTTAGCAAATGGTTTATGTCTCTGTGCAGATTAAAAATGGTGCCCTTCCTCTGGCCATAGCCATCGTCCTCCAGCCTTGTGTAGGTTCTGTCTGCACAACACTGTATAATAACCCTGAATCAGATGGCATATGTCTCGCCCCAAATAGGCTTTTTTTGGGTATTTCTGCGTATTTGTTTGTTTTAAGAAACAGGTTTTTTTTCCCAGAAATGGCAGTGGGAAGCAATGATGTGTGATGCTTGACCCTACCTCAGGACCACACAATCTGTGGAATACAGGAGAATAAACAATCATCATCACTTGTCAGGGTTTTAGGGGAAGCTGAATCCTCAAGGAAGAGTCAGGCTACAGTGAGAGAAAGAAAGTTCAGAGAAGAGTTCAAAGACATACAGTATTTAGCCGATGACATGCTATGAGTATTGGAGGGTAAAATGGGTCGATGGACCTGCAAGGGGGTGCAAAACTGGACCAAATTAGAGCGTTGTATGTAGGTAAGAATCCCAGAAAAAATACGGGATGATCTCAAGAGCTTGGCTGTGTGATGGTAAAGCCTTTTGGAATTAGTCTTGATGGTCTCTTAGGGCTTTCAAACATCTTGACTATAGTAGAGATATGTTTTACACGGTGACCCAGAACACACACACACACACACACACACACACACACACACACACACACACAGGCAAAATTCCATGAAATTAGTCCTTATCTTATTCATTTTATATATAATACATACTATTTTCTATCCAATTCTATTTTATTACTGAAAATACCTACACCCCTCTGGGACCCCTGTAGATGGTCAGAAGTAAAAGATTGTAGAAATTCTGAGTAAGCAGAAACCCAAAGGTCGAGAGGGTGATGGAGTAGTTGAGGCTTAAGCATCTTGTCAATCCGCAACAGCTTTTCGATTGCCAGAGCTTCCTGTGACCACTAGGGCTACTGTTGGATCTTTAACTCTAGTGAATGGCTCCCGCAGATCTTCCTGAGGCCAGGTGAACTAGTATCTTGCTCTTCCTTGCTTCCTGGGTATTCGTACCATAAACCTCTATTATCTAAGGTAGATTTAACATAATTGGTGATGTGTGAAAAAAGAAAAGAGCCTAATTAACAATGACTGTGAAGCACAAGCCCTCAAATATATTGGCTATTGATAAACACAATAACAAACACAGTAACAAAACAGGCCCCACCCCAGAATCAAATTTATCTTCTCTAAGGCAGTGCTTCTTTAGCTTCAGTGTGCATACGTATCACCTGGGAATCCTGTAAGAGTGTGGATTTCGACTGAGTGGATCTGGAGTGAGACCTGATACCTGTATACCAGTTTCCACATCACACTCTAGAGTAGAAAGACTCTAGAGTAAGGTGTGGAAATTTTTCTATAAAGGACGGGACTATAAATATTTTAGGCTCAGGGGGCCATACAGGGGCTGTCATAGCTACACAACTCTGCCGATGTAGCATGAAAGCACAAAGCCATAGATAATACTTAAAGAAATGCACAGGGCTTCCCTGGTGGCGCAGTGGTTGAGAATCCGCCTGCCGATGCAGGAGACACGGGTTCGTGCCCCGGTCCGGGAAGATCCCACATGCCGCGGAGCGGCTGGGCCCGTGAGCCATGGCCGCTGAGCCTGCGCGTCCGGAGCCTGTGCTCCGCAGCGGGAGAGGCCACAGCAGTGAGAGGCCCGCGTACCACAAAAAAAAAAAAAAAAAAAAAAAAAAAAAAAAAAAAGAAATGCACCTATGTTCCAATAAAACTTCACAGGTATACCTCAGAGATATTGCGGGTTCGGTTCCAGACCACCAAGACCACTGCAATAAAGTGAATATCTCAATAAAGTGAGTCACACAAAATTTTTGGTCTTCCAGTACATATAAAAGTTATGTTTACACTATACTGTAGTCTATTAAGTGAGCAGTAGCACTGTGTTTAAAAAAAGCATAATAGGGCTTCCCTGGTGTCGCAGTGGTTGAGAGTCCACCTGCCGATGCAGAGGATGCGGGTTCGTGCCCTGGTCCAGGAGGATCCCACATGCCACGGAGCGGCTGGGCCCGTGAGCCATGGCCGCTGAGCCTGCGCATCCGGAGCTTGCGCTCGGCAACGGGAGAGGCCACAACAGTGAGAGGCCCGTGTACCGCTAAACCAAAAAAAACCCCAAAAAACCCATAATACCTTGATTAAAAAATGCTTTATTGCTGAAAAATGTTAACTGTCATCAGACAGTGCACGGTTGCCACAAACCTTTACTTTATAGAAAACATAGTATCAAAAAAACAAAACAAACAAAAAAAACCCACAGTGTGAAATGCAATAAAGTGAAACTAAGTAAAATGAGGTATGCCTGGACTTATGGACACTAAAATTTGAATATATATAATTTTTGTATGTCACAAAATATCGTCATTCTTTTGGAGTTTTTTTTCAGCCATTTAAAAATGTGGAAACCCTTCTTAGCTCACAGGTCATAGAAATATATGTGGCAAACCAGATATGACACACAGGCTGTAGTTTGCCAGCCCCTGCTCTTGAAGGCACCTGTTAGTTTTCATTACCCAGCATCTATGGCATTTTCCCATAACTACACCTCCGACTGGTTGGGGTTGGGGAGACAGTTGGGGGAAACTTTCTCTTGGCCCATTTATTGCAATTTTGGTGGGACCATGAATATCATGGTACCCTGACCAAAAGGTAGGCATCTGACCCAAGCTAGGCCATTCTCTCCCAGGAGTTTGGCTCTTGGGTGAAGTGACCTAAGGACTTATGATGCCAATTTCTCATACGTTGGTGCCCCGAAGAGACTGTCCCATAGTGCCTGCTAACGAGACCCAGGAAGCAGATGAGATCATTCCTTTCTGTAGAATTCTTTCTACAGAAATGTCATGTAGTATGACATACACACGTGAAACACTTCTAGGTATAATCTTGTCATTTTATTTATTATCATGTAACTCCAAATTCATCCTTTTTGCCAGCTCCATGAAAATGGAGCCAGGCCCTTTAAATACCCTTCCTTTGCCAGCTGGTACAATGTTATGCCAGAGGAGGATGATGGAGAGGCATTGCAGGAGGAAAGGGTTTTGCTTCCTGGTTCTGGTGTGCCAGCTTAGCAAGCTGCTACTGTGTGGACAGCTTCCGAAAGCACGGGCAGCTTCCGCAGCACGTGACTTCTGCAGCGTGCAGAGCTTCTCCCGCACCAGACTCTTAAAATGCATGGGAGCCTGCAGCACCTAGTGGCCAGCAGCCTCTGGAAGACCCCTCAGGTGGTTTTGCTGCAAAGTGCCTCTGGCGAGACACTTTCCTATGACCAGCTTTCCTCAGCACTCTCAAGGGTGGATTTCTCGCTAGTTCCAGAGGGGGAGTTTCCAGCAAGTTCCACTGGACTGGCATCACATGAGTTCTCATCCATCCAGTCAACCATGCTGAGCCCTCTCCAACATGGTCTAGATCTCAGCTTTGAGGGGTGCGAGCTCTCCCTTGGGCATGTGTCTCAGCCCCAAGGGTAGTGGCTACTCCTTACATCTGCTCTCCCTGTGTTCCTTAGACTCACTTCTTACTACCAATCCCTTATTAATTCTAACAGAATTGGAGTAACAATTCTTTTTTTTAAATTAGTTAAGTATTTTATACATATTAGTGTATATATGTCAATCCCAAGCTCCCAGTTCAACCCCCACCCACTTTCCCCCTTGGTGTCCATACATTTGTTATCTCCATCTGTGTCTCTTTCTGCTTTGCAAACCGGTTCATCTGTACTATTTTTCTAGATTCTACATATATGCGTTAATATACGATATTTGCTTCTCTCTTTCTGACTTACTTCACTCTGTATGACAGTCTCTAAGTCCATCCACGTCTTTACAAATGACCCAATTTCGTTCCTTTTTATGGCTGAGTAATATTCCATTGTATATATGTACCACATCTTCTTTATCCATTCATCTGTTGATGGGCATTTAGGTTGCTTCCATGACCTGGCTATTGTAAATAGTGCTGCAATGAACATTCGGGTGCATGTGTCTTTTTGAATTATGGTTTTCTCTGGGTATATGCCCAGGAGTGGGATTGTTGGGTCATATGGTAATTCTATTTTTAGTTTTTTAAAGAACCTCCATACTGTTCTCCAAAGTGGCTGTGTCAATTTACATTCCTACTAACAGTTGAAGAGGGTTCCCTTTTCTCCACACCCTCTCCAGCATTTGTTGTTTGTAGATTTTCTGTTGATGCCCATTCTAACCAGTGTGAGCTGATACCTCATTGCAGTTTTGATTTGCATTTCTCTAATAATTAGTGATGTTGAGCAGCTTTTCATGTGCCTCTTGGCCATCTGTATGTCTTCTTTAGAGAGATGTCTATTTAGGTCTTCTACCCGTTTTATGATTGGGTTGCTTGCTTTTTAATAGTGAGCTACATGAGCTCTTTGTATATTTTGGAGATTAATCCTTTGTCCATTGATTCGTTTGCAAATATTTTCTCTCATTCTGAGGGTTGTTTTTTCATCTTGTTTGTAGTTTTCTTTGCTGTGCAAAAGCTTTTAAGTTTCATTAGGTCCCATTTGTTTATTTCTGTTTTTATTTCCATTACTCTAGGCGGTGGGTCAAAAAAGATCTTGCTGTGATTTATGTCAAAGAGTGTTGTCCCTATGTTTTCCTCTAAGGGTTTTATAGTGTCTGGTCTTACATTTAGGTCTTTAATCCATTTTGAGTTTATTTTTGTGTATGGTGTTAGGGAGTGTTCTAATTTCATTCTTTTACATGTAGCTGTCCAGTTTTCCCAGCACCACGTATTGAAGAGACTGTCTTTTCTCCATTGTATATCCTTGCCTCCTTTGTCATAGATTAGTTGACCATAGGTGCGTAGATTTATCTCTGGGCTTTCTGTCCTGTTCCATTGATCTATATTTCTGTTTTTGTGCCAGTACCATATTGTCTTGATTACTGTAGCTTTGTAGTATAGTCTGAAAACAGGGAGTCTGATTCCTCCAGCTCCATTTTTTCCCCTCAAGACTGCTTGGCTATTCGGGATCTTTTGTATCTCTATACAAATTTTAAGACTTTTTGTTCTTGTTCTGAAAAAAATGCCAATGGTAATTTGATAGGGATTGCATTGAATCTGTAGATTGCTTTGAGTAGTATAGTCATTTTCACAATATTGATTCTTCCAATCCAAGAACATGGTATATGTCTCCATCTGTGTCATCTTTGATTTCTTTCATCACTGTCTTACAGTTTTCTGAGCACAGGTCTTTTACCTCCTTAGGTAGATTTATTCCTAGGTATTTTTTCTTTTTGTTGCAATGGTGAATGGGATTGTTTCCTTAATTTCTCTTTCTGATCTTTCATTGTTAGTGTATAGGAATGCAAGAGATTTCTGTGCATTAATTTTGTATCCTGCAACTTTACCAAATTCATTGATTAGCTCTAGTAGTTTTCTGGTGGCATCTTTAGCATTCTCTATGTATAGTATCGTGTCATCTGCAAACTGTGACAGTTTTACTTCTTCTTTTCCAGTTTGTATTCCTTTTATTTCTTTTCCTTCTTTGATTGCCATGGCTAGGACTTCCAAAACTATGTTGAATGATAGTGGCGAGAGTGGACAACCTTGTATTGTTCCTGATCTTAGAGGAAAGACTTTCAGTTTTTCACCATTGAGAGTGATGTCTGCTGTGGGTTTGTCATATATGGCCTTTGTTATGTTGAGGTAGGTTCCCTCTATGCCAACTTTCTGGAGAGTTTTTATCATAAATTGGTGTTGAATTTTGTCAGAAGCTTTTTCTGCATCTGTTGAGATGATCATATGGTTTTTATTGTTCAATTTTGTTAATATGGTATATCACATTGATTGATTTGCATATATTGACGAATCCTTGCATCCCTGGGATAAATCCCACTTGATCATAGTATATGATCCTTTTAATATGTTTTTGGATTCTATTTGCTAGTATTTTGTTGAGGATTTTGCATCTATATTCATCAGTGATGTTCATCTGTAATTTTCTTTTTTAGTAGTATTTCTGTCTGGTTTTGGTATCAGGGTGATGGTGGCCTCGTAGAATGAGTTTGGGAGTGTTCCTTCCCTTACAATTTTTTGCAAGAGTTTGAGAAGGATAGGTGTTAGCTTTTCTCTAAATGTTTGATAGAATTCACCTGTGAAGCCATCTGGTCCTGGACTTTTGTTTGTTGGAAGAATTTTAATCACAGTTTCAATTTCATTACTTGTGATTGGTCTGTTCATATTTTCTATTTCTTCTCAGTTCAGTCTTGGAAGGTAATACCTGTCTAACAATTTGTCCATTTCTTCCAGGTTGTCCATTTTATTGGCATAGTGTTGCTTGTAGTAGTTTCTTATGATGCTTTGTATTTCTGTGGTGTCCATTGTAAATTCTCCTTTTTCATTTCTAATTTTATTGATTTGAGCCCTCTCCCTTTTTCTTAATGGGTCTGGCTAAAGGCTTCTCAATTTGTTTATCTTCTCAAAGAACAAGCTTTTAGTTTTATTGATCTTTGCTATTGTTTTCTTTGTTTCTATTTCATTTATTTCTGCTCTGATCTTTATGATTTCTTTCCTTCTACTAAATTTGGGTTTTGTTTGTTCTTCTTTCTCTAGTCCCTTTAGGTGTAACGTTAGATTGTGTTTTTGAGATTTTTCTTGTTTCTTGAGGTAGGATTGTATTACTATAAACTTTCCACTTAGAACTGCTTTTTCTGCATCCCCATAGGTTTTTTTTTTAACATCTTTATTGGAATATAATTGCTTTACAGTGGTGTGTTAGTTTCTGCTATAAAACAAAGTGAATCAGCTTTATATAAACATATATCCCCATATCTCCTCCCTCTTGTGTCTCCCTCCCACCTTCCCTATCCCACCCCAATAGGTGGACACAAAGCACTGAGCTGATCTCCCTGTGCTATGTGGCTGCTTCCCTCTAGCTATATCCCACAGGTTTTTGTTTTATGTGTTTTTTTTGTGGTATGCAGGCCTCTCACTGTTGTGGCCTTTCCCGTTGCGGAGCACAGACTCTGGTTGCACAGGCTCAGTGGCCATGGCTCACGAGCCTAGCCGCTCCGCGGCATGTGGGATCTTCCTGGACCAGGGCAGGAATCCGTGTCCACGGCATGGGCAGGCGGACTCTCAACCACTGCGCCACCAGGGAAGCCCTATCCCATAGGTTTTTGATCATCGTGTTTACATTGTCATTTGTCTCTAGGTATTTTTTTATTTCCTCTTTGATTTCTTCAGTGATCTCTTGGTTATTTAGTAATGTATTGTTTAGCCTCCATGTGTTTGTGATTTTTACATTTTTTTCCCCTGTAATTGATTTCTAATCTCATAGGGTTGTGGTTGGAAAAGATGATTGATATGGTTTCATTTTTCTTAAATTTACCAAGGCTTGATTTGTGACCCAAGATGTGATCTATCCTGGAGAATGTTCCTCGTGCACTTGAGAAGGAAGTGTATTCTGCTGTTTTTGGATGGAATTGCCTATAAATATCAATGAAATCTATCTGGTCTATTGTGTCATTTAAAGCTTGTGTTTCCTTATTAATTTTCTGTCTGGATGATCTGTCCTTTGGTGTAAATGAGGTGTTAAAGTCCCCCACTATTATTGTGGTACTGTCGATTTCCTCTTTTATAGCTGTTAGCAGTTGCCTTATGTATTGAGGTGCTCCTATGTTGGGTGCATATATATTTATAATTGTTCTATCTTCTTCTTGGATTGATCCCTCGATCATTATGTAGTGTCCTTCCTTGTAACATTCTTTATTTTAAAGTCTATTTTATCTGATATGAATATTGCTACTCCAGCTTTCTTTTGATTTGCATGGAATATCTTTTTCCATCCCTTCACTTTCAGTCTGTATGTGTCCCTAAGTCTGAAATGGGTCTCTTGTAGACAGCATATATATGGGTCTTGTTTTTGTATCCATTCAGCCAGTCTGTGTCTTTTGGTTGGTGCATTTAATCTATTTACATTTAAAGTGATTATCGATATGTATGTTCCTAGTACCATTTTCTTAATTGTTTTGGGTTTCTTTTTGTAGGTCCTTTTCTTCTCTGTGTTTCCTACTTAGAGAAGTTCCTTTAGCATTTGTTGTAGAGCTGGTTTGGTGGTGCTGAATTCTTGTAGCTTTAGCTTGTCTGTAAAGCTTTTGATTTCTCTGTCAAATCTGAATGGGATCCTTGCCGGGTAAAATAATCTTGGTTGTAGGTTCTTCCCTTTCATTACCTTATATATATTGTGCCGCTCCCTTCTGGCTCTGATGAGAAATCAGCTGTTAACCTTATGGGAGTTCCCCTATATGTTATTTGTCATTTTTCCCTTGTTGCTTTCAATAATTTTTCTTTGTCTTTAAGTTTTGTCAGTTTGATTACTATGTGTCTCAGTGTGTTTCTCCTTGGGTTTATCCTGCCTGGGACTCTCTGCACTTCCTGGACTTGGGTGGCTATTTGCTTTCCCATGTTAGGGAAGTTTTCAAGTACAATCTCTTCAAATATTTTCTCGGGTCCTTTCTCTCTTCTCCTTCTGGGACCCCTGTAATGCAAATCTTGGTGCATTTAATGTTGTCCCAGAGGTCTCTTAGGCTGTCTTCATTTCTTTTCATTCTTTTTTCTTTATTCTGTTCTGCAGCAGTGAACTCCACCGTTCTGTCTTCCAGGTCACTTATCTGTTCTTCTGCCTCAGTTATTCTGCTATTGATTCCTTCTAGTGTATTTTTCATTTCAGTTATTATATTGTTCATCTCTGTTTGTTTGTTCTTTAATTCTGCTAGGTGTTTGTTCTTTAATTCTTCTAAGTGTTTGTTAAACATTTCTTGCATCTTCTCAATCTTTGTCTCCATTCTTTTTCCGAGGTCCTTGATCATCTTCATTATCATTATTCTGAATTTTTTTTGTGGAAGGTTGCCTATCTCCACTTCATTTAGTTGTTTTTCTGGGGTTTAATCTTGTTCCTTCATCTGGTACATAGTCATCTGCCTTTTGATTTTGTGTATCTTTCTGTGAATGTGGTTTTCATTCCATAGGCTGCACATTGTAATTCTTCTTGCTTCTGCTGTCTGCCCTCTGGTGGATGAGGCTATCTAAGTGGCCTGTGCAAGCTTCCTGATGGGAGGGATTGGTGATGGGTAGACCTGGGTGTTGCTCTTTTGGGAAGAGCTCAGTAAAACTTTAATCCACTTGTCTGCTGATGGGTGGGGCTGAGTTTCCTCCCTGTAGGTTGTTTGTCCTGAGGTGACCCAGCACTTGGCCTACCTGGCTCTTTGGTGGGGCTAGTGGTGGACTCTGGAAGGGCTCATGCCAAGGAGTACTTCCCAGAACTTCTGCTGCCAGTGTCCGTGTCCCTGTGGTGAGCTACAGGAGACCCTCCAACACTAGCAGGTAGGTCTGGATCAGTCTCCTATGGGGTCACTGCTCCTTCCCCTGGGTCCTGATGTGCACACTACTTTGTGTGCCCTCCAAGAGTGGAGTCTCTGTCTCCCCCAGTCCTGTCGAAGTCCTGCAATCAAATCCTGTTAGCCTTCAAAGTCTGATTCTCTGGCAATTCTTCCTCCCATTGCCAGACCCCCAGGTTGAGAAGCCTGATGTGGGGTTCAGAACCTTCACTCAGTGGCTGGACTTCTGTGGTATAAGTGTTCTCCAGTTTGTGAGTCACCCACCCAGTGGTTATGGGATTTGATTTTATTGTGATTGCACCCCTCCTACCATCTCATTACAGCTTCTCCTTTGTCTTTAAATGGGGGGCATCTTTTCTGGTGAGTTCCAGTGTCTTCCTGTCGATGATTGTTCAGCAGTTAGTTGTGTTTCTGGTGCTCTCGCAAGAGGGAGTGCACACACCTCCTTCTACTCCGCCATCTTGAACCAATCTTGGAGTAGCAATTCTTTATATTAAACTTCCCCTGTTCAAATAATTATGTGGTTTCAGTACCCTGTTTGGACTCAGAACGATATATACAATGAATAACTAGTTTAATTTCCAGTTCACCATTGGAAATTATACCAATTTACCATTTTACGAGTTTTCATTTCCTTAGTCCTTTGAATTGAAGATTTTTAATGATTGCCTATTTGATGAGTTTGAAATTATATCTCCTTGAAGATTTAATATGTTTTTTTCTTGATCATAAGCCCGTTTTGACCAATCTCTTAAAATAGTATCTGTACTATGTTTTCATATACCAAGTGGAGGTCTGCCTCCTCTGGGTTCTACATGATCATCCCCTAGATGGTATGCTAACAGAGTACCTTGAAGCAGTAAGGCATTTTCTTCGTAAACTAAAGATTCAAAGCCCAAATCTGATTGCCATGCCAGACTCTTAGATTCCTATGCCTATATTTTAAAAACCTCAGTTTCCCATGTTAACATTTTCTCACATTAGCTGTAGCACATGTACACTTTCCCCATATGTTTGTATGTATGTTTTTATATGCATTATATGAATATATACATATATATTATACACAGTTTATTATTTTTTTTGGAATAATTTGAGAGTAAGATACAGATATCATACCCCTTTATCCCTAAATATTTCAATTTGTATAACTTAAAAACAAAAACAATATCATCTATGATCATGGTTCAGTTTGTTTATAAAATAGAGGAAATTTAACAGAAATAAATTTCATTTTATAATATATGGTCAATATTTAATTAGTCCAGTTTTTTTCCCTTACCCAGGATCTGATATAGGATCATGAATGGCATTTGGTTATAATGTCTCTTTATTCTTTAATCTGGAGCGGGCTTTCCATCTCTCTTTATATTTCACAACACTGATATTTTTGAAAAATATGCATTAGTTGTTTTATACATTGTTCCTCAATTTGAGTATGTCTGATGTTTCCTTATTATTAGATGAAGGTTAGACATTCTTGACAGAAATTATATTATCTTCTTTCCAGTGATTTGTATCATAGGGCACATGGTATCAGTTTCTCCCGATATTGGTGATGTGGACTTTGATCTCTTAAAGTGGTATCTGTCAGTTTCTCCATGTAAAGTTATTATTCCTCCCCTTTGTAATTAATAAGTAATCTATGGGGAAATACTCTGAGACTATGTACTTATCTTGTTTCTCCCCTTCCCCAATATCATTTTTTATATCTCCCTCCTCCCACAGTGAGAACCCTAGTAACCAACAAAATGAATATCTTTACTCATTTGCTGTATCTTATAAATACATGCAATGTAGTTTTATAATTGACACGCTAATGCCACTAACAGTAACAAACTAGTTACTGAGTAAAGTTCAGAAATTCTTTACAGTCCTTTTTTCAATAGACCATGTACTATTGAAGATGTATAGAGTACTGTGCTCAAAGTTACTTGAATTATGGGTTTTTTTCCATGTGATTATTTTATTATTTTGGTTTATATTTAGGCTTATTTGTTTCTGTTTACATACTAGTTAGTGATTTACCTTTTTGTCCTTTTAAGTTTAATTTTATCGTTTGAATATTTAAAATATTGAATGGCTTACCCTACTCCTATCAACCTCTAAAGAAAACCAATTTTATAAGTTTATGGTTTATTCTTTCAGTGTTTCTTGTTGCAAAAATAAGCAGATATGTGTATGTTATTTTTCTTCTTATACAAAAGGTAGTATACTATACAAACTCTTTTGCACTTTGCATTTTTCATTTAACTGTGTTTCATAGAAATTTATATAGGTTCATAGGGCTCTTCCTCACTCTTTACAGCCTCACAGTTCTCCATTGTGTGGATGTATGATAGTTTATTCAGCCGTTCTCTCTGTATGGTCATTTAGGTCATTTCAGTATTTTCCAATTACAGACAATGTTGCAACAAGTAATATTGTACTCATACATTTTTGATATTTTGAGGTGTAACTTTGGGGTAAGTTCCTAGAAGTGGTATTTCTGAATCAAAGCAGAAATGCATAAGAAATTGTTTTTTGTTTTTGATTTTTTAGATGAGGCCACATTCTCCTCTACAAAGCTTATACTATTTTGCATTCTCGTGAGGAATACATGAGAGTGTCTTAGGCCCATATTTGAGGCATGTACTTTTCTATCACCTGAAAAATCTAGTCTATTTGTTAAAGAAGGCCAAGAAAGGAAGTTGGGATAGGAGACACCTTGTCATGTCTCCACTGGGAATACTGAGAAACGATTGGAACAGAGAAGAGAGTCAGAAATAGACCAATGTGTTTGTTGAGTAAAACATAAATGTGACATTTGAAACCTGTGTGGAAAGGATACATTTTTCAACAAATGTTATTGACTAAGTGGTTAATCATTTGGGGGAAAAAATTTTGTCAACTAGCAATTGCAGAATGTGCTATTCAGATGAACCTGGATCAACTCCTGATGGAAATAACTGAAGAGCTTGGATAAAATGTAAAAAATACCTCCCTGAAAGCATAGAAGACATGATGAGACAGTAAAAAATTTCTAGGCCCAAACTGAAAGAAATAAGAACCAAGATTAGTCCCATTAACTCAAAAGTGCCTTGGCCTTTAGGGCATTTTCTGATTCTTGAAAGCTAGAAGCTTAGTTTTGACAACACATAGGGTGAGGGGAAGGGAAATCAAAACCTATTACTCATCCAAGATAGGCATTCTTCCTACAATAAGCTGGCACTTCACAGGGCTACACCATCAAGGTAAAGGTGAACTAGAAATTAAAACAAAACAAAACAAAACTCTGAAATAGACTTAAAGCTCAAATTAAAATTACTCGAAGTGGTTGAATACAGCCCTAGTCTGGCAGTGCCCCCAAGTGTCTGATAGAAGCAAATGTAAATCCTCTGGAAGAAGGTACAGGCCTCAGATTATTTCCACAAAGATTTTGCAAATATAATGTCCAGCACATAATAAATAATGAAGAGGAATATAAGGAAATGAAGCTCTGTGACTGAGAACCAACAGAAAAAACAAACAACAGAAACAGATGCACAAAGACTTCAGATTTTACAATTATCACACAGTATAAAATAACAATGCTCACTATGCTTAAAGAAATTTTTAAAAGGCTTAGAGATATCAGTAAAGAAGATAAAGTTATAATAAATGATATTTCAGATTCAAAAAAGGACAAATAGAATTTCTAGAAATTAAAAATATAAGCAAAATTAAAACTAGTCACCAGTCTCACACCATATACAAAAATTAACTCAAGATGGATCATAGACCTACATATAAAAGTCAAATCCATAATGCTTTTAGAGGAAAACATATAACAATATCTTTGTGATTTGGTGGTACACAAAGTTTTCTTAGGTCATAGGAAGTAATAAGCATAAAAGAAAAAAATGACCAAGTTAAAAATAACTGTTTGTTCAAAAGACATTGTAAAAATAAATAGACAAGTTACAAACTGGGGGAAAAATATTTGCAAAGCATATATAAGATTGGTAATCAGCATCTATAAATAACATTTACAAGTAATAATGAAAAGGTAATCAACTCAATTTTTTAAATAGACAAAGGGTTTGAGAAAAAGACAGCTAAGGAAAGGAGATAGCAACTTAGAATATTTATTTAACACCAAAGGAAACTTATACATATACAAAGGAATGAAGAGCAATAGAAATTGTAAATATGCCAATAAATATAAAAGTCCTTTTCTAATTTTCAGTGTTCCTAAATGATAAAGTTAAAGCAAAAATAATAATAATGTATTATGACATTTCTAATAGGCAAAAATTAAATGTATGAAAATAATAATAAAAAGGACAGAAAAGGACATGGAAGTGTACTGTTTTAAGATTCTTACATTAATTGGTATAATATTATTTGAAGGAAGACTGTGGAAATAAAAAGATGCATATAGTAATTTATAGAACAACCACTTAAAAATAAAGTGAAAAGATAGAGATAATAAGCCAAGTGTATGTAAAACAGAACAGTGAAAATGCAAAAGAAGACAGGAAAAGAAGAAAAAAGGCAAAGAACAGATAGAACAAAAAAGAAAAGAAAGAATATCATTGTAGAATAAAAGTCATTGTGTTGACCACATTAAATGTAAATGATCTAAGCACTGCAATAAAAGGCAGAAAATTTCTTACTGGTTAGAAAGCAAGAGCCAATTATATACTGTCTGCAAAACAAAACACTTTAAATATAAAGATACAGATAGGTTAAAATTTTAAAAAACTTGCAAACACTAATCGTGAGAAAGATGGAGAAGCAATACTAATATCAGAAAAAATACATCACAGAACAAAGAATATTAACAAAGATAGAGGTACATTTCAAACTGGTAAAAGGAGCAAGGTATCAAAAATATGTACATATCTCAAATGTGTATATATATAGAATAATGAGCTTAAAATATATAAAGCCAAAACTGACAGATATAAAAGGATAAATAGACAAAAACACATGAAAGTTGAAAACTTTAATACTATTTCAGTAATTGATAGATTAAATAGAGATAAAATTAGCAAGAATATAGTGGAGTTGAACATCACTGTCAACCAACTTGACCTAATTGGTATTTAGAATACACTATATCAAACAAAGGCAGAATATACATTCTTTTCCATGTACAAGAAATACTTATTAAAATAGATGATACGCTAAAAAAAGTTTAGTGTATAAACACATAAAAAAAGTTTCTATGTATTTAAATAGACTGGGGACATACATAGTATGTTAGCTAACACTATGATGGTAATGGTAATCACTTTGCAATATATGTTTATCACACCAACATGCTGTAAACCTTAAACTTACACAGTGTTATATGTCAATTATATCTCAATAAAATTTTTTTAAAAAGCATACATGATATGTTCTCTAACAGTAATGAGATTAAATTAGAAATCAGTAACAGAAATGTGTGGAAAATTCCAAATTTTTGGAAATAACACACAAATAACCCATGGTGAAAAATAAATCACAAGAGAAATTAAAATATATTTTAACTGAATTTTTAAAATGTAAATACAACAAACAAGATTTAAAGGATGCAGCTAAGACAGTGCTTAGAAAGAGAGAAATAACTTTAAAAGCACATGCCAGAAAAGAAAAAAGCTCTAGTATTGATTATATAAGCTTTTATCCTAAAAAACTAGAGAAAGAATCAATTAAATCAAGAGTAAATTAGCAGGAAGGAAATATCAGTAGTGATCAGAGCAGACACCAGTGATCAAACAACAAAGAAAATTAATGAAACAAAAGTTAGTACTTTAAAAAGACCAATAAAATTTATAAACAGCTACTTAGACTGAACAAGAAAATAAGAGAAATCACAAGATAAATTAAAATTACCAATATCAGAAATAAAAGAGAGAAAATCATTACAGATCCCACAGATATTTTAAAAATCTTAAGGGAATATTATGAGCCATCTTAAGAGAATAAATTTGATAATTATATACAATGAATGAATTCCATGAAAGATACAAATTACCAAATCTGACTCAAGAAGAAATAGAAATTCTAAATAGCTCTCTATTTGTTAAAGATATCAAACAATAATTTCAAAATTTTCAGCCAAAACTCTGGGCCAGATAGCTTCACTGGTAAATCCTATCAAACATTTAAACATTTAAAAAGAAATAATATAATTGTAGACAAATTTATTCAAAAAACAAAGAGGAAGGACCACATCTCAACTCATATTATGAGCACAGCATTTCCCTGACACTGAACCAAAGATATTACCAGTAAAGAAAACTACATACTGATATTCCTAGTAAGCATAAGCCAAAAAATAAGAATTAAAATCTTTAATAAAAATATTAGCAAATCAAAAAAAAAGATACATAACATAATAATACATCACTTCACAAATTACAGTTTATCTCAGGAACGCAAGGCTGGTTTAATATTCAAAATTCAGTCAAGGTAATTCACCACATTAACAAAATAAACAAGAAAAAAATTGTATGATCAGCTCAATAGATACAGAGAGGCATTTGCGAAAATTCAACACCCATTTTATTAGGAAAAATAAAACTCTTGGCAAGTTAGAAATGAGAGGGAACTTCTTAAAATTAATAAAAAGTTCCCATAAAAACTGTACAACTAATAGCATATAATATGCTAAAAGACTGAATGCCTTTCTTCTAAAACCATAGACAAGGCAAAGCTCTGTACACTTGCCATTGTTGATCAATAATATATTAGTTTGATAAGCTAATTCTAAAATTTGTATGAAGATACAAAGGACTGAGAGTAGCCAAAATAATTTGAAAAAGAAAAAGGAAAATAGAGGGTTTTTACTTCCTGGTTTCAAGATTTAATAGCTAAATTAATCAAAATAGGGAGGATTTGTGTAACGGTTGAGGTATAGTTTAGCAGAACAGAAGGTAGAGTCCAGAAGGAGATCTTACATATCTGATTACTTGATAAGGTCCTAAAGTAGTTCCTAAAAGTAGTTCAATGGAGAAAGGATAATCTTTTTAAGAAATGGTGTTGAAAACATTGAAAATCCAGGTGGAAAAATATTAACCTTGATCTTATCTTCTAACACACACAGATATTAACTTGAAATAGATCATAGGAAAACCCCAAAGCATAAAACTTATGAAGGAAAACATAACTTAAAGTCTTCATGATCTTGGGATAAGCAAAGGTGTCATTTACATGACATAAAACCCACTAACCACAAAATAAAAAATAATAATTTAAACTTCATTAAAACTAAAATCTTCTGATCCTCAAAAAACATCATTAAAATTACTTCCAATTCTGCTAAGGCAATATAAGCTCCCTAAAAATCCATTCTTCCCATGATAATAAACCATAAACAAAATATTAAAAACAACTATCTGAGAACTCTGAAGAGTTGAATAAAAAAAGCAGGCAGATATGGAGAAGAATCAAACTTACAGAAGTGACTGGCATGAGGTGGGGAGTTTACTATGGTTTTGGGGGTGAGTTCACTTGTGGCAGTTGCAGTTATTGTTGCTGTTGTTATTGGTGTTTTTTGCAGCTTTCCCAAGATAGACTCAGAGTCATGCAATAGTGAGAGTAGCTAGATTTCCTAGAGAAACCCTGACATACTTCTTGGTAAGGGAAATATGGAAATTAGGCTAGGCAAGCTGCAGAGTGAAGAAAAATTTTAAACAAGAGAGAGCTGGAGAAGAGGGAGTCATCTAATTTTGCTTATGAACACACACAAAGACTCTGCCAATCCCCAGAACCATGTATACATGGAACAGACTCAAAACCTCACAACAGAAGCTCAGAGAAATAAATTGAGATTTGTTCCACCACTCAAAGAAGATTAAAAAGGTTACCATGAACCCAACTGGGTTAATTGCCTGCTAAAACAAAAACGTCAATATTCTCCAGAGAATTATAATAGAACCCCAAATCTAGACATCATACAAGTCACAACATCCAGGATACAATCCAAATTTACTTGTCATAAAAGTAACTAGGAAAATATGAACCATTCTCAGGGGAAAAGACAATCCACAGATGCCAACTCTAAAATTATCAAGTTATCAAAGTTATCAGATAAGGACTTTACTAATAGCTATTATAACTTTCAATGACGTAAAGATGAACATACCTGAAATGAATGAAATAAAGAAAATATCAGTAGAGAAATATATTACAAAATATAATAATATGGAAAGTTTTAGAATTGAAACATATAACAACGGAAATAAAATTTTCACTGGATAGACTCAATAGCAGAATATAGATGACCAAAAAAAAAAAAAAGAGCTAGTGAACTTTAAATCAGATCAATAGAAATTTTCTAACATGAAGAACAAAGAGAAAAAAGTTAAAAGAGAAAGAGCTTCAGGAAACTGTGGGAAAATATCAAACAGTCTAATGTACATGTAATTGGAATCCAAGAAGAATAAAAGATTGGGACAGAAAAATATTTGAAGCAATAATTGTCAAAAATAACCTAAATTTTGTGGAAGAGATAAATTAACAGATTCAGGAAGCTCAGAGAACTCCAAACAGCATAACTTCAAAGAAAATCATGGCTAAGAACAAAAATAACAAATATTGGCAATGATGTGGAGAAAAGGGAACACTCCTACACTATTGGTGAGAATGTAAGTTGGTGCAGCCACTGTGGAAAACAGTATGGAGGTTTCTCAAAAAACTAAAGATAAAACCACCATATGACCTAGCAATTCCACTCCTGAGCATATATCCAAAAAAACACAAAAGTACTAATTCAAAAAGATATATGCACCCAATGTTCATAGAAGCATTATTTATTATTGCCAAGACATGGAAGCAACCTAAGTGTCCATCAACAGATAAATGGATAAAGAAGATGGAATACTACTCAGCCATAAAAAAGAATGAAATTTTGCCATTTGCAGCAACATGGATGGACTTGGAGGGCATTATGCTGTGTGAAATAGTAAGAGAAAGGCAAATACTGTATGATATCACTTGTATGTTGAATCTATAAACTACAACAAACTAGTGAATATAACAAAAAAGAAGCAGGCTCACAGATACAGAGAACACACTAGTGGTTACCAGTGGGGGATGTAATTATAGGGGTGAGGGAGTGGGAGGTACAAACTTTTGGGTGTAATGTAGTCTCAAGGATGTATTGCACAACACAGGGAATATAGCCAATGTTTTGTAATAACTGCAAATGGAAAGTAACATTTAAAAACTCTATAACATTTTTAAAAAATAAAAAAAAGCATGGCTAGACACATCATAAACTGCAGAAAGACTAAAGATTTTTTTTAATCTTAAGAAAAGTTATAAAAAAATGACTCATACAGAGTAGCAATGATTTGAATGACTGCAGATTTATCATCAGATACCATGGAGGCCAGTGACATGAAACAACATCTTTGAAGTGCTGAAAGGAAAAAATTTATCAACCCAAAGTTTTATATCCAGCCAAAATATCCCTCAGAATTAAGGCAAGATAAAGACATTTTCATATAAAGAAAACTAAAATAATTTCTTGCCAACAGCCCTACACTATAAAAAATGCTAAAAGAAGGCCTCCAGGCTGAAGCAAATGGTGCTAGAAAGAAATTTTGATTTCAGATCAAATAACAAACATCAGAAATGCTAAATATCTGAATAAATATGAGTCTTTTTTTCCCCTCTTGAGTGTTTTAAAATACATATGACTTTTTAAAACAAAATTTTAATATTCTCATGCATTGTTTTCAATGTATATCAATATAATGATATCTCTAACATAAGGATGGCAGGGGGAGGGTAAGCAGTCTATATTGTAGAAAGGTTTTTATATTTTACATGAAACTGTTAGTGTCATATTAGCTTTAGATAGACTATGAAAGGTGATAGATAGATAGGTAGATAGAGTAATTCCTAGATCAATTCCTTAAAAAAATGAAAAAAAGTGTATCTTAAAAACCAGTAGATAAAATGGAATACTGAAAAAAATAGTGAAATAATCCAAAATCAGGCAGGAAAGGGGGAAGAGCAGGACAAAATAACAGTGAGAAAAAAAACAGAAAACAATAAGCTGGCTGACTAAATCCATCCTTATCAGTAATTGTATTAAATGTTAATTGGAGGGCTTCCCTGGTGGTGCAGTGGTTAAGAATCTGCCTGCCAATGCAGGGTTCAAGCCCTGGTCTGGGAAGATGCCACATGCAGTGAAGCAGCTAAGCCCATGTGCCACAACTACATAGCCTGCGCTCTAGATCCTGCAAGCCACAACTACTGAAGCCCATGCAGCTAGAGCCCATGCTCCATAATAAGAGAAGCCACCGCAATGAGAAGCCTGCGCACCACAAGAGTGGCCCCTGCTCTTTTCAACCAGAGAAAAGCCTGCATGTAGCAACGAAGACCCAACGCAGCCACAAATAAAATAAATAAAATAAATAAATTTAAATTCAAAAAAATGTTAATTGGAGCCTGCACACTCCCAATTAAAAGAAAGATATTGACAGATTGGACAAAAAAAAAAATTAGGTCCTGCCTTTAAGAAGAAGTGAACTACTGATAACTGCAATATATATGCATATAAAACATATAAAAACATTTTGCTGAGTAATAAAAGCCAAACACAAAATATGTCATTTATATAAAATTTTAGACTAGGCAAAACTAATCTAAAATGACAGCATGTCAGTGGTTGCCTACAGTCAGGAAGTAAGAGGTGATAAAACTTTATGTGTGATAGAAATATTATATTTATATAATATTAATATATATTATATATAATATATTATATATATTATATAACATATTATTATAATTATTAGTATATTATTATATATAATATAATATATAATATATATTATATATAATATATTTATATTATTAAATATTATATTTGATTTGGGTGATGACTAAAAGGTATGCACATTTGTCAAACTCATTAAAACTGTAAACTTAAGATGGATGCATTTTATTTTATATAAATTATCCTCAATAAACTTGAATCAAAACATTAAAACATAAGTTAGAATTTAGTTATATGACCTTTAAGTTTTTTAATATGTATATGTTTATATATATTTTCATTTTGAAAGAAAGAAATTAGTTTAATTCTACTCCTCCTTCTGCCCTGTGCTACACAAAAATATGTTGAACTCAGTAGTCTAGTCCTTGGGAAAATAACACTTTCTTCTTACTGTTTTGGAAAACATAGCTCATCAGAGGGAAAAAGCTTATGCCATGGCTTCAAATTTGGATTTAAATCCCATCTGATATTTAGTATATATCTCTTGATAAATCCCTTGTTCCTTTGGAGTTGCTCTCTTCTGCCATTAAAATGGCTGTAATACCTGTCTTGCTGGGCTGCCAGAAGTAAACAAGACGTGGTGTGTAAAGTACCTGGCACAGATAGGAAACTGGAAAGAAATGGTTGCCCCCTTTTTTAGAAGAATCATGGATCCTAGATTTTTTTAAATAAATTTATTTATTTTATTTTTGGCTGCGTTGGGTCTTTGTTTCTGTGCACGGGCTTTCTCTGGTTGCGGCGATCGGGCTTCTCATTGCCGTGGCTTCTCTTGTTGCAGAGCATGGGCTCGGTGTGCAGGCTTCAGTAGTTGTGGTGCACAGGCTTAGTTGCTCTGCGGCATGTGGGATCTTCCCGGACCAAGGATCTAACCTGTGTGCCCTGCATTGGCAGGTGGATTCTTAACCACTGTGCCACCAGGAAAGCCCCACAGGTCCTAGATTTTTAAAAACAAGCCTAATTCCAAGTGTTCCATTGAACCTGTAATCTCATGTATACTTCTCATACTATGCATTCTGGAGTGTTTGTTAAAAAAAATAGGTGACTGTGTTTTTAAAGGAAAAAATATATGGTTTATTTTAGTTGTCACTAAGTTTAAAAGACTGCAGGTCACTTAGTCAACAATATCTATTGACTACCCATTATGTGTCAGGCACTTTTTTAGTCTCTGGGGTTACTGTTGGGAAGGGGGTTGATAGGGAATAACTAAAATGTTTTTATTTAGTTAGTGATATATATATAGATAGATAGATATAGATATATATACACAGTAATTGTATGAATGTATATACACACACACAAATGTAGTATAGTGAATTTATACACAATTTTGAAACATTTTGCAGTATTCTGCATGGTAATAAGATTGTAGGGTCCTGCTTCAGCTCTGGCAAAACTGATGTCATACTGGGCAAGTAAACTACATTAGTTTCCTCATCTACAGAACAAGAGATTTGAACTATGTTTCCTTTCAACTCTAAGACTTAGGTATGGAAAAATATCTAAAGTTTTTTTCTGATTTTCAAAATCATTCATTCATATATTATTTTTTCCACTAATTCTGAATGTACATCATTAATCAGTTATAGGTCTATAGGTAAATAAGTTTGGTTTCTGAATTATCTCAAACAAAAACAGAATTTTTATTCATTCACTCATTAAATATTTTCTGAGCACCCTCTGTGTGTAAATAACTATGCCAAGTTCTAAGTATAAAGTGATGATCAAAACAGTCTTGGTCCCTGACCTCATAGAATGTACTAGGTTTAGAGGGTAAGGAAGAAGTTCTCTGATTTGGAAGAAAATAAAAAATTCAATTTTGATAGATTAAATTAGAGACTCCTGATACACATCCCAGTGGAGCTGGCATGTAAGACAAATTAGGGAGACGTCACCAGAGAGATAATATTTAAAACCACGAGACTGGATGTGGTCAGCTTGAGAGAGTATGTACGGTGAGAAGAAAAGAAACCACAGGTCTAAATTTTAAGGAAAGTTAAAAGTTAGAGATTAGGCATAGGAAGAGTTGCTTACAAAGAAGCCTAAGAAGACATGGAAGAGACAGAATGAAAACCAGAGTGTAGCGTATCCCAAAGAGGGGGATGGTTAACTGTATCAAATACAGATTAAGTGAAAGAAGGATCCATTGCATTTGGAAAACCTAACGTGACTGCTACACTTGGCAAACACAGTCTCAGTGGGCTGGTTGAAGCAAGGTTGGAATGTGCTGAGAAGTAACGGAGGGTGCAAAGTTGAGCCTCTGTGTGGACAAGATTAGAGAGAAAAAGCTCTGGTAGTTGAAAGGAAATACAGGCATGCCAGGTTTTGTTGTTTGCTTGCTTCTTAGTGTGACTGTTTTGTTTTCATTTTTATTTTTTAGAATGAGTACTATCAGGGCTGAAGGGAGGTCGAAGATGAACAAGACAGGAGAGAACTGACGAATGAGAATCCGTAGATGGTAAGGAGTGATGTAATCCAAAGGAGAATGGAAAGGTTGGTCTCTGACACTTTTCAAAGGCTGAAAGCAATGGAAGGATGACAGGGCAGACAGGTTTGTAGAAGATGGAGGAAGGAAAAAGAGGTAGTATGGTGGAAAGTTTAGAAGCCAGACTATGAAACCAGTTTCAAACCCAACTCCTTCCACTTACCAGCTTGATCAAATTCTGCTTTCTGGACTTCAATTTCTTCATCTGTGAAATGGATGGGAAGTATTACCTATGTCATAGATTTGTGAATTTTTTTTAATGAGTTAACATTTATAAGAGCACTTTAAGAATATCTGGCACCTACCATGGGCTGTATAGGTGGTAGCTGTGATTATATCATTGTGGGATGATAAAGAAGGTCCTGTTTGATCGTTCCTATTTTATCCAAGAAATGGGATGAATATGAAAACAATGTTAACCTTTCCAAAAGGCAAAGTCATGTAAACAAACAACGAGAACACCTTTTTTTCTGTTAAATTGCTAAAGATTTAAAAGCTATAATACCCACTGTTGGTGATGGTGGGGTGAATCAGGCCTACTCCTCCACATCTGGTGAAAGCATAATGTGTACATCCTCTTCAGGAGGCAATTTGGTTCTATGAATCACAAGATTTTATTATGCCAGTAACACAGAGGTCCTCAGAGGAGGGGTGTGTGCTATAAAGCGGGGGGGGGTGGGGGGGGTGGGGGGGGGGGAAGTCCTGCCACTGAGAAAGCCAGTTAGTTACATTTGACTCCATCCCCAGTCCCTTGATTGATGAAACTTCAGGTCCTTCCCATGGTTCCTGTTAATTCCCAGGTTTATGCCCTGCAGTATAATCGGCCTTAGGCTCCTGTGTTTGTAGGCTGTCTTTGTTTCTCTTTCCAACAATTCGGCTTCTTCACAAGTCCCCAAAAGAAATCCACTCAGAGGGAGGGGGTCGTGTCCTTGGAGTGCACAGTCTCACATCTTATTTCTCTGTCTTATTCTCTGCCCCCAGTGCCCAACCCCCTCTCCCTGACCTGCCATTGCCTCTGGGGGTTCAAAATTCTTCTCTATTGTGCAGAGCACTTCAGCTCTTCTAAGTTTCTATCAGTAATTCCAAAATTGCATAGTAAGCCCTTCAAGGCATCCTGGAGAGTATCCTAAGACCGACTGTTCCTAGAAGCGTTGTCAATGACAAAATTTTGCTACTGCTTCAGCAATTCCATGTCCAGAACTAAGAATAATCAAATACTCGTTTGAGTATTATAACCGCCCAAACATAAACAACTTAAATACTCAACTGAAAGGGTTAAAAATCATGAAATATATCACGTGATGGAGTGTCACACAACTGTTAAAGTACGGTTTGAAAAACACTTAATATGGAGGAAATTTTTGCAACACATTTAAAAAAATACACTGAAGTACTAAGAATAAAACAACCAAAAAGGGGTACACCCTAATTTCCCTTCTCATCAACACTTTAATAAGGAATAATGCATGTATGAGGTTATAAAATTTAAACAGTGCAGAAAGTCACAAAACGAAAAGTGAAAGACCTCATTTCCGTCTTTCCCCTACCGTGACTCTCCAAGTGAACAATTGCTTATTATACTTCCTAATTTTAAAAAGCATAAATCTGCATAAATTCACATCTATCTTTATTTTAATTTTACACAAAAGAGAGCATACAATTTACATAGTTTTATACCTTTTTAATGTTTATGATACATTTTAGAGATCTTTAGCAAATATGTATATGTATAGATACACATTTTTAATATAGCTTTGATAATATTCCACATTATTCCATTGTATCAATATACTCTATCCAGTACCCTATTTTTGGAAACTCTGGTTGCCATATTTTCTTCTAAAAGATTGCTCCAATTTACACTCCAATTTATAGTTTTCCCATATTTTCATTGCATCTGTACCAAGTATCATTAAAATTTACTATATATATATATTTTTTAAAAGCCCAATATAAAAATGTCAGTAAAGTCATTCAGCTACCAGTGAATTAGAGCCTGCTATGTGAATTTGAAAATCATGGCATAGTATTACATGGTATTACACAACAATTACAGAGATTAGTAAAATACGGTTCTTAGTCTCTGCCCTCAGTCTAATAATCTGGTGGGTGGGGGGAGGAGGAAGATGTAAATAAGCTATAACAATACAGAAAAGACTAGAAAAGAAAAAGCACAAAAGAGAGGGAAATAATTGCCATGCTAAAATTAAAATGGAGGAAGAAATGATTTACTTCCACTGGGATTACGGGAACCTTCGTGGTACAGGTGCCATTTTACTTGGGATTTAAAAACCGTAACAGCTACCATTTGTTGATGGTACCAGGAACTATGCTGATTTACCTTAAGCGCATTTTCTAATTTAATCTCTGTAACAATTTGAGGTAGATAAGATTTTCACAGGCATTTTACAGGTAAGAAATCAGAATCTGAGCAAGATTAATAACGTTACACGGCTGTTAACCATACACCTTACATGCACAGCTCTTTTTTTTTTTTTTTTTTTTTATTGCCGTACGCGGGCCTCTCACCGCCGCGGCCCCTCCCGCCGCGGAGCACAGGCTCCGGACGCGCAGGCCCAGCGGCCATGGCTCACGGGCCCAGCCGCTCCGCGGCACGCGGGATCCTCCCGGACCGGGGCACGAACCCGCGTCCCCTGCATCGGCAGGCGGACTCCCAACCACTGCACCACCAGGGGAGCCCATGCACAGCTCTTTTAATTCTCATAACGTTCCTGTGAAGTAAGAACTACTGTCACCCCTGTTACAGGTGATAAAAATAAGGCACAGAGGGCTTACGTTATTTGCTTAAGGTCACAGTGACAGATAAGTGGCAGAACAGGGACACAAACCAAGGCAATCTCAGAGCCCAAGTCCATGGCTGGTTTGCTGTGGGAAGGAACAGGATGAGGAAAGGGCACCTGAAGAGGAGAGGGCTGCATGCGTGTGGTCAGTGTGAGGGATGGATTGGCTGAGCCAGACTCTGGAAGCACAGTGACCAGTAAGGGAGCTGTATCTTGGGGACCGGACAAGGCTAATAGAAGTGAGTGAGAAGGGAATAAGTTTATGGAAATGAGATGCGGTGCAGAGGTAGAATAGAGGAGACTTGATGAGTAATCGTATGCCTCAATCACAGCCCTCTCAGCCTTCACCTCTCTAAACTAAGCATTTTACTCCCTTTAGTCAGAGCTCACAGGCAGCCTTTTATTCCTTTCCTTTGGATTATTTTAGAGGCCTGCTTCAGGATGCTTCTGTTAGAAATGAGTACCTTCTTGTGCAATGTGGGCTTGAGAAAGGCTGAGGATAATGAGCTTTGCACCGGAATAGCACTTCTCCCTTCCTAGCTCAAGAATGCAGCAGTCGTGAGGTTAGGACAGTGGTTATCAATCAGGTTGCAAGAGAAATAGCATCCTACCCTCCAGTAGTTTTCAAAGATGAATGGAGAGATATGTCCAATGGCCATTTTCCAGTTTTCCTAACACTTCTTTCTGTAGCATTCCACACTGTTGATTATTCCCTCCTTGAAGTCCTCTCTGCCATTAACTTCTCCATTATTACTCTTAAGTGATTTTCCTCCTACGTCTCTGATTTGCCTTCCCATCCCCCCTAAGTCGTACTGTCTGCTCCTTTGCTTGCCTGTTAAGGGACCATGTTCCTCAAGGTTTGCTCAGCATTCTTTAATTCTCCTTCTGTTGCCACGTAAAATCTCAAATACATTTACTTAGAATCTTTGAACTGGCAGTTCACGGAAATAAGAGGACCTGGATCTCTTTATTTCACTGTTTTTGTTTCATAGAACCTCATTAAAGTTATAACTAGGGCTCTAAACCCATTTCTGAGAAGGCCACATGGGTCAACTTTACTTATCTCCTCTTCTCAGCAGACCCAGTGATTGGTCCTGACTTCAGCTCTGCTCTGGCCTCTGCTCCTTGACTGTATTCCTGCCTAGACCTATGACTGCCCTGCTTTGGACTACTATGTACAGACACTTCATTTGGCCCAATCTAGTTCTCAGTAATCTATGTCAGTAGTTCCCAGATTTTACAACACATTGCGTCACCTAGGGATCTTAAAAAATCTTGTCACCTGGTCCCCACCCAGCCATGCTGATTTAATTGGTACGAGGGTGGACTTTAAAAAGCTCACCACATTATTCTAATGTGCAGTAAATTTGGGAACTACTGCCCTGTAAAGTTGTTCTCACACCCAGTTACTCATGGGAATCACTTAGGAAGCTTCTTTAAAAAAATACAGATTTGGGGGTTCTACCTTAGACCTCAGCCACTGGGACCCAGGAGTCTTCACTTTTTACAAGTCTCCAGATGAATGGAATATTGAGATCAATTCCCTGCCATGTGTGCAACTTGAAGTGGGCCTTTATGGCCAGATTACCACTGCCTTCATGCCAGTTTTTTTTAATGGCACCATAATATAACTTCCACCTATATCTGACGGACAGCCAGTCTATACCTTCTCTTCCTATCCATGTTCTGTGATCCAGACTCGTGTATATAAGATCCCAAAGATATTTGGCTGTCATGCCATGTGCACTTCAAATTCAACATGGCCCAAACTGAACTCGTCAATTTTTAATTTGGGGGGTTTCTCTTCTCTGTCTCATCCAGGTGAACTTCACCCCTACCTATATAAGTATACAAGTCCCAAGCCTAGACACCATGTTTGACTTCTCTTAACCCACAGCCAACAGCAACTAAGTCAGCTACACTAAACTGTATGCTGTTGATTCTTTCTGTTTTGCAGATGACAGCCTTTGTTCAGATCCATATTATCTCTCAACCAGAGTACTTTTAATAACCTAACTGGTCTTCTTGCTGCAAATTTCCTGACTGCTAATCGCAGCTTTCTTCTAGTTCTTTACAGCTGCTTGAATGAACTTTCTAAAGTGCAAATATGATCTTATCACCACTCTGCTTAAAATCTTTTAGTGGCTTCACCTTGCCACTAGGATAAAATTCAAACTTTCAAGCATACAGAGTCCCATGAGTTTTGCCTCCAGCCTCATTCCTCGGGACAAAGTTTCCCTTTTATGTGAGTCACCTGGGACCCCACTCCAGACCTACCAAATCAGATTCCCTGGAGGAAAAGGCTAGATATCCAATATTTAACAAGCCCTAGGTGATTCTGCTGATCACGCAAGATTGAGAAACCTCGCCCACAGACACACCCAGAACACCTGTCACTTTAGAAAGCCAACTTGCATGAGGCTTCTTGAATAAACTACATGGTGTCATATCTTTACTGTCATTTGCCTGTGCCCTTTCAGCTGGCTCCCTTCTAATTTTCCCTCCAGATACCCTCATGGGATGGAGTTTCCTGACTCTTCCCGTACTATTCTCCTGGACTCCTCTTGTATTTCTGTAACACCCTGTGCCCCTCCTTATTCCACTATTTACCACCTTGTCATTTTCTTGTCTAGCTTCCCCATTAGAATTTGAATTCCTTGATGGTAAACATACTGTCTTGTTTTTCTTTTTTTTTTTAATCCCCAGATTTCAGCACAATGTTAAGCATAATGACTATCCGTTGAATGTATTACTAGAAAATGAAAACGGTGGAGTCCATTGTCAAATAAACAGCGTTGTCAAAAGCCTAGGCAGAATTAGCAATCCAGACGAGTATCCAAATTTGAATTTAAGTCTGGAGGTCCCATACCAATAATTTAAAATACAAGTACATAGAATCGTATTGTAAGTACAGCATAGGTCAAAGTTTTTAATTGCAGGTGATAGACACGGATGCAGGCTGATTGGAACAGAAAAGGAATTTATTGAAAGGTTGTTGGAAAGCCCACAGAATTTCCAGGAAGAACTAAAATGCCAGGCTTTGAAAACAGGAACAAAGGAGCGCTGAGCAGCTAGAATCACGGCCACGGCTGAACAATGGAGGCTGCAGCTCACCCACCTGTCTCCACCAGCACAAGGCACGATGCTGCAGTCGATGCTGCTTCTAGTGACTGTTGCTGTGGCTGCTGTCGCTAAAATAAATTCTCCACTCACCCTGTTTCATTGCCTTACTCACCCCACTGAAATCTCAGGCTGGTTCAAACGACTGGACAAATGTTCGTCTGGGTGTGTGTGAGATGGAGGTGCTGTGAGAGCACGCTCTGGACTTCTCAGCATCCATGTGCACATGGAACAGAGGTTCCTAGCTTGGAGAACTTCCCAGATAAAGGCAGGAGTTCAGATCCTGGATAGCCAATTTAACTTAAAACTTTCTAATTTTATGTAGTGTTACAAAATGGTAAAATTAATTAAAATCCTAGGTCTCTCTTAATTTCTGAGTAAAATAACAACATTCAGTACATACTGTGATATCAGACTTGCAGAAGTCTGTAGGCAGCAAAAACTGCAGCATACTTCCTCCAGGACACTTGGAGAATGAATAGGAATCAGAGGAGAAAGTTAGGTTCCAAATAAGGGGGATAGAGAGGAGAGTGGTGGGCTCAAAATGGGTACTGCAGGGTCAAGAGTCTGTAGCTGGGGAGATCAAATTGAAGCAAGGGGGGTGAAAACAAACATAGGTTCTGGATGATTGCCTTATACATGGGGAAGTATTTAAGGTTAATAGTTCTCTTCAAATTGTATTTCTTTGTTTTTATCTAAAGAAAGATTTTTTTTTGTCAAAAGAATAGATGCTTTAAAATTTTTCAGCGATATTGAAAAATGCAAAAGAGAAAGTTGAAACAATCACTTCAAATCCTGCCCCCAAGAAATACCATTAACACTAGGGGGGACATCATTCTAACCATCGTTCCACACATGGTAGATGTGTAGAAAACATATACACATGTATACAGATGAAAGCATCTGGGCTGCCACATTGCACCACTCAAGAGGTCAACATTCATCCAGAATGCATGTGATAAGGATAATTGATTGGATGGATGAATGAATGGACTTTTGTTAAATGATCTCATTCTAAAAATAAAAATAATAGCTTTAATTTTCATTGAGAGAAAAAATTAAAGGAATTTGTGGACTTCAAATATGTTTCTTCATCACAAAATACATTATTTCCTTTTCTAAAAAAGACTCTCTTAGGTTAAAAGTGAATTTGTTAAAAAATAAGATTGAAATTGTTGTGTTTCTTGTTTCAATTGAGTGTTTTGGTTTTAGACAGTGTCAGTTGACTCACTGCTATGAAAGATAAGACCTGCAGCCCTCTTATGCTTGTTGTCTCATACTCCTCTCAATTTTGCCTTGTTTGAGTTATTTTATTTTTATACTGTCAAGATTTATTACAGTTGTATTCTGTATTTTCCAGTAGTCTATTTGGAAATGGCTTAATTGCTCATGTGTTTCTTTTTTTATTTTTGCTACCACTTATCCATTTCCCAGTTTTAAATTTTGATTCATTTCTTAATCAGCTGGATTTTTGTCATCGAATATATTTTACTTTACAAGAAAATCTCAGCGTGTTATATTCCCTGAGCTCTTTCTTTTTAAAGTATGTTTGTTTTCACTTACATGACACCGTGCCTGGGAAAATGTTCTTCGGTCCTACTTTCTTTACTTCAGATCTCTTTTTCACATTTCTCTATCATTGCTTTGGCATTGAATACTGCTGTGGAGAAGAATGTGATGCCAACCTGTTTCTTTTTTTTTCTTTTGTACATGATTTGGTTTTTTTGCCTGGATATTAAACTATTCATCTTTATACTTTCAAGTTCAACAAATAAATCAGAAGTTTCCTAGGGCTGAGACTTCCTTATGTAATTATTCTCATCAGAATTTGAGGTGTGATTATTGCTCTCCTTACTTTGGCAGTCCTGAGAAACAGTCTTTTAGCAAGTCTATAAAGCCAGGGAGTATGAATGCATTAAGAAGAATGCCAGATGGTATCTCTGATTCTGATTTTGTCTTCTAGGTCCATTGCTTTTGGTTTTTGTTCCTTCTCATGTTCGAGCAAGTCTTGTACCTCTTCTTGGGTGGCTTGGAGTGATTTCGTGCACTCAACAGTTGCTGGAAAGATGGTGAGGTAAGGAAGTAACGAGTAGAAATTATTGTTACTGTGGAGGAGAGTGCTCTTGGTGGAGAGTTGTAATGAGTTCTGCACAGAGCAAGTGTGGTAGACCAGATATATTGCTAGGAAGATGAGTTTTGTAAGATTTCTTCTGCCTGGCTAATGGTCTTGTGATTTCCTGTAGATAGATACATACGGGTGGAAGGGTCTGAACAGAATTTTCTTTCTAGAATAGGTAGATGAAGTAGTTGACAGTCTGTGGAGGTAAAATACTTCTGCATTGTCCTCTCATGTAAAGATAATACATGTCATTTTGGTGAGGGCATATACTTCCACCAAGACAATTTTGTACCTTAGTAAGGAAAAGGAGAGCAGCCAATGATAAAATGCATGATGATGTTTTCCCAGAGGTGCTTGGAGGGGGGTGTCAAGAGGACTTGAAACAATTATTCTGGACCGTTAAATCTATCCTGCATATATGCACATGACATAGGTGTTTGTGTTTTGGATGTTAATATGCCAAAGGTAGAGTCATCAGAAATTCTGGAGGATTATTTTACATGTTTTTAGTGGGCCACAGTGACCCCAGATGCAGAAGCACAGAAGTTGTGGGTATGCATCTCATGCCAAGATATATATGCCAAATTGTTTTGGTTAAGAAGTCTTTCTCCTATCACTGGACCACACTACTGGGAGCCCTGGATCCTGACCAAGTGCTGGGCCTCTAGGCTTTGGTTGGCTTCCCTAACACTGACTGAGACTGAAAGATCAGGGTTTTTATATAGGAATATTTCTTGTGATGGGCTAGTATTGTGCCTACAGAGCAGTGTATCTGTGTGGTTGTCTGAGCTCTTGTCTCTCGTTAGCGACACAGATAGCAAAATGGAGCTCCCCTCCTCTGATGCAAGTAGAGTTCTCAAGATCACCGGTGCTACTCACAGCCTTCACGTGAGATGTGAACCTATCAGGATGTTGAGCCCTTTTAATTTAGTGTACCACCAAACTGTCTTTGTTGGTAGTTTTTTTTTTCCCTTCACTGGGGAGTTACCCTTAGCTAGAATGAGCTGCCCTGATGAAGAGAAACAGGTCAGCTGCAATGGAACCTTCTTTGGGCCCAAATGGCATTCACAAAGATATTAGAAAGTTAATTTAGATCAGAGATATAAGCTATAAGCCTATATTATGAAATCAGCCCACAGGCACATTTTCTTTGGCTGAGATGCTCTTTGCCTGCACACAGTCATTAAAAGATTTTTTTCAGTTAGTTCCCTATTTTCAAAACTTAGAAAATGTCCCATAAAGCATCCAGATTTTTCTCTTTTCTTGTAAAACGAGAGAGATGACAATCACACCAAGTGTACATGTCCAGTGGCAACCCCAGATTTAAAGTGTCTGAGAAGGGCTGGGGAGCAGGTGTCCTCTTGACATAGGCCTGTGCGCTCCGCTTCTCCAGGCTCCCACCAGTTATTGTCCTCCTGACACAGAGGCCAGCTGTCATTCCCATTTATTGTCACACCTGAACTTCTGTTTTTCATGTGGTAGAGTCAAGAGGAACATTTCCTACCATAAGTGGAAATATACAAGACAGAGGGCAATGGATTTCTTCTTCTTGGCCTGCCTGACTCATTACCTATCGGGAACCTCTGGGCGTCTGAGCATGTGACTGTTGCTTTATGATAGAAGGGCAAGGTGGGTCAGGTAGGCCGAGATTAGGATACACGTAAACATGATGTTTAGTTTATAGAAAAGGGCCGCTCCTTCCACGCGACCAGCACTTACCTTTGTCATGTAGACTTATTGCTTAGGAGTAGGGATGGGACTGTTGGGGGAAAGAAAAGTCAATGGTAACCAGGGACTATTGAATGTCCTTAATTTTTGCAGTAGCCTATAGCTTTCTGACTTTTCTCCCTGAGTTTTATTATTATAAAATTATAATGTGATTTATTCAAGTCCTCTGCTTACTCTCCATGCCTGAACTACTGGGCCGATTAGCAGTTTGTGAGCCTAACCAATGACTCTAGGCTAAGCCTCCTTGTGAGCCACGGTTCTAAAATCATCTGAGTTTTATACCAGCCAGATGCTTTGCAGCTATGCAGCCATGCAGAATATTATCCTTGTATAAATACAAGTTGTCAACTTACTTTCCTTTGTCCAGCTTTCAAGTTTCTTATGCTCTTTAAAATCATTTCTACATTTATCTTGGAATGACTAATACATTCCCTTGGTTCAAATTCAGAAAGTAAAAAGGGTATACAGTGAAACATCTTCCACCCACACCTGTCCCCCAATTATCCAATGCTCCTCACTGAAGGAAAATAATGTTACCAGTTTCTAATTTATTAATCCAGAAATGGTTTATGCTCGTATTTTTCAAACTGTGATCCACTGACCCCCGTGGGTTTCCAAGATGCATTGAGGGTCTGTGAGATCCGAACTATTTTTATAATGATAATGAGGCACATTTGCCATGTTTACTGTTGACATTCTCCCCGGTGATGGAAAAGCAGCGGTGGATAAGACCACTGGCACCTTGACATGCGTCATGACAGTAGCACTGAACTGTATTAGGAGTCATTGTATTCTTCCCTACCATGTATTCACAGCTAAAAACATTCAAATTTCACTTAAGAATGTCCTTGATGAAGCAGGAAAAGCTAACAATTTTATTAAATCTTGACTCTTGAGTGCCGTTTTAATATTCTGTCTGATGCAAAGGGAAGTACACATGAAACACTTTCGCTGCATACCAAAGTACCGGGTTGTCTCAAGGGAATGCACTTGCGTGGTCGTTTGAGTTGCAAAGCCAAAGCTGCATTTTTCATGGAACACCATTTTTACTTGAAAGAATGACAGGCAAACTATGGTTATTCATGCAACTGTTTTGGAAACATTTTCTTAAAAATGAACAAAATGTGCCGGTTAATTCAAGAAAAGCAAATGACAGTATAAGCCGCAAATTATAAAATTTGAGCTTTTAACTAAAAATTAGAATTTTGGAAAACTTGTATCCACCAGTGTGAGCTCAATAACTTCACAGTATCTAAAACCTTTTCTGATGAAATTGGTGGTGATACAGCAAATGCAATTTTTTTGATGTTATAAAATGAGACATGTTAGCCTTTAGAAGATATACATATAACTCAATGGACCAATATTTCCCAAATGACCAATGCATGATCTTAAAAAATCATGCAGGGGTAAAAGAAGTATTCAAAATGCAAGGCAGACCAGTGGATTTTAATGTAACTGGGTATGAATAGCTCTTTGATAGTTTCAGACACTACACTGCAGTTAACCTTTAAAAAACTATTGTTGAGTTTTGGCGTAATAGCAAAGAAGAATAGCTACAATCATCTAAAAAGCCTTTTGAAATACTTCTGTTTTCCAACCTCTTAACTGTGTGAAACCATATTTTCTTCTTATACTTCAGCCAGAACATATCACAACAGATTGAATGCAGAAGCAGATATGAGAATCCAGATGTCTTCTAGTAAGCCAGACATTCAAGAGATTTGCAAAAATACGCCACTCTTAACTTTTTATTTTGAAAAACCCAGCTATTTTTAATAAAAATATGATATTTATGTTAACGTGTGATGGGTTCATTATTACTGTGTTTTCACGTGATGGAAGGGGCAAGAGAGCTCCCCGGGGTCTCATTTTAAAGGCCACTAATCTCATTCATGAGAGCACTGCCCTCAGGACCTAGTCACCTCCCTAAGGCCCCATCTCCTATGCCATCATACTGGGGATTAGGTATCGACATATAACTTTTAGGGGGACACTAACATGCTGTCTATAGCAACATATATTAAATATGTATGTATATATATATATTTATATATATATGTTCTTTATGTATTCTCCTTTTCTTATACAAAACATCCTATGCTCACTGATCCCACATCTTGCTTTCTGAACTTAACAACATGTCTTCAGATTCATTCCATTATCAGGCCATATAGATATTCTTTTTATGGCTACATGTTATCTCCTTGTAAGAATTTGCCATAATTTTAAAACCTAGTCTTATATTGATGAATTTTTAGTTATTTTGTTCTTAGAGATGATGCCACAATGAATAACCTTGTACCTATGTCATGCCACACGCATGTGGGAAGCTATGTAGGAGAGAGTAGAAATGCTGGCCAAATATTCAAGTGCATCTGTAATTTTGATATATGTTACAAAACTTGTAAGCTCATGCTTTTTTTTTAAACCAAAAAAATCAAGTAATCTTTAATAGTAATTTATTACAGCTTTATGAAAATAGAGAACATCAGTGTTATATGTACATTGTGGTCAGGTGAGTATAGCAGAGTTGAATGGTATGTACATACATACATACATGTAATTTACATGTTTTGGAGCAAAAACTGACTTAAAAAAATAATTAAGAAAGCTATAAAATCTGTTGTAATATATAAGGCATATTGTTGATTGTCCATAAATGTTCTATGTCATGGATGTAATTTTGGAGAAGTTATCAGTTTTGGCATTTGTTTGGTCTGCAGTTGAAATGATTTGTTCTTTTGCTGGAGGCCACGAAGCAGCTGGCACTGACTGCACCAATGAGCACAAGGTTCCAGCATTTGTAAATTCCAAGTTCACAGTGGCTGGTGAAGGAGATGGTGCTTGTCATTGTAGAAGCAAGATTTCAGAGCCTCGTGGAGATGAATTCCAGGCAAAGACCGTTGCAGAGAAACAAGATAAGTTCTTGCCTAGATGTTGCAGGTAAGTGTGTATAGCTCATAGATTTGGGCTGGTAATGAAGCATCTTTGTGTAGGAGGATTTTTTTTTTTTTTTTTTTTTTTTTTGTGGTACGCGGGCCTCTCACTGTTGTGACCTCTCCCGTTGCGGAGCACAGGCTCCGGATGTGCAGGCTCAGCGGCCATGGCTCACGGGCCCAGCCGCTCCGCGGCATGTGGGATCTTCCCGGACCGGGGCACGAACCCGTGTCCCCTGCATTGGCAGGCGGACTCTCAACCACTGCGCCACCAGGGAAACCCAGGAGGATTTTTTTTAAACCTTAATATTTTCAAATAAATTTAAAGAAAGTCCTTCGTTACCTCCTCCCTGTCCCCAGATAAGCTTCACAATTTTTTTGGTACTCATTGATCTTTGGCTGATTATCTGGTGTCCCATATTCTCCCATTTTATCTTCACATATCAACTTAAATGCCACCTCTTCCAGAAAACCTCACAAGGTTCCCTTAAACTGAACAAAATTACTTTCCTTCCTATTCCCAAAGCATCTTGTACTCTCTACGATATTTCTTTATTTTTGTACTTTTGCCACCAGTATTTCTCTAGAATATATTGTGACGTATTATAATTGCCCATTTATTGATAACATCTCCACTATATTTTACATCCTAAGGAGAGTGATGATATATGTTTTATTTAATGTGTTTTACTCCCAGAACCTAGTATACTACCTGGCATATAGTAGATACTCAATAAATATTTGTTGAATAAATAGAAGGACAAATTTAGCTGAAATATGGGCTCTTGATATCTGGAAATTTTAATTTAAAAGCCCCCAATATCCTAGCAACTACTTTAAACAGCACTATTTTCACATCATTTGTTTTACTGTTTCATACAAAATTTCTAGCAAAACAAATACACATAGTATTTCTGGTGTAGATATACTATGGTTTGATGTAATTTAGAATGCTATTTCTCCTCTGTTTTCTGTACCTTCCCTAGTGATATTAGTGCTATTTGCCTCTTTGGCCATCAGTGGCACCTTGGGCCTAAGAGAAAAAAATGGATTCTCCAAAAAGTAACAGGATAAATCACATAAGAAAAGTACAGTCAATAAGCTGGCATAATATACACATTAATAGCCTAGTGAAAACATGCTTTAGATGATATTATTTAGTGTGAGATTATTTTTCTATATTTTCATCAAAATTGATTTATTTTCCTTGGTTTCTAAACTACCTTAGGTCAACCAAAGAAAGCAGAATCTCAAGATGTGGGGTAACATTATCAAATTTTTAATTCGGGAAAGTCTTCTTGTGTGTCTACTTACGTGAGCAAGGATCAAGTGAGGAGGAACTCATGAGAGGTTGGAGCTTCAGGAAGCTTCTTCCCCATGTTCCCTGCCACCTCCTCACTTTCCTGTAAGGCAATATCCTACTCATTTCCTTTGAGAAAACTTCTCTCATCCTTTCATTCCAGTTAGAATTCATTATTCCCTCTTGTGTGCACTCTTTTACTATTTTCCCACATGTATTCATACTTTTTTGACTGATCTTGTATCTTCTGAAGAAAATGGGTTTCTTGGGGGTCCACCTTGGGTTTTCTCATGCTGTCTAGCACGATGACTTGCGTATGATATTGTTCTAAAGATGTCAAATGCCTTCGTATCTCTGTAGTGACTTGCCCCCATTGTCTATACAGACGTGATGTAGAGAATGAGAGTATTCAGAAAAGGTAGAAAAAGCTAGACAAACTCTTAAAAATACAGAAAAGTTTCTGCAAGCACAAGAAGATTTAGAAGAAGGAAATAAAAATCATTTCAAGAATACCATGAGTTAGCTTAAACACTGGCCATCGGCCTAGTTCAAAACTTGACATTAACATTTAGAAGTTTGTCATCTTGACCAATGACTTACATCTCTAAACCTTAGTTTATTCATCTGTAAAATGGGGATAATAAGAGTAGGTATCTGTGTTAGGTAGAATTATAAGCTGGCCCCCAAGTTTCCTCCCAGCTGGTGTGTATTCTTTGTCTAATCACCTCTCCTTGACTGTGGGATGAATGTGTGGGATTTTACTCTAGTGATTATGTTATGTGACAAAAGAGAAGGGATTTTTCGGATGTAATTAAGGTTTTAATCATCTGACTCTGAGTTAATCAAAAGGGTGATTATCCTGGGTGGACCTGACTTAATCAGGTAAGCCTTTTAAAGGAGGGTCCAGGGCCTCCCTGAAGGGAGACATTCAAAGTGAGAGAGACATTCAATGTTTGCTTCTTTAATCTTGCCAGGATTGAAGAAGCAAACTCTCCTGTTGTGAGAGGTCTGTGGATGTGGCAAAGAATTGCAGGGGCCTCTGGAGCTGACAATAGGCAGCCTCAGCAGACAATCAGCAAGAAAAAGGGACTTCAGTCCTACAACCACAAGGAGAAAGGTTCTGCCAACAACCACATGAGCTCTGAAGAGACCTCCAAACCTCACATGAGACCTTAGCCCTGGCTGTCACCTTGACTGCAGCCTGTGAGACCCTGAGCTGAGGACCCAGTTTAGCTATGCCTGGAGCCCTAACCCATAGATACTGTGAGAGCATAAACATGTGTATTTGTCAGCAGCTAAGTGTGGTATACTTTGTTACACAGCAATAGAAACAAATATACTACCTTACGAGGCAGATTTTCAGGTTACCAACAACTGATTCTGGCTAAAATTAGATTTTTTTAAAAAGCAGAATTTATTAGAACAAAATTTAGTACGTCGAAAAGTTGAAGGAAAAGCTAAGTGATCAGGCCTGTGGGAAAACAGGCACTGGGGCTACTCTGCAGATATCATTCAGGAATTCTGGGGAGTGCACTCTGAAATAACATACCTCCAGCCAGCTACTCTTGTCACTCGGCCCACGAATCAATAATCAACACTCCTGACAGAGTCTAAATAGCCTCATTTCCATCACCCACCCATTCCTTGGTGTTAGGAAGCTGTGGACTTGACAGGTACCCGAGGCCACATGGAATGAGTCTGCAGGCTCCCTAAAGGGAAAGTTGGTGCTATCAATGAAAGAAGAGGAAAAGAATCTAGGGTAGTCACAAAAAAAAGAAATCCACCTTGCTATCATAGCATTGCCAAGAAGACTGAGATAATACAAGGAAAGTGCCTTCCACAGTTCTTGGCCCACAGTAATCACTCAGTAAATTTTTAGGCACAATTATTAAGCACCGGGGGACCTAAGTCTCATCTAGACAGTAAAACAGAGAACTCTGCTCCTGATGATGAAAAGAGAAATCCCATCTTGATGAAGGAAAAATTTTCCTAGTACTCAAGAAAATAGTCTTAAGTGTCTGATGCTACCTGGATGATTTATAATTAAAGGGTTATCAGAAGATAGAAAGTTGTAGATTCCTAAGTGCTCTTTGTGCTGATTATTATTGCCATGTACTCAAAACCAAACCAGCTGTCAGATGGACTCCTCCAAACTCCAGTGGGTCAGGAAGGGAAACCAACTGTTAGTGGCTATACCTCTTTTCACAAAACTCTTAGTGATCGGTTCACAGTTCTGACAGTAAACATGCCAGACAGTGCCTAAGTCCATCCATCTATGTTTAAACCATGGCTTTAAATTTGAAATTTTAGAAAATTCATTCAAATGTGAGATGATAGCCCGTTTACTGAGGATCATAAATGGAATCCAGAACAGCTGTAAGTACCCGGTACTGAGTGATGTAGTTGTGTTATAGAGGCAGGGCTCTCCTTTGATCTTTGTGTTAGAGTATGTTATTGGTCAGTATGCCCTTTTGAGGAAGGCCTGTCTATGAGATGGTGTCATTTTCGTCCTGAAACATCAATGATGGCTGAATTTAACTTCCCTTCCATTCTGTTCTACTCCACAAGTATTTATTGAGCCCCCATTATGTGCAATGAACTGTATTAAGTGCTATGATAGATTTTAAAAATGAATAGATAAGATAGAGCTCCTGACCTTAGGGCATTTTATTATCTCAAAAGAGAGACAAACGTTTACGAGGACCAGATATAATATAGAGCAGGATGTGACAAGTGCTAAAATAGGTAGAGACAGAAGAAAGCTTTAAATTTCAAGTGTAATGACCTGGAGTTTTTCACGGTAGAGGTAGAATTTGAGGCCTTCTCAATTATGTGCCCTTCTGGGACAGGTAGCACTTTATTATTTATCTGTTTGTTTGTTTGTATTCCAGGTGCCTAGCACAGTCCCTGGTACTTAATATATGTAACTTAAGATGAGTTAGGAAAAAATTTTAATTGAGGTAAAATATACATAACATAAAATTGACCATTTTAACCATTTTAAAATGTACGGTTATGTGGCATTAAGTACATTTGCATTGTTGCCAAAAAACTGTCACCACTATCCATCTCCAAAACGTTTTTCATCTTACAAAACTGAAACTGTACCCATTAAATGACAACTCCCAATTTTCCCCTCCCACAGTCCCTGACAACTATCATTCTGCTTTCAGTCTCTGTGAATTTGATTCCTCTGGGTACCTCGGATAAGTGTAATCCTACAATATTTGTCCTTTTGTGACTGGCTGATTTCACTTAGCATAATGTCTTCAAGGTTCACCCATGTTATAGCATGTGTCAGAATTTCCTTCCTTTTATAAGGCTATGTAATATTCCATTGCACGTGTACACCACATTTAGTTTATTCATCTGTTGATCGCCATTTGTGCTGTTTCCACCTTTTGGCTATTGTGAATATGCAGCTACAAACATGTATGTACAAATATCTGTTTGAGAGAGTTAGAAATTTCAGTAGGTCAAGTGGGGACAGAGAATGGGCATCTCAAGCTTAGGAAATAGCATGAACAAAAAGCAAAGACAGGTGACAATGTATTGGGTTTGCTTGGCGTGGCTTATGCATGGGTTTGTGGGGTGTACTGGCTGAAGATAGAAAGGCCAGTTTGTTCCACTGCTTGAAAGGCACGAAATACCAGACCAATGAGATAAATTTTTTCTAAAGTTCTGAGGAACTATTTAGGGATTTGGAGCAGGGGAGTAATATTACTAACTCTGGACTCGAGGAGAATGATTGTAATGGCAAGGATGTAGTTAGAAACATAGGGTAATAAGCCTGGCAGGAGACCAGGCTGGGTAGTGGCAGAGGAACTATTAAAAGGCAGGGAGGGATTAGAGGAGAGATATTATAGAGGAACAATCAGTAGGATCTGGTGACCAACTGGATGTAGGTGGCAGCAAGAGGAAGTTGTAGTTAAATCAGTGACTGAGAGCGCTGGGGCATTATAAACTGAGATGGAGAAGGCAGAAGAAAGAAGCTATTCATTAAGCTCCTGTGTTAGGAGCCTTACATGCACTATCTCCTTTAATCTTGATAATGGCTAGCACAGGAGATATTATTGGGCATGGGAGGAAACTCAGTGTAGGTTGATTAAGTTACTAATACCTAGCTAAGTAGTGGAACCTACTGTTGGGACCCCAACACAGGTCTAACCCCAAAGCTTTTTTTTTGTTGTTTTAAACCACCACATTATTCCGTTGTCTTCAAACACATAGAATATCCACGTGGATTTATAGCTCAAGAAAGTGGAAATGTAAGTCTGAAGCTCTGTAGAATGCTCATGAACAAAAATGTGGTCCAGGAGTTCTTTACACAAAGATGAGTTCACATGATGCTGGGGGAGTACATGAGTTTCCTCAAGATAGAGTATAAAAACAGAAGGGAAGACCAGAACTTAACTCCAGAAGGACTCATATTTATCAGGTGGGAGGAGAAAGAGGGACTAGGTCCAAGGGACAAGAGAACAGCCAGAAAAGTGAATTGACAAAGAGGTTATGTGAGAAGAGAGTTTCAAAGAAGGAATTAGTCAACACTTGTCAAGTGCTTCTAGGAAGCACTTATATAGGAATTGGACTGTGGCCACTAGATTTGACATTTAGGAAGTCATTGGAGACTTTAAAAGAAGAAAGCACATTCAGTAATGTCCGTGGATTAAAGAATGAATCAGATGTATGGAAATTAAGAAAGTTGAGTGCAAACTACTTGTTCAAGACGTTTGGCAGCAAAGGAAAGGAGAGATTATGGGGCAATTTGAAGGGATGTAGAACTGACAAAAGGTTTTCTTTTTTAAGACTGGGAAGATATGAGCATATTTGGGGGCTGTAAGGAAGCCAGTGGAGAATAGCAAACTGTAAATATCGGGAGAATAATGAAAATTTATGGAGGAATAGAGAGAGGGTGTGATCAAGAGCACATTTAGAGAGACAGCCTGGGGAAGAAGTAGGGATATTTTTCCCTGGAGATGGGAGAGGAAAAGAGAGAGATTTAGAAGTTGAAGGGAAGAGTTGAAGGAGCTTACATTGGGATAGAAGAAACCTGGAGTGGAATCTGGCCTTGGGATTTGTACACAGCTGGTTGGGCTGTAGAAGAGGAAGTCAACTAGAGTCAAAGAAATAGATCACCCAGCTTTATTGAGGGCTCCTCTGAGTTAGGATTATTTTAATCTGTAGTGAAGCCAATCAGAATAGTGACCACAACTCAGTATCTTTTTTCAGTCCAATACATTTTCAGACTTCCCTGCAACTCCACAGAGACACCTGATTGGATTTGGGCATTTCCCAAATCTCCTTAAACTAGATTACTCTTGACTGATTTCATCAATGGTATACTGATTTTTACCCTTTCATCCTTCATGGTCTACAAATTCCAAGGGCATGCATACAGAAACCCCCAACACACTGACAGGAGGAAAGAACTACTTTCTTGGAGAGGTTTTCGTAGAAAAAGATTGGGAAATTACTGAGATGTGGTGAAATGTTTCAATACTGAATTTCAAAATTTTATTCCTTACAGTCTTCAAACCCATTGAGAAACCCCAGTTAAAAAACCTTTCTATTGATTCTAGTTCCTGAAATAGAACCAAGTGAAAGGCAGAGCTAGTATAATTTAAAGTAACAGATTGTCTTCTTCTCGAACGCTGACATTCCATTCGGCATTCTACATGAACAAAGTAATGTTCCAGATTTTTTTTTTACCGTACAGTTACACTTAACTGTATTTATGTGATGAATTTTATTCTAGATATAGGTATTAACGATTGGAACCATGCCTCAGTTACCTCCCTTATGAAAGATAACGTAGGAATGTTATAACAAATATTTAGTTAAAAAAACTGAAAAGGGCTTTGAAAATATAAAAGTGTAATATAAATGCTAAATAAAGATAATATATTCTGAACAGCAGGCTCCTTTGAAATAGGGCCTATGAATTCCATTAGCACTCTCTGTTTACATGCTTTCAGGAACTTTTAGGAGGATGTTGTCCATGGGCACGCCTGTGACATGACACCTCTGGCCTAGTAACCAGCTGGGGAAGGGGCAAGTAAAAGAGTGGCCCTAATAATTCACATAGTAGTATTTCCTTAAGTCACTGAATAAATATTTATTGCATACTTAACTGTGTGTAGGTACAAGTCTGGGTGTTAGGAATATTGCAGGGAACAACTCAGGCAAAAAACCCCAACTCACAAGCTGACATTTATTGATTACTAACCACATGCCAAGGTTGAGTCTTGTATTACTCCATTAAATCCCAACAACCTCATGAGCTAGGTACTGTAAATATTCACATTTCAAAGACGTGGAATCTGAGCTAAGAGAGGTTCAGCAGCTTGCCCAAGAGCACACATTAGCAAGTGATGGTGTTGGGATCTGGTCCTTACCGTCTGGCCTGCGTGTTCCACTAATGGGCACAAGGTGATTGGGTTCTGGGCTGACTAAACTGACTTTCTGACTTGGTCCCCTTTAAATCTGTAAGATTAGAAAGAAGAAGTCATACATATTGCTGTTGCTAGGGGTCTTTTGTTTATGTACTCAGTTCAAAACACGACTCAATTTTTCATAAGGGATGGGGGAGCTATCATGGTGCTACTAGTGAAGACAGAAATTCTAGCTATGTAGGTGGTTTTCATGATGTCCCAAAGTGGCCAGGCCTTTCCAAGACTAGAATGACATTTGGGGATAGGAGAGTCATGTAGAGCCCAGGGCAGCTCTAGCACCTTTATCTTTATCTGGCTGGCTAACTTCTGCTCTGCTCTACCTTATGATTTCTACTTATGCATAGTTTCCAATGCCTAAAAGCTAAGGTACCTGCACTCTACCTTTTTCTCTCTGTGAATCATTTAGTTTTTGTAATGCCTATCAACTAATTTCATCTTCAATATTTCCGGTTCATATGGCCAAGCTTGAGAATAGACTGTTCCATTTCATCACTTTTATTCACATGGGGAAGCACTCCCTGCTGACTCATAGGCCACCTCTACTTGATTCAGTCCTTGGATTAAATGCCCACTTCTGGACCAGTCAGCTGTGGCCAAGAGGCCAGGTCAAATGGGAAGAACATTCTAGAACCAGGGTCTAAGTGTATCAGAGGCTACTGTCACAGACATGTTCTGAAGTCTGGCTTGTTCCTCTAACACTGTTTAGTTATAAAGCTTTTAAATGTAGGCTTTAAGTGAGTAAGTGTGTTATGGAAAATTATAAACTCTTTTTCCTTTTAATTTAGAAGCCAGTTTATAGTCCCATATTATTCCGCCCTTTTGAATACATCTGTCATATTTCTAACTTTACCTTTGCATCTAAACAAAATTATAATAAATATTCACATCTATCCATAATTAATTTCCTAAAGACGTTGAGGATTTAAGATTTACATTATGATCCTTTCCTTACCTAATGAGTAACAGATCCTTTTTCTTTTACTCTCAACATTTCAATTACATCTCACTATCACGAGCTCTCTGCTAAGAATGTATACAGATGTGTCACAGTAAAGATTACCAGTATTCAAATTAGAGTACTATATGAACATTTCAGTGTTATCTAGAACACTAACAAGAAAATCAAACTCAGCTGTTATAAATAAATATCAGTAATAAGAATCTTGGCCAAATCAGTGTTAATGTCATTTTTATACTTGGAAAAACATGGAGCACACAATTATATAGGCTAAAAAAATAAATAACGTGACTCACACGTAAAAAGTAAGATAATACATTGAAAGAATGATTTCAAGTATTGTTCATTTTAGAAAATTTCTATAGAAAGATTCCATTTTACCTTAAGAATTGTGACCAATAGCGCATGTTACAACATGGGAAACTGGGGTTAGGAAAGAAGTTTGTGGCTATGAAACAGATCAAAACTAACTAGCCATTAGGGAATGGAACTCATGACCTTCATCTCATTAGTACCAGGCCTAAACCAACTGAATGAGCTATAAACTGATAACATTCTGATACCTAGCAGATGGATGGATTTTTCACTCCTTAAAATTCTTTACTTGGTTCCATATTATTTGTACTAAAATGTGGCAATATTACTGTCATGTGGAAGGATGGAAAGCGACATGGCTTTCAAAGAGATCTCAGAAATCAATTACTACTCTCTTTTCTTTGTGTAACTAGTGAGAGAATTCAAACCCTGAAATATGAGGTGACCTTCCTAATAGTTCCCAGTGGGTGGTGGCAGAACTGGATTACAATGAAAATCTCTTGGACCTCATTCCTGGTCACTTTCAATTTATGAGGGGCTGGCTGGTGGAGGAGGTCATCCTTGAATTGTTCCAGGAAGGAGGAGTGTGTCCTATCAATGCAGAATAAGCTTCGTGTTAGGAAAAGGGAATGTAGTACGTTTCTAAATTGAATTCACACAGAGTAGAGGTTACAGGATGGAGTATAGTGAGAAAGGTTTTGAATGACCTTCATCTGGGAGGTGATGAGAAGCCTCAAAAAGTGAGTACAGTGATTTAAAACATTTTCCATGTAAAATGGCTTAAGCTTCAGAATACTTAGAAATGGAATAGCCTGAAGTCATGGGGGCAGGGCACAAGTTTGGGTATAAATAAATAAACATAAAGAAAAATAAAGGAGTGGCTAATACTTTAGTTTGGGACATCAGGCAATTTACAGACCTGGTCTGAGGATGGATTAGGTATGTACGTGTGATAGGGTAGAGCAGGGTGGGATGGGAAATGGGGAGAGTGATGGAGAGTGATGCGATTAAGAAATGCTGGAAAGAAAGGATTCATCATGAATTACTAACCAGTGACTGAATGGTGGAAGTGTGAAGGAACGAAAGATTCTACTAGTATATTACCATCTAGGGAACAGATGGAGAAAGGTTCTATAAATACTACCAATTTATATAAAGAATAATGCAGTGTTATTTAGATTCTAATATCATATTCTGCCCCTGTCTCAGGTGGTAACACCAATGGATTCTTTGTAGAAAAATCTGGTAGCATTACCCTTACATATGAGTACCTTCAAAATATTTCCCATCCGGAACCACATCTTGGGAACAATTTAGATTAAATCTTTTGAGATTTTACTGATGATCTCTAGGGGAGAAAGACAACGTATTGTAGAGAGCCTCAACTCGTCCTTATTTTTGTTAGTGACTCTCGATATGTGCATAGGTCTCAGGCAAGCCTTGCTCTCCAAACCCTTGGACCTTTACTCAGGCTTTCTCTGATTGGATCACCTTCCCAGAGAAAAAAGTAGAACCACATACCCTGGACACTTGTCCTTCACGAATCAGCTTAGTTATCACCTTTTCTGGAAAGCCTTTCCTATTGCCGTAGATGCTCCTCAGTTATAATTGTTCTGCATACCCCTAGTACACCATCTTCCATGCTGTAAAGCAATGCCCAGTGCACTAGACTGTCCCCTTTGCCAGACTGAATTCCTTGTTGCCCAGTTTTGATCATCTGTTTCTCCCCAACACCTTGTAGCATGATTAGCACAAGGTAGGCCTTTAATATAAGTTTATGGACTGTGGACATCTCTGAAGATATATGTGAAGTAGAAACATCATCCAGAAATTATCTAGAGAGAACAAATCTAAAATGGATTTTTAGAAAGAGGAATCTACAATTAATTTTAGTTTCTTTTGGGGTAAGGTCTTAGTTTTGCACATAGCCCCTGGCTTTGCTTCCTTTCTCCTCCTGTAGTCTCTCTCCCTTTGGCCATTTCACTGCTTATTCAAGGGCTAGGGAGAAAAGGAGAGAAGCTGAAATTCAGATCAGTTAATTAGGCTGTTTGGGAGCAACTCAGAAAAAGGTTGGATGTGGTGGGTGAAATCAATATTATCTATAGTTCTTACTAACCCAGCCTTCTCCACTTCACATCCCTAAACCAACTGTTTCCCAAAATATGAAGCATATTTTATGAACTCATTTCAGCTTCACAGAGTTTGTTCCTTTGTTTTGAGTACATGTCAAGCCATATATCCTGATTTTTGGTTTGGAGAATTTGGTCACTATACCAACAGAAGACATTGTCGGGTAGTCTGCTTCTCTAGGGTAATTTCATGGTCCTAAGGAAAGAATTTAACAGTTTATTTTCTGAAACTGGTTCAAGGAACATTCTTTAAGTGAAAAAATTCAATCAAGAATATTATTACTTATATTTTGGAGGAGTTTTAATACAGAATTTCCATCTGTGATATATTTAAATTCTAGGCCTCAGGCAGCAATTTTGGAAAGGGCCTCCTCTACCCTTTATTAGATGCAAACTAAATAGTCCATTCTGAGGGGTGGGGGCATTACTTTATCTCCCCACCCCAGCAAAATGTAAGACCTGCTTCCACCATTCCTGAAGTGCTACAATTTTTCTCACGAAGCGAGCTCCGTTATTGACATAGAGGTGTTTATCACAATTTTAATTTCTTGAATTATTTGCTAAGTACTTGTATCTAGTAGAAAAGGAGAATGGTGAGCGGCCCAAAAGGAGGCCTGTAGTCAATAAGTGGAAAGCTGTCAATACCGAAATACAATACCCTCGCTTGATCTAGTTTTGATGCCTTAGCAAAGACAGGTTTTGCTATTTAGGACCGCTCAGCAATCTTGATTGAATACATTCAGAGGGTCGTCCTCGACCTGCTTATTGCCAGAGGACAGAGGACTTTAACACTGATTTCTAAAGTTGACATACGTATCCCAACATATTTCACAACAGAGGCCTAACACGTTTAAGCTGTCAATAAAGACCAACACTTAAGAAACGCAAAGCACGTGCACACTTCACATGCACACTTTATAAGGTATTCTTCCAGTCCTAAAAGCGGGGGAGGTTCTAGGGCATAAAAACTTAAAACTTTATTTCTTATTTTTCATGACCTGTAGCATGCATTTAGCTTTTGGGTTGTGTTCGTATAAGACTAAGCCCCACTCTTTAATGGCTGAAAGCGTACCTTTAACAGTATATGGTGGATTAGCTGCTCTGAGAAATGGCTTTTAAAAAAAGTAAAGTGAAAAACAGACAAAGAAATTTATAACCTTAGCAGTCTTTCATATTTGTTTTGATTGTTCTTGAACCAGCCCTGAGCCGGTGACAAGGGTATTGAAAAGATGCACCTGAAACAGTGTCTGCGGGCTGCTGCATTTGCCAACCCGCTTTAATGCTGCTTTCCAGCGGCGAAGGCGCAGCAGCATTAACAGGGAAGCCAGAGCGAGCTTCCCCGGCAGTGGCGGCGGCGGCGGCAGTGGCGGTGGCGGCGGCGGCGGCGGCGGCACCGGCACCAGCGCAGTTTCCCCTCTCCCCAGCCCTGACTCTACGCGCACATGCGCAGTGCGCCCGCAGCCCTGGACCATTTGTCAGGACTACTCGTGAGACGGAGAAAAAAAAAAGAGAAAATTTGGGGGTAAGGAGCGGTTGATCGGATCTAATCTCTTATTAATCTGAAGATTTGTCCGTGCAAAAGCCATTCATTTATTTTTCTGGGTGAGGATGAAAGTTAAGAGACCTATGCAGAGAAGGAAGCGCACCCTCGTCTTGTGAAACAGATCAGGGGAGGGGAAAGGACAGAAGGGGTTTCTCCCCCACTTCTCTGCGCCTCTGGGAAAGAGAAGAAAACTTAATCCTGGGGAAAAAAGTGGGCAAGTGACTCGGAAACGGCTGGAGGGGGAGTCTCTGGGCATCTCACTCTGAAGTAGTGAGTGCGAGTGTGAAAGAGGAACAAAAGAGAGAGAAAAGAGAAAGGAAAAAATGGGGGGAGGAGAGACTTGTATTTTTTTTCTTTGCGCGCACACGGGGAAGGGTGTGGGGGGCCGTGCGGAAAGGAGCCCGGGCGAGGCGGCCGCGTCGGGCTCTCGCCCGCGCGCAGGCGGCCAGATGCGTGTGTGCCCCCTCCCCCGCGCCCCCCGAGCTTGTCACTTTGGTCGCTTTCATGACACCGGGCGCGGGGTGGGGAGCGCGGCGGCGCCGGGCTCCGCCGGGGTGCGTGCCCGAGTGGGCGCCGCGGAGCCGCAGCCCGGGCGGCGAGCGCGGCCGCCGAGGCTGGGGGCGCCGGCGGGGGCGGCCGGGGCCGCAGATCGGTGCGGCGAGAGGCGCGAGCCCCGCGCGCCGCCCCTGCGGCCCCCTCCGCCCGTGTGGCCTTTGTGCCGGGCGCGCACCGGAGAGCGAGCGAGCGAGCGCGAGAAGTACAAGTACGGGAGACCGAGGCAGTGGGAAAAGAGGCCGGGCCACTTTCTCCCCGCTCGGGCTGCGGAGAATGGACTGGTTGAATGTGCAGGCGCGTCTCCCCGGCGTGTGCTCTGTGTGTGTGTGTGTGTGTGTGTGTGTGTGCGCGCGCGGCGGAAAGGCCTCCCCGACTCCCACCGCGCACACGCACACTCACACGCACGCACACACTCACGGACCCGCGGCGGGCTCGGCGGCCGAGAGTTTGCGTTTTCTTCCTCGCCGCCTCCCCCTTCCCGACCGACTGTGTGAGAATTTCATATAGATCAGCTCCAATTTCCGCCATTTTGGGAAAGTTGCACAAAAATAAACCCTCCGGTTTATTTCTGCCCGAGGCAGGAAAGTGCTTCGGGAAGCGAGGCGGCGCGGGCCCGCGGCGGCCGTCCGCGCGGGGGAGGGCGCAGGGCGCGGGCTCGCGGGCCGGGCCGGGAGCCCGCGCCGTCGCTGCATTCGCCCCGCGCCGTGCCGCGCCGGCCCGGGTGCGGGCGCCGGCGTGTGTCGGGAGGCGGCGGCCGCGGCGGCGGTAGCAGCGGGCGGCGGCAGCCGCCGCGCCGGGGAGGCGGGCGGGGGCGGGGGGGTGGAGGCGCGGGGCTCCTTTTCCTGCAACTTGTTTACGCCGTGCTTATACCGGGGAGGCAAAGAGGGGTCCGAGGCGGGGCCGCCGCCCGCCTCGCGCCGCGTGCGTGTGCCGTTCCGGGATAATGGGTTTTGCACACTAGCGTCCTGGGCCCGGCGGGCCGTCCTCGCGCCGCGGCGGCCCGGTGGGGGGAAGTAGAGGCCGGCGGGGGTGGGGATCGGGAAGCGCAGGAGCCGAGGCATCCGCCGCGCGCCCCGCGAGCTGGTGGGGCGGGGGGGGGGGAGGAGCGGGAGGAAAACTTGTGAGCCCTGGAAGCGGGGGAGGGGGGCGCAACTTCTGTGCTGGTGGTAAAACTTTAATTACCTTGAAAGAAAAAGGCCCTGCAGTCTCCCCCACCCTTTCTGGTCAAAGCCCGGCCCAAGCGCGACCGTGAGAGAAAGTTTAAAAGCGGGCACTTTCCTCCCCGCCTTCCCCGCGGAGGGTTGGGGGTATCTGTTTGTCCGTCTGCGCTCGGAGAGAGGTGGGGGTAACGAGCCGTCCTCCGGGGTCGCGAAGATCGTGGCTCTTACCCCACCCTTCCACGGGGAGACGAAGGTAAACGTCGCTTCGGTTTCCCTCCTACCTCCCCCCTCCCCGCTTCCTTTTCCTCCCCCTCCCTGCCGATTTTTTGAGGGGACCCAAAAAACGGAGTCTCTTTCCTTATGCAACTTCCTCGGGCGCTGTGAGCACGGCCCTTCCCCCTCCCTGCATCCCTCGGCCCGCTCCTCTACCCCCTCGGGTCTACCGCCCGAAAAATGCGTTAGAGATCCTTCAGAGTGCACCGAAACAAAAATAGATTTTTGATTGTTCTGAGTTTAAGTTCGGGGAAACTGAGATGAGAAATAAGAATGGGGCGGGGGGGAGCGGCTGGAGCGAGTGCGTCGAATATTAATTTTGATTTTCCTAGAGGGTTGTTTGTAATAGCTTTATCGGTTTGGGGAGCCCGAGAGTCTCTGTACTGGCTAGCTCGGTCGCGTGGATTTTTGCGCAAGTTTTTAGAAAAACACTGACTCGAGTAGAGCATTTCTCCGGAAAGTTTCAAGTGCAGCAAAATAGCGAACGTACAAAACTGGCCAAGGGGAGACCTCTAGTGGTTAAACGCATCTTTTTAAGTTCGGAAGGCCGAGAGCAAACTTTGGCCTTTACTTTTAGCTACGTAGTCCGTTCAGACGTGGAAGTAATTAGACGACCCGAGCGAGCAGCCAGATGTTGTATGAGAGGATGCTGATCAGAAATAGAAAGTTTAGTACATTGGAGAGCAAATGAGATCTGAGCACCCAGACTCTACAACTTCTCTTCATTACTTCTATGGGAAAAAACCCACTTTGCTTTTATTCTGGGATTTGAGATTGATCACTCTCTGGATTAGAAGCAATTGTTTGGTTTTTATATTTATCGTTGTCTACACATTTGATCAACTTTTAATCAGGAGTCACAGCGGATAATTTCATTTGAACGTTAATAAAAATGCAAAGTGCAACTTGTGCTTAAAACTTCGAAAAAATGAGAAAGACCTTTGGTTGAAATTTGCCTTTTATGTGAGCTGATCATTTTATTCTCTAATAAATATAATTTGAGGCTGGTATTTAGTTTCTTAAACATACAGTTCTATATAGTCATAAAATAAATGGCCCCTTTTAGTGCTAAGAGTATAATTTTGTTTCACTGCAAAAGACATTATTTCTGAATACTTAGTGATTTAAACGCTTAGATATTTGATATATGGACAAAACTTGCTTACATAGTGTCTATTCTTTTGCCAGTGTGTGTTCTGCATAGTAACTTTAGTTTTAAGAAAAGCAATGAGAGAAATGAAAGTTGAATCAAATGACCCTTGTAACTTTCATCTGCTTGTCATGCAATGGGAGAGACTTTAATGGGGGAATTTAGGGGAGGGCAATGATACAAATGATAAAATCTAGTTCATCTCATCCAGAAGTAGTTTTTTTTTTTTTAACATACCAAGTGGTAATGTACGAAATTATACAGTAAATCAGCAATTCAAAATTTATACATGTTAATTGCAGGTTTGAAGGCTTCTTTTTTATGACAATAGTTTGACTTCATTTGTCCTCCTTTTAAATCAATGCTAGACCTCCAGAAGAAGTCTTGAGGGTGGACGACAGTCTTAAAGACCATCAGACAATTATTTCTTCACTGCAACTAGGTAAGAGTTGCATGTTGAAACAAATTCCTTGATATACTTGCAAATGTTAAAAGCTGCATTTGAGGATGAGGGAGGAGAGTGTGGAACAAGGTTGGTAGGAAAACATTTTGCGAGGGCCGCTTTGAATGCATGAAAGTCTTGACACTGAGTGTGATTGAGGCTCCAATTAAAACATTAGGAAAAGTTAAGAGATTGTTCTGGATAACCTTTGGACTGGCTTTTTGCTAGATTCTTAATTCACACTCCAATTGCACCTGTTTTCTACTGAAAATAAATAGTTTTATTCTTTGGAATTGAGAAAGTGGGAAAACTAGAACAAAGCAATTGTGAATTAATATAACTTGTATAAGTACACAGTGATATGGAAGGGGAACTTGGTAAAATTTTGTAGGTGAAATTCACAACAAGATCTTTAGGGATATTTAAGTAACTTATATTCTGTAACTGAAGTCCAACGGTGGGCTGACTTGTGCCAAATATCGAATCATAGGTTATAGTGAGTTTCCAGGTGTGTTAGCTTAAACTTGTCAACTTTTAAGCATATCACCACAGGGAATACAGCTGTTGTCCAGTAAAGATCCCTTTGGTAATTTTGGAGGGTGCTGGTTTGTCTCCAATAATCCAGGGCCTACTTTCAGGACAAAGGTCATTCTCAGGCAAAGGGGGGCCCTCTCTGGGTAGAGCATCAAAGTACATTTGTGCTACTGTAGTGCCTTCTACTATGTATACCTTTTTTCTTTAGATCTTTCCTTTTCTTTTTCTGCCTTTCATTTTCGTTCTCTGTCTTGAGTATTAAAGGAGTTGCTAATTCTTGTTTGGCAAAAACAAAAGAAAACAAAATAAATTAGCAAGACTAATAATCCCTGTTGAGCCACCTTATAACCAGGGTAGATGTGGTCTCGATGTCATAACTGAATAAATACCAATATAAAAATGATTGTTAAAAGGGAATTTGTTGTCATTTTCTGCTTGTGGATCATCTTGAGTGGTATAATTAGCAAAATAAATAGATGTCCACGTAGGTGATGCAGCAGAGACAAGGGGGCAAGAACGGCTCCAAGAAGATCACACAGAAGTAGAGTTCAGGCAGAGTGAAATGTGTTTCCTAGGACGGTGAGTTTCATGTTTAGATGTGCTGAGTGGAAGACCATGATTATTTTTCTTCACTTGGGGAATCATTGAGAGAGTGTAGAGTACTAGAATAGGAATCAGAAGACAATTTAGCCAGTAAATGTGCCACTTTGTGTAAGTCACTTTAACTCTTTCAACCTAGATTTCCCCATCTGGAAAAGTGGAGCAACAATGCTTGCCTTGGTTTTTTTGTACAAGGGATCAAATAAAATAAGGTTTTGAGCGCTATGAAGAGCTATTCAAATGTTTGAAATGGTTGTCATATTACCATATCACCTTAGCCAGGTTTTGTGAAAATGGCAGGAGGTGGGTTTTTTGTTTGTTTGTTTTGGGTTTTTTTTTTTGCGGTACGCGGGCCCCTCACTGTTGTGGCCTCTCCCATTGCGGGGCACAGGCTCCGGATGCGCAGGCTCAGCGGCCATGGCTCACGGGCCCAGCCGCTCCGCGGCATGTGGGATCTTCGCGGACCGGGGCACGAACCCGTGTCCCCTGCATCGGCAGGCGGACTCTCAACCACTGCGCCACCAGGGAAGCTCTAGGAGGTAGGTTTTTAAGAGCTGAACAGAGTGATTTAATTCCTGGCTAAAATTATTAGATTAGTTTTTGGTGTATATATTATATGGACTTGTCACAGTACTTCTGGGGGATATTTCTTCTTTTTAGGAAAATAGTAGTTTCTCTTTTACAGCTTTGGCTCCTTGAGAGAAGGGACCATGTTTTTAACATGGTGTTGAATACGAATTGAGATTTATTTGTACCAAACTAGTCAGTTGCTAGGTAGGAGTAGATGAAATAAATACTTTTAAATAGAAAATGATGCCAAATTGTGGAAATGGTAGGATGATGAAAGTAGAAGGGTTGGTGTGAGGGGAATTCATGTGCTGTAATTAATAGTTTAGTTGTTTGAATCTGCTGGGAAATGAGGATGAGAAAATAGGTAACTGGAGTAGTAAGAATTTAAACTCTTGGGGCCAGAAAATGGGTCCTGCAAATGACTGTGGATTTAGGGGAAGCTACCTGTAGGGCTTTCTCCCCGCTGTGTTTTCTAGACCTCTTTGCTGCTTTTCTAATTCTAATCAACTGTTATCTAGATAGAAAAAAGAAAACCACAAATACTGTCATTGTTTTCAATTTGATGATACCGAACTTGACAAACTCTGACAAGTTTTAGTTTAGTTTATCTCACTTCTCTTGTAAATTATCCAATCAATACGGTAAGAACCCAAAAACCCAATAGTGAAGGAAAGAAGAAATATATGTCCTGTTTAATTCGTCCCTGAGTAATTGAAGATTGGTTCTTGAAAAATTCCACTGGTTTGTTTTGTTTGGTAGTTTATTTATAAGAAATATATATATCAACAAAGGCTATTTATAATAGGATGGGAAACTTACAAAAGAAGTTACTTTATGTGGTGTGGACAAGGGTATCCTTGGGGTCCCAAGGTTGGGTAACCTGAGTAATCTCTCTGGCGATGTTTCTACTAGTTAACTTATTTTTATTGAGCTCTTACAATGCTGAACACTGAAAGACTAGGTCTTTGCCCTTGATGAGTTCCCTACACACTTACCCCAGGAGTTTGATTTATGAAGTCGAATTGAAAAAAGCCTTTAAGAAGTCCTTTTGCAGGAGACAGGGTGGTTTGAAGGAAAGAACAAGGACTTTTGAGTGGAACTTGTGTAAAGTTGGGTGATCCTGGATGTGGCTCCAGTTTCTTCCTCAGAAGTGGACTTATAGTTAATGACTTGGGTAGTGATTAGAAGAATTACCTATGTATTATAATAAAACCTTTTTATTATTATTTACTATTCTTTCTGTAAGTCAGCATTTTATGTCAGTTCACAAATATTTATTGAGTATCTGTTTTGTGTAAGTCTCTGTTGGGAAGTGCTTCACATAATCAATGCTTAGAATAGGGTGAAGTCAATGAATTTGTTGAGGCTACAGAGAAAGCAACAGTCTTTGGCCTCAGTGTGTTCATAATCTAGTTGAGGAGATAATCTATACACATACAATGGTAATTACCTAAACAAAGCCATGGTTCAGTGCTAGTGAAAGGTAGACAGAGGTAAATACAGTAAGTACTATGGTGGTACTACTGGATGTGTTTCCTAAGAAGGGACCTGGAAGGTAGGGTGCCCTCTGCAAAACACTGTGAAGTGTTGATATAGTCAATGTAATTGTGTATTGAGTGCCTTCTGAATGTCAAGCATTAAGCTAGATATTTTAGATTCATTCATTGATTCACTCATTCATTTATCTAACAAAAACTTACCGAGTGCCTTCTGTATGCCCAGGTACTGTTCTAGATACTGAATATTATCCCTAATACTTTAACTAACCTGGAGCATTTGGTATTATTAATTCTTTTTTAGAGCAAACTGGTGCTCAGAGATACTTAGTAACTTGTCTTAGTTCATATCATGCACTTTGAAAGGGGTGGGACCTGGGAAAATGACACTGGCTTTTGTTTTGTTATGTCTTTAACTTTCTAATATTCCAACTAGTAATTCTTAGAATATTTCTAAGAAAACACATTTCCGGATTAATGTATTTGCTCTTACACATTGGTTCGCTAAGATGAGCAATAGCAAACAGGTGTAAGAAAAAATTACAGGAAGAAAACACTATCTCTTCACTTTTCTCTCTTTTTTTTTTTCCATTTTTTAAAAGTTGGGGAAAGACTGAGTTATACTGAAAAGAACACCTTGGTCTAGTTCATGGCCTTGAAATGGTCACTAACTGTTAATAAAACATTACTCAGATTAGTTTTGGCAATTACTAGGCTTATATATAAAAAGATTTCACTTGTTCTATATAGGAAGAGACCTGATAAGGCAATAGGGTGTGGTATCAAAAAGTGTAAATCAATCAATCATCAATCAAAAGATTGGGACCTAAATTTACCATTTTCTGAACTCAAAACATGATGGAATTTATTCTGATTGTAAAAGAAGAAAGTTAAAATGAGGGATAGAGATAATGGTGGTGAGAAGCTGAGAGTAGGGAGGAATGTAGTGTTAGAATCAAAGTTTAATAAAGATAACAGGGAATATGACTAAGAATATATTCACCAAAATACGATAACTACTGATATTATGCTCTTTAACCAGAAGAGTAGGCCCATTTACAGAATGAAGAGAAGAGTTTTTGATTCATTGGGTGGTTCTGGATTACAGTGGGAGTCATATAATATTTCTGTTATCTGAGTCGTGGTCCATCAAGCAGAGCTTTTGTCTGACTCAGAAGGATGCTACTGCAGGCATTGATTATAGGGTGATGGACTGTTTCTCCTTTGTTTTTGTTTGTTTTTTTGTTGCTTACATTTTTATTGGGGTACAGTTGATTTACAATGTTGTGTTAGTTTCAGGTGTACAGCCTGTTTCTCCTCTGTTGAAACACTGTCATCCAGTAAATTTTTCTGAGTACCTGCTGTGTGCCAGGCCTTTTCAAGATTGGACTATAGCTTTATGTTATGTGAAATTTTATAGACTTAAACCAGTTCAGTTCGTAAAACACTTTTAGTAGGATGGTTCAGGCACCAAAATCAGTTGATTATTTTTCTCCCATCTGTTACACTGATTGAACCCTGAACTGTGAATTGAAATCCCTGGTCTGGTTGTTAAATGGTCTAGATAATTTCACCCCATTGGTTTGTGGTCTTATTTGGTGGATTGGAGGCCTAGCTGTTCAATCTATTGATAAGGAGTTTAGCTACAAATGGTCATCAGGATAAGCCCCGTAGACATGACTTCTGTGACAGAAATAAAATCTGGTCAAATCTAATTTATTATATGCAAAAGAGAAATCAAGTGTAAATCTTTTAATTCTGGCTCTATGTTCTATAAAAATATGAAGCAGAATAAGAAAAAAGATACTGTTTTTAGCATTTTAAAAATTATGAAGTGAAATAAGAACAAGATACTACTTTTAGTTTTCTTTTTAAATTTAAGTTCATGCATATTTTGCATAAGCATGGAAATATCTGTGTGAGACAGGTTCTTGCTCTTTTTATTCCCTTGAATCCCTCTAATGGGTGTAAAATTTCTATTATTACACTACTAGTGTAATATGTTGATGACATGATAGCACTTTTCAGGATATTTTTGCCTCAAATTGAGATACAGTCTGTACACTGAAAATGAACTTCAAATAAAAGCATTCGAAGAGAGTATATTAAATATGCTGTAAGACTGTTAATGTCAGTTTGTGATTTCATTTTCTATGTACATTTTTTTTTTCTTGAAGGGCATTTTTCATTTTCTGTTCCTTCTTCAGAGGAAGTTAAGTAGGTTAGGCCACAGAATCTCAAATAATTCATCCTTCTTACAGTAACAAACGGAAGGGCAGGAAGTTGAGATTTCCTAAAGGTTGCCTTCAGTGACTACCCCTTTGCATGTAATCTCCATGGCAGAAAAGGTAGCAAATCAGAGAAACCATCAATACATTATAACTAGGGTCATTTTCATTAAAACATGACCAGTAGATAACTACTGGTGGTGGTGGAGTGTTTCTGAAAATGTATCAGTAAGAAGGAACTGTCCTAATAACTGATTTCATATTTAAAGGAAGGCATCTACTATATAAGCATATATATGGACAGGAGACCCAGATGCTCAAGGATTTGTTCTTGATGCTACTGAGATTTCAGTTCTCACATTGAAATGATCTAGAGTTTTACCTTCCTAAAACTCTCTATGAACTTGGGCCCTCAGGGCAAAATTTCACATCTCTCCACAACAGATCTCAGTTCCAGTATGTGTGCGATTCAGAGTTCTTGCCAGTCAAGGTGAGTAGAATATCAAAGCTGGTATCTGTCATGCTTGATTTGAAAGGAAAGTTTTTCTTTGTAGCAAACTATGTTTGTTGAGAGATGCTTCAGGTGTGAGTTTAGATTTTTCTCTTATCCTTCTTGAATAAGCCGGTTTAAGAGGTTTGAATTTAACTTCTTTTCGTGTATTCTTCACTGACACTTAAATAAGGAGGGTTTCTTGGAGTAGGAATGTTATCCTTCTGCCGAAGAGGTAAATAAATACTTAGCAGCCTCGTTGTTAGTTAGAATTTTCACTGGAGAATAAGAGATAGATGGACAAATGAAGATCTTTTCCTGATTTCCTCTCTCCCCAGTCCCTGCCCACAACTAGTCTGTTAAATTTTCCCCTTCTGTTTTATTCATTCATCTGATAAATTTTTGTTGATTCCTACTGTGGATAATCACATGGGATAGCGAAATGAATAAATCCAGTTTTCTTTCCTCCAAAACCTCCTGTAAGTAAATGATCATGATATGATGTAATAAGTATTATAATTGGGGTATAGAGTCTGCCTTTCCAGCGCCTCTTCTCCTGGCATCTTACGTACACATATTCCAGTACTTGTGCAGAGAAAGACTCACTGTAGTCATTTGAGTCCCCTTTGGAGAGGATCCATAGCTTTCATCCCTCTTTTTCCTCCTGGCCTCTTGCTGCGATCTATTACGGTGCTTTCTGTTTGCCTCTGTACTAGCTTTCTTGAAAGCAGGTCCTGGAACCACAGTTGGTATGCAAGGAAGCTTTTATGCCTCCTTAGCAAAAATGTCACAGTAAGGTTGCCAGTGGCTTAGTCTTGGGTCGCTGTTCAGAGATTATGTCCTTCATACTTTTCTCCTTGTTAAAATGTTCTTTATAAGAGCTTGGGAAAACTAGTACTTATTGACCTTTCATCAGCTACCCAAATTCATTTTGAAATTTTATTTGTCCATGAAATCCCAGAATCCTACCACAGTTCTTAACTTCCACTTTTCTCCACCTTCACCCCTGGACTCTTGAGAAATCAAATGGGACTTTGTGGTGCAAAGGTATTGGCTTTTGCAGAGTTATCAACTCCTCTGCCCTGGGATACTTCAGACATCTGGTAAACCCATGTTTGGAGGGAATGTGGACACTGGAGTGCAGCTTGTTTCTTTTCTTCAAAATAACTGTAGCTGTTGTGGACTGAGTGTCCAAAAAGTACAAACCACTTTAACATGCATGATTAAAAAATTTTTTAATCCATATGAAGTAGATATTCCTATTCCATTTTTTAGATGAAGGAGCTAAGGCTTAAGAGATGTTGGGTACCCTGCCCAAGATTATACAGCTAGTAAACTGTGAAGCCAGGATTCAACCCAGGCACTCTGGCTGCTTTGCTTTTCACCTTTACATTAGATTGGCTTCTTTACTGACTAAAATACAATGTGTTGGGTACTAGGGTATAGTTTGAGGGGCACTCTCTTGGAAGGTAAAAGTCTGTTTATTGGTTGGGTGACCTTTTCTTATCTGTAAAATGAGGCTAAGAATTCTTGGCCATCTTAAAAGGTAGCTGCGAGGGTCATCTAGTCTAGTATTGATAAGAGCCTTTAAAATGGCAAAGCATAGAAGAAACCCCCCAGCTCCAGTATGTGTGTATCTCTGGAATGGGTTAGGTTTATTGGCTTTGTGTGACTGCCCCTACATGGCCGTGTATTTGTGGGTATGTGAGTTCCCCCGTTACAGGCTGTGTACCTCTCTGGTGTCATGAAAGTACATAGGAGGCCATTAGAGAATAAATCAGAAAACCATAGATAGACCTTAGGAGGCAGAGGTTTTGTCTTTCTCAGGATCACTCTCTCCAGCCTGGACTCTAGGTCCTGAGGGCATTCCCCAGTGTTAAGACACTACAAATCTCAACACACGGATGCAGATGGGGAGCTCAGCCAGGAGGTAGCACCTCTGTAGTTGACTCTAACCTGAAGATGAATCACCTCTACCCTGTAAAATACTACCTGCTCTCTTGTTGTTTCTTGAATTTATTTTCTATAACTCAGCATCTTCTGAAAAAGGGGATTCCACGGACCTTGCTATACTGTGATAACAGAGCCACAAGGCTAAGTGACTGTGGGAAGCTCGGGCTCAGACAGCACTTCACAGATTGCCGTGCTGCTGCTGCTGGCCTGCACCATCTGTCTCCTAAAGACCCCAGGGGGTTACACATCTCCCTCACCACTAAACTTTTATCACGGGACATGCAGAAATGGTCTAAAAGTTTTGAGGGGCAGACTTTGAGAAATGTGGCCCTAGCCTTTCATCTCGTCCTGTTTACATGCCTTAGCCTGGTCCACAGTGTGGTGCCAGCCCAGCATGGTGGCCGAGAGAGCCTGGCCTTTGGGTCCAACTCCCTCCCCACACAGCAAATCCTTCTCCATTACTTCAGAGGTATTGTTCTATGAAGAAAGCTAGTCATTTCTGGAGCCATGTAACTATAGGTATTATTATTATTAACAATGAAACATCTACTTTTATGTAGTGATCTTGACATCTTCTGATGGAGCTTTAAACACAGATGGCTTACTATAAGAGATGCCATTGAAGTAAAATGAAGGGAAAGGGGAAAAAAAAGCCACTGACTAATTTTTTGAGGTCACAGAGTGACTGTCATGAGCGCAAATAATTGTGAAACCAGATAATTAGAGCAGAAAGTTAAGATTTTATTGACTGCTTACTATGGGATAGGCACTGTGCTGCAGTATTACCTGGTCCATCTCATGTAATCCTCACCAGTGCCCAATGTAGAAAAGTTCTCTTATTTGCCACATTTTACAGGTGGGGAAACAGGCTTCAAGGGATTAGTTGGTCTTGTGTCACAGAATAGGTCATTGTTAATCTTTGGAAAGTGAATTGAAGGGAGGAAAGGAAGGCTGTGGTTTGTTTAGGAAAGGGAGAGGGATGGAAAGAGGAACTTGAGAGAGAGTGGCAGGTTTTGAGGATGATGGATGATGTGTTTGATTTGCGTCTGTCTATGAAAGGATGTCAAGGGGCAGGGTGAGTGGGGATGGGGAGGCCCAAAGCAGTTTTATACGCCACTTTAATAACGTGTTTAGCAGCGGGCAGAGGCCTTTTTGATGATATTACCGAAGATGACGCATAGGACTTTTTTGAGAATGTCACAATGTGCCAGAGACAGCCTTTGGTTAGTGAGTGATGATTTCTACCAAGTACACCAAAAGCCAACTTCAGTTGATGGTATTAATATGGGCATCATAGCAGCAAGGCATTGGATCCCCACAGTGGAGGCTGACTTTTCTTATTGCCGTCTTACTCTTCTGCATAGCTATCATTTTTGTTTCTTTCGTGGTCGTGATTTTAGGGTTAACATTCCTGACTTACTCTTCACAAAAGATAACATTGCCCTCTTGAACCAAAAACTGATGAGTGTAGTCCGTTGACACCAGGCACTGAGATCTCAGTCCCGGCGTCTCTCTGAATGACAGAATTTAAATCGGATTCTCAGATGCTGCTTCTGAGGTCATGTCTACCCCCATTTTACAACTACTACCAGCTCTTGGCCTTGTCATCTCTGTAACTTATTTTTGAAAGATGGGCCTGTTAACTGTAAAGCTATAAAGTGGAATTCTAAAAAAGCAGCCTCATGTAAAATTATTAAAACTATTTAATTGGTCTTAGTGAACAGTAACTAGCCGTTCTTTTAAATACTGTAATATTTTGAAAACAATGGTTTGAGCAGGAATGGCCAGGCTACAGTTAGTACACTTTCTTTAGTAATCTTTAATTCTCACCTTATCTGCAGATCCAGACTTTTGGTTTATAGGCAAGGCCCACTCTCTCACTTTGTGTTGGAACATACTAGATTGGGTTGCTTATCTTTCAGGGGGCTGTTCTCTCCATGCCAGCCCCGGGCAGCCTCTTCACCTTGAACTTGCTGTAGAAGTGCAGCCCTGGGGGAGTCTCTGCTCCCACTCTGAGCCACCATTTTATCCTCTCCTGGTAGATGTGAGGGAAGGAATCATATGAAGGGAGGATTATGAAGGACTCTGTTTATCTCCAGTCAAAATAAGATACAGTAGATTCTTGACATTTGTGAGGGATACTGCCCAAGACCATTGCCAAGCCTCAACCTGAGAAAAATCATTGTAGCATGTAATTCCTCCCTTCAAATTACTAAAGTGTAACTGAAAAATGTGAATGATCTCTCTAGACCTTAAATATTTATCTCACTTGATGAGCAACTTTTGTACTGTCGAGAGCACTTGTTGAAACAAATTCACACATCTTTTCTACTTATTTCCTTTTGGAGCGTTTGGTAGTTTTGTTCACATAGTGTGTCTGAGTCATCATTGCATTTGACATTTCAGCCTTTGATTTATCCGAAACTTCTGTTTTGTGGCTGGGACCTATCACTTTCATAAACATTTCCGTATTCTCCACGTTCTGTCATCAACACTAGAATCAACTAGCAGTTGCTTTTGTTTCATTTCTTAACAAGAAACAAAGTTTTTATCACTTTATTTACAGTGGTCATAGCACTCAGACAAAGCACTGTGACTCAGAGCACACCTGGACCTTGGCCGGGACTCTGGGTTTATGGAGTGTTATTCAGAATCGTGTCTCTGCAAAATGGCAAATTACTAAATGTCATGGGAACTTCAGCTGTCACTCAGGAATGGTAGAAACCATAAATAGTCTGTGAATGCCAGGGTTCTACTGTATGTTTTTGATACCTCAGGTGTGGAGAAGTGAACCCTACCCTTTCTCTTTTCACCCATCTGTGGAGCTGATACATTTGCATATATAGTTAAATACCTACTAGTTAAATTACCCAAGAGCTTTGGGGAAGTTGATTTTCCTAGCACCTTCTAGTCTATAGCTTCATTTGCTGGCATCAGTAACAAGCTAAGTATTTTTCATAAGAAGACGTGCCTTTCAAAACATGGAGTACTTTAAATAAATATGAAATAGGATTTTAAAACTTTTTTTTTTTTTTTTTTTTTTTTTTGTGGTACGCGGGCCTCTCACCGCCAGGGCCCCTCCCGTTGCGGAGCACAGGCTCCGGACGCGCAGGCTCAGCGGCCATGGCTCACGGACCCAGCCGCTCCGTGGCATGTGGGATCTTCCCGGACCGGGGCACGAACCCACGTCCCCTGCGTCGGCAGGCGGACTCTCAACCACTGCGCCACCAGGGAAGTCCTAAAACATTTTTTTTAATGTAACTTATTTTCTTAGGAAAACCCCACACGTTTAAGCATTCAACAGGTACTAAAGGGTACACTACACAGAGAGAAGTTTCCCTCCCTTGGTTGTCTTTTAGTCAGTTGTTGCTCCTTCCTGGATGCAGCCAGTGTTGCCAGCTTCTGACAAATACTGACAAAGATAGGCCATGCATATATAAGCAATACACGTATTTATATATACCCCATTTGTTTTACACAAATGGTAGCACACAGTTTTTATACCTTGCATAAAATTAGTAGTATTAATAGTATCTTGGAGCTCTATCTATATCAGAATGTAAAGAGTTTCCTCATTGTTCTTTCTTTTTTTGTTTGTTTGTTTATTTATGGCTGTGTTGGGTCTTCGTTCCTGCACGCAGGCATTCGCTAATTGTGGCGAGCAGGGGCTACTCTTTGTTGTAAGTGCACAGGCTTCTCATTGCGGTGGCTTCTCTTGTTGTGGAGCTCGGGCTCTAGGTGCGCGGGCTCAGTAGTTGTGGCTTGAGGGCTCTAGAGCACAGGCTCAGTAGTTGTGGCGCACGGGCTTAGTTGCTCCGTGGCCTGTGGGATCTTCCTGAACCAGGGCTCGAACCCGTGTCCCCTACGTTGGCAGGCAGATTCTTAACCACCGCGCCACCAGGGAGGTCCCCCTCATTGTTTTTTAACCATTGTATATGGCTGTACCACAATTGTCCTTTACTGATGGACAGTCAGGTTGTTTCCAGTTTTCTAACTTTACAAACAGTGCTATAGTCCATGAATCACCTTTTACATTTTTTTTATACATGTAAGTATCTATAGGATAAATTTCTAGAGGTAGAGGGGCTGAATTGGAGGATATGTTCTTGAAAATTGATCTCCATGGAGGTTGGTTCAATCAATAGTGCCACCATCAGTATGTGAGAGGGCTTGCATCTCCATATTCTTATAACATAGGATTTTTAAATGTAAGGTGTTAACTAATTTCATCACCACCTGATGTTTCTAGATTACTAGTGGTACATGGTAGGCTAGGGCTTCCAGAGATTTCTTTGCATGAGAGATTGAGGAAGTGCATCTATTCGATACATGATTCCCAGGGAGAGTCAAGTTGCACAGCTTTGGTTTAGAGACAAGGCGTGGTTCAGGAGAGAGAGAAGAGGTAATTCTGAGGACAGTGTTCAAATGTCATTTAGTCCGTCCTCCAGCCCTTTTGCTGAATTCTTAGGGCAAGGAAATTGTAATAAAAATGAGTAAAAGCTAAAGTGAACTGTTTCACAAAAGAGGGACTTTGAGAGTATGATAACATTTGCATTGGTGCCAACAGTAATGGTCTTCACCTTCAGTAAAATTATCAGCTCCTTGATGAGGCATCCACAGTGGGTATTGGTGGAAGCACGCTGGGTATCGGTACCTTTGATATTAGCCACTGTCGGCCGTAACATAGGTGAGTGGGAATCAGAAGCTGCATGGATGCATTTGCTGGATATCTGATCTCGAAAGCTGTCCCTTTTGACATCAGCAGTGACTGGAGACCATTAGCATTTAGAAGAGGTTAGGAGAAAAGAGGTAGATCTTGGCTAATAACACAGAGGACCCATCATGGTACATATTTAAGATACTTCCTTAGGAAATCTCAGCAGCACTAACAAGAGATTTGGGGTGTGATTTTCTGCAAATGAAAAATACAGTTTGTGACTTGTATTGTGAGTGACCGTTATCTACCTGGTTTTTAGGCCCATGGAATACAGGTTACACATGGGATGATGGAACAGTGCCAGGTGAAAGTTAAAGAAAATATAAAGCATAGCATTTCTAAGTACTAAAAAAAAAAAAATTGCTTAACTCTTAGAAGCACAATTTGTTGAAGTGAAAAGATTTTGTATGTTTGTATACAAGTGCACACACTTACAGAAGATGAAAAAGAGGACGACTTAGGGTGTCATAAAACCAGCTTCTGTTCAAATAATATTGGTTGCTGGTTGTTCTGCCTGATTAGGAGATGGTGGGAAAATGCTAATCTATCGTAGCTGTTCAGACTTCATGCGATAGTGAAAGTAGCCAGTGGCTTCAAAATTGGATAAAGGAAAGGACAATGTAGTGAATATTTTTATGCTATAATAATTTATACAAAATGTCCACAAGCCTTAGAATGAAACAATGTATGGAAACAATTTTTGTAAATTTTAGATATGTACTTGCAGGCAGAGAATACTATGTAACATGACCAGTGTTTTGTATAGCAAAAGCATATTCTAATTATTTCCTAAAATATGTAATAAACATTTGCTGCAGCTTTTGTACAGTGACAGCTTGTAGATTACCCCTATTTTCTATTCCTCCTCCTATCACAGACAGCATTTTTGCTCTTGTAAATTTCATACATTTATGATTTTTTAGGTAGGAAAAGACCAAAAATCTATTTGTGTTGAATATGTATCTCAGCGACATTTTGTTAATAAGCATATATTTGATGGCACTTTACTAAAAAGGATACGTGTTGTACTGATCTACATAAGTCGAGAACTTTGGATCTAGTAAACTGGTGTCTGGATTTGCTGTGTTCCAAGGAGTAAAATGGGGACAAGTAGGCCTAGCCAGCTTCTCAGAGGGGGTAAGACTTTGAGACAGCACAAGACAGTGAGTGGTTGAGAAAAAAACCCAGGGTTGGAATCAGACTGACCTGGGTTAAAATCCTGGGTATGCCACCAAGTATGGTTTTGGATGAGTTACTGAACTCTGCACTTTTTTCAGTGTCGACTAGAGGGATGATAGAACCCATCTTTCTGTGCGAAACAAATAAATGAAATAATTTGTGTAAGTTGTCTGATGTTTTGAATCCTTTTCTGGAAGAAGATGCGATTGAATTAATACATGAAAAATTTTTCTTATTAAAGGCTCACTCAGGTTTTACCTGGTTTATCCACCAGGGGGAAAATTATTCTATCACTCTACTATCTATCAGGAAAAGTTGCCACTCCTACCTTAGAAAGTCAGGTTTGTTTCTGATCCTTATGTATTTAGTGAGGTAGGAGTTATAGAGAACTTCAGTATGAGTCTTAATTTATTTCATATTTTTACTATTTCTTAGATTAATTCTTCTTCAGGCCTTTACAACCTATTTCCTGGTTTGAGGATTAAGTCTTAATGATAAAGGAAGAAAGAATATTGAAGCATCTAGTAAACTCCAACAGAAGATAGCTATAATTCAAAGAAACACAGGGTTTTTTGGGGGTTTTTTGGTTTTTTTCCTATTGACTATTTAAAATGTGGAATGTAGTGTAATAACCACCCTGGACCCTTCACTCGTCTTTATCTTCACAGTTCCAACATGTTGCTGGTCTTATTTCACCATTTTACCCCTTTATTAATTTGTAGCAACTTCCTCGCCTTCTATCACTTCATTTCACAATTTCAGCTTGTATCTCTAAAATACAAGGAAGACCTCCCCTCTTTAAAGTATGTATCATCATCATCCCTCAAAAAAAAGCAATGGTATTTCTCTAATATCATCAAATAGTCAGTTGGTATGCATATTTCTCCTCCTGTCTAATCATCTTTTATCTTTTTTTTAAAGATTTTTTGATGTGGACCATTAAAAAAATTTTTTTCTTTATTTATTTTCTTCATTTTCGGCTGCGTTGGGTCTTCATTGCTGTGCACGGGCTTTCTCTAGTTGCGGTGAGTGGGGGCTGCTCTTCGTTGCAGTGTGCGGGCTTCTCATTGCGTTGTCTTCTCTTGTTGCAGAGCATGGGCTCTAGACGTGCGGGCTTCAGTAGTTGTGGCACGCGGGCTCAGTAGTCGTGGCTCGCGGGCTCTAGAGCACAGGCTCGGTAGTTGTGGCACGGGGGCTTAGTTGCTCTGCGGCATGTGGGATCTTCCCGGACCAAGGCTCGAACCCGTGTCCCCTGCATTGGCAGGTGGATTCTTTTTTTTTTTTTTTTTTTTTGCGGTATGCGGGCCTCTCACTGTTGTGGCCTCTCCCGTTGCGGAGCACAGGCTCCGGACGCACAGGCCTAGCGGCCATGGTTCACGGGCTTAGTTGCTCCGCGGCATGTGGGATCTTCCCGGACCAGGGCACGAACCCGTGTCTCCTGCATCGGCAGGCGGATTCTCAACCACTGCGCCACCAGGGAAGCCCTGGCAGGTGGATTCTTAACCACTGCGCCACCAGGGGAGCCCGATGTGGACCATTTTTTAAAGTCTTTATTGAATATGTTACAGTATTGCTTCTGTTTTATGTTTTGGGTTTTTGGCCCCGAGGCATGTGGGATCTTAGCTCCCCAAGCAGGGATCAAACCCACACACCCTGCATTGGAAGGCGAAGTCTTAACCACTGGTCTGCCAGGGAAGTCCCTGATAATCTTTATTTAAAAAAAAAAATAATTTAAATCAGGGTCAAAACAAGATCTATGAAATGCAGTATTGCAATTGGTTAATGTCTCTTAATCTAAATTTCAGATTTCCTCTTTCATTTGTTTATTAGTTATTCCTTACAATTTTTTGTGTGTGCCGAAAACAAGTTTTTAATCCTGTATAGCAGTGGCTTTCAGACTTTTTGGTCTCAAGTCTCTTTTATGCTCTAAAAAATGAAAAACCCAAAGAGCTATTGTTTGTGTTATATGTATCAATATTTACTGCATTAGAAATTAAAGTATATTGGTTATTTATTTATTACTTATAACATAGTAAACTGATTACCTTAGTATGTATAAGCACAATTTTTATGAACTATAATCACAGTGTCCAAAATTTAAAAGAAAAGGTGAGAGAAGTAACACTTTTACATTTTTGCAAATCTCTTTAATGTCTGATTAATAGAAGATAGCTGGATTCTCATACCTGGTTCTCATTCAGTCTGTTGCAATATTTCGTTTTGGTTGATGCATATGAAGAAAATCTGCTTCACACTGGTATGCGGTTGGAAAAGGGAAGATTATTTTAAGTTTTTCATTTAATGATGGACACTCTTCTTTACACCAGAACTTGACATGTGGTAGTTTCTTAAAGGTTGGTTGCAGTGTGCAATTTGAAATCCTATCAGTGAGCTTTCTGTACTCTGTCACATTAAAATCCATCAGTCTGTGTTGCACTTTGAATGGATCCTTTAGCCATGCATAATTTTGTAACTGTAAGCATTGGTCATTTGGAAAAATCACTGAGTTATGTAGATCTTCCAAATGTTGACATATTTCATTATGAAATATTTTTAAAAATCATATTCATGAATATCACCACCCATCTCCTTAGAAAAGTCTATAGCTATTGGGAAGCTGTCAAGCTCATGGTGGTGGATACAGGTTTTCCAAAATGCTGAAATTGTATCGTTAGTAACGAATTCTGTCAGTGTGACAAAATATTTTCCAAATATCCAAACTCGAATAAACATCGTTTTTTAAGTAAAAGTGGGATTTCATAAAAAAAAAAAAAAAAAAAAAAGCAGCTTGTTCAGCTTGCCATCTCAAACAATTCACAAGTGCCTTCCCTTGAGACGGCCTTGGTATTTTGGCATGCCCGAGCACTTTGTGCATACTTCTGTTTCATCACACAGAATATTGAAAAGATATATATTCAAATATCGACTTAATAAAATTTATTATTTTACTTCATCAAAGATGTTTTTTAGTGAATCTGGCATTTGTTTACTGTGAGTGCATGCTGCTGAAGAATAAAATGACTGCTACTGCAGCTGGGTGCCACAGCTTCAGCAGTTTTATCCACTATTGCTTTGCACCATCAGTGTAAATATCAACATAGTGAAGAAGGCAAATAACGTGTTAATATTTTTATGAAAGTAATTTTGACTTCTTGGACCTTTTGGAAAGGTGTCAGGGTTCCCAGTACAATCCATGTTTTGCTTCTTATGTCTTTGTGGTGTGATTTCACGTGTTCCTTTGTCTCTGGTATATCCTGTAAATAGACTTGATCACAACAGATTTGATTTAGTTTTTTCCTGGCAAGAATACTTCATAGATGGTGTTGGGTTGATAGGTATTCTTAGAAGGCATTGATGGTCTTTGCTAGAGTCATTATTTTAATGGTCGCAAATGGCTGTGTTTCAGTTCTGTCATTCCTTCTTTATTTGTTAGCAAGAATTTTTTTCTGAAAGGAAACTTCTTCTCACCAATGATTTGGTTACCCTGAGATACAGTTTTTATCGATCTCATGCAATATGGGCAGGAAAAGTCCTTGTTCCTTTTTGCAGATAATAAGTTGGTGGGTTCCCTTGTATAATCAAAAGGTGATCAGTGAGATGTTCTTGGTTGGTTGGTTTGTTTTGAATATCATTGTGAACTCATAATGATTTAAACTTATTTGATGTGTTTCAATTCACTGCAGCTAATATCCTTACTTTGGCCAACAGAAGCCTCTTCAAGTTTGCTTCTGAGTCCTTTTGGTATGACCTCTGCTGTCTTTGATAGCTTCCTTGCTTTTTTATTTGACAAGATGTTCCAGGCTCATCTTTCACATTTCCTGCCACCTCTGGGGAGGCCTGGGAGAAATGGTATTTAAAGACCACAATCTGAACACTAGGCTGTTAATTATTATTATTATTATTATTATTAATTTTTTTTGCAGTATGCGGGCCTCTCACTGTCTCACTGTTGTGGCCTCTCCCGTTGCGGAGCACAGGCTCCGGACGCGCAGGCTCAGCGGCCATGGCTCACGGGCCCAGCCGCTCCGCGGCATGTGGGATCCTCCCGGACCAGGGCACAAACCCGTGTCCCCTGCATCGGCAGGCAGACTCTCAACCACTGCGCCACCAGGGAGGCCCTGTTAATTATTATTGATTGGTGGTTGTTTCTAGAGTTTGTCAGTGGACAAAGCTAGAAAATATGCATATTTTTAAAACATAAAATGCATCATGAAATTATACAGATACTTCCATTCAGATTTAGGACCCATAGATCTTTGATCACTTGTCAGTGACACCAACATAATTACTTATTTGTTTTATCCCATACCACACAGACAGCAGTTTCAGAATAACAATATCAATACTACCGCCAATGGATATATGATTATGAAAAAGTTTGTTTTGAAAATGAAGATTAAGAGCATTATCACAGTGTAGCTAGCCAAATTGGTTATCTTAACATAGCCTAATTGTGTTTGCTGTACATTTTGAGACTGTTTTTCTATTTCTCAGAACATCAACTTGGCAGATATTTCAACTGAGTTAAATAAATCAATTTCACGAAAGAATCAATCATACTGTATATTCATTGTATTGATAGAACAGACTTAACTGTCAAATTTAGTGTAGATGGCATTCAATAATGGACTGAATTTTCTTGTTCTTTTTAAAAATCTAAATGGCCTCTTTTTCAACATTTCATACTGGATACTATCCTTTATCCACATCTACTCCTTTTGAATGTCTTGGGGTGGGGGGAACTCCTTAGAGGGTGAAGAATTCTATCCATATGTCATCATGATTTTTTGTTCTAAGTGAATATGCTATGAAACAATGAATTCCTCTTCTAACAATAGCAATAATTTACCATGGCACTTTTTGTTTAGCCTAGAACTTTTATTAATATATTTTCTCCTGTAATTTACCATGGATTGCACTAGGAAAAATATTTTTGAAGCAATTATTTCTAAATCTTTGGATATGGGACATTATGATCAAGAAAATTATGTAATTAAGGGAAATTGAAGCAATGACCACTAAAGTAAAAACTGATTTGTATGTAGAATATTTAGTGATATGCCTTTTTTTCCTTTTCCAGGTTAAAAAAAAATCATGACTGAATCTGCCTCTAGCACAAGTGGTCAAGAGTTTGATGTATTCAGTGTTATGGATTGGAAGGATGGAGTAGGTACATTACCAGGAAGTGATTTAAAGGTAAGCTGTCTTTATTACATAAAATTGTGTGTGTGTGTGTGTGTGTGTGTGTGTGTGTGTGTGTCTATTAAAATGAATTTGAGCACATATGTGAAATAAGGATTAAAAGCATTAAGCATAGTGGCTGTAGTTTTATATGATGCTTGGTCCTCAGCATCTCAAGATGCTACACTGCTGATGGTTTGGCAGAAGCCTTTGTCACTTGGGGTGGGGGACGTAGAAGTATTTCTGCAGTCTGTACGCATTTTGTAGAAATTAATGTATAGCTTCAAGGAAGATGGTTTCAGGTTTTAGTCTATCAGGATGGCCAATAAATGTAAAAGTGGTAGACTTAGAAGGTCTAGCTTTGTATATTTTTTGTAGTAATGGGCTTTGTAACTTGAAGTGAAAAACCACACTCCGTGTCCTAATTTTCTTATTTTAAAACTGGATGATGTTAAAATATTGAATAAACAGGACTGTTCACCTCCCTTAAATTATTTATACTGTAAACTGTAAATATGGATTTTTGTGTAATCACTTGCTCAGAAGCTGGTCCTTCCTGTAAATGAGACTGCTTTTGTATAGCTGAGAACTCTCCTCAGAGAGCACTGCTTCAGTCTGCTCCTTTTCTAGGGGCTCCCCCTGCCCCTTTCCCCAGCCCCCCAGAGCCACTCCCGGACCACATCTGCTGCACCCTGGGACAGAGTTGTGCAAGCACTCACCTGGAAAGTCAGCCCCCCCACCTCTCATTTCTCATGTGCTTTTGCTCTGATCCTGTCTCTGGGACCTTGAACCTGCCTGTGGCCCTTTAGACTTTGTGTTTGTACTTAGTCACTCAGGTGTTTGAACATCCGACCTCCCCAACTGGCCGTCTCTTGGCTTGCCTTGCTAATGTTTGGCATTCTGGCCTGTCTGGAATAGAAATTCCTGCCCCCTAATATTGATTTCTTGGAATCCAATCCCTTTTAGTGGCCACTTGACAAGTATCTGAGCCAAAAGTGTTCTAGTCCATCCTCAGTGGTGAGATTTGGACAGTCCACCCTCTTGTTGGAAAAACACTTAGATTTTAGTTGGTTTAGGTTTAATTAAGTGCAGTGTGCCAACATATTTATCTGAGTTTAGTTTAACAAAAATATTGCAGTGAGGTTTAGTGAAATATGGAAAGGAGATTTGGTTTTTAGTTTTAGTTCTTTGTGACCTTGAACAAGTCAGTTAATCTCTTTGGGGCCAATTTCCTCGTTGGTAAAATAAGGAATTAAATGAATGCCAAGGGTTTTATCTTCTCTAACATTCTCCAAATGTTCATCTGGATTAGATATGATGGAAATAGAGTGCTCAAATTTTTGAGAAAGAAAAACTGTTCAAGATTCTGATAGTGTCAGCCACATAATTAGCTAAATGAGCTTTGTTATTTAAATTCTAAGTTTCACAATCTTTATCTGTAAAATGGGGTTATAGGATCTATGTCATAAGCTGGTTATAAGGGTTGAAAAACACAATATATGTAAAACACTTAACAAGTTGTATCTTTTCTTGCTTTATGGTATATTATGTAAACTGCCTTTTTTAAAAATTGCTGCAGCATCTTATTTTTCTTGTACATTTTTATTCCTTCTGAATGGCTTATTTTTTTTTTCCATGTAGGTGGATGATGAAATTTATAATTTTTGTTCAGTTAGATTTTGACAATAGAGTGAAGTCTTCATCCCTAAGAAATTTAGATTGCCTAAAGCTTTTCTAAGCAATGGATTTTAGGAATTAACCTATTGCTTTTATAAAGGTACTCAGATAATTAAGCCACTTAGTGGGTATTATAATCTGGGTTATTTGATTTGACTTTTAGACTCATCTAATTACTTGGGTAATTGCCATGTATCCAATTCACTTTATCTGCAGTTGACAGATACCCTATTTAAAAAAATAATTTAAAAAGATTTTCTACTTTATAACCCTTTTTATCTGAGGAGATTCAAAGACTAGCCAGTTGATTATATTGCTTAGGATTTCTGATTCATTTGCTTCTCATATTAAAATTTGAGTTGCCTAAGAGATCTGATTAAGCAATTGGTTTTTCATAATTAAGTTATTGGAAAGAACTTTGAATAAATCATGCAGTTTACTCTCCCGCATCATGCTCTGCCTATTCGACACTGGAAGCTTCTCTTTTTTAATGGGCGAAGGCATGTGGCTTTCTTAATGTGAGATCCCTAAGACAACCAGCTGAAGTTAATTCAGCGAATACATAGAAGTCGGTTTCTCATCATGGGAACAGGTTTTAATATGCTTCAGTTTATGGCCATTTTGAAAGAACTTTTCTCTATAAAAGCCTCATGACTGCTGGCCAGTCAAGTGATATCACTCTTCTGCTTAAAATCCTTTAGCAGTTTCCTGTGTCCTTCGTGATCAAGTTCAAACCCTTTAAGTTTACCACAAGAGTTTTTTTGGTGGTCTAGCCCCTACTTCCCTCTCCAGCTGCATCTCATTTCACTCCTCTGTGCCTCCGTGTTTCCAGCCCAGCCAACTAGTTCACACCTTGGTCCCTTTTTACTGGTCCCTGTGCCGGCACCCCCATTCCCCGCTTCACACTGGGCTAACCAACCCTTATATAAAACAGAGCGCAAAAGCTCCTTATTTGGGTGCAGTAGCAGAAAGAATTGAGAACTTATTCTCTGGTGAGCACTTGACCTACATCTTCTAATTCTCTTATTTAACCCATTTGAGGGAGTTTCTGTCACTGTTGTTAGTTTACAGATGGAGAAACAGAGGCCCGGAGTGCTTAAGTCACTTTGCTCAAGCAAGGTCAGACAGTTCGCTACTGGCAGAACTGGGTCTTAAAACCAGACTTTTCTGATTTTAAAATTGATTCTCTTACCACTGCTATTCTACTAACAAGAGAAATGTTTTCATATCAAAAGAGATGAAAGGGAAATGTTACAGCAATTTAGAGGAGGTATTATGTTAGCTGGAGGGATCAGGAAGGCTTTGGAAGCAGATGTCATGTGAGGTTTAGGTGCCTGAAAATAGGTGGGGAACTGTGGGAAGACTTTGGGGGGCAGGGATGGAAGAAGGGAGAGAAAGGGGCATCCAGCAGCAGGGCTAGCATCAGAAAGTGTAGTGTTAGGGAGGAGCAACAAGTGTCCACCGGCCCTCTTGAAAATACTGTAGTCATTAACAAGACATTTTTACTTAAACAAGCTTTGTAAACTTTACCATTGCCTAATTTGTTCCTTTAAAATGCCAATCTGTGTTTGTAGATTAATATCTCAGGGCCAGCTGTAAGAACAGGCAGGTGACTAAGTGGTAAGGCTTGTGGAAAGATGCATGGTAGGGCTTGCTGTCCCTAAGCCATTCTCTGCCTAAACTTCTTACGATTTCTGAAATTTATCTGCAGAGAATTATTCCTCTGGGTCGTAAGGATTTAGTCTTCCGGAGTCCCTCAGTAAAATGTCAGTACGCTCCTGCGTGTGATAGCATCTTATCTCAAAAGAATAGTTGCCACTTAACCAAGAGCAAGACCCAGCAGCAGTGATGCGGAAACCCAACTGGAAAATTCACTGCGCTCTCATTGCAGGGTTTTGCCTTGTCTTGATTGACATTCAGAACAGTTTAGTTATGAAATGTCTTTGTCCTTAAAACATATTGCTAAGTAGAAGTCCCATTTCAACACTGAAAATAATGAAAACAGTAATCTCAGCAGTGTCTTTTAATGATCTATTCTTAAAGACAGGCACAAATAGGCTAAAGATCCTTTGCCGCTATAAGCAAAAATAAAGAGAATGAATCAAATAAAAGGTAGCTTAAGCCAAGACAAACAAAACCTTTTCAACCCCTTATATATTTCAGGCATAATTGTGTTCTGATTGACCTAGATGTATCCACTAACAGAAGTTACAGTGTCAGCTGATATGCTTGATTTGCTTAAAAAAGCCCTTTTGTAAAGTTTATAATTTTGACATTCTTGATTGTAGAATGGAGCCAGTTGCTAATTTTTTATAGTGCTTTTTAGATGTCTAGGTTAAAAGAACTAATAACTTAAAAAAAAGTGATTATATCAAGTTTCTATAGTTGCAGCACCATTCATAAAAGCATTACCAATTTCAGAATTTGAGGATTTTATTGGGGAAAAAAATGTTAGGAAATGTGTCCGTCTTTCTGGAATTTCATCAGTGGAACTCAGTAATGTTAGCAGCACCTAACAGCCTATGCTGTCCAACATTTTTTACAGTAGTAATATTGTGGAAGGCAAAAAAATTGAGAAGTCATAAAATTGATCCCTGTGTCTTTTTGCATATGATAGGATACTTTAAAAACACCTTGAGGTTAATTTTTTATTATAAGTTACAGGTGTACCACTATAGTGATTCACAGTTTTCAAAGGTTATACTCCATTTATAGTTATTATAAAATATTGGTTCTATTCCCCATGTTGTACAATATATCCTTGTAGCTTATTTTATACCTAATAGTTTGTACCTCTTAATGCCCTACCCCATGTTCCCCCCGACCCCCCACTGGTAACCACTAGTTTGTTCTCTATATCTGTGAGTGTGGTACTTTTTGTTATATTCACTAGTTTGTTGTATCATTTTTTTTTTTAGATTCCACATATGAGTGATACCATATAGTATTTGTCTTTCTCTGTCGGACTTGTTTCACTTAGCATAATGCCCTCCAAGTCCATCCATGTTGCTGCAAATGGCAAAATTTCATTCTTTTTTATGGCTGAGTAGTATTCCATTGTGTGTGTGTGTGTGTGTGTGTGTGTGTGTGTGTGTGTGTGTTTTATATATATAATATATAGTATGTGATATATATTTTTTTCTCACATCTTCTTTATCCATTCATCTGTTGATGGACACTAGGTTGCTCACATATCGTGGCAATTGTAAATAATGCTGCTATGATCATTGGGTTGCATGTATCTTTTCAAATTAGTGTTTTGGGGTTTTTGGATATATTCCCAGGAGTGGAATTGTTGGCACCCACCCACAGTGGGTGCGCCAGTTTACATTCCCACCAACAGTGCAGGAGGGTTCCCTTTTCTCCACATCTTCGCCAACATTTGTTATTTGTATCCTTTTTGATGATGGCCATTCTGACAGGTGTGAGGTGATATCTCATTGGGGTTTTGATTTGCATTTTATTTGCATTTCCCTGATGATTAGTGATGTTGAGCATCTTTTCATGTGTCTATTGGCCATTTGTATGTCTTTTTTGGAAAAATGTGTATTCAGTTCTTCTGCCCATTTTTTAATTGGGCTGCTTGTTTTTTGGTGTTGAGTTGTATGAGCTGTTTATATATGTTGGATATTAACCCCTCATTGGTCACATCATTTGCAAATATTTCCTGCCATTCAGTAGGTTATCTTTTCCTTTTGGCTATGATTACCTTTGTTGTGCAAAAACTTTTACGTTTACATAGGTCCCCCCTTTTGGCCTTTATTTCCTTTGTTTTAGGAGACAGACCCTCCCCAAACTATTGCTATAATTGATGTCAAAGAGTGTTCTATGTTTTCCTCTCGAAGTTTTATGGTATCCGGTCTTACATTTAGGTCTTTAATCCATTTTGAGTTTATTTTTGTATATAGTGTTAGAGAATGTTCTAATTTTTGAAATAAAGTAACTTCAGTTAGAGTAGATTTTTACATTTTTTTCAGGGTTATAGGATGCCTTTGAGAATATGATAAAAACTTATAAACTCTATCCCCAGATAAATATATATATGTGTCCTTAACCATAATTTTGCATATATTTCCTGGGATTTATCAACCCCTTTAGTCCATCCATGGGTCCCTGGCTTACGGGAGTTAACCGTTTCCCTAAGTGCACTACATCTTTACTTTGTGCTTAGACTGTAGGTCAGTTACTGGCAATAACTATTACGAGAGGGAAAAGATAACTGGAATTAAGTGTTGTGTTGTGGGAATTATTACCTTTTAACTTTGAATGTATTTGAACCTAAAACTCCCAGGTGTCATAGGTCTGAATTTTGATTTGAAGATTCCACTCAGCTGTGTTCTCTTTCTCAGTGTTTGAAATGCCAAGGTGTAGTTTAGCAGCAATTTGGAAATTTAAGCCACAGGACACTTTCTGTGTAATGTAAATGTTTTGTGCTATTTCCCACATTTTGTATTTGTCAAAAAAGTTTAAATTAACATCAACATACAATAAAAATAAACTTACTTACCTGGGCTGATAACCAGTTTTTAAAAATTTTTCATTCAGAATTGATTTTCTGCCATAGTTTTTAACATCATTAATTAATAATCATGATGGCTTGGCTTTTCTACTCTTGCCCAGTAGATGGTACTGTCAGCTTTATTTTGAAATATTCTGTATTCAGAGTTGGTCATTTAAAAATTTATTTATTTTCAAAAAGTAAAGTTATTTTTAGCTCTTTCCCTTCCAATTGACTTTTTACCACCTCCTAAACTGACGTTTTTAGGTGAACCCACTAGGCTTAGTATATACATGTTACCTGGGAACTTGTATCTGGAATATGAAATAGGGAGAAAACATTTTCACCTTCCATAACTATGTCACTTGTTCAGTCTAGAAAGCTTTTAATACCTGTAGACTATGTGCAGAAAATTGTTTAAGGTGCTGGTGGAAAGAATAATTAGTTGTAAATTTTGCTTATGATGTTTCTGACTTATAGTCTGAATCTAGTTTGGTAAAATAAATCATTCTGTTGGCATGTTGACCAAATAGATTTTTAGATTGGGAAATGGAAGGCCTTATTTAAATACTGCATATTTGCATGCTCATCTATATTTCTGTGAGAGATCTAAAAACTTTAAGCCGAAAGTTTTATAATCCTTTTGAATTTTGAGCTTTCTAGCTCTTCATCCCCTGTCAAGATTAGTGAATCCGTAATGTCATTCTGTTTTATGGAAAAACAGAAGGAATACAGAATAACTTTGACCTTCAGGAATGTGAGAGTAAACCTAGCTGTTTCAAAGAGAATTGGGGCCCCTGCACACAGGTAGTGGTTAAGTCTTCAACACATAAACTGTATGTCAAGGAGATTGCAGAAGAATACTTGGTTTGAGGCTTACCATGAGGTGAGAGGAAAGTTTCAATATTGGGGGTCAAAAATGCCCATGAAATCAAGATACCCTTATTTTTTAGTGATAAAATTGGCCTGAAGCTAGTAAGCTTGTTCACATCTCATAGATATTACCAGTGGTTTAGTTTAGGGGGACTAGAAGTGAATGAATATAACAGAGAATTCTAAAGAGCAGTGAAAGAAAGAGGAGGTAATAGGGCCGGGGGTCCCATGACTCATGCTTAGCCTTCCTTCCTCATATCTTGGAATATGGGGATAGGGACATGCAAGTCACAATTTCTAGAATGGTGATATTCCTGCTCTTTGAACTAGGTGAACTTGGGTGAGACAAGTTGATTCCTGGGAAAACAGTAACTCTCCTTTTACTAACTTTGATCATCAAATAAGCAGTAATATGAAATAAGAAAAACAGTCTTAGCAAAAAAAAAAAAAAATTGTATTTGAAATTACAAGCCATGTAAGTGAGCTGGCAACTCCATAGGGGACAGTGCAGGGGTGGTTTGTATCCTTAAGAAGTTCTTTGTTGCATTGTTCTTCCCCCTTCCTGAAATTCCAAAATTGGTAAATGCAAAGGGCTTAATAGTGGTAGTGGGCTTTTCTGGGTATAATTGTTGAAATTAACTTTATAAAAACATAGTTCATTCATTTGCTGAAAGACTACATGTGCCAGCCATTAAATGATGACTTTCCTGAGCACTTTTGTAAATTTTGCCTCTTTCTACTATTGTCTCTAGTTCCGTGTAAATGAGTTTGGCGCCTTGGAAGTTATTACAGATGAGAGTGAGATGGAAAATGTTAAAAAAGCAACAGCTACCACAACTTGGATGGTACCAACTGCTCAAGAAGGTAAGAACAGGTCATCTGCATTATCCTTTTTTTTTTTTTTTTTGAAGAGTTTTAATGTAAGAATATCTAAGGTTTTATAATAGGCTGGAACTTTGAAAATCCTGGGTGATCTTGGTGTCACATATTCTTAGGTAAATTTCTATGACGAAACTAATATGGAACCAGCTTTCATATTTTAAAATAACTATAAAGTGTCTTCTTTCTTTATGCCAGATCTGTCATAGCACAAGGTTAATTGGAAATTATCAAGTAAATCCATGTTGTAATAACTTACCCAGGTGATTTAGCCAAAAGCCTGCCACTTTTTTCTCATCTACTCCGATGGTTGTAACTAACACCTATATGCTGATGACTCCTAAATCTATATCTCCAGCCCCGACCTCTCCCCCGAGCTCCAGGCCCGTATTTCCACCTGCCTACTGGACATCTCCACCTGGATGTCCCACAGGTACCTCAAACTCCACATGTCTGAAATGCGATTCATTTTCTATTTCCTTCTCCCCTCCCCCCAACCTGCTTTTTCTTCTGTAGCCCATAATATCAATTGATGGTAGCACCATCCACCCAGTGGACAAGCAAGAAATCTAGGAGTCATCCTGAATTTGTTCTCTCCCAGCCCCACATAGCCTGTTACTTAATCCTCTTGGTTTTTATTTCCTAATTATGTCTCAGATCTGGCCTTTTCTACCTATTATCACTGCCACTGCCTTAGTTTAGGGCCTAATCACCTCTTACCTGAATTACTGCAGACAGGCTCCTAAAGAATCACTCTGCTTCTGATTTCCCCCAATTTATCCCACACACCGAAGTCAGAGGAACTTGTGTAGATTGCTTATCTGACACTTCACCAACTTCTTATTGTCTCTTTAGCAAAACAGACAAAGATCTGGGTGACCCGCACCCACCTGCTTGCTTTGTGTCTTTGCTCTCTGTTCTGTTCTCTGTATGCTGTGTTCCGGCAGGGCCAGCAGCACCGAATTACATAAAATTCTCCCAACATATCATGCGGTTTCATACTTTCTTGCCTTTTTTGCTCATGCTGTTTCTTCTGGCTGGGATGCTGTTTATCTCTTTGTCCAGTTGGTAAATTCCTCTTTGGCCTTCAAAACCCTGTTGAGGCTTTATATCAGAAAATCTTTCCTTGACCTCCCCCCAGGCCGGATGAGTCACTTCTTCCTCTGTACTACTTCTGGAACTTGTTCATGCTTCAATTATTGCATGTATCACATTTTATTATAAATATTGGTTTTCTTGTCTGTCTTCTAGACTGTGAGCTCTCTTGGGCAAGGTCTATACTATCATTATCAGTGTCTAGCGTAAATTGGTGCCTAATAACTGTTTGCTGAATGAATGATTAGCCTAATGATTCAAGCAAAAGGAAATGTGAGCTCCTAGACAATATGGATAATTATGATTTAGGAGATCTTCTACATTAAAAGTAAAATAGAAAGATGTTGATTCAGCCCATTAAGTAAAAGAGTCACTCATCAAAAACACAATATAACATAGATAACCCTTTTAAAATTTTGTCAAAAAGATACAGCTGTGTAGGATTCTATGGATGGTTGGTTTCATCTTCTGAATATAGTGACTAATGAAATTTTCTTCATTTTACTTTGAACTCTGTAGAAAAGGCCTTGGACAAGCTTTTGTTTACCTTTTCTGAAGAATTTTTTTGTGTGTTATATAAATAATTCGAGTGATTCCTGTCAAGCCCATCCTCTTCTCCCAAGCGCTATGTAGTTTGATCATTCATTCATTCATTCATTCAACAAACATTATTCTTTTATTGTGTTGCTAACAAAATTATTAGAAGAAAAAGTCTAAATGTGTTTTGCAATGATTTCTGTCATGGTTTTAAATTTTTTTTCTTCTTTTCGTCTTCTAGTCTTTTCCGAGAAGACTGGGATGCCTTTCAGGTTGAAGGATCCAGTGAAAGTAGAAGGGCTTCAATTCTGTGAGAACTGTTGTCAGTATGGCAACGTAGATGAGTGTCTTTCTGGAGGAAACTATTGCAGCCAGAATTGTGCTCGGCATATCAAAGACAAGTAGGTTTTTGCCCCCATTCCATCTATAAAATGAGTTTTAGAGTCCAGGAGCCTGGTACTTGGGAATACAGAGGTTTTGTGCTCTCTGATGTCTGTCATCCAAAAATATCTTTTTTCCCCTCAGAGACTTTCCCTTTGGAGACACTTGGACCCTGATCCCACTACTGGACTGGTGTCTTTGGTCATGTCTGAACTGAGTTGTGCTGTTCACGTCCTAGCTGCAATACAACCTCTGCCTCTTTCTTTAGCCTTTTGTTTACATTAATTTTATTGCTCCCCAGCCAAGAGTATTTAGATTTCTTTGGGCTACATACACATTTTAATGATACTCATGTTTTGTGCAAACACACTTCTGTTTACATTTTGGAGGTCTTAGGTAATTCAGCTAAACCTCCACAAATGGACTGAAGCTTCCCCTGACTGAGAATCTGCTGAATGGCCATAGTGAGTAGTGTGGTAGTTGTGTTGATCTGCTGATCTCAGGATGGACTGAGGATTCCGAGTCAGGGCCATCAGCTGTGACTGACGGTGGTGTGACTGCCATTGGGAACTGTCTGATGAGGTCAACTTATCACCAACAAGGTGTATTGCCTGTACATACTTGTATACTACAAATAAATGATTTGGCATTTATGTTTGAGTGGAGTTTCCCATGTGTTTTAATCAGAACAGGCTGGAGAATTGTCTGTTTTTGTTAGCTACCTGATGTTTTACAGAGTTACACTTGGCCTTTTTTCAGTTGGACTTGGCATTCTTAATAATTGCTAGATCCTTGCTTTAAAATTGCCCCTGAAGACTAGAATATCTCTAAATAATCAATTCTTTTATTAGTATGGATGGCAGCTGTGGAAGACAAATAATTTTAAACTTGCTAGAACCTGTTTCACCTGTAGTGCTGGTGCCCTTTTAAAATTATATCATTAATTACATAATTATAATAATTAATTATATAAATTAATACGTAAGCTAATTTCCACTTTCTGTCTTGACAGTTGTATACATGATGGTGGTTTGAAGTGTCTCTTATCTATTATATGTACACCATTCTCCCGGTGGTTAAATATTTTTTTTAATGATTTTTGCATTGCTAATCAACATGCAGATATTTGATGGGTATTGTCTCCTGTCACTCTTTTGGGTTTATAAATTCAGCAGAGATCAGAAGGAAGAAAGGGACGTGGGAGAAGCCAATGAGGAGGAAGATCCTAAGTGTAGTCGGAAGAAAAAGCCAAAGTTATCTGTGAAAGCCGACTCCAAGGAGGAGGAAGAGCGAGATGAGGAGACGGTTAGTACCCACAGGGCTGCTCCTTCGCGGGTAGCACCGTGGTCCAGGGCACTGGCTCTGGAGCCAGTTACCTGAGTTCACATGTTGGTTCCGTGACCTTGTTTTACCATCAGGAGGTTACCCACCTACCCTCTCTGTGTCACTGTCCTTGTCTCAAGAGGGGAGATATAAATAGTAGTACCCCTTCATCAGGGTGAAGAAGTAGGATGTTCTGGAATTCACTGCTGCAGTAAGAAAGGCACTAGGAGAACCTTCAGTTTCGCAAATGAATTTTAGGTTCCTCTTGACAGCAAAATGCCAATCCCATTTTGGTAAATTGCAGACAGATCTCATAAAACTATGTGAGTAGGAATAAAATGGCAGATAATGTCAGGTATATTTAGCTAAAACTAATTCAAAATATGCTAATTAAAACATAAACATCCCCTCTCTAAAATATTTATTAGTAACTATATGAAAAGAGAACTTTGAGGTCTCAGAGCATTTTCCTTAAGATCAATATTGAGCAACGATTATTGGCTAGTCACTGTTTCAGGAGTTGGGAATGCAGGGATGAATAAGACAGAAGGAAGACAGGGTTTCTTTTCTCAGGGATATTGCGTTCTTGTTAAGGGGACATAAAATTAACAAAATAAACAGGGGAAGTATTAGCCTGTGATGAGCGCTATGCTGAGAATTACAATAGGGCATTAAGGTGATCTGACTGCTTTAAGTTGGGTTATCAGGGAGGCCTCCTAGGGAGGGTGGCTTGGACAATGTGATCTGAATAATAAGAAGGAGCCTGATGTGAAGTTGGGAGTGAGGAGCCCCGTGGGGCAGTGGAATTGCTAGGGAAAAGACCATAAGGTAAGAACGTGTGCGTGTGTCGCATGGTTTGTTTAAGGAAGTAAAGAAGACAAGGTAGTTGAGCCTTGAGGGCTAGGGGAGAATGGAGTAAGATGAGGCTGAAGAGTTCTGTGTGGTCCAGGGCTTTATGGTAAACCAGAGTAATGGGTTCTCACTTTATTCTGAGTATGATAGGAAGCCATTGGGAAGTTGTAGGCAGGGGAATACTTTGATACGATTAATGTTTTAAAGTGATCACTTTAGCTTTGACATGTGAGAGCAAGAGTAGATCAGGGAAACCAGTTAGGAGTTTATTGCAGTGACTAAATAAGAGGGCCGTTTAAGATAGAAGTCGATGGATTTGAGATAGATGCTAAAGGTAGGGTTGTCAGGGTGTGTGAGGGAAAGAGAAGAATCAGAGGTAACTCTTAGCTTTTTGGCTTGAACTATTGACTGGCTAATCATGCCATTACTTGAGAGTGGGAAGGCCGGAGTGGAGTATGGAATCTAGAGTCCTTTGGCCGTCGTGAGTTTGAGATTCTTATTAGACATCCAAGCAAAGATCCCAAGTAGGCATCTGGATACATGAATGTGGAGCCAGGGAAGAGGTCAGGGGCTAGAGATATGGATGAGGGATATTCGGCAGATGGATGATCTTTAAAACCTAGGGAGGATGATTAGATAAAGAAGAGAAGGGGACTGGGTTGCAGGAGATGTCAGCAAAGGGACTGAGAAAGAGGAGGGGCCAGTGAGGTATGAGGGAAACCAGAACAGAGTGGTCCAGGAGCTGAAAGAAGAAAGTGTTTCAAGGAGGTGGGAGCTGTATCTGTACTATAACAGAGTGTAATTCTTGGAAATGTTCTTATTTTGTAAGGACCTCAGGCCAAAAGCAACACAGTTCTCAACTTTCTTTTAAAAGTTATGAAGTGAAATTGAAGCAGAGTCCAAAAAAAAATAATAATGCTTTCTGACAGCTCTCTAACTTTTCATTGGTGCGAATTTCATGAACTTTTAAAAATCATAAACTTTTCTTCCTTATTGTAGGAAAACAAACAAGATGGAAGAATCCTGAGGGGTTCGCAGAGAGCCCGAAGGAAAAGGCGAGGTGATTCGGCTGTATTAAAGCAGGGTGAGTTGATGAAAGGAAGCTTTTATTTGTGACTTTATGAAGCTGAAAATATTTCACACAGGTAGACATTTTAGTCTTAACTGTAGTGCACACTATGGCAGTTAAAGGATCATTTGGGGGTTTTCTTTGATTAAATTGTGTCAATAAAAATTAGAGTTTAGAAGAAGTAGATAAGGGGGAAAAGTGGAAATTAGCAACTTTTGAGTAGTGTCAGGGCAAACTTGAGACCGTTTTCCATTATTTATTTTTCCATCCAGTAGGTATCTTTTACTTATGCACTTTGACTAAAACCTCTGTTCTTATTCATTTCCTAAGGTTATAGATTTTCAAAGTTTCCTCTCAACCGTGACCTCCTGACCTGGTACCTTTTTTTTTCTTTGTTCCTCAAGGAACACTTTGTTCTCATGAGGCTTCTAGTCCTTTATTCTCATGAGGCCCTGCCCTTCAGTACTTGGTGGATGAACTCGCTGCCTCATTCCTCGTGGACCTTGGGTCATCTCCATAGAAGCCTCCGTGTGCCCCACTAGGCTGTATCCAAAGGAAGGACCTGCCACATCTGCCTGGCCGGTCCTCCACGTTAGGTCACTGTACTTTGCACGGTCCCGTCTGACCTGCCAGTCACATTGTCCCTGCAAATCAAGGTCTGAACGCAGTGCTCCTCTTCAGGGTTTGGCTGCATTCCTCGCTCATTCAGCTCTTAATTCCTCAGAAAGAGTTTGAGATGTTTCTACCTGCGTCAGGCACACAGCCTAACTTTTACATTTTGGGGGAGATGACCTTCTGTCTTGTGTCACTGAAATTAAAGGGAGTAAATTCTCAGTTACCCTGCACTCTGCCTCAAAAGTGTCTTTATCCTGACTCTCCCTTCCCCTTCATTTCTACTCTCAGGGCTCCGGCCCTTCTGTGACCTTGTTCCTTCAGTCATTTCCCCCTCTTAGGTGTTCCATTTTTTTTGTTTCCTCTTCATGAGCTTCATCATTGCCTGTTGCAGTCTCATCCGCAAAATACCATTCCCCCAATTTTAATACCCATCAAGCTGTTATACCCTTTCTTTCACTTTCATTCTTTGTCAAATTAATCCCCAATAAAATCGATATTAGCTGAATCCATATGTTTATCATTTATGTATTCTTTTGCTACTTCAATTTGGCCTTTGGCACCTTGATCCCCCCCCCCCTTTTTTTTTTTTTTAAATCTTGGAGAAAGATTAGCAGTCAGTCCCTAACCACTCAGTGCACTGACCTTTTCTCAGTCCTCAATTTCTTGATTCCTTAGGAAAAAAATTTTGAGCATCCTGCTTCTACAAGAAGCTCTTACTTGCCATAGCTTCCACGGTACTGTTCTTTCTTGGCTTCCTACTACATCTTCTTCATTAACCTTAAGTTCTTCCACTTCTTTTCTCTACACTCATACCTGGATGTACACACAGTTCACTTGTTAGCTCTCATTTCTTTGGAAGAGGAGCCAGGAAAAGAGATTGAGAAATACCAGCCATGAAAGTAAGAGAAGAGCCAGGCCTGGGGATAGTTAGGGAAGTGAGAGTTCATAGTGTACCACTCTGATTTCTTAGATTTGGAAATTCTATCATTTTATTTTCATTCGCTTTTCAGGTTTGCCTCCTAAAGGAAAGAAAGCTTGGTGCTGGGCGTCCTACCTGGAAGAGGAAAAAGCTGTGGCAGTGCCAGCAAAGCTGTTCAAGGAGGTACAGGCCCTTCTAGAAACATTGTCCATAATGCTTCTCTGGAATTGGACAGTAGAAATTGCCGTTTCTACTGTCTGTTTAGGAAATGTGACTTGGGATAATTTCTCAATCATATTGTTTCTCATATGTGGAGGGGTGCCTCCGAGGGCAGCTAGCATTTATACGCACACCTTCCCCAGTGCCACGTGCATGAGCACACCCCACGCACACACACGTGCGTGCACGTGCTCTTTCTTGTCAATATTTACCAGCCTTTCTCATTGATTTTAAAAGGGATGTTTCTACTACTACTGAAAAACTAGTAGATAAAGAAGAACTAGCGTAAAATTTCATGTCAACATCGTGTCTTTGGGAGAATAAAAATGAGTTACTGTGGTTTACGTAATATCACAACAAAACATCGAAAGATGGGTTACTATAGAAAAATATTTTATCATAAGTGATTTAAAATCAATAAAAGTAGTTCTGAGTGGGAACCGCTGTCTCTGGGCTAGACCAGGAGTCAGTAAACTTTTTCCATAAAGGAACAATAGAAAATATTGTAGGCTTTATGGAGTATGTGGTCTCAGATGTAACAACTCAACTCTGTTCTTGTAATGAAAGTAGCTAGAGACAATATATAAATGCATGAACATGGCTGTATTCCAGTGGCTGTATTCCAGTAAAATTTTATTTACAAAAACAGGTGGTGAGCTGGATTTGTCCCTTAGACTGTAGTTTGCTGACCCTTGGTTTAAATATATTTAATCATGGTATGTAATAAATCTGCCATCAATACTTTGTTTTATATATATATGTATGAACACAGAGTTTTTAAGAAGTGATGAGTATTCAATAAAATTTTTTTAAAGTGGTGAATAGTAAATGTTGGGATGATTACATCTACATTAAAGTATTTAATATGTAAAGTAATTGCATATGACTTGTTCTGTATAATTATTTTCTGCAACTTTGGTCCTTTGCAGAATAGACTTTTACAATTTTTTTTAAAAAAGCTTAAATACAGCTAATTACTTGAATCAGTCATACATTCATGTGATTAAAACATGAAGGCGCTATAAGAAAATTGTATGTACATATAAGCAATATATAGACACAAATCCCCCCCTCCCTGTCTTTAACCAAATGATAACATATGTCAAATACTGTTTTGGACTTTGCTTTTTTGTCTAACTTAGTTTGGAGATTATTCCATCTCATTTCATCTAACCACTTCATCAGTCTTTTATACTGATGCATCGTATTCCATCTTATGTTTGTTCCGTAATAATGTAAGCTGCTCCCTGTTGATTGACATATATGTCATATATGTATGTCATATATATTACATGAGTATGACACACATATATGTGTCAGTCGGTAGGGACCACCTTAGATTATTATGGAACAGATATAAGATGAAATGCTATATGTATATGTGGAATATATAATATATGTACATGAGTCTTTTGGTAAGTAAATGCTTTGGTGAATAACCTCGTACACCTCTCCTTTAGCACATATGTGGCTATCTCCATAGTTGGATAATTTCCCAGGATTAGAATTGCTGAGTCAAAGAGAATGTTCTTTTTTATGGATATCATGAGCTTGCTAGAGGTTGTACAAGTTTATATCCCTATTAGCGATGTATGTGTGCGTCTCTTTCCCTAGAGCCTTGCCAATGCACTGTAACCAAACTTTTTGATCTATATCAGTCTGATAGGTGAAGTATATTTTACTGTAATTTTACTTTGTATGACTCTTATGGGGGAGGTTGTGCAGATTTTTAAGTCGATAAGACATTTAAATTTCCTTTTCCGTCACCTGTTTATAGTCTTTGTCCATTTTTCCATGAGATGACTCAGTGATCCTTTTCTTTTGGATTTTTAGGAGTTGTTTATGTATTTGGTTATATAGTCTTTATTTAAGAATGGTGATCACTCACTAAAACGGCTGTTATTTTGCATTTTAGTATCAGTCTTTTCCATATAACAAAAATGGGTTTAAAGTTGGCATGAAATTAGAAGGCGTGGACCCTGAGCATCAGTCCGTGTACTGCGTCCTCACTGTGGCTGAGGTAAGCTTTGCCTCATCTTTATTTTTAAAACAAAATAGTGATTATAGGGATTTAATAAGGGGAAAAGGTGCCATTTGTTGAGTGTTTACTTTATGCCAGGCGTGGTGCTTAGCGTTTTGTAAACATTACCTCATTTAATCTTTGCAAGAACCCCTTTTCATCCCCGTTCTATAAATGAAGGAACTGAGGCTCAGAGAGGTTAAGTGAGGTATACAAGGCCACACAGCTTCAAAGTAGTAGAACCAGGATTTGACCCCTGGTCCGTCTGACGCCATAGGCTTTACCGTACCATATGTTCCTTAACATAAGGAACAGACCAATGGATATTTATATTACTTTCAGTATTTCAAGGTATCTCTTTGAAATTTTTCGGAAAAAGATGTCCAAGTCAATTAGGTATATCTTAGTCCAATATATTACTGAAAGCTCTTAGAATTATTTTCTTTCCTTTATGTGGTCGCCTCCTTGTTCTCTTCCTTGAGTCAGGGGGTATGCATCTTTTAAAATTTTCCTCAAAGAATAAGACCATCGTGTATTAGTTTTAGTTATCATAGTTTTCCTTCAGTGACTTAGTGGATTTGTAAGAAGTTTGGCTCCTACACAACACAGTCGCATCTGATAGCTGGATGATGACAGTCACCATAAATAATAACATACCGTTACATAGCGTGTACCATGGGACAGATGCTGAGCTGAGTGTTTTCCATGTATTAGCTTATATAGTTCTCAGAACAATTGAGATTTATGAAAACATTCAGTAAGTATAGACTGCTTTTAAGAAGTTGGCTGTAAAAGACAAGGGAGACTTTTTAAGGGAGGGGTGTGTGTGTGTGTGTGTGTTTCAACACTTGGTTTTAAAGGAAATTTAGTTTGTCTAGTTTTTTTATCATAACAGTAATGTTTGCTCATCCTGGGAATGTCAGCTCATGTAAGAGTATATATATATCATTAAAAAATGGAAGTTCTGTGTCCACCCTGTTTTCCTCATTCTGTATCCCAAAGATAACAACACTTACGAGTTCATGGTGTTCCTTCTAGATGTTTTCTCTGCATGTAAAAATATGTATAAATATATTTTTCTCTTTTTTACATGTAAGTGGTATCATACATAATATTATGCAACTTGCTTTTGTGACACTGTATCTTATATATTATACATATATAATATTTTTAACCAGTGAGTAGTATTCCATTTCACTGAATTGCTGCAGTTTATTTAATTGTTCCCATATTGATGAACAACCGAGAGGTCTTCGCTTTCTCATTATTACAAACAGTGCCTCTGTGAGCATCCTTTTATATTTCGGTGGTTTTTTGTTTGCTTTTTAAAAAATTTGTTTTGTTTTGTTTTGTTTGTGTAGTGAGTATGTCTGTAGGAGCCATCCATAGAATTACCAGGTTGAAAGTTAAGGATGTTTAAATTTTGATGCATATTGCTATTTTGTGCTCCAGAAAAGTTTATCAGTTGTTAGATTTTCACCAAGAGTGTACAAGAATTTGTCCAAGCCTAAGAGATAGTTTTTTCTGTACTTTTTCTTGCTCTCTCACCCATCCCTCCCTTTTTGTTGTAATGAGAAGAGACTGGCTAGAGAATGCTTGAATTCTGAAGAAGTCATTGGGGAGCAGAGGACTGGAAGGCTCCGAGAGAGCAGATAATTGACAAAGAAGGGATGGGAGAAGATGGGATCCAGAGTATATGAGGAGATCCAAGCCTTCGCCAGCAGGAGGAGTCTCTCCTTGGGTTCTGCAGGGGGGAGCAGGAAAGGATTGGTTTGGTGGGCATGGGCAGGTTTGCCAGTTTGGAGGCAACTTCTGGAGGTAAATCGTCAGCCGAGATTGACGATAGAGGTAGTGGGATTGGTAGCTGAAGGAGAGGGAGGAGGTTTAAAAAGGCCATTGTGAAGAATGGGAGAGGGAACTGGCTAGGCACGTCTAGACGGATGGCTGTGCAGTAGGGAGAGTGCGGTAAACAGGTACATTTGATTTGCGTTTTTTACGGTAGTTACATTCCGTAAATACTACTGAACCATTGCACTTAGGGGAAATACAGGGTTAGGTTCCTGGGAGCCTCTGGTCCCAACATTCTCGTCAGCCGATCAGCACTAACCTTGTTTTATGTTTCTGTTTGAAGACAACCTCTCTGTCTATTGTTGATTCCATAACATTGAACTCACGGCCACCAGCGCTGTAACTCATGCCTGATGAAGCTTATCTGTTACACATAGCTTCCCCGCCAGGCACTTGCCGGCCGTCTTGTACTTAGGAACACTGCAGTGTTCCGTAGCACTTCAGTACTATGCTTAGGGGCGGTTTTAAATAGCAAAATCACAACAGAAAGCACAAGACATGAAAAAAACGTGACACTAAATAAGTAGGTAACATAAAGGACACTTGCTTGTAGGGTGAGGTACGAAACACGAAGGCAGAGCATCTTGCCTTGTTCAGCCTCAGCTGGAAACTTGCACGATGGGTGAGTCAGATTTTTCACCACTCTGTGCATGCACATGTCCCCAGACCCCACAAATATTATTTTGGGGTTACAAATGTATTTTATCAAGGTGAATTTGCAAATACGGAAACCATGAATAATGAGGATTGACTGTGTGTCATCTTTTTCCCTCAGCACCAGTCCCTGGACCAGGTATAGGTGCAGGCTGGGTGGACACTTGGGATAATGGAATTTTGTCAGACAACGTTTTAGGGCAACAATTTAAAATGTTGGTAAAATATTTTAAGTGACCGCTAAGGAAGGAGGCTCCAGGGAAAGGAGGATGCTAGGGAGAGAGTAGAGGAATCAATGTGAGACGCTAGAGTTTTCATTGAGATTCAGAAGGAAGTGTATCGGGAGTAACTGGGTTAGCAGACTGAACGGATGTTTTACTTTAATCGTTGAAAGGCAGCGCAGTTTGTGATGGGACGAGGTCCGTGGGAGAAGAGGAGGTGCAGGAAGCAGGGGCCGCGCTATGGGCTGAGTCATCCATGTGTCTCTGGTGGAACCACTCAGCATGGAAAGGAAGAGAGTGAGCCAACGCTTAGTGTGACGAGTGACAAGGGATGTTTGGGAGGTGGTGTGCAGGATGAGAAGGGCGAAGTGGTACAGCCACGTGGCACAGGCCTCAGAGGAGCGGGCTGGAGAACGGGCCCAGGAGCGTGGTGTGGCCTGAGGCGGTAGGCCACGCTTGGGCCTCGGAGGGATGGAGAGGAAAAGGAGCAGCCTCCACTTGAGGGAAGGCTTCAGAGGGAAGAACCAGATGTGCCTTTGAGCAAGGACGTTGAGGATGGAGGAGGTTGTTTACCGAAGGGTTTTGGAGGGCGTAAGATAAAGTAGAGAGGTTATGGGGGGAGGAGTGGGAAGTTGACCGCACGGGGCAGAAGCTCAGAGCAGTACGACCCCTGAAGGATTGAAGGGATAAATTACTGAAGGGGCCTGTTTCTTAGTCACTGACCAGAGACAACTGAGTGTAAGGCACGGTGGGCCTGCCTAGCTCCAGGGCTTATAAGAGAAGCAGCCCCTGAGCTCCTCCTTGGCATGGCATGGGATGGGTGGGGGGCAGCCACCTACCCTTCTCGAACGATCGTGTCTAGAGATCCCAGTCTCGGCTCTGCAGGGTGTTTTTATCTCTCTGGGGGGAGTCAGCTTATTTTCACTTTTATATATGTAGCATTAATACCTTCTTTTTTTTTTTTTTTGCGATACGCGGGCCTCTCACTGCTGTGGCCTCTCCCGTTGCGGAGCAGAGGCTCCGGACGCGCAGGCTCAGCGGCCATGGCTCACGGGCCCAGCCGCTCCGCGGCATGTGGGATCCTCCCGGACCGGGGCACGAACCCGTGTCCCCTGCATCGGCAGGTGGACTCTCAACCACTGTGCCACCAGGGAAGCCCAATACCTTCTATTTTTTTAAATGTTAGTATATAAGATAAAATATTTAAAAATCCATTATTCCCTTTTGCCTCTTCTTTCCCACTTCTCAAAACAAATCATTGTTAGTATTTGGCATCTGTCCTTCCAGACTTTTTTCTTTTACTGTGAATTTACATATATGTGTGTATAAGTAGGTATATAAATGTGTATGTCTAGATACATATACTTTTGTGTGTGAGTCCATGTATGTATTTATGTATGTATGTATGTGTGGGCATATGTATATATGTATACACACATATATATACCCACAGAAACATACATAAATACATACATGGACTCACACGAATATAATTTTTCTCATAAACTGTGACTCACTCTGTAAGTTTGTTCTGCCACTTGAATTTTAACAGTATGCCCTAGAGAACTCTTCATGGCAGTAACTGTACAGCTTCCTGATTACTTTGGGATTGTGAATTGCCCTGGCTCCACGCTCTAATCTCAAGCTTCTTGTTCAGGCTTCTGCAAGGCAGGTGCCCTGGAGTGGTTAGAGGTCTGGTGTGGCGTGTGGTTCCACTTGAACCACTAGCACATCTGCTGTGCTAGTGGGAAGGAGACTGAGAGGCTGAACTGTCTTGAGAGCCCAAGGCCAAGCATGACCCAGCGAAGGCCCCATGAACCTACATAACCTTTTTTTTTTTTTCAACTGAGAACTCCCCCGAGTGGGACCCTAATTTAGGCAGATATGTGGCATCAGCATTCGGCATGTGTTACGTAGAGTGAGTTTTCACTGGATTCCAGGGAGCCTGTCTCATCTAAGTATGAACTGGGGAGGCTTTTCTTTCTTTCTCCCCACCCTGCTACTAGTGGAGAGGAGAATAAGTTGCTTCTCCCCGTGTCTGCACCAGCCGTGGTCTGGCTGGATATCGCTGTTGTGTGGAGCTTTATAAAGGACAGAGAGCTAGCACTGAGCCAGTGCACAGCAGGGTACCAACTCTGGCACCCTGCAGGAGCTGTGCAGCCTGTGCTGCCGGCTCCCCTTGGTAGCATGTGCTTGTACAATGTAGGGAGTGAACAGAGGACATGTCTGCATGGGAGGATTGTCACCCAGGATGCATGTGCTTCCGGTGGAACTGAGGATGATGCCAGAACACTGTAGCTCAGCTCTTCCCAGTGTAGTAGCCTTTGCCTTTAGATTTTATTTGCTCACTTGTTTCTGTGGCTGTTAAAAGGGTGCTTTGATTAACGTAATCCGTATCATACTTGATATCCATGTTAATTTATTTTTGTACATGTGCAGAAATATTCTGGGTTTTTTGTTTTGTTTTGTTTTGTTTTGTTTTGTGGTATGCGGGCCTCACTGTTGTGGCCTCTCCCGTTGCGGAGCACAGGCTCCGAACGCGCAGGCTCAGTGGCCATGGCTCACGGGCCCAGCCGCTCTGCGGCATGTGGGATCTTCCCGGACCGGGGCACGAACCCGTGTCCCCTGCATCGGCAGGCGGACTCTCAAACACTGCGCCACCAGGGAAGCCCCTTGTTTTGTTTTTTAATAGACCTCCTTTACCTGTTTCAGGTTTGTGGATATCGGATAAAGCTGCACTTTGATGGATATTCTGATTGTTATGACTTCTGGGTAAATGCAGATGCTCTGGATATTCACCCAGTTGGGTGGTGTGAGAAAACCGGCCACAAACTCCATCCTCCAAAAGGTATCGTCACTTTTTAATTTCACATTTTATATTCTGAAACACTTATTTTCTTACATCTTAATTTAGATTTTTAAGAATTCAGACTTCATGATTATTCAAGCGGGCCCAAATTTAAGCTTATTGTTAATGATAAAAAAATGTTTATTATAAAGTGAAAGAAATTTAGGGCTTCCCCGGTGGCGCAGTGGTTAAGAATCCGCCTGCCAATGCACGGGACACAGGTTCAAGCCCTGGTCCGGGAAGATCCCACAAGCCGTGGAGCAGCTAAGCCCGTGCGCCATGACTGCTAAGCCTGCACTCTAGAGTCCGTGAGCCACAACTACTGAAGCCCACACACACAGAGCCCGTGCTCTGCAACAAGAGAAGCCACCGCAATGAGAAGCCTGCGCACCACAACCAAGAGTGGCCCCCGCTCGCCGCAACTAGAGAGAAAGCCCGTGCGCAGCAACAAAGACCCAACACAGCCAAAAATAAATAAATTAATTAAAAATAAAATAAGATGAAGTGAAAGAAATTTAAAAAATAGAATCCTACTTAAGAGAATAAACTCTGTCCATGTACTTACTTGCATGTCACATAACATCTGCTTGATAATTTTGACTACAGGTTTTAGCTACAGATTTCTATTTCATACACACACACAACACACGCACAAATACATCCTTGAAATATGATTGAAAAGTTAGTTCTAACCTGTTTACCTAGCTAAGTGTATTTACTGACATTTCAGTAAATAAAATATCTTGAGAAATTATACGTTGAACTTAGGTATCTGAATATTTAGGAGACTGGAAAGGAGAATATAACACTGAAAATCAGTTCAGCTGGGGGTTGGGCTAATAGCAGTTACTCCTTTATTATTAAATTCTTTATATTACAGTCTGCCAATGCTTCTGTCTGTTTCATGTTTACAAAACATCCAAGAATAACAGATCCTATCTTTTTCAGTTCATTCCTCATGTATTTAATAATTTCTTATTTCCTTCCTTTTCATATTACATTCAGTATTTTTTGCTTGATGTCAAAGAACCAGGTTACTAGTTTGATATTTTTGGCCTGTCTCAGGGTTATTGGGTTTTAATGGACAAGCTATCCTTTGGTTTTAAGTGAAAAATTAATAGCAGAATGGTATTTTCAGATAACCGAAGGATCAAACAGAAGCACCTAGAAAAAACAAGGATGAAAAAGAAAATATGTAAGCCTTTGTATAAATTGGCCTGTTATATACGGTGAATTACTAGCTGTTCCTTTCACACCAGCCTCTGGACTTTGATGGAAGTGGAAGAGAGCACATGAGTAGATAAAATTAAATGCTCAGTTTCCTTTTTGAAGAAAATGTTGGCTTTAACCAACATTTTAAACATGAAATTGTGAAAATTAAGACAAGGACATTTCCATTATTGTAATTTGCCAAAATGCTTACTTCATAAATCTTGAATTGTCGTTCTTGTGGTGACAGGCCAGAAAGATGTTATCTGTTGTTATTACCATTTTTTCCAGCTTCCCACTTGTTCCTACAAGTTAGTCTCCCAGAGTACAACAGGTGAGGGAAAAACAAAGAACTACTGTAGCTCACTGCTGAGGAATTCTACCTAAATACTGGTAGAAATGGTCTGGTAATAAAAAGAAGTCCACCTGAGTCCAATATATGTTTGCTTTCTTACACCTTTTCTTTTCATCCATTACCATTCATTCAGAATTGAAAAAAATAATATAATTTGTTGGAAATAAATACCCTGTGTATAAAAATACATAGATATAAATTATGAGTTAAATACTATCTATTTAAAGAGTCACCTGGGGCTTCCCTGGTGGTGCAGTGGTTGAGAGTCCGCCTGCCGATGCAGGGGACACGGGTTCGTGCCCCGGTCCGGGAAGATCCCGTGTGCCGCAGAGCGGCTGGGCCCGTGAGACATGGCCGCTGAGCCTGTGCGTCCGGAGCCTGTGCTCCGCAACGGGAGAGGCCACAACAGTGAGAGGCCCACGTACCACCAAAAAAAAAAAAAAAAAAGGTTAAAGAGTCACCTGATTGCTTGATTTTGGCATGTTGGAGTTACAGATAAAAGTAGGAAGGGAAAGCTAAGTGTGAAATATTTTGGTATTTTACTGTGTGTTTATATGTGCTTACCCTAGGGTATAAAGAAGAAGAATTTAATTGGCAGACTTATCTCAAGACATGCAAAGCTCAGGCTGCTCCCAAGTCATTATTTGAAAATCAGAATATAGTAAGTACCTCCAAAATACTTTTCCTTTCACAGGAAGTGGCTTTTGAGTGTTTCACTAGCTAAATTACAAGGGATAGCAAGAAACTATAATAAATGTTATAACTTTGGTAAATACAGTGTTCTTATCTTAATTAAACTTTAAAATTAGCTTAAAATCATCATGAATAAATATCTGTTTTTAGCCATAACATGGCTGTCTTTTTTTGTTAAATAATAAAAGGCAACATAGTATAAAACCTAGGTATAATTTACAATTAAGGTGCATAAGAAAAATTGTGACATTTCATTGTTATTGTCGCTTGACTTTAGGAGTGCTCTTCAGATGGGATTCACATAGTGAGATGCATGTAGCCCCATTTAGATGTGCATGCTAGAGACTATCGTTTAAATCTTCTCTCCAGCTTCTAGCTCTGTTCCGCAGTGTAACAGGAGCAAAGTCTGGATGTGTTTGTTTTTTCTACTTCTTGACCTGTTGGCATCTCTGAGGAGGCCTGATACGTTAGTCTTCTTCCCTGCCCGAGTTCTGATCTCACTGGAAAGAACAGAGAGCCAGCAGGTGGAAAACCAAAGTCTCATCTTTATAGTTGGTAAGGGCTCAGTTGGAGTACATGCGTAGCCTATGTCTGCTGGCAGATGAGTTTCTGGATTCTGAGCCCTGGGGTTAAAGAGATTTACTGGCCCTTCCCACCTCACCAGCCAAGCCCAGGAGGACTGAACCAGGGCAGGCTACCCTCTTTGCTCCTAGAGGGGCAGAGTGGAGACTGTTGTGCCCTGTAGGCCAGCTTACTCTTAAAGGTGTGGCCAGGTCCTCCTTCCAGATTCACCAGTTAGGGACACTGAGTGAGAGCGTAGAGAGAGGTAGTCACATTTCACTAGGGATTCCCTCCAAATAAATATCAGGAGTGGGGAAAAACCTTCTCACACACCCCAGAATACCCTCATTTGGGAAATGACCTTAACCGGGTGTTTTGAGGGCCTCAGTCACAGCTGAAACATTCTCTAATCAAATTCTGAACATAAGCCAGGTCGAGTTAGAGAACTGGAGAGGGAGTGTGTGTGTGTGTGTGTGTGTGTGTGTGTGTGTGTGCATTTAGGTAATTAATAGAGATAATGAGCCAGGTAATTTATTTTTAAATGTCTTAATTGAGAGGATAGCTTAATTGCAGAAATGTAAATACTGCGTAGTCATTCGGCATCATTCTCTGTCAAGACAAGGGAGGAAGGTCAGTCAGGTGGAAAACTCAGCAGCCTGCTTGCTGTCACTGCTCCGAGTTTCCTAATCCTTATCTGGTTCTCTGGTGATGAGTTCAGTCAGGGATTTGATCCACTGTGCCTTGAACCATCGTCTTAAATTCTGTGCATTGCTAGCACAAAACTTAATCTTGGGCTGTGTGTTCGGTATCTAAGAGGCAATTAATTTTTCTATTTCTAGATTCCTCTACCACAGAATACTCAAATATTTACGGTCAGAACACTGATAAATAATTTCAGGGCTTAAATATGTAGTAACAGTATCTGTGTAGCATTAGTGCCTGATCCTTCGACTCAGACAGAACTTCTCTCTAACGTATTCAGATACTTGGCTGTCCACATTTTTGTAATGATAGCTGTGTAATTATAGGAAAAAGAGAGATGACATCTGCTTTGCTTAAAGTGATTAGAATAGTATCTGTGCGCTTCAGTCTGGACAGAAGGATTTTTTTTAGAAGGGCTGAAATGATTTGTAATGTGTTGTGATTGATATAACTGATCCTCAAGTACTTCTCTGAGATTTGGATACTTTTCCTCACAAAAGATTGTAATGAATGTTTACACCTGCAGCACCTCAAGCACTACGTCTTTCTGAACTTATTATTGTCTTAGTTTCATGTCCCAGATGGCTGATACTCTGTGGATTTCCTTATATTACAAACTACTTTGAATGGCTGTATGTGTTAACAGCCAGTTCTTTTCGTGCTATTGTGAATAATATCTGTATTGTTGAATCAAAGTTGTACTAATTTGCAGCCTTTCGTATAGGAAGATGACCTACTTTCAGTAGAGTACTCTTTTGAAAGACCTTTTCAGAAGTGGGAGTGAATGTATACTGACTTACACACATTTTTAACTTAAGTGCTTATTTTGTGTGAAATAATTTTCATTGTTAAGTCTGTAATAAAGCAAAAGAAAAACTGAAAGTAAACTCTACAGTAAATAAAACTTGCCTAACTCGTGTAGTCATCTCAAGTACCAAGACACATGTTAAAATTAATTAACTTGGCGAGGTTTGTGGGTGTGTAAGTTTTAAAGGTCCAGATAGTTAATTAGGTGTAGCAACAGGGCATTTTTCTTATTGCTGCTTGTTGGAAAGCATCTCTGCTGTAAAAGTGGTTCATGATTTTTAAATTATGTGAATACAGTTGATGGATGCCAGGCCTTCAGGCAGAGGTGCAGAGAGGGTGCAGGTCCTTGCTGTTAAGTGTGTGCTTATCTCTAATTAAATCTGTGTGTTTCATAGACAGTGATCCCATCAGGCTTTCGAGTTGGAATGAAGCTTGAAGCTGTAGACAAAAAGAACCCTGCATTCATCTGTGTTGCTACGGTAACAGATATGGTGGACAATCGTTTCCTCGTACATTTTGACAACTGGGATGAGAGCTATGACTATTGGTGAGACATTTTTTCCATTGCTGTGTGCTTTATTAATTGAGTGTTTATCCAAGTACATGATTTAAAAACAGTAATAATGCAAAGCTTATGACTAAAGTAACAGTGCTCTGTCCCACTCTTTCCCATTTCAGATTTTTAACTTTTTACCTGTTCCATATGGCATATATTTCTAAATAACATCCTTTAATTCTACTTCGTGATTTGTATTTTAGTTGACTTCCTCCTGTGGACCACACTCCCAACAGACACTCACACGTGAATGTATGCACAGACTCACACTTCCCATTCATCTCAAAATATTTTCATCTTCCTTTCATGTTTTCATGCCCAGTAGCTAACTTAACTATTTATAGTTGCTGAATACAAATTATTAATTCAGGAATATTGTTTTTAGTCCTTATGGGTGTTGACTATACTGCATAAAGTGGTAGGAGCAACATAATTATAAAATTACATAATCATAAAATAATTATAATAAAACCATGAGATTTTAATTAAGCAATTGAAATAATGGCTTTTCATACCAAATTCATGTTCATTGATGAAACCACAATTCAGTTTGCTGGTGAAAGTCATTTCTGTACTGTTTAGTTCCTTCTGGAGAATACTTAAAATGAGAAGTGACAGACATCTTTATAAAATAAGGCTAATGTTACAGTAGCAAAAGGAGTTTAATTTATATAAAAGTAGCTCAGTTTCAGGAAAGCTTGTTTCCTGTCTTTTTCAGTATGTGTATATTTAAATATTCAGTAGAGCCATCAGTAATTTCCATAAATCCTCAGATTGGATTCTCAGACAGGCATCAGTTTTACGTGCATTGTTTTAAAAAAGGAGAGACAGCGAAAGCCATTTGCTATTCAGACTTTTAAACGGTGAATTAAAAAAATCTGAATTACATGTTACATATGGTTTTCACAGAATTTTTTAAAGTAGTTCCATGATCACATCGCATAGAGGCAAGTACTTGTCAATATTTTAGTATGTTTAACCCAGCTTTTTTCTGCAAAGCATAATTTTCCTCATAGGATATCTTTTTATTCAGTTTGCAGTCAAATTTATTATTGAAACATAAACCATTTCAAGTATATACAAAAGTGAGAATAATAGAGTGACCCTCCTGCAGCCATTACCTACCGCCAGCAGTTACCAATTTACATCAGTCTTGTTTCCTGTGTTTTCCTGCTCCTGAATTCCCAACACCAGGATTGCTTTGAAGCAAATTCCAGATACCATGGCATTTCATCCGTGAATGTCTCTTCTAAAGATATTCTTTTTCTTTCTTCAAATATATAAAGTTATAAATGGCATAATGTCACTAACATACTCAAACGTTCTCCCCCAATTGTCTTGGTTTTCTTGCTTGCTTGCTTGCGGTCCAAATAAGATGCACATTTTATGATTGCTTTGATGTTTCTCTTGATTAATTTTAATTTATAGATTCCTATTCCTCCATCATTTTCTTCCCCTTGTAACTTTTATTGAAGAAACCAGTTTGTTTTTCCTGTTGAGTCTCCCACATTCTGGGTTTGCTGATTGAATCCTCATCGTATTGCTTACCATGTTCTTCTCTTTTTCATGTTTTCTGCAAACTGGTGGTTTTTGTTTCATTTAAAATTATGTGTACCTATCTTGAGTGAGTGAATAGATGAGAAAACTGTAAATTTAGAAATATTGTAATCTGTCCTGGGAGGAACATATTTCTCCCTCCTGTGTTTGATGTGCTGTGATGGTGGCAGTACCAACTTGATGACTAGGATCCAGTCCTTTTATTAATAAATGTTACTTTAAAGCAGTAGTTAGAATTTGTTGAAATGAGAGCTTTTTGTTTTTAAAGTTCTAATTCATTTAGGGAGAATTTTTTTTAGAGCTTTTGCCTGATTTAAACAAAATGGGTGGATGTTAGTTTCAGTTATTTTTGTGGTCTTGTAAGTATTACAGGGTTTAAAAGTTAAGTTGCTTCCTTGATGTAAGATGCATCTCCTTTAAAAACATTCTTCTAGAAAAAAGTAATGAGGAATTCTAGAAGAATTTGTCACATTTTTGTTTGATGGCAAATGCCTAGGGACTAGGAAGCATCCTGGGCTCTTATTAGAAAGAGCAGGGGGAAAAATCGATCTCTTTCAGCTCTGATTTTGCACTCTTATGAGCACAACCAAATTATTTTTAGACTGGAATGTACTTTGAGGATATACTTATACTTCTAACTCTTGAAGTTATAGTTAATTGTCAGAAAAAGAATAATGGTGTGTTCTCTGCCTCAATATACAATTAAGGCACATTGAAAATTGCTTAAGTGCACTGGAATTTCTCCAGCCTTATTAAATATTATGTTCTTTGATCTTTGAATTTTGGAATGGTTTGTATCTGCATAAATTACTTAGGTATGTAATTGAGGATACAAATTGGATTGCTTTCCCAATTTAAAATAATTTGGAAATGAGATTTTTTTCCCTTTGAATTGGACAGTGATCTTATCTCTTTTTACCTTAGTGGGAATTTGAAAGCGGTCACGCACGCATTCGCACACATGCGTGCGCGCAGACACACACACATTTGTGGTACTGCCTGTTTAATTGCAGTAAAACATTTCTTCCTTCCAAAGAGGAGTGCTACGTGGGATTTAAATTTATGAAGGATTGAAGTAGTTTTTAGTGAAAGGAAATAATATACATATATTAGAATAATAATTGGTTTACCTCTGGGTTTCCTCTGTGCTTTTATTACTGGCAGTTGGTAGTCGTTTAGTTCTATCCCCTTGACAATGATTAGACTTAGGAATAATCCTAAATATCACAGAATATTGGAATAGTGGAAAGAACTTTAAGGATGGCAGAAGGAAAGCCCTCCCAGTGAGGATGCCACCATCCTCCTGGAGCAGCGTGTGGCCTCTTTCCCTCAATCATCTTCCGATGCCTGAGGGCTGGGCTCCACAATGAGGAGTCACCCCCTTTCTTCCCTCAGGCCCTGGGGAGGAATCTTGCTTTTAAGAAATGTTATTTTCGGGATAGATACGTGTATTTGTATAACCAAATCAATCGCTTTGCTGTGCAGCTGAAACTAGCACAACATTGTTAATTAACTATACTCCAATATAAAATAAAAAGTTTAACAAAATAATAATATTAATAATAATATAAATAATAGCAAGATGTGACCCACCCCCACCCCCCAAAATCTTATTTTCATGTGACCTTGTCTTTTGGGAACCAGGAAGCCATGACAGCAGGACTTAGGCGACTGCTGACTAGAATGAGGTTGCCACTTCAGCCGTCTTTGAATTTCAGTCCAATATCCCAGTGAGTTAGGCTGAAAAATCATCAAACAGATCTATGAAAAAGAGAAGCATTGAGTTAGTGAATTAGAACAAATATGGGGCTGGGGCCTTTTACTGTTGTTTCCAAGTGGATTGCAAACTTCTTCTATTTTTTTTTAGAGATGGGGCTCTTTCACATTTGTACATTGAGAGTAATATTAGTTTTATGTGTCTCCCCAAAATAATGTTGAAAAGCTGCATTGTGTTGTCAGTTTCTTAGAGCACTGTCAAAGTTAACAGGTTTGTCATCAGCCATTAAATTTGGAAAGCAACCCTTGATGGTGGTGATGAGTCACAGAGATGACAGGGACCGAGGTAGCTGTGCACTTCAGTCTTGAGGGGCTCAGTGTCTGGGAACGGAGAGAAACACAACACTACTGTCTGTCTTGGCTGCAGAGTTGATGGTGGTTAGTGCTTAATAGAACCAACTGCTTGCTGTCTCCGGTGACAAATGGAAGGAAAGACTGACTGACTCGCCAGAGGGTTCTCGGGGAGGTCTTCCTGGGGACATGGGATTTGAACTGGACCATGAAGAATGATAGGAATGAGTACTTAGATGTTGGGATGAAATATTCCCGGAAAGCACTGCTTATGGTTAAGCCCATGGGGCAAAAATGTTATGTTTGGGGTATGGCAGCCCAGGGATTCAGTTAAGTGACTTAACTCCTCTAAGCTTTAGTTGCCCCCCTTGCAGAAAGGATTAATAGTCCCTGTCTCACAAGGTGGTGTGAGGATTAAAATAAGAACTTTAGAAACAGAGACCAGTTTGCAAAAGGTTAAAGAGATAGCTGTAAAGGACATCAAGCAGAGAAGTTTGGCCCTGAAGGTGAAAGTGGATTATTGCCTGAGGGGGAGTCAACCCTTAAGGAGGGTTTCCTGTACACAGAGAGTGTTGAGCTTAGTTGAAGGAAGGAAGCCACTGTAGAGGGAGAGGGGAGATACCTGAGGCTGAATAACTGAGGATACCGTGTCCTGTAGGAGGGGCTAGCCTTGGGAAGAAATAAGCTTTATTCTCACTCATGGAGGAAATGAAGACATGAAAGGAAAATTGACGCTAGAGTGATGAGGTGGCACCTCCTTTATCTTTTCCTAGTAGTCACTGTGTTAGTGAAATCAGGTTTCAATCTTGAAGCAAATTACGAATATTGAAAATAGCCACTGTGGGGAGTGGGTTTGGAAATGAATTAGGGATGAAAAGGAGAACTATGATGACTCCTTATGATGAGGTTTGGGGTTTAGTAGTAAAACAGAGTGTTGGAAGCCCTGAAGAGTAAGCACAGAGTGGGAGCCAGGAAAGTGGGCCCTGGGAAGTAAATTGACAGTCATCATGCTCTGGATTTAGGGAGTGAGAGAGGCCAAGTGTGCTGTATTTCTTCAAGGAATCTAAACTATTGCTTGAATGAAGACTTTGAGGTTTTCCTTAAGTGAGCGTCTTGAAATGTTCTTGTTTGACTCTCTGCCGAGATCTGGGGAGCCCAGCGTATGTGCCTTACTTTCGTTTAGCTTTTGGCTGTGACTGATAGAACCAGGGTCCCTTTCTTTTTAACCCCAAATCGCGTAACCTCTCAGTGTTTCCATAAAATGAGGAACTTAATGTTTGCTCGCTTTATATTACAAACATGGATTTTTCATGAATTATTATTTCTGTTATTATCTACCAGTCTAGGTCTGATTGGATCTTAGCAGCCTTCATAAATAATTTGCACTTACTTGTGAAGTGGACTTAAAAAAATTTTTTTTTTGGAGATGGAGTTCTTTAACAATACACATAAAAACCCCAAAGAAAGAAAGTAAAGGTACAGGGAGCAACAATTCACCAAACTTTTCACCATTAGTTGTTCTTCAGTATATTTTTTCTTGGTTACATTTCTGCTTCTGAACACTAGATGGGACTAAGAGATGACTTGTGTTTCAACAGTAACAAAGGATTTCACAGCCTTCCAACTTCTGAACGAAGTGTTGTTTGTTTATTGAGGAGCTATAAGTAAACTAGATAAAAATAAGGCTGTTTTTATTTTCATTATTGAGACAGTTGCCAGGTTTATTTTAGATGGTGACTTTGATCAATATTTAAATAATATTAAAACCTTATATAAGATTCAGGCAGTACAGGAATGAGTGGCCAAAATATGCTACAGTATTTTCCTTACTTGTAATTTCTAGAGAAATCCAGTAAAGTCAAAAGAGTTAATTATGTCTAATGCTTGTATTTCAATCAACATGAACCTGACAGATAATTAGAAGTTCTTGATAGTTGTCTTAAATTGGAAAGGAAAAAATTAAAGTATTATATACTTATTTTTTCATTTTTAAGGATCCCTATATCAATTAACAGCTTTCCCTAGAATAAAATAAAAATTTCCCTAAATTAAAGGCTGCATCATTACTAATAATCCATAACCAAATAATTGTCTAGGAAAGAAAGAATAGTACAGCTGGAAATCGAGCTCCATAGTTTTGCTTATACAATTTATAATAATGCCTCGGAAGGAACCAGGTATTAAAATATCTTTTATGAAAATGTATAATGTAAGAAATGCACCAGTTGCCATATGAACTGGGCGGCATTATGTCTTCCTTTCACATTTCTAAAATAATGACATACACATACACATGTAACCCTATATAGATTAAGAAAAATAATAGTGTAAGGGAGGGTGGGTAGGAGATATTCAATAAGTGAATAAAAACCTTTCACTGTAAATTTAAAGGTATTTTCTACTGAAATAATTTTGAGAAAAATCAGCATTAAATTGGGGTTCCATCAGCTCATCTTGTGTTACTGGTCAGAGCTGCTCACTTGGAAAGATATAGACTTGGAAAGTGATGACTGGATGTTAGTTCACTTACAACATTTCCTAGAAAGTTCTCTGTAGTCTGTTAAGTGTGCAGTAGCATTATGTCTAAAAAAGCAATGTATATACCTTAATTAAAAAGCACTTTATTGATAAAAAATGCTAACCATCTTCTGACAACACAGGATTGCCACAAACCTTCAATTTGTAAAAAATGTGATCTTTACAAAGCACAGTAAAGCAAAGTGAAATAAGGTGAAGTATACCTGGTGTAGAATAACTTCAGTCTTTAATATGCCAATGATGTATTTTGTAAATCTCTAAGAGGGAGATGTGTTATTTTCCTCAAATATTTGATCATAGGGTCCTGACGTTTTTCTTAAACTTCATGATTACTATCATCTTTGAGAACACAGATGGGAAATGTTCTACCAACTTTTTTTTTTTTTTTTTTTTGGCGGTACGCGGGCCTCTCACTGTTGTTGGCCTCTCCCGTTGCGGAGCACAGGCTCCGGACGCGCAGGCTCAGCGGCCGTGGCTCACGGGCCCAGCTGCTCCACGGCATGTGGGATCTTCCCGGACCGGGGCACGAACCCGTGTCCCCTGCATCAGCAGGCAGACTCTCAACCACTGCGCCACCAGGGAAGCCCTACCAACATTTTTTTTAAGGTTTTAATTCTAATATGCCTCTAGATGCCTGTATATTTTGTAATACTGTTATAACTACTCCCTTGTAAGTTTAGCCTCTACTTCTTTATATTGTGTTTGCCTGGCAAAATCCCAATTCTGGTTGAATCTGACTTTCTGCCTACTCTCTGCCTGTGCCTGAGCGGTTGAATATAGCTGGAGAAAGATGCAACATGCTGACTGGCCTAACTTACTTTCATGACTGCTGACCTCAATGGGGCCCTTAGTCCTGCCCCATAATCCTGCTGCATGTCCTTGTCTATTCTTCCAGTAAATTTCACTCCCCTTTTTATTCCCTCAACTCTTTCACAACCCCTCTCGTTTTCTCCCACTCAGTTGATAAGCTTGCTTCCTGTATCACTGACAAAATAGACATGGTCAAAAGAGAGGCCCACACGCTCCCACCATGTTGTCTCCCCACCTTTCTGATCTCTATCGAACCTTCTCTCTAACTATGCGTGATGTGTCCCCCCTGCTCTCACGCTTTTCCATTCCCTCGCCCAGAGTGAGTTCTCTTCTGCACTGATAGGTCATTCCTCTCTTTTGAATTATTCCTACAGTACCCAAGCAGGAGAAAGGATTTTTGTTTGTTTTGATAGTTGTTGTAGCCCTAGCACGTAGAACAGTGCCCTGATCATGGCAGTCGCTCAGCATGTATGTCTTGAATAAATGAAGTAATATTTCCCATCTTTTAAAAAAAAGTTTTATTTTGAAGTAATGCCAAGCTTAGTGTGCAGAGATTTCCATACATGCCTAATCCAGCTTCCCCTAAGTATGTCCCAAATTTAAAAAAAACCAACAACCTCCCATTTTCTAATTTCTCTGCTTCCTTTTAAAACACAAACCCTTAAATGGATTTTCTGAGTTAGCTATTCCCATCCCCTTCCACTCTCTCTCTCTCTCTCTTTTTTTTTTTTTTGGCTTTCCATTTTATTTATTTATTTATTTTAGTTTTTATACAGCAAGTTTGTATTAGTTATCTATTTTATACATATTAGTGTATATATGTCAATCCCAATCTCCCAGTTCATTCCACCACCACCTGTCCCCCAATTTCCCACCTGGTGTCCATATGTTTGTTCTCTACATCTGTGTCTCTATTTGTGGCTTGCAAAGTGGTTCATCTGTACCATTTTTCTAGATTCCACATATATGCGTTAATATGTGATATTTCTTTTTCTCTTCCGACTTACTTCACTCTGTATGACAGTCTCTAGATACATCCATGTCTCTACATTTGACCCAATTTCGTTCCTTTTTATTGCTGAGTAATATTCCATTGTATATATGTACCATATCTTCTTTATCCATTCATCTGTCGATTGGCATTTAGGTTGCTTCCATGACCTAGCTATTGTAAATAGTGCTGCAATGAACATTGGGGTGCATGTGTCTTTTTGAATTATGGTTTTCTCTGGGTATATGCCCAGTAGTGGGATTATGGGTCATATGGTAATGCTATTTTTAGTTTTTTAAGGAACCTCCATACTGTTCTCCATAGTGGCTGTATCAATTTACATTCCCACCAACAGTGTAAGAGCGTTCCCTTTTCTTCACACCCTTTCCAGCATTTGTTGTTTGTAGATTTTCTGATGATGCCCATTCTAACCGGTGTGAGGTGATACCTCATTATAGTTTTGATTTGCATTTGTCGAATAACTAGTGATGTTGAGCAGCTTTTCATGTGCTTCTTGGCCATCTGTATGTCTTCTTTGGAGAGATGTCTGTTTAGGTCTTCTGCCCATTTTTGGATTGGGTGGTTTGTTTTTTTAATATGGAGTTGCATGAGCTGTGTATATATTTTGGAAATTAATCCTTTGTCTGTTGATTCATTTGCAAATATTTTCTCCCATCTGAGGGTTGTCTTTTCATCTTGTTTATGGTTTCCTTTGCTGTGCAAAAGCTTTTAAGTTTCATTAGGTCCCATTTGTTTATTTTTGTTTTTATTTCCATTACTGTAGGAGATGGATCAAAAAAGATCTTGCTGTGATTTATGTCAAAGAGCGTTCTTCCTATGTTTTCCTCTAAGAGTTTTATAGTGTCTGGTCTTACATTTAGGTCTTTAATCCATTTTGAGTTTATTTTTGTATGTGGTGTTAGGGAGTGTTCTAATTTCATTCTTTTACTTGTAGCTGTCCAGTTTTCCCAGCACCACTTATTGAAGAGACTGTCTTTTCTCCATTGTATATCCTTGCCTCTTTTGTCATAGATTAGTTGACCATAGGTGCGTGGGTTTATCTCTGGGCTTTCTGTCCTGTTCCATTGATCTATATTTCTGTTTTTGTGCCAGTGTCATATTGTCTTGATTACTGTAGCTTTGTAGTGTAGTCTGAAGTCAGGGAGTCTGATTGCCCCAGCTCCGTTTCTTTCCCCAAGACTGCTTTCGCTATTCTGGGTCTTTTGTGTCTCCATACAAATTTTAAGATTTTTTGTTCTAGTTCTGTAAAAAATGCCACTGGTAATTTGATAGGGATTGCATTGAATCTGTAGACTGCGTTGGGCAGTATAGTCATTTTCGCAATGTTGATTCTTCCAATCCAAGAATATGGTATATCTCTCCATCTGTTTGTGTCATCTTTGATTTCTTTCATCGGTGTCTTATAGTTTTCTAAGCACAGGTTTTTTAACCTCCTTAGGTAGGTTTATTCCTAGGTATTTCATTCTTTTCTGTTGCAGTTGTGAATTGGATTGTTTCCTTAATTTCTCTTTCTGATCTTTCATTGTTAGTGTATAGGAATGCAAGAGATTTCTGTGCGTTAATTTTCGTATCTTACCACTTTAACAAATTCATTGATTAGGTCTAGTAGTTTTCTGGTGGCATCTTTAGGATTCTCTATGTATAGTATCATGTCGTCTGCAAACAGTGACAGTTTTACTTCTTCTTTTCCAGTTTGTATTCCTTTTATTTCTTTTTCTTCTCTGATTGCTGTGGCTAGGACTTCCAAAACTCTGTTGAATAATAGTGTTGAGAGTGAACATCCTTTTATTGTTCCTGATCTTAGAGGAAATGCTTTCAGTTTTTCACCATTGAGAATGATGTTTGCTGTGGGTTTTTCATATATGGCCTTTATTATGTTGAGATGGGTTCCCTCCATGCCCACTTTTTGGAGAGTTTGTATAATAAATCAGTGTTGAATTTTGTCAAAAGTTTTTTCTGCATCTATTGACCTGATCGTATGGTTTTTATTCTTCAGTTTGTTAATATGGTATATCACATTGATTGATTTGCTTATATTGAAGAACCCCTGCATCCCTGGGATAGATCCCACATGATCATAGTGTCTGATCCTTTTAATGTATTGTTGGATTTTGTTTGCTAGTATTTTGTTGAGGATTTTTGCATCTATATTCATCAGTGATATTGTCTGTAATTTTCTTTTTTTGTAGTATCTCTGTCTGGTTTTGGTATCAGGGTGATCGTGGCCTCGTAGAATGAGTTTGGGAGTGTTCCTTCCTCTGCAGTTTTTTGGAAGAGTTTGAGAAGAATGGGTGTTAGCTATCCTCTAAATGTTTGATAGAATTCACCTGTGAAGCCGTCTGGTCCTGCAGTTTTTTTTTGTTGGAAGATTCTTAATCACCTTTTCAGTTTCATTACTTGTGATTGGTCTGTTCATATTTTCTATTTCCTCCTGGTTCAGTCTTGGAAGATTATACCTTTCTCAGAATTTGTCCATTTCTTCCAGGTTGTCCATTTTATTGGCATAGAGTTGCTTGTAGTAGTCTCTTAGGATGCTTTGTATTTCTGCGGTGTCCATTGTAACTTTTCCCTTTTCATTTCTAATTTTATTGATTTCAGTCCTCTCCCTCTTGATGAGTCTGGCTAAAGGTTTCTCAATTTTGTTTATCTTCTCAAAGAACCAGCTTTTGGTTTTATTGATCTTTGCCATTGTTTTGTTTGTTTCTATTTCATTTATTTCTGCTCTGATCTTTACGATTACTTTCCTTCTACTAACATTGGGTTTTGTTTGTTCTTCTTTCTCTGGTTCCTTTAGATGTAAAGTTAGATTGTTTATTTGAGATTTTTCTTGTTTCTTGAGGTACGATTGTATTGGTATAAACTTTCCTTTTAGAACTGCTTTTGCTGCATCCTATAGGTTTTGGATCATCGTATTTTCATTGTCATTTGCCTCTAGGTATTTCTTGATTTCCTCTTTGATTTCTTCAGTGATCTCTTGCTTATTTAGTAACATATTGTTTAGCCTCCATGTATTTGTGATTTTTATGTTTTTTTCCCTGTAATTGATTTCTAATCTCATAGCGTTGTGGTTGGAAAAGATGCTTGATATGATTTCAGTATTCTTAAATTTACTGAGGCTTGATTTGTGACCCAAGATGTGATCTATCTTGGAAAATGTTCCATGTGCACTTGAGAAGAAAGTGTAATCTGCTGTTTTTGGATGGAATGTCCTATAAATATCAATTAAGGCTATCTGGTCTGTTGTGTCATTTAAAGCTTGTGTTTCCTTATTAATTTTCTGTCTGGATTATCTGTCCATTGGTGTAAGTGAGGTGTTAAAGTCCCCCACTATTATTGTGTTACTGTCGATTTCCTGTTTTATAGCTGTTAGCAGTTGCCTTATATATTGAGGTGCTCCTATGTTGGGTGTATATATATTATAATTGTTATATATTCTTCTTGGATTGATCCCTTGATCATTATGTAATGTTCTTCCTTGTCTCTTGAAACATTCTTTATTTTAAAGTCTATTTTATCTGATTTGAGTATTGCTACTCCAGTGTTCTTTTGATTTCCATCTGCATGGAGTATCTTTTTCCATACCCTCACTTTCAGTCTGTATGTGTCCCTAGTTCTGAAGTGGGTCTGTTGTAGACAGCATATATATGGGTCTTGTTTTTGTATCCATTCAGTGAGACTGTGTCTTTTGGTTAGAGCATTTAATCCATTCACATTTAAGGTAATTATTGATATGTATGTTCCTATTACCATTTTCTTAATTGTTATACGGTCTCATTTGTAGGTTCTTTTCTTCTTTTGTGTTTCCCACTTAGAGAAGTTCCTTTAGCATTTGTTGTAGAGCTGGTTTGGTGGTGCTGAATTCTCTCAGCTTTTGCTTGTCTGTAAAGCTTTTGATTTCTCCGTGGAACCTGAATGGGATCCTTGCCACGAAGAGTAATCTTGGTTGTAGGTTCTTACCTTTCATCACTTTAAATATATCATACCACTCCCTTCTGGCTTGTAGAGTTTCTGCTGAGAAATCAGCTGTTAACCTTATGGGAGTTCCCTTGTGGGTTATTTGTCATTTTTCCCTTGTTGCTTTCAGTAATTTTTTTTGCCTTTAATTTTTGTCAGTTTGATTACTGTGTTTCTTGGTGTGTTTCTCCTTGGGTTTATCCTGCCTGGGACTCTCTGCGCTTCCTGGACTTGGGTGGCTATTTCCCTTCCCATGTTAGGGAAGTTTTCGACTATAATCCCTTCAAATATTTTCTTTGGTCCCTCCTCTCTCTCTTCTCCTTCTGGGACCCCTATAATGTGAATGTTGTTGTGTTTAATGTTGTCCCAGAGATCTCTTAGGCTGTCATCATTTCTTTCCATTCTTTTTTCTTTAGTCTGTTCTGCAGCACTGAATTCCACCATTCTGTCTTCCAGGTCACTTATCCGTTCTTATGCCTCAGTTATTCTGCTCTTGATTCCTTCTAGTGTATTTTTCATTTCAGTTATTGTATTGTTCATCTCTGTTTGTTTGTTCTTTAATTCTTCTAGGTGTTTGCTCTTTAATTCTTCTAGGTCTTTGTTAAACGTTTCTTGCATCTTCTCAATCTTTGCCTCCATTTTTTTCCCGAGGTCCTGGATCATCTTCACTGTCATTATTCTGAATTCTTTTTCTGGAAGGTTGCCTATGTGCGCTTCATTTAGGTGTTTTTCTGGGGTTTAATCTTGTTTCTTCATCTGGTATGTAGTCTTCTGCCTTTTCATTTTGTCTGTCTTTCTGTGAATGTGGTTTCATTCCATAGGCTGCACATTGTAATTCTTCTTGCTTCTGCTGTCTGCCCTCTGGTGGATGAGGCTGTCTAAGAGGCTTCTGCAAGCTTCCTGATGAGTGGGACTGGTGATAGGTAGAGCTGGTGTTGCTCTGGTAGGCAGAGCTCAGTAAAACTTTAATCCGCTTGTCTGCCGACGGGTGGGGCTGGGCTCCCTCCCTGTTGGTTGTTTGGCCTGAGGCAACCCAGCACTGGAGCCTACCCAGCTCTTTGGTAGGTCTAATGGTGGACCCTGGGCATGCTCATGCCAAGGAGTACTTCCCAGAACTTCTGCTGCCAGTGTCCTTGTCCTCACAGTGAGCCACAGCCACCCCCTGCCTCTGCAGGAGACCCTCCAACACTAGCAGGTAGGTCTGGTTCAGTCTCCTCTGGGGTCACTGCTCCTTCCCCTGGGTCCCAGTGTGCACACTACTTTGTGTGTGCCCTCCAAGAGTGGAGTCTCTGTTTCCCCCAGTCCTGTAGAAGTCCTGCAGTCAAATCGTGCTAACCTTCAAAGTCTGATTCTCTATGAATTCCTCCTCCCTTTGCCGGACCCCCAGGTTGGGAAGGCTGACATGGGACTCAGAGCCTTCACTCCAGTGGGTGGACTTCTGTGGTATAAGTGTTCTCCAGTTTATGAGTCACCCACCCAGTGGTTATGGGATTTGATTTTATTGTGATTGCGCCCCTCCTGCATCTCGTTGCGGCTTCTCCTTTGTTTTTGAATGTGGGGCATCTTTTCTGGTGAGTTCCGGTGTCTTCCTGTAGATGATTGTTCAGCAGTTAGTTGTGCTTCCGGTTCTCTCGCCAGAAGGAGTGAGAGCACGTCCTTCTACTCCGCCATCTTGAACCAATCTCCTCCTTCCACTCTCTCTTAAACCCACTCTATTCAGGCTTTTGCCCTTTCCCATTCCCAGCTCCACCAAAACAACTCTTTTCAAGTATACTGAGGACATTTATGTTGGTAAATCCAGTGATCAGTTCTTGTTTGTCTTTTCTTTGACCTAGCAGTAGCATTTGACCCAATCGATTTCATCTTTCTTTCTCTCTCTTACTTTACTAGTCATTCCTTCTTGGACTTCTTTGTCTCTTCTCTTCTCTCCTCTCCTCTGTTCTCTGTACTCATTTTCTGGATGGTCGCATCTCTGCTCATGGCTTTAAATACCATCCCAAATGCTGATGACTCCTAAATATGTGTTTTTAGCCTTGATCTTGCCCTTGAACTCCAAATTTTTGTGCTCATTATCTACTTCTTGACCTGTTTATTAAACATGTTAGTAACAGAACTCTTCGTTCACTGGAATGTCAGGCTGTGCTTGCATTCTTCCTGTCTCAAAAAATGGTAAGTATACTCTTCTAGTGGCCATGCCCAAAACCTTGCAAATGTCTTGGACTTCCCTTCACTCACACTCACACAAATTTATTATCTTTTAATTTTTGCTATTTTTGAAGTTGTGGAATATAACACAATTCGTGTGAGAACAACAACTATTTCCCTGGTATCAAGTTTATATGATATGTATCTGATAAAAATCTACTTGATAGTAATATATTGGAAGAGTGAAAATTCCTTTGGTATAGCAAATATTTTTTTCAAATTAGATAGATTGTAAAAAATAGAATTCTGTATAAGGTGTTCACAATCTCTAACATTTTTGAACTTTTACTAGTGTTCGAGAATTTATCCTGATACTTACGATTTTAAAATTTATATAACCTACAGGTGTGAAGCCTCTAGCCCACACATTCATCCAGTTGGTTGGTGTAAAGAACATCGAAGAACCCTTATTACTCCTCCAGGTTTGTGTTGATTATGGATCTACTGTTTGTTATGTCAATTTGAGTTTATTTTCATGGGCTAAAGAACAGATTCTGTGGCCTCATCATAAGGCAATGAGTTTTTGAGCATATCACTAATGTGCCGTGGCTACTGCTTATATGAAATGATGGGGTGGTTAGCTAACACAGAGCATCACTGTGGTATATGTGGTTGCTTGTGGATACTCCTGTGAGTGATGAAGACTGTCATTATCACAGGGAAAGGATGCCTCCTTGGTTTGTTAGGAGCTGTTGTGTGGTTGTTGCCTGCAGCATGTAAGCATAAAGACTCAGCTTGGAGCTTCAAATACTTGTCATATTCCATTCTACCAGCTGGTGTCAGTTTTAGGCTTGTCCCCAGTTCCTTGATACTGCGTCTCAGTCAGTACCTGATCATTTACTCACTCAGGGCACCAACCATTCCTGTGATGGGAGAGGCGAGTCCCTTCCACTTTCTGAGTTTTCTTCTATGTTCACAGATAAAAGCTCCTGTCCTTTACTGATTTACAGAGCTGTTTTGAAGATGAAAGAGCATTTACATAAACCGTAAAGTGTTAAAGCAAGGTATTAATGGTTTTGTGGCCCAGATGTGTTGCTGCCTGGAAGATTTCTCCCATTCAGTCCTCCTGAGTCCTGTGGCTTATGTCATATTAGGAGTGGTGAATAGTGATTGCCACTATCACCATCTGAACTGCCGTGAGGATTCTTTTGGATTTCCCAGTTTGATAATGATCTTTTTTTTCTTATCATCCTTTTAGTCATCATCAGGGATCCAGTAAATAAACAGGACCAGTGAGCAACAGGAACAGTGCTGTGTTTTCACAGCACTGGGTTAGGTACCCTGGGAAGGGGTGGGGTGAGGCATTATTAGTGACTTCTGATGTGAGGCAGATTACCAAGTCTTCTGTCTCCTTTCATGGACTTTTATAATTCAGTAGAATGAACAGAAAAGTTGCAAGAACAGTAAATGGCTCATCTATACCCTTGAACCAGAGACCCATTCAAGTTTGTTAGTTGTACCAGTGATGTCATTTATAGCCAAAGGATGAGGCATATTACTCAGTTGTCATATTTCTCTGGTCTCCTTCACTTGGCTCTGCCTGACTTTTATGACCACCATATGCTTGAGAATTAATGACTACAGATTAGTCATTTTGTAGAATATTACTTAATTTGGGCATGATTGGTGCTTCCTCGTAATTAGACCCAGGGTGTGCATTTTTGGCAGGAATATCACAGAAACAGTGCTGTGTTCTCATTGCATCCTCTCAGGTGGCACTTGATGCCCGTTTGTGTCATTACTGGTTGATTTTTACTAGTAATTGATCAAGGTGGTAGTTACCAGGCTTCTTCACAGATGTCATTTTTTTTCTCTCTGTAATTGATAAGTATTTGGGGGAGACACTTTGAGATTGTATAAATACCCTGCACTTCATTCCCATGTCACTCACTAGTTTTAGCATCCGTTGATATTTCTAGAGTGAATTATTATTCTGACAGTTGCTATATGGTAATTTTTCTTGCTCCATCATTCCTTGTACATAATTAGTTGACATTCTTCTGCAAAGAATAGTTTTCTCATCTTCCTATTTATCATTCAGTTTATTTATATCAGCATGGACCCATACATTACTATTGTCATCAGTGGGTTATAATCCATTACTATAATACCTTATGTATTTTTATGGCCAGATTTTCTGAGATTTGGCCAGTGGGAGCCCCTTTAAACTGGTTTCTGTGTCCTTTTGACATGTTTTTTTTTATCAGTTTTTGGAGAATTTCCTATTTTCTGCTACAGCTAGGCTTATCTTGTGCTTTCCCTGACCCACTGACTTCCCTGAAGTCACCCATTTCTCCCAGACTCCATGGTTCCTTTTCACAGAGAATGATATTTAGACACTAAGACCTAGACACTAGGTGTGCTCACTGTTACTGGACTAATGCTGCTTCTGGCCTCTCAGTAGACATAGGAAATATAGTTAGGTAAACATATAAAATATTTATGTGTATTTCTATATCCATTTGTAGATATTGAAAATCATGAATTTATATACCATTAGCTTCAAATCACATCCAACACCACTGAATTCATTCTGGTTTTTCACTTTTCATATTTATACCTCTCTTTTTAGCCATTGAGAAATCTGGCTTCTATTGTCTCCAGTATATGTACTTATTTTTTCAGTCCCCATAAAGGGGACTATATAAAGTAGCCAATTTCCTACCCTACTGGACCAACATTAATTCCTACTCATGTCTTCCTACTGGGTTTTGGACTCTGGAGGAAACAAAAGGAGGGTGGGAGGGAGGAAGGATATTTGGTTTTAGACATTTTGTTAATACTGTTCCATGATTTATTTTAACTTATTTGTTTGGCCTAACCATATGACTATCTGGAATATTTCACATATTGCTATATGTAAACTGCCTCATTCTTCTTAATAAATGCTTTCTATTTTACACTTACTGTATATATATATTTTGCACATTTCTATATTGATGGTCATTTAACTGGTTTTTACATTTTCACATTTACAAACAATGATGCATTTTCTTTGTATGCACATATGAAATTTTTCCTAGATTATTAGAAGTAAAATTGCTAGATTTTAAAGGGTATTTATGTTTGTGTGTATTTTGTGTTGTAAGACTATCCTTACCTGAGAATGCAAATTGTATATATTAAATTTTCATTTAAAAGTTAATAAAGAAATCATGATCTAGATGAAAATGATTTCATTATTACAAGTAGTTCTGAATGTGTAACCAGTTAAAAGTTACTTTGTGTAATATGAACATAATTTTCTTCATTATAATGATAACAATATCTCATAATTTTATTGGTCAGTTTGTGGTTCTCACTATCATTTTGGTTAGACCTGATAGGATTTACTGTTTTTATTCTTAGGTTATCCAAATGTGAAACATTTTTCTTGGGATAAATACTTAGAAGAAACCAATTCTTTACCTGCTCCTGCAAGAGCTTTCAAAGTGGTGAGATATTATATTTTACAATATTTGATTAATTTGTGTTGATGATAGTGTTCAGTCATTGAAGTTTAAGAACAGAAAGAGTATTGGTGAACAGGAATAGGAGAGAAACAGAAGACCAAAGAAGTTGTTTCTGAATTTTTACAATTTTGAAAGGCAAAATTGTTACTGGGGGTTTTGTTGTTGGCATCTAAAAAATACTTCTATTTTGGACTTTAAAGTCTCCTTGGAAAATACTTATATTTGAATTGGTTTGCAGTGAGTTGGTTGTACAGCACACTTCTGTTTTTCCAGCTAGATATTCTGAAAGACCAAACAGGACGAGATATTGTTTTATAACGAAAATTATATTGGATCATTCCTTTGGGTTTGTTCATGGCAAGCTGAGATGCTGGGTCTTTTTTTTTCTTTTATTGCTATAAATCAGCATGTTTGACTACCACAATGCAAGGTCGTCTGTTTTTATAATAGTATCTTTCTAACTCAGGGTCATTGCTTCTTGCATATTAAGATTCAGAGTTAACCTCAGTTGTGTGCAAGGGAAGAATAAGAAATGAAATGTATTAAAAAAATTTTTAAATCTCATGCATCTTTATAATTTGTGTTTTCCCATGAATTTAAAGTAAAAGAAAGATATTTTAAATACTTGATTAAAAAAATGTGAACAGTCTATCATAAACAACATTTTTCTTTAATGGATCCTTTTGTGCATACATTTCTAGGATGTTTAATGATAGAATTAATTAGTAGGCATGGACCCAAATAGATAAGAAAAGAACATCAAAATTTTTGAGAGAAAAACTATATTACATGAAGAAAAGCCATATCAAAGAATATGTGTGATTCCATCTGAGAGTAAATTCAGGATTTATAAATGAGTAATGTTTAGAGTCATGTGATATTTATGGATTTTTTCTGACTCTCTAACTTTAGCATAGCCTCATACAAAGAAGAGCTGCTTTGCACTTTGCTTTGAACTGGATAAAATTACATCAAGCTCAGTCTGCATATCTAGTGTCACAGTGATATCAGAGAGGAAATTAAGATTTCTCTCGTTTGGTCTTTAGGTACCTTGCATTAATTGTTCTGCATCCTTTACATAATTTTCACACTTGATTTTCACAGTAGCACTTTTATTACACCCATTAGCAATCACCTTGCCTTCTGCCCGTAAAGTTTTCAGAGGCTGATGGGTTTTTGCTGAGTATTGAGATGTGGGTAGCTGTAGATCCTCATTTTTGTTCTTAGTAGAGCAATTCCATCTTGCATGTCTTGATTGCTAATTCTCTTCTTAAAAAGACATCTGGGGGCTTCCCTGGTGGCGCTAGTGGTTGAAAGTCCGCCTGCCGATGCAGGGGACGTGGGTTCGTGCCCCGGTCTGGGAAGATCCCACATGCCGCGGAGCGGCTGGGCCCGTGAGCCACGGCCGCTGAGCCTGCGCGTCTGGAGCCTGTGCTCCACAACAGGAGAGGCCCGTGTGCCACAAAAAAAAAAAAAAAAAAGACATCTGTTGCTTTTTGGTCTCACTGTACCACCTCTAATCTCTGTGTCTCATCTTTGCCACTTGAAGGTTCTTCCCTCTTTTTGAAAAATAATTTTCATGTTTGTTGATTTTTGCCAAGACACCTCCAACTAATGAGAAGAAACTCGTCATCCCTATGGCTAATCCGAAAAACCATAGTATTTTGAATTTCATCTTAAGATCTTTGGCTTTCTGTCTGCTCCTATGACTAGTTGCTCAGGCTGTTTCTATTGCCTGTGGGCTTGGCCATGTGATTTGGGATTATTTTTTTGATAGGGAGAGTGAGGTCCAAAGCCATTATAGGAACTTGAGTTTGAAAAGCTAGTTCCCTTAATAGCTCATCTTTTTTTTTTTTTTTTTTAAATTCTGTCTTTGTGATATAGAGCTCACCTTCCCTTCCTCTGAATCTGACTGTATAAAATTTTCTGTTATGGCAGAAACCTCCACATGGATTCCAGAAAAAAATGAAGCTTGAGGTCATAGACAAAAGAAATCCCACGTTTATTAGAGTAGCAACAGTTGCAGACACGGATGATCACCGAATAAAAGTAAGTGTTCTGTTGTGGTTTTGTTTTGTCTTTTTTTTTTTTTTTTTTTTGCAAGACATTAGATGAAAACTTTAGCAGATATTTAATTTGTGAAGTCCGAGAATTAAATTAGTAAAGCCATGGAAATATGCGAATTAAGTGGCTGCTCACATCCTTGTGAGTCAGTATTTTTCCACTTTTTTACTTTATATAAGTATTCTCTTTAATTATGACTGACTTTTAATATTTTAAGTATATGTTTGGAGGAAAAAAGTAGATACATCATATTAAGGTAATCTGTTCAGAAGAAGATTTAATACTTCATTTTCCAGTAGTGTGTTCTTTTTAAAAAATATTGAAGGTCAGTGTTTTCTTATGGGGTATAGTGCATGTCGACTATTCAGAATATCCTGCTTTTTAATATAGGATAAGTTAAGAGAAATATTTTTATAAATAAAGTCAGATTTTATTCGAGTTGGATTAATAAAAGTCAAGTACCTCTCATAAAGTAAACAAACGTATAAGAAGATGGGTTCAGTGCATGTCCAAATGTGATAAAGTGAAATGTAGTAGCAGTTCCGGGTGAGGAGCTTCAGGCTCTCGACTCTGTTTCTGGCTTCAATTAACTTCGCTCTCAAACCAGAATGATGTGCATTCTACTTACCTCACAGGATCATTTAGAATTTTGGTTAAGAATAATACTAGTTATGATAGCAGCAAGACATTAGATTTACATGGAGTTTTACAGGGTAGGAGTATTCTTCCATTATCTGATATTTGTGGTGATAGCAGTGTGGGAGATTTATGTTATTGTCATTACTTTATCGAGGAGGCTGAGGTGCAGAATAAATTACTTATTAATTACGGGCAGTGGCAGAACTAAGTCACGGTCCTAAGCTATAGGAGTCTAAGTTCATGTTCTTTAAATAGTAATAAATCAGATCTTCATGTATCTCTAATGAGATAATATATAGGAAAATAAATTATAAAATAACATGAAAAACCTGTACCAATGTAGTATTTCCATAAAATAGAACTTTTAGCATTTAATTCTCTGTTTTTAAGATCACGTAATCATATAACATTTTAGAAAATTTTATAAGTAATGGAAGACCTGTGTTAATCTTTTTCAAGTGTGTTTTCTTGTTAGTTTTCCTGAGAAATGTAGAATTAAGTAATCCCTTATTTTTATACATCAAATTGGTCAGAATTGAAAAAAAAAAGTGTTTTGGCTTGGGTGCAGAAAATTTATTCCCATATACAGCTGGTGAAAGTATAAAGTGTCTCAGCCTTTCTGGAGAGCAGTTTGGTGATAGGCATCAAAAGTCTTAGAATGTTGTTTACCCTTTAATTCAGGAATTTCAGTCCTAGGAATTTATGTTAAAGGAATAACCAAAGGGAATATGCAAAGATAAAAGCTGCAAGGAGGATATAACAGAGCCAGTGGTTTATGGTATTTAACACTGAGAATAAGCAGAGTGGGAGATGGGTAAAAATAAATGACTATACGTCTACATGCTGTTTCATATTTTAGAAGAATATTTAATTTTGGCAAGTGAGAAATTTGGGTTTAATACTATATATAATGTCTAGTGTTGTCTTTTAAAAGAATATATATATGTATGTGTATGTATATATACACACACACATACATAAGCAGTTATGGAAATAAACAAAGCAAAATAATGACAGTGATTTTCTGTTAAGATTATACATGATTAGGTTTTTCTTTTTAATTACCAGGTTTCAGGAACACATATTACTTTTGTGATTTTGGTCCAGAGGGGTCAAATACTCTAAAGTGGATGGTTCAGTTAGTTAATGAGAAAAGTTTAGACTAGAAATCCAGCTCTTTTTGCTTCTGGCTGAATTCTCTTTCCAGTACAACATCCGGGTCAATCTTTAATACACAAAAAAGAACTGGCTAATGAGGTATATAGTTGACAATCATCTTTTATAATTACTGGGATGACTTTCATAGCTAAACGTAAACCAGTGGACAAATATCTGTTTTTTTATGAAGTCCACAAAAGGTTAGTGAACAGGTGACAGTAACTCAATTTGAGGATTCATCAGAGACTTGTGAAAATACAGGACGCTTTCAACAGTAGAAGTTTTTCTAATAATATGGGAGATGATATAGCAAGAATGCTTATTTTTTCTTTTTCAGGAAGGACAAGAAAGCGGAAAACAGACAAAGTCATTAGCATAGTGTAATATTTTAAGTTTCTCAAGGATAAAAATCAACTCTTAAGTTAAATAAAATCAACTTTTTAAGTTATGTAATACATAATATTTCACACTGAGTTATTACAGTTAAATTTTTTTAAACAGTATATTTTGCTGTTGAAGAAAAATGACAAGAATATTTTTGCTCTTGTCTTTTATGTTTTCGTGACAGAACGTAAGATTGTTCTGCCCTCTCCATCCCCACCGCCAGGTCTGGTTCCCCAGAGGCAGGAACTTTCAGCTCGTTTGGCTGTTGCTATGTCATTTGATCTGCAGTTTAAAAAAACAGTAGCTGCATTCTGCTATTTCTGAATCCATCAATCTTAAATATATTTATTTCCTTCCTGTTTTGGTAGTTCAGGATTTAGATCTTGTCATCCTTCCCTTCCCCTTATCCTTTCAGTAATTATTTCACAGTGTTTGTTCTTTGTTTTCACTCTTCCATGTTTACTGTTGTAAACAAATCTTGTTCACTGCTGAGCAAAGGAGTCTTTTTCTTATGATACTTTGTTTTTCCTAGAGTCAGTAATTAATTTGTATTTTGATTTTAAATTGTCTGTGTTCTTACTAGATTTTAACAAATGCTCCAATAAATCTGACAAGTCTTTTGGTCAAAAAGCTCAAGTGTATTTTTGAATCTTGCATCTATATCTTTCTTTTTTTTCCTGAACCCTTCTTTTTTTTTTTAAACATCTTTATTGGAGTATAATTGCTTTACAATGGTGTGTTAGTTTCTGCTTTATAACAACATGAATCAGTTATACATATACACATGTTCCCATATCTCTTGCCTCTTGCGTCTCCCTCCCTCCCACCCTCCCTATCCCACCCCTCCAGGTGGTCACAAAGCACCGAGCTGATCTCCCTGTGCTATGCAGCTGCTTCCCACTAGCCATCTATTCTACGTTTGGTAGTGTATATATGTCCATGCCACTCTCTCACTTTGTCACAGCCTACCCTTCCCCCTCCCCACATCCTCAAGTCCATTCTCTAGTAGGTCTGCGTCTCCATTCCCATCTTAACCCTAGGTTCTTCGTGACTTTTTGTTTTTTTTTCTTAGATTCCATATATATGTGTTAGCATATGGGATTTGTTTTTCTCTTTCTGACTTACTTCACTCTGTATGACAGACTCTAGGTCCATGCACCTCACTACAAATAACTCAATTTTGTTTATTTTTATGGCTGAGTAATATTCCATTGTATATATGTGCCACATCTTCTTTATCCATTCATCCGATGATGGACACTTAGGTTGCTTCCATGTCCTGGCTATTGTAAATAGAGCTGCAATGAACATTGTGGTACATGACTCTTTTTGAATTATGGTTTTCTCAGGGTATATGCCCAGTAGTGGGATTAACAGCCACCTATTCTGAACAGCGTGGTTACCCTCTCAGCCTCACACACAGCTTTCATCCTGAGACTCCTCTTTGCCAACACACTATATTGTATATTCATTTTTCCTGAGTCTCATGCTTTATATTTCTTTGTATACTCTCGTACCTTGCTGAAACACTTCTTTTGTAACTTTCTGAGGAAGGGTGTATGAAAGGCATATTTTTCGACTCTTTGCATATCTGAAAATGTCAATATACTAGCCTTTCATTTGATTCATACTGTGATGGGGTCAAGAATCATTTCCCCTCAGAAACTACAAGCATTGTTCTGCTGTCTTCCCACGTCAAGCGTTGGTTTTTGAGACACCCAAGGCCATTGGGTTCCTTCTCTCCGGGTGATTTACCTTTTCTCTCTGGAAACTCTCAAGACCATCTTTGTCCCTGATATTCTGATGTTTTGTGGTGACTCCCTTGGTGTGAGGGTCTTTTTTCGTTTATCATGCAGGGCACTAATACCCTTTCACTGTGGAGTTTCATATCCTTTGGTTTTTAGAAATATTCTTACATTATTGCTTTGATGACTTCCTTCTCTCTCACTGTTCTCTTTTGCAAGTCCTTCTACTATGGTATTAAACCTCTGGGATGGACCCCCTAATTTTCTTATATTTTCTTTCTTATGCTTCTCTGATTTTTTTTTCTACTTGCTTAGAGATATCCACTCTATTTTTTAAATCCTGTATTAACATTTTATTTTTATTTTTGTGTGTGTGTGTGTGGTATGCGAGCCTCTCACTGTTGTGGCCTTTCCCGTTGCGGAGCACAGGTTCCAGACGCGCAGGCTCAGCAGCCATGGCTCACGGGCCCAGCCGCTCCGCGGCACGTGGGATCTTCCCGGACCGGGGCACGAGCCCGTGTCCCCTGCATTGGCAGGCGGATTCTCAACCACTGCGCCACCAGGGAAGCCCCTGTATTACATTTTAAATTACAACTATGTTTTTTTTAATTTTCAAGAGTTTTTTCTTATTTTCTAATCTTCTCCCTTCCCCCCTTTCAAAATGGCATCCTCTTTTTATTTCATGAAGCAATATTGTTTCCTATCTGAGGACACCAGTGATAGTTTTCCTTCTGTTTCCTTTTATTTTCTCTAAATTCCTCTTTGAGTTAGTTTGGCTTCTGCTTTCACATTAGAGCCTCTCTTCAAATGTCAAGTCCTTGGTTGGCTGTTCACAGTAAGAAAAAGCGCTTAACATTAGTTGTTTTTAGTCAATAAGGTGGGCTTTATTGGCTGTTGGGCTTCATGTGGGAAAAGAGAGCAGAGAGCCAGCTTTTTCATAGGGAGGTCCCCATTCTTCAGCACCTGGATTCTTGGTCTAGATCCTCTCCGTTTCTTCTAGCCTCCTCCCTAGGGAGGGGCAAACTTGGTGGCCGCTGTGTGAGGCAGGGAGAAGGATGGGGTTGGAGGATACAGGCTCTCACTCAGTCCGTGTGCTTTCTGTCCAACCCATCACCATTGTCCTGGCGTTTAAAACCTCCATGCTTATGTCTCTAGAAAGTAGACCTCTACTCTTGCAGCGTTGCTGAAGGGGCAGTTACTTTGGTGGGTGGCATAGAGGATCAGACCTAGAGGTCTAACCTTAACTCCATATTCAGAGTTTGAGCCAATCCTGTCCTTTTCCAGACCTCCTCACATACCTGCTGCCTCCATATCGAGTCCTTCTGGGTTCTGCACTGTGAGCCATTCACTCTGGGCCTGCACTCCCTCTCTAGGCATCTGGGTTGCAACCCACCCACTCTCTACCAGTGGGTCAGCACTCCCTCATCCGCCTCTGCCTGCACATACGTCATTGCCACTTCTCACCTATCAGCTACTTTCCTTCTCCATTTGTCCTTCTGCGTTTATACCTTTGCAAACATAACTTTCATTTCAGAAGAGAGCAGAAATAAGCACCTGGGTCTACAATGTGTTTCACTGAGTTGCCTTTCACCTGAACAAGAAAATACAACCAAATCGTTTTTTTTAAAAAGGAATAGTGTGCTTTCTAAAAATATTATCTGTCTTAATCTTGAAATTTTCAATAACGAGTATTAAGTTTTTATACAGGGTCCAAATTACACTCCTAGGTTAAAAAATGTATTCAGTTTTCTAAACCATAATTTTAAATATGTGTAAGTTAAATCATCTGTACTATGCTTTGATACGTAATAGTCTATTTTCTTTAGAATTTTAATTAAATTCAGCCTTCTAGCTGAGTTGCTTTTATGTTTAACTGTTTTTATACTGGGACATTTCTATTATAAATATTTTTGGATGTCTTTATGTTCTGTACAATGTTTAAATATTTTGTGTTGTATGTTTATGTATCTTCCTCTCTTGCTCTTTGTCAGGCATTTGATTTCATTTCAAAATAGGACCCAGCAAGAGAAAAGCTATCAGTTACCATTACTAGAATGTCTGATTTTTTGTTTGTTTAAAGCCTCTTAATGTGCCAGGGACTGAAGTAGTAAAGATGAAATGAAATTATATAAACTTTAATAAATTTATTTCATCTGGGCTTCCAGAGTAAGAATATTAATTCGGGTTAGTATTAATTTTGTATATATTATTAATGTTCACATAATTTCAGATAGCAGTTTTTTAATTGAAGTATACTTGACTTAACAATATTTTAATAGTTTCAGGTGTACAGTGTAGTGATTCAGTATTTTTGCAGATTATACTCCATTAAAAGTTACTACAAGTAATGGCTATAATTCCCTGTGCTGTACAATATATCCTTGTTGCTTATCTATTTTATACAGAGTAGTTTGCATCTGTTAATCCCATACCCCTAATTTGTTCTTTCCCCCTTCTCTCTCCCCTCTGGTAACCACTAGTTTGTTTTCTATATCTGTGGGTCTCTTTCTGTTTTGCATATATATTGATTTGTATTATTTTTTAGATTCCACATATTAATGATTAGGTAGCAGTGTTTGAGTGCATTTGCTACTTAGAGAATTGTATTGTTACCTCTGTTCATAATATCTGAATTAAATTTCAACTCTGAAATTTAACCTTAAAGTGCTAAGATTCTCCCGATTGCCAACCAACCTAGTTTGTAGAAGATGTTAGACTTATTTACAGTAACTAAGGTATATCTGTCATCTAAGATAGATGACTTTTCATTGCCAAACTGAGAGGTCAGTTTTAATGAAAAGTAGGAAGGGGTTATGGTATCACCAGATATAGTAGCTCCAACATATTCTTGAAGGTATATGGGAGGAAATTTTTAAAAGAACCCTGTTATTTATGATGATATTAAGATTTTTGGAGTCTGTATTGCTGTACAGTAGTGTCCTGTTTAGTATCAGTGGGACTCAATTCTGAGTGCACAGCAGAGTTAAGTAAAGTTAAGTAAACATATAGGTGCACAGAACCCAAGCTGTAAGTTCAGAACCTCCTTGGTGGGCTCAGCATTTTTGTATTTTTCTTTCTTGTTTTTTCAATAATCATGAGTAATTCTAGTGTATATCCAGGTTGGAGAACCACTTACTTGTTAGGATTGAGTTTGCTTGCTATAGGAAGATAGCTAAATTTTGTAAAATTTAACAAATGGAACATGAGTTATGGGAACATTGATTCCAGTGTAAAAGAAGTGAAATTCAGGAATAGCAAGATGAGAAAACATAAGAGTTTCGTGTATCCAGTGGAATAGAGTATTATCACTTGATGATTAGTTGAGAATTAGAATGCTTAAAACTTAACTATAATGCTGTGAATTATGACTGCTTATTTATTGGTGGCATTGATAACATAAACTTTAGAAAATTAACCATGAATATCATTGTGTTATTTGAACATTATTTTTGATCAGAGGAAAGGAAAGGGTTGTTTCAAGTTAAACAGCTTTCTTTAAGTGCTGCTTTTACATGCAGTGTATGTGCATGATGAACAAGTTTATTGTGGATCCATGAATTTTAGCCTCTTAGTCCTCCTAACTAGCTCTGTGATCTTTTCTCCTCTTTAAAATATTATCCATGATTTCTTGTAGGTGTGGAATTCTGTGGGATTTAATTCTAGGATTAATTAATTTCTAAGCTTGAGAAAGTGGAGTCATTGCAATGGACATTATATTGAACCCATATATACATACCTTAATAACTCTGTACTATTCCATCATATAAATATACCATAGTTTATTTAACCAGTCGCCTGATGGTAGACACTCTGGTTGCTTTCTACTACAACAATGAGTTGAGTTATTTAGATTATCAAGTCAAAGATGATATATTTTAAGTGTTGATCCATTATTGCCAAATAACTCTCCAGAAATATCTCACCAGTCAAGACTCCTGTCAATGGTCTATGAGAACGTCCATTTATTTTCATACTTATCAGCTCTAGAAGTCACCAAAATGGAATATTTTGGCAGGTTGAAAGGAGAAGAATTTCATCCTGTGATTTTTATTTGTAGTTTTTTAGTTATAAGTGAAATTGATTGTCTTTTCATGTGTTTACTAACAATTTAGTTTCTTGTTTATGAGCCATTTGTATCTTTTCCATCTTTTCTGTTGGATTTTTCATCTTTTTATACTGATATATGGTGTTTTTACAAATTAAAGAACGAAGTACATTGTCACATGTTAACAGATGTGTTTTTCAGGTTTCTTTTGGGTTTTCCATCTTGCCGGCAGTAATATTTGCCATTGTGAAGATTTAAATTTTGATGTACTCGAATTGATCCATCTTTTCTTTTATGGCTTTTGAGTTTGGTGTCTTGCTTACAAAGGCTACTGCACTCTAAGATAAATATATTAATGTATGCTTTCTTCTAGAACTTTTATTGTTCAGTTTTCAATGTTTGGATTTTTTTAATCCATTTGGCATCTATTGTGTTTTTAGTAGTAAGAGATTCATAGACTTTAAGAAGGAAGTCTAGCTGGCAAACTTGATCTAAAATAAAATATATATAACATTTTAGTAGATAAAAAATATGTGATACTTGAAAGATATGTAGCTGATCCTTAGTAACCATGCCTGAAAGACTAACTGCCCTTTTACATGGTGGCCAATAAAGTTGGTAGCCCTGACCACTCTGTAAAATCTCTTTGAGAGATATTGTAATTATTTATGAGAAAAAATATTTTACAATGCGTTTGATGGAGGCATATTTTGTAAATTGGGTGTCCATCCACTGAATTTTTTTAAGTCTTTTTTGGCATAATTCTGGATTTGACATTTATATGAAAGGTCTTGCCTCTCTACTCTCCCTCCTCCCTCCCTTCCCTGATTTATTCATTACTCAGTAATATTTATTGGGTGTTTAGTGTTGCTCATATGAAGATGTTAGGTACTCAAACTGCTTATAGTAGTGGGAGATACATGTAATATGTCTGTAGAAGTATTACACAAAAAGTGCCCTTGACAAGACATTTAATTACGGTTAGATAATATGTCAAAAGGTAGTTCAGCAGTACCTCCTTTCTCCTACTGGGATGAAGTAATTTTGAATAATTAAAATAATTTATCTGGATATTAAATGTACTATGTAAGAGAAGAGAATGAAGATGGTTATGGTGGGCAAAACTTTTACTGTAGGGATTCTCGTGACCTAAATTATACGATTAATTTCTTTTTGTTATCCAGGTTCACTTTGATGGCTGGAATAGTTGCTATGATTACTGGATAGATGCAGATTCTCCTGATATTCACCCCGTCGGTTGGTGTTCAAAAACCGGGCATCCTCTTCAGCCTCCTTTGAGTAAGAGACACAGTGATAACCTAAAGAAATATTTCCATTTTCTTGTGTAGTGTGCTTAATATTTTCTTTTCCTCTACCTTCTCGTTCTGTTGGGTTGGCCAAAAAGTGCCTTCAGTTTTTAAGTAAAAATAAAAGACACATTTTTCATTTTCACCAAGAACTTTATTGACAACATATTCACCCTTTTTTTCCACTACCTTCTGCCATTTTTCAGGCAACTTCGTAATTCAGTCTTCCCAAAACTTAATTATCTTTTTTTTTTTTTTTTTTTTGCGGTACGTGGGCCTCTCACTGTTGTGGCCTCTCCCATTGCGGAGCACAGGCTCCGGACGCGCAGGCTCAGTGGCCATGGCTCACGGGCCCAGCCGCTCCGCGGCACGTGGGATCCTCCCGGACCGGGGCACGAACCCATGTCCCCTGCATCGGCAGGCGGACTCCCAACCACTGCGCTACTAGGGAAGCCCTTAATTATCTTTTTGAGCAAAGAACTGTTCCAGGTGCCTTTTACAGTCTTCCAGTGAATTGAAATTTTTTCCATTAAGAGAATTTTGTAAAGACCTAAAAAATGGAAATCCGAAGGTGCAATGTCTGGTGAATACAGCAGATGAATCAGAACTTCCCAGCCAAGCTGTTAACAGTTTTTGCCTGGTCATCAAAGAGACATGCGGTCTTATGTTATCCTGACGGAAGATTATGTGTTTTCTGTTGACTGATTCTGGACGCTTTTCATCGAGTGCTGCTTTCAGTTGGTCTAATTGGGGGCAGTACTTGTTGAAATTAATCATTTGGTTTTCCAGAAGGAGCTCATAATAGAGGACTCCCTTCCAGTCCCACCATATATACATCACCTTCTTTGGATGAAGACTGGCCCTTGGTGTGGTTGGTGGTGGTTGATTTCACTTGCCCCACAATCTCTTCTGTTCCACATTATTGTACAGTATCCACTTTTCATCACCTATCACAGTTTGTTTTAAAAACGGAATGTTTTCATTACGTTTAAGAAGAGAATCGCATGCAGAAATATGGTCAAGAAGGTTTTTTTAGCTTAACTTATGTGGAACCCAAACATCAAAGTGATAAACATAACCAAGCTGGTGCAAATGATTTTCAGTGCTTGATTTGATTTTTGATATTTTGGGTATGTCGGCTATCTCCCACCTGGTATAATGTTGATTGTTCTCAATTAATGTCTCGATTTGATCACTGTCAGCTTCATCTGGTGTCATGGAGCATCGTCCAGTGAGAAATCTCCAGCCCGAAACTTCACAAACCACTTTTGACATGTTCGATCAGACACAGCACTTTCTCCATACACTGCACAGATCTTTTTTTGCATTTTGGTTGCGCTTTACCTTTCTTGAAATAATAAAGCATAATATGCCAAAAATGTTGCTTTTTTTCTTCCATCTTTAGTATTAAAATGGCTACACAAAAATTCACCAATTCTGATAAGTCTCTTTTTAAATGCATGCTAATATGACAGCTGCCTCCTAAAATCTAACAAAATTGTTTTGAAATAAGTTAAAGACAACTAAGTACTACTAGAGCCATCTTATGGGAAAAACTGAACAAACCTTTTGGCCAACCCAATACTCCTCTACTGTGCATTTCTTCTTTGGTTAATCCTTTTGCCTCTTACTGCATTTTTAGTTACCTGATAGTCAAAAATACATAACAGAAAAAATTTAACATTTGAAAAAATAGAGTGTTTCTAGACTTTTATTTAACAGTATCATCATCTTTTAAAACTAGTACTAAATTTTGGAAGACAATTTGTCAGACTATCAAAATTTAATGTATCAATGTCAATTTCCTAATAGTGATTTTATCTTGTAGTTTTGCAAAATAGTACCATTGGGAAAAACTGGGCAAAGTGTACAAGGGATCTATCTCCCTGTGTATTATTACTTACAACTGCATGCGAAGCTACAGTCACCTCAATAAAAATTTCAGTTAAATTCAATTTTTTAAAAAAGGTACACTGAGAACTTGACATACCGGATCTCAGTTTTGGAGGAAAATAAATACATTGTAGAAAGAAAAATGTAGCAAATACATTATTGTCAGGTTTCTTTAAAATTTAACATGCCTTCCCCACCCGGTGGCTTCACTTCTGGATGCCACATAGAAGCTACATAAGGGCAACAGAATGCACAGACATGGTATCGGTTACAGTATGTTTAAAATAATAAACCTTGGAAACAAATATTGGTTAAATAAATTATGGTGCACTCATGCTACAGCTACAGTGCAACGGTCATGAAAATATTACTATTGAGATGGAAAGATTTATAAGACACGAAGTTAAAGACCAAAGAAGAATGTTTCAGAATCGTACATATCTATGTTGTGCCTTTTATGTGGCAAAATAAAACAAAACCAAAAACTTGATACATGTATATATACAAATATAGATACATGTGGGAATGCTTGGAACATCTAGGAAGGTTACACATTAACATGATTAGTCAGGAAAAGTAATGAAATGTGAGGGGAGTTGCTTGAGGGGATCTGTAGCTGTTCTTCTGTATTCTGGTGTATTCTCTGAAGTTTTCACAGTGTGCAGGTATTCATATATTCAATATGTTATTTACTTGATCAAAATGTTCAGAATCATCTCATTATTTTAGATTTCGGTATCCCTGGAATTTGTGATATTTTGAAAGAGGGTTGGATCGAAGGTTACCATTTCACTGTTGAAGTGTGAACAGAGTCCTAGGGGCAAACCTTTAGAAGTAGAGACTTCAGACATATTTTTAATTTTGTAGGACCTTCTTTTTCTGTTTACACATGTTGATTGAAAAATTAGATTTTTTTTCCCCCTATTCTGATCCAAGACATTTGATTCTTATAGCTTTAAATTTTGGCTTTTTTTTTTTTTTTTTTTGGCTTTTTAATAGACCCCTTAGAATTAATGGAAGCCTCGGAACACGGTGGATGCTCAACCCCGGGATGTAAAGGGATTGGCCATTTTAAGAGAGCAAGACACCTGGGCCCTCACAGGTATGTGGTGCAGCCACTCAGGTGGAGATTCCTTATGTGGTCAGAGGGTGCCTGTCCCTTGTATGTGGAAGATAATGATTTCCATGTATACTAAATAGATATTAACTAATTCTGCATTCAGATCCATATGAAATGTGGTTACCATGGTGACCATGTGAAAATGAGGAGTGTATCTGTACTTAAATTTGCCTGGGAAAGAATGCATTCATGATTTAAAATAGATTTATTCTAGGTACTTGGCTTTTCTTGGCAACCTGGTTAGTTTTATAGATACTGAACTTCTGAGATAGTCATTTTGGGTTGACTATTGATAATGAGAAGAGGGCAGGCCTTGTTAAAAGTACTTGTTTGGTAGAATATTCTATGATTGGGTGACTCAACAATTTGAATAACGAGAGGTGAGATTATTGTAGATTAGCAGCAAAGATCACAAAAGGCACAAATATAAATAGACAAACATCAGAATACATTGTCAAAAATAAAGAGTTTTTCAATATTTTTCTCTCACATCTAAGTAACTTAAAAGAAAGAAACCAAATTTGTACATTTGAAATTTGATGTATCGTTTAGGCAATTTGGGGTCTTTGTAGACACGTTAAAATATTACTGAAATAGTAAGAAATTTCTGTGATTTAACTGGGATTTTTAGAGGACAGAGGCATCACCTAATTCATGTACATATTAAAATAATAATTTGTCAGTATAAGTATTCTAACTGTATGTTAATTAGATGGCCCGGTAATAATAATGATTCCTTGTTTACCTAGTTTATACAGGTTGTGAATCTAGGTCTTTAAAAAAATCTGAAGATTTCACTACCTGTTCCTCTAAGAATTAATAGGAATTGTTAAATTGGTGTGATTATTTTATCTTTATATAATTCCCTCTTTCTTAAATCTCTGCAGCCTCAAATGCTGCTTATCTTCCTTTTGCAACACTCCTGCCAAGTTTTTTTATGGGGTTCAGTGTGTTCCAGAGTAAAAGTCTGTGCATAGACAGAATAATGATTCCATTTGCAAATATCCATTTCAAAATCCTTTTCATGGCTTGTATGACTGCAAACCAAAAGTTGTATGATTAAAGGGACATAAAAATACTACATCTTAGAAGTGATTCAGTATTGGCAAGTGAAAGCAGCTGGATTACTTTTAGGCGTTACAGTAGTATCTCCCTTACCCCCCTTATCCCTGTGGGAGGTACGTTCCAAGATCCCCAGTGGATGCCTGAAACCTCAGATAGTATCGAACCCTATATGTGCTATGTTTTTTCCTATACATACATACCTGTGATAAAACTTAATGTATAAATTAGGCAGAGTAAGAGATTGGCAACAACCATAATAAAATAGAACAATTATAACGATATATTATTATATTAAAAGTTATGTGAGTGTGGTCTCTCTCTCTAAATAACTCATTGTACAAATTTAATGCCTTTTCCATTTTAACTCAGTGCTTATTATACACTGACTTTCACAGTTTGAGGTGTGACAGCAGTACTAACACAAATTTCTTTTTCTTTCTTCAAAATTTCACAGATAGAAGATTGGTTCTTACTGTAGAGTTTAGCAACCTCAGCATATGATTTTTTTCTTTCTTCATGAAGTCAAGAACTGTCACTTTTTCACCTAAGGAAGCACTTCACGGCTTCCCTTTGGTGTACCTGGATTGCCAGCATCACTACTGTTGCACTTTGGGCTGTTATTAAGTACAGTAAAGGTGACTTAACACAAGCACTGTGATAACCTCGACAGTGGATCTAATAACCTAGGTGGCTACTAAGTGACTAACGGGTGGGATACACTGGACTAAGGGGTGATTTGCTCCCTGGCAGGTCGGAGTAGGACAGCGTGAGATTTCATCACGCTACTCAGAATGGCGCACAGTTTAAAACCTATGAATTGTTTATTTCTGGAATTTTTTGTTTAATATTTTTGTACTTTGGTTGGTTGACCTCAGATAAGTGAAACCACAGAAAGCAAAACCACGGATAGGGAGTGACTACTGTATATAAGTCCAAAAACTCATTAGTATGCTAAATTTCTATTATATATCTATAAATTCTTTCATTTAGTAAATATTTTTTTAATTGGTTTTTTTTTTTTTTTGGCTGTGTTGGGTCTTCATTTCTATGCGAGGGCTTTCTCTGGTTGCGGCGAGCGGGGGCCACTCTTCATTGCAGTGCACGGGCCTCTCACTGTCGGGACCTCTTGTTGCATAGCACAAGCTCTAGACGTGCAGGCTCAGTAGCTGTGGCTCACGGGCCTAGTTGCTCCACAGCATGTGGGACCTTCCCAGACGAGGGCTCGCCCCCTGCATTGGCAGGCAGATTCTCAACCACTGCGCCACCAGGGAAGCCCTCGTTTAGTAAATATTTTTGAACAGCGGGGTTTTTGTTTTTTTTCAGTAAGATTTATTGAGCATTTGTTTACTCTCTGAGCTTTGCACTAATTGTTTTACATGTATTGGATAACCTTCAAGCAACCCTATAATATAGAACTATTATTTCCTCCATTTTTTTGATGAAGCCACCATGGCACTCTAGAGGTTTTTCTAACTTGCCTACTTGACTGCTGGTGAGGGGGTAGTCAGGAATGGTGCCTAGTCTAACTGTGCCCTTGACCACCCCCCTCTCACTGACTCTCAGGGCACGGCTCCCTGAATTAGTCACAGATCCAGCCTTCAAAGAGCTCAGGGACTAATGTACCTATAAAAGCTGTACATAATTTTGTTAAAATATAAGATAAAAAATAGTAACTAATATTGAAACTTTGACATATGTACCTCTCTACTGTACAACCCCAAGATGTTCATTGAACCAAAGGCAATTTGCTCAAATTATGAAGGAAAAAAAGAAATCTTAAAAATGGGTGAATACTGACATTATGTTTTGGGGGGTACAATGAAAAATTTACAAAGAATTTTTTTTTTTTTTTGGTCTTCTGGGAAGAAAATCCACCTTGTAACAATGTCCGTAATCTCTTTAGGAGTGCTGTATGTCTGAGCAGAGAGGTTTGCCTGTCACAGCAAGGTCTGTGGTGACAGTACTGTCCCCTGCCTGATGGCACCAGCCATTCATTAAGACTGCCTTTCCCTAAGTGTGCTCTGGACCTCTGAGGGTCCTTCACCTGGTCCACACCCATTTCACAAAGTTTCAGTGACTGTCTCTGGAGTCTTTTTTCAAAGATGCAGTGTTGTCTTTGTTAAATGAAGGGAGAAATTATGGGGAGAATCATGAAAGATGTTATGGAGAAATGTGATCCAAAAAAAAAAAATCTGTCAGTATAATTGGAACCATAGTGGAGAATGACTCATTGTTTTCTGGAATGAGAGAGGAAGAAGTATACCTCATGGCTTAGAAGCCATGCATTGATAAAAAAGTTGTGTTCATTTCCTTGTCACGTATCAGACATAACCGGCAGATCTGTATATAACTCTGGGGCAGGGATGCAATCCAGAGAACTAGTGTCAGCTCCTGCCCATGTCCTATATTCCTTTCTTTTCAGCCCTCTCAGCTGGCTTTTCTTAGTCTCCCTGAATATGCTGTTCTCTTTTCAGCACTCAGAACTCTTTATCTGGCGGGATATTAATCCTTACCAGTCACAGCCTGTTTTCCATTTCCTTGGTAGACTTGTGGAAGAGCTGCTGCATCATGGCTGTTCTTTAAAAGGTTCATTTCACTGGTGCTTATTTTTGTCCTTACTGAGAATGCTGTGCTTAGGAAAACCACAAGAAAATTCTCTTTGGATTAATCTACTGAGAAACCACATAAATCAAAACATGCATTCTTTGCTTAGATAACAAGGAAAGTTGCTCTTTTGGCATGAATAATCAATTCTATGAACATGTAAGCAAAAGCCTGTGTTTTGACTAGCATGTGTCGTTAGAGTCTCCAGAAATTAACAATAGTTGAATTTGATCTTAGAAGTGTTAGAAATAGAAATGTGTTCTCAACAATGAAATGTAAGAATGTGATGTTTTTCAATGTTGAAATGTAAACAGTCAGTGAGCGAGTTGGATGTGGATATGGTGTTCTCATTTCTAGGGATGTTCAGGAGCCAGATGACTTAATTCTGTCTCTAGCAAGGCAGCATTAATATTGGTTGTGTCATGGTGTTTCCCTTTGTTGATTCATTCATTTGGCCTACTGAGAGGTCATAATGGGAGGAGATTAAAGGATAACTAAAGTTATATAAAACTAAATATTTCTACATGTCTGATGCCTTCAGAAGTAAATGTTTCCTGTGGAAGATTTTATCTTGGTGAAATTAAATAAGAAAAGAAAAAAACAGAGAGTACTTCCTGCAACCTTAAAGGATATTTATAAAGTCCATGGAGAGTTTTTAAAAATTAGTAACTCTGGATTTATACCTGCAAACTGTAGTCATCATACTCGTTCAACATCCATCCATTCATGGAACAAACACTTATTGAGTGTCTGCTGTATGCAGATACTGGGTTAGGTGATGGGCTGTACAGAGGAGAGGGCCCCTACTTCTAAGGAGAACAGTGTGGTACAGACAGATTTTTGGAGAGGCATGAATGAGCAGCACTCGGAGAGAAGCATCATCTTTTCCTGAGGGAAGCAGAGAGCCTCCAAAATGGGGCATATTGTCGAGTTTTTAATGCTATTGTTTATTTTTGCTCATGGTCTTTTACACAGTAGGGGTTAAGTGTTACTCTTCTTCTCCTTTTAAAATAATAATCCTAGGCAAGATTTTTTTTGTGGCTTCCTATTTGCGAGGGACTTAGATCTGTTATCTCATTTAATTATCTCGGCAGTTCTATAAAGCTGGTACTGTTCTAATCTCTGTTAAGTGGGAGGAGAGATTTAGAATGCTTGAGAAAGTGCCCAGTATCAGAGAGTGACAGACCCAGGATTCAGCCCGGGATTTTTTTTTTTTTTTTTTTTGCGGAGCACAGGCTCCGGACGCACAAGCTCAGCGGCCATGGCTCACGGGCCCAGCCGCTCTGCGGCATGTGGGATCTTCCCGGACCGGGGCACGAACCCGCGTCCCCTGCATCGGTAGGCAGACTGTCAACCACTGCGCCACCAGGGAAGCCAGCCCGGGCTTTTAAGGCACTTAAGTCACTACTCTTAACCGCTAGACTCTCATGCAAAGCACAGTGGCTGGATAGAGCATGTATTTTATAGGTTCTTGTCTCGACAGAGTATGAGAATGATTATGTGAGCACTTAGAAAACTGAAGACATTGTCCAGTTGTTTAAATAAGTGTATTTATAACTAAAAGGGTTTTAAAAGGTGGCAGTGGAAAGCAGTGAACATGGCAGTTTTTCCATCTCTCCTAATAAGCTGGACCAGTCTTTACAAGGAAAAATTGCCTCCTTACAGTGGCCAGTGGGACAAGTATGTGTATATATAGCAGAACGGAATTATTTGCTAATAGAATAGCGTGCACCCTAATAAAGTCCTTACGGTAGAGAGCTGTGTAATCCTGTGTGAATCTGTTCCCCTGCCTTCTGAGGAACTGCGTAATGGTAGAGTTGTGTGTACATGTATACATGCGTGTGCCCATGACTAAGTACACATGTGCCATGAGCCATGCCTTACTTATGTTTTTGTTTTGTTTTGTTTTGTTTTTTTGCGGTACGCGGGCCTCTCACTGTTGTGGCCTCTCCCGTTGCGGAGCACAGGCTCCGGACGCGCAGGCTCAGCGGCCGTGGCTCACGGGCCCAGCCGCTCAGTGGCATGTGGGATCTTCCCAGACCACGGCTCGAACCTGTGTCCCCTGCATTGGCAGGCACATTCTCAACCACTGTGCCACCAGGGAAGCCCTTAAATTATGTTTTAAAGATAAACTATTTCATATCGTATGTTTAATCTATGTAAATATATATATTCAGTTAAATTTTTACATTTTATATTTTTAACTTGTCATTTTAATTGGAAGAAGTAATTATGCTCTAACAGGAGTGTTCTTTTCTTTTGTTTTTTTTAAATTTTTAATGTTTTAGTGCTGCCACCTGTCCCTATTCAGAAATCAATTTGAATAAAGACCGAATTTTCCCAGACCGCTTAAGTGGTGAGATGCCTCCGGCTAGTCCATCATTTCCAAGAAGTAAAAGGGCAGACACAAATGAAATCTCTTCATCTCCTGAAACCAGGTAATTAAAGTGGTAATATTAGTGTTATTTAGAGGTACTGTAGTCAGAAGATTTTTTTTTCCTTTTTTTTCCCTTTATGTTCTGTAGCGATGTCTTCTAGTACATTATTGAAAATGCACCTGACTTAACGTGAGGCCAATGGTACTTATAAAAGTATGTCCAAATCAGGCAGGATATTGTATTTCTTATTCATCTTTTAGTTGAATTGCTTGATGTTAGAAGTTTGGAAATCCCCATTTTATTTCATGCCAATTCATACTCTGAATGAGCTGATCAATATTTGTATAAAAGCATCCTTTACAAAGAAGATGGTAGATTCCCTGTGAAGAATGGACATTATTTCTTTTTAGTGCTCATTATATGCCAAGTACTTGCATCTACGTTATTTCATTTAATTATTAGGATATTCGTTGTACTGTATGCTCAGTCATTTGGTTTTGATATCACTTGTAGAGTTGAGTTGGAATGTTTTAACCTCCGTGGATTATTAAGTAAAGAACCAAGTTTTGGGCTTCCCTGGTGGCGCAGTGGTTGAGAATCCACCTGCCGATGCAAGGGACACGGGTTCGTGCCCCAGTCCGGGAAGATCCCACGTGCCGCGGAGCGGCTCGGCCCGTGAGCCATGGCCACTGAGCCTGCACGTCCAGAGCCTGTGCTCCGCAGTGGGAGAGGCCACCACAGTGAGAGGCCCACGAACCACAAAAAAAAAAAAAAGAACCAAGTTTTGTTTGATGTTTTAAGTAAATGGTCTCTGCCTTTATATTAACTAAAGATATTACTAAAAGAAAACAATAGAAAGATTATCCTTAGCACTTAGGTTTTGGGGCTTTCTTTTATGGAGAGTTTTTAAAATCTAAAACAATGTAGTTCTTTGATTATTTTAATATTTGGTAACTTTTATTCTCATGGATGAACCAAGTGAACATTTGAATTAATATATCTGATTCTTGGACTTCCCTGGTGGCCCAGTGGTTAAGAATCTACCTGCCAATGCAGGGGACACGGGTTCGATCCCTGGTCCGGGAAGATCACACATGCCATGGAGCAGCTAAGCCCATGCACCACAACTACTGAGCCTGCGCTCTAGAGCCTTCGAGCCACAACTACTGAGCCTGCGTGCTCAGTAGCACGCAACAACATCATTGTTGTTGATAATTAAAGAAGTTACAGCTCTCCCTGATCCATAGGGCGAAACTGCTTTTCTCTAAGGATTTTGATACTTTAAATGCCATTACTCCAATAACACTGCTGTGAGCTGAGAATAAGATTAAAAAAATTTTTTTTTTACTTAATTAATTTTTGGCTGCATTGGGTCTTCATTGCTGCTTATGGGCTTTCTCTAGTCGCGGTGAGCAGGGGCTACTCTTCATTGCGGTGCGTGGGCTTCTCATTGCGGTGGCTTCTCTTGTTATGGAGCATGGGCTCTAGGCGCGCGGGCTTCAGTAGTTGTGGCTCACAGGCTTAGTTGCTCCACGGCATGTGGGATCTTCCCAGACCAGGGGATCGAACCCGTGTCCCCTGCATTGGCAGGCAGATTCTTAACTACTGTGCCACCAGGGAAGTCCCTAATGATTTGTTATTAATCCTTAAAACCATGACTAATGTAACATAAATTCCTTTACCCAACTCAGTGTCCTGTAATGAAGGCATATCACTTGAGGAAATTTACTTTAAGACAAAGTACTAATTCACATAGTAATAATTACAGGAACAGAGTTCATTGACTCACAAGGAGGTAAGGATCCCTGAAGTTTAGATTTCAAAAGCTGAGATATTGTTTAAAATTTTAACAGGATACTCTGAAGGGCTGGCAGTTTCATCTCATAGGCTTTTCACTAACTTTCTGGGCTCTGGGCTGGATACCTGGGTCCAGTTTCCTCACAGCAGAAAGACCTAGTTGGTTTAGATGATTTTTGCGGTCCTTTTTAACTTGAAATATTTGTAAGAAAAGAGCAATTTTTTTCCTTTCAGTTTTATTGAGATATATAATTGACATATAGCACTGTGTAAGTTTAAGGTGTACAGCATAATCACTTGGCTTACATATATTGTGAAATGATTACCACAGTAAATGAACATCCATCACCTCACGTACATCCAAAAAAAAAGAAAAGTTTTTTTTCTTGTGATGAGAACTTTTAGAATCTACTTTCTTAGCAGCTTTCAAATATACCATCCAGCAGTGTTAACTGTAGTCATCATGCTGTACATCTTTAGGACTTACTTACTTTATAACCGGAAGTTTGTACCTTTTAACCACCTTCCTCCAATTCCCCTCCCCCATCCCCTGCCTCTGGTAACCACAAGTCTGATCTCTAGAAAAGAGTGATGTTTACAGTGGATCTAATGATTCCAGAGATCTGTCTTCTGTGAGGATGTGAGCATGGTTCTTCACGTCATCACCCATCATTAAGGAGACAGTCTTAGAGATTTTAAGGTTTCTGTCGTAATCCATGGCACATGTTTGACGTCTAAATAATTTTTACATTACATAGATTTTTAGCCCATACTGGCTTTTGATTCAGTGAATTCTAACCTGCCATTACTTCTCTGTGAATTAATATTTACACTTATTTGTGTTAAAGTTAAATTGCTTCAGGGGTACCAGGATTTGGTAAATGAGCGTTACGTTATTCATGGCTTTGAAGACTTTGTTCAGATGTCTTCTCGTCTTCAACTTTCCAGGTTAACTATTTTTATTTTATTTATTTATTTACTGACTCATTTATTTATTTATTTTGAGGCTAGTAGTAACCTGAGAGATTTGATTAGTTATATGTTGTCAAAGGAAACAGGAGGGAGACAATCCCTTAATGATCCCAGACTTTTTAAGGTGAACATTTTTGACCGAGATTTGCTTTACTTTTTATGCTAAGTATTTTTAAGAAATGATTACAGACATCATGATATTGCAATCTAAGCACTTCATTATGCATAAAAACATTTCCAAAATAGCCAAAATAACATCGATTTATTTACTTTTCTAAATATAGATTTTATTCTTTTAAATTTTTAAAAATTGGCTTCAGATTATTTTATATTTTTTCTTCTCCAGGCCGTCACTAGTTCTCAACAACAATCAAAATGATACATGGTATTTTAGATATAAATGATCATGGGATAGCAACACAGCAGATGGTAACAAATGAAAGGTTGTTAACAAAGAAGCCTCATCTTAACGGCTTGAGGATGGTTGACTTAATGTAGAATTAATAGAGTTGAAGTTATCTGGCTTCTTTGCTGTAAGTGAATCTGTATGAACATATTTAATTATTTTTTTCTTTTTTAAAATTAAAAAATTTTTTATTGAAGTATAGTTGATTTACAATGTTGTGTTAGTTTCAGGTGTACAGCAAAGTGAATTAGTTATACATAGATCAACTCTCTTTTAGATTCTTTTCCCATATAGGCCATTTCAGAGTATTGAGTAGAGTTCCCTGTGCTATACAGTAGGTCCTTATTAGTTATCTATTTTATATATAGTAGTGTGTATAGCAAACATAAAATTTTTTGATCACTGATTCTTTCACCTGGACTTAAGAATGAAATCGTGAGCTGTGCAAAGCTCTGAGAACAGTGACTGATAAGCAATAAGGCCTCAATAAACGTTAGTTGGGGTTTTTTTTGTTTTTTGTTTTTTGTGGTTTTTTTTTTGCGGTACACGGGCCTCTCACTGTTGCGGCCTCTCCCGTTGCGGAGCACAGGCTCCGGACGCGCAGGCTCAGCGGCCATGGCTCACGGGCCCAGCCACTCCGCGGCATGTGGGATCTTCCCAGACCAGGGCATGAACCCGTGTCCCCTGCATCGGCCGGCGGACTCTCAACCACTGCGCCACCAGGGAAGCCCTACGTTAGTTTTTATTCGTGCTGTTGCAAGAGGAATAGATTGCTTATTTGTTTCACAATATTTATTTTATTTCAGAGGAGCAAAGTAAGGCTGGCCCATTTTTTTTTAATATTCCTAGGTTAAACTTTGAGTAGAGAGCACTCAAACAAGATGATTCTCATAATGTCAGATTACGGTCTGTCCTCTTTTTCCATAATCATTGCTTATGTAGGTGGAATTTCCCAGTCAGGTTTTAACACATTTTCTTTGCATCCTTCTTAATAATTTGCTAAAATTGGTTGCCAGACTCTACTTTTTTCAAAAAAAAAAAAAAAAAAAAAGGCATTTGGCACAGCAAGAGACAGTTGCACCCCCAGAAGCAGACCTTGAGACAGAGATTTGATGGCAAGTGGTTTACTTGAGAGGTGAGGAAAACGCCAGTAGGGGAGTGGAGAGGTGAGACCGGGAAGGAAAGGCAGCCAGTAAAAGCTTCATTGTCACACCAGCTACCCCTGTGGACAGTCCTCAAACATTCTTTTCTCTCTACCTCGAACCCCCATTCCTACACTTTCCTAGTGAGTCTCTTACCTCTCAGGCTTCAGGTTAACTCCCATTTCCTTAGGGAAGGTTTATCTGATCCTCCAGACCGTGGGTCAGATTCCTCATTATTATGTGCTTTTGTGTCACACATCCCAACACAATTGACAGTTCTGCGTAAATACGTTCTCCGAGTCTGTGTACTTTGCTCGATGATAAGCTCCACAAGGGCAGAGGCCACGTCTTCTGTGATTCTGAGATACCCTCAGCACCAAGCACACTACCTGGCACTCAGTGAGGCTGGAAGGCCACCATGAATCATCCACCAGCCTTCAAAGGAGACGTTATCAGTCACATAACCTAAGAGGCAACTGCTTCATAACCTTCTTTTTATTCCAGTAAAATTTCCTATTTTCTCAACTTTGTAAAATCCCCACACTGGATATCTAAGAGGTAAATGTCCCAAACACATACCTACACTTGTATAAAATTAGGGCAGTGTTTCCCAAACTGTTGTTTAACTACCTGCCCACGTAGAAAATGGTACTGCGGAAACGACCACATTTGTATGACACAGAGGGCTGCCTCTGACTGTCAAGAGCCGGGGCCACAGGCGACAGTATCTCAGAGCACTGGTACCCAAGGGTCAGGGCATCCTAGCTGGGAAGCTCTGCCCCACATTAAGAGGGCTCTACGCTGAGTCCTTTTGTGGGTGTGCTGAATGTTTGGGTCTATTTTCCTACAGAGACTTGTCAGATGGGTGGTCAGCTGATGCGTGAATTCCCAGTGTGTATTTAGATAGAAATGTGAGGATGTAATCCTCTCCCAGTTATCCATTCATTCGTCAGATGCGTAAGGAGTGTCTGTGTTGCATCTGGAGCTCTCAGTGAGATGTTTTCCTTACTTGGGAGAGCAGCAGTCCATCTCTGCCCTCGCCGTGCTCCTGGCAGCAAGATGGTGAGTCTGGGCTCTGCCAATCAGCGGAGGAGCTTTTCCTGGGGGCCAATAACCTTAAGTCCCTATGTATCTGCAGCTGAGTAAAAGAAAGTTTATTTTCCTCTGTATATCTGAATAAAACCTGTGGGTTTCAAACTTTGTTTTGCATCAGACACATCAGATGCTTGTTAAAATCCAACCTTGGAGGTACCATCTCCAGAGATACTGATTCAGAAAATGTAAGCTGCATCCCAGTTCATTTTTAACAAGCATCCCCAGGTGATTGGATGCAAGTGATCTATAAACCAGGCCTGGAGAATCATTACTGAATATAAAGACCCTTCCCCAGAGTAACAGTTCACAGTGTGTTACCAAATAGAGAACATCAGCGTCTATCCCACATAGTCTTATTCTCACAAAATATGTTCTACAGATGCTTGTAATTGTGTTTCTAAATTAGGTGCTATCGCTATTAAAAACCACATAATGTTTTAAGGTTCCATGTTTACGCCTGCTTAGGGATAACCGCAGAAGTACAATAAAGCATTTTAAAAATACCTACTAGGGGCTTCGCTGGTGGCGCAGTGGTTGACAGTCCGCCTGCCGATGCAGGGGACGCGGGTTCGTGCCTGGGTCCGGGAGGATCCCACATGCCGCGGAGCGGCTGGGCCCGTGAGCCGTGGCCACTGAGCCTGTGCGTCCGGAGCCTGCGCTCTGCAACGGGAGAGGCCACAACAGTGAGAGGCCCGCGTACCCCCCCCCCACACACACACACACACACAACCTGCAAGGCAAAAGCCCATTACTAACCTATATCCAATGAAAAAATTCAATTCAGTTCTTTATAGGCCATTAAAACAGCTTTTCAAATTGTAGGTCTAGTGTTTCTACTCTCAGAATTACATGGAGCAGTTACAGGAATTGCAGCTTCAGTCTAATTCATATATTTAGGATGAATCAGATTTTGCCCATCTGTGTACCCATGAGAAAGGGTCCTGTGAAACAGATGGGAATACAGGCTAACATAAAATATGGAACTATAAGCATGTATACATCTCTTTATTTGCAAAACTGTAAAATGTAGTAGAATAAAATTAATTCAGAGCCAGAAGTTCTAAAAGATTACAAAAGTTAATTAGGAATCTTCAGAAACTTTGTTTTGCTTCCTAAGGTTTTCTGGTCCTGAGAGCTTGATGTTGACTACTCAGAAGGTTCCTTTAATGATTGGTCATTCCCTGCCTGTTGTAAAGCCTCTTCCCCCCCTTTTGTTGATGGGCTGCCAGATGTGGATTAGGAGCTGTGGAAATTTTCAAAATATTCCAGTTCTTGGGAATCTGAGTCAAATCTATATAGTTGTTTGTGTGCACCAGGGAGAAGCTGGGTTTTGGTTAAAACACTCACAAGTCCTGATGCCAGCTGCTGTGACACAAGGCAACCATTCAGAGTGTAAGGAAGAGATGACTGTGTTACTGTTGATGCCTGGGAATTTGTTAGAACAATATTGTAACAGAGTCTGATTTTCTCTCCTTGAATAGCACTTATTCTTGACTCAGGAGACTCTTTTATAACTAGTAGAAAAGCAGTGATATCTGTTCTTTTCCCTATGACAGCAGCATGAAAGCAATGCAGTCCTGCTCTTCTTATGCTACATGATCTTTATGTCCCAGATCTCACCTTATTGGTTAGGGCTTTTCATTTTATAAGAGAATTGATTAATTAATTGATGAATTCATTTTACTGGGGAGTTTCCTTGGCATCTTGATAACATCCACTATTATTTACTTACTCATTATATTCCTTTCTTCACTAACATATGTTCTTTATGCTAAATTTTAATTTAATAGCCTTATTAATCAAAATGTTTTATTGGTAGTCATTAGATAAATAGTAAACTATGCTTATCTCTCCTGGGCTGTGTTTATGAAAACTCTGTTAAAACTATTGTTCATGCACAGTCTCAAAGGGATTTAATTATTAAAACTCTTTATTCGAATGTTAACTGTAGACGTGGAAGTTTTAATTGTACTGGTTCTATTTGCCATCTTTTCTGAATCCCTTTGAAGATGGTGACCTCCTTATCCTGAAGCCATTAAGCACAGTCTTCTCTTTATTTGTAGGGGGCATTTCGGAGACAATTCAGGTTCTCTTTTACAGTTCCTCTAACATACAACCTTGAGATTCCCATTCTCTGATTTTTTACCTGTGAGTGACCTCAGCCCAGAATTTTTTTTTCAAAATGCTGGGGGCATGCAAAGAGATACCCTTTTAACATTCAAACTAGGAAACCCTACATTTATTTTTACAGCTCTCAGTACATTCACTGTGTCCCCACTTGTTCCTGGGGAGTACAGGTACTCTGCAGCTCTGACAAAGCCCCTATGAGACTAGAATAAGCTCTTCTGGAAAGAGAAGGATGGGGAGGTTTTAAGGTACGAGCCAAGCCAAACTCATGCTGAGTCAGAGAGCTGGCTGAAATCCCTGAACTGAAGCAAAATAATTATTTCATATTGTTTCAATATTATTTTTAACAAACTGATGACTGATTGAAACATAACGGGCTAGGGATTGTTTTTAAATGAAAAATAAAATTGAAGAAACAGCTGTTGCCATTCAAATGCTATCCTGATACTATGTATTTACTCTTCTAATGTTTGTTTCACTAATATTTACCACAAATCTCATTTGAGTAAGATAGTAAGACATCTAAAGCATGACACATAATTACAGAGAAAAAGAGAATGCTGACTCAAAAAGAAAACATTTTTCCATTTGAGTGTATTCCACTGTCTTAATTAAAAGCCTAAAGAGTATTCTTGAGTAAGATTTTAGTTATGATCATATTTCAAATCAGGCTAAAGAAATGCTGAAATAAATTGGTTGTTGAAAATTCTAAAATCCCAAGAGAAATTGCTGTGTTCCAGACACTCTTCTAGGTGCTTTTAGCTGTGTTAGATCATTTAACCCTCATAATGCCTATGTGGGGTAGGCGCTACTATTTCATCCCCATTCAGCAAACAGACCTCTCTCGGTTACAGGTTACATAGCCAGTGAGTAGCAGCCTAGGCAGTCTGACTGTAGGCTGGCTCATAACCATTACTCTAAAGGTGGTTTTAAAACTTGAGGAAAACAGGTTACTTAAAGAAAATAGGTGTCAGTAGATAATTTTCTCCTAAAATATAAGTAATTCTTAAATAGTAATAGCTGCCATTTACCGTGCTCCTACTTACATGTCTGGCTGTATGCTAAGCACTTCCTATATATTGTTTTATTCAGTCCTCAAAAAGCCTGTGAGGTAAAGGATTTATTATCCTTGTTTTACAGAAGATGCAGCTGAGGATTAGGGAAGTTCAGTAACTTGCTGAAGGTCATATAGAACTTGTAAGTAGCAGAGCTGAAACTTGAACCAGGACTATTCACTTTCAAAGACCATCAATGTCACCACTGCTGGGCTACTTTCTCCATGTTACAGTACACTCCCCTATGCCTGATCAGCCTGTATTCCCTTCCTAAACAAAATTGTTGGTAATGAAAAATGTTGATCAAGAGGAGAAGATAAAGGAGTTTTAAAGTAGAGGAAAATTGTCATATTAAAATACAACAAAAATATTTTTGGTTGTCATTAAAAAAAAAAAATCTGTCAAGCATATCTTGCACTCTGTTCCAGAGTGTTACACTATTATCACAGAGTTTTGACATTGTGATGTAAACATGTTCTGTTTATAATTGGAAGACTGTGCAGCTAGGATAACTTTTTGCTTGGGAAGTTGATATCCTAGACGAAGCATTTCATTTTTGCATAGAGGAAGAAATTAATCACAGTACCTATTCAGTGAGAATTAGCAGTGAAATTTCTAACCTTATAGGTGAGAGAAATATTGGTTGCCCAGTTGAGAAAGTGATTTTTATTTTAAATAAAATATAAAACAAGTAAGAATATTAGTGAGTCAGATTCCTCATTCCTGACCTTATCAATAAAAGACAGTTTGAAAATAAGATTATGACACCAGAAGGCAAGTTCCCTTTAACTGCGTGTAACAAGGATATGTACTGTATTCTGGAAAAACACAAGAGTAAAAAAACAAGTAACAATTAAATCTAATTATAGATTTTGGTGTCAGTAAGACCTGGTGCTATACTTGCCCTGAAAATTTGGGATTAACCTCTTTAAGTTTCAGTGGATATAACAACAGAACCTTCTTCCAGTGATTGTTATGAAATAATGGACATGTAAAGAACTCGGCCAGTCTTTGGTGCATAATATGTTCTTAAGTATGTTAAGTTTCCTTATTATTACTTCTTATTAATACTGTTTCCACATTTCTGGATGTGCTTGGTCAGGATTCTGTTTCCTTCAGGGGTTCTGTTCATCTATCTGTTTCATAATATCCCTTCTAACAGACTATTCATATTGACTCCACCCTGCCGACCCTCTAGCTAAAGGAAGCATCAGAACCCAAAGGGGCTTAGTCACTTTTAATTTTAAGGAGTTAGCAAAATCAATTTATTAATTGGAAATAAAAGATTCAATGAACATTTCTTGTGGAGTCCTGCATTGGAATTGTTTTTCGGTGAAGATAAATATCCATATGTATGTATTCCCAAGTTTATATGGGTTAAATTTAGTGAAATATCATAAGTTAAAGTAAGGAAAGTAAGAACTGAACATGCTTCCATAATGAAGGAACATGAATATACAAGCAGAAAGCTTCTTTTTTGCTTCTCTTCAGCGATGGATTATGGCACATTTAGGATGAAGAAACTTTTGGGGTCAGTCATCTTATTTTCCTTTTCTATCTCTGTTCCCTCCTAGAAAATGATCCTTTTCCTACATTTCATAAAATAAGTCATTGGCATTGTATTTGGGTGTAAGAATACAGAAGAACTTTCCTCATACTTAGGTCTTATAGCTTTAGTTTAATAAAGTTTACTTTAAAGGAAAATATAATATGCATTATTGAAACCACAAACATGTAATTGTTAATTATCAGTGGACAATTTCAATCATGAAAAATGAAATATACAGAAAATTCTAAGACATAATTTTAGCCTTTGGGCTCAGTTTGGTTTTTTGTTTGTTTGGGTTTTTTTTTTTTTTTAACCATTCCTTAAAGCTTTTAGGCAATCTACAGTAATTAATTGGGAATTTATTTTCTTTGACTCCGAGAAATGCCAATTTTAAGTTATGTCACTCTAATGTGTGTTTGTTTCTAATAACTATTAATATAGCCATCCACAAGCCACTTATTTCATGGCCACAGTACTTACTGGGATAGATTTGTGAGCTCAAAGATTATTATTTCCAGTTTAATATGAAACAAGTTCAGAAGATCACATAAGCTAATTTTAGCATAACAAGCTGATTTTAACATGTTGTAATTACCAAGTCTAACTTCAACACTGTTTTTACAGAGAAGGCAGTTTTCTACTATCACTTCAACTAGTGTCCTTTCTCCAGTTATCAGCAATTTTCTTATTTGCTTTTCACTATACCTCCATCTCCCCACTTTCTGTGGAGTAAGAGCCTCCATAGTCATTAATTGATTTCTCTTGGAAAAAAAAATTTTATTGCATAATAACAGTGATTCTTCCCATTCTCAAATAAGCAAGTATTCTTCAGCAGTTGTGATAAGTTTTTTTTAGTATGAAGTAAGCCAGGGAGCTCAGATTCCCGTGAAATTTCATGTGTCCCTGGAAATGATCTTTCTAAGAACTAGTGAACATTTTTTTTTATCTCATGCTTACTGTGTTGGCATCACTGTGTTAAATTATTATTGTTACAAAAAGGGAGTAAATTAGTGCCTTGGTAATTAAGACTATAGAACTCCTTTATATTTTGTTGGGATATTTGGTTTCAAAGGTATTATCCCTTTTCTTAACACCGAACAGAAGTGTGGTCTGAGTCTTCAAGAAACTAAGGATATATTTGTAAAGGTAACAGCATTTGAAACAACAGAACATCATAAGTACAGAGTATTATAAAGGATTTATTTTGAACCCTGAGAACGGAATACATTAGGTTAAAATTTTTAAATCCCTGAAGTTTAGTTTTAAAGAAAATATAAGTTGTCTGTGCCTGGTTTCCTTTAAAGCCATTTTTGTTGCTGACTTCAGGGTAAAGTTCTGAATTAGGATTGGAATGGGTCCATTCCATTTTAGAGCATCCTTGGCATGGTTACATTAGCATTAGTTCATTCCTGGTCAGAAAGAGGTGGAATCAGTTCAGCCAGTTTGACCTGATTAAGCCAGGAAAAGCTGCCTAGAATTGAGTTTGATTCTCCTGGGCGATCTCAGCCTCAATCTCAGATTCTGGAGCTGAGTAGTATATAGTGACTTGATTAAATGGTATGGACTTTAAAACCATTTTCTTACTTAAAATTGTAGTCTTAACATACGGTACAAGTAAAATTCCTCATAAATACATGTCCCAATTTGAAGTTGAACTATTCAGTAGCCACATTTTCCAGAATAGTTAACCTTAATACCATTTTTAGCTTTAAAATCTTTCTGAACAGAAAATGAAAATTGATAATGAGGAAAACGAACATTTATAGATGTTTTTAGTATTAATTGCTTCTTAGTAAAACTGCAAATCCTTTCTAACATTTTAATGGTATCATATCTTTTTAAATAAAAAAAACAGTTGCTGAGGTGCAGTGTGGAGCCATTCCTCTTTTTTTTTTTTGTACTTCAATTTTTATTTTATTTTATTTTTTTATATACAGCAGGTTCTTATTATCTGTTTTATACATATTAGTGTAAATAGGTCAATCCCAATCTCCCAGTTCATTCCACCGCTACCACCCAGCCCTGCTTTCCCATTTCTTTAAATGTTTCTATTACAAAATATTAAAAACACCTATTTTTCTCAGAGACCAGCATGCTGATGATGTCAAAGAAGACTTTGAAGAGAGAACAGAGAGTGAAATGAGGACATCACATGAAGCCACAGGTACCCATAATAATCTCATATTATTGATGGGTATTACTATTAATACTCAACAATCAAAACTTAACTGAAATACAGCAGTCCCTTTTATATTAAAGATAAACTTCATTTGGTTGGTTCTGTTACCACAGGCAATAAAAGTTTTATTGTTCAGGATAAATTTGGTGTACACTTCACAATGATATGAATTCATCTGTGACCTGTATTTACAGTCTCTTTCACATATCTGTACAATTTTGTATATAAAGTTTGGATAAGGCATTCTATTTGGTCCTTGTCGTAAATTGTTTTGATATTGTTGATGTCATTTGCTTCATATGTTTCAGACTGATCTCAGAATGTGTTGAAATTCAAAGAGAACTAATATGGTTTAATCTAATACCACAAAATGAAAAGGAAATTGCTTGAACAAAAGTTTCAAGTTGTATTGGAGAAAGTAATTTGTCTTACATCTTTGCTGAATAGACATTACAGTGGTTTAACTGAACAGTGAAGTCGTAATGACTGTTACTCATAGTATAGGTGGCATTTATAATTTACGCAGTGTTATTATTTATTTTTTATAAGAAGATGTTGTCCCGATTATGATTTTAATGGTTGTCCCTGGGGACTTTGCTTGTCATGTGCTTTATTTGGTTTAGACTGTTTATAAGATTGTAGAATGGCACCTAAGGACTGTTTGCCTATAATGACCTATTCCATAAGTGATGCTTTGATTTCCATATCTGATGGTCATAAAGCAGTAATTTATGATTAATTTAAAAGTTATATTCTCTGCTGTCCTCAGCATGTTTTATGGTGTTTAATCTTGCACCACATACAAACCCTTCAGATGGCCAGGGTTTGCACCCCTGATCCTACCACCTGCTAGCTGTGTAATCTTGGACATTTCATGGAATACCTTTCAGTGCTTGTTTCCTTATCTGTCCAGAAGGTTGATGATGGTAACTCCCTCCCACAATTGTTATGGGAATTGAGTACAGTAACATTTGTAACTTGCTTAGAACAGTGCCTGGCACAGAGTAAGTGCCATAATGTTTCTGGTCATTTAGAAAGGAAGAAAAACATTTAATTTATGAAGCTTTTGTCATCAGGGTATATCGGGTTCTTGATCAAAAGCTTCAGCCTTTCCTTGTGAATGGTGGTTAGGAGCATGGCCTTCATTCTCTTCTCAGCTCCACCAGTACTAGCTGTGTGGCTGGCTTTGGGAAAAGTATTTAACTTCTCTGTTCCTCAGTTTCTTAACAGTACCCACATCACTGGATTATTATGAGGAATAAATGCATCAGTGGCCAAAGTATTAGCTGCTAGTGGTAGTAGTAGTAATAGCAGAAGTAGTAGTAGTATTGTGAAATGAGTGTCTTTTGCATGGAATTATCTGATCATTGCAAGGTTTAGATAGATTCATAATAAAATCTTCTGGGCCCTGAGCTTTTTGAGGGAGTAATAATTCGACAACTTTTTCAGTTTCTTCCTAACTTGGTGATGCAATTCACTTTTCATTTTATTTGCTGAGCTGATTTTGATCTTTTTTTTCTGAAAATAGTCTAATTAATGGAGAATTTCAGTTTTATTAACATGATATGCATGGTGTTCTCTCTTTTTCTGTGGTAGTTTTATGTCTTTTCAAACTTTGTATATTTTTATCATATTTTTTTTAATTTGAATTGCCTGAGTTTTTCTGTTTTACAATTCTTTCCAAAGAAACATTGCTAGGACTTACATGTAACTATTATTTTTGTCACCCATAAAACCTATAGTTCAATATGCGTATTTTACTTACTGTCTTATTTTTCATTAGTGAAAGAGAGCCTCATAAAAACAAGCTGCTTTGAGAATTTTTGCACATATGTTCCTAAGTAAGATTTGCATATTAATATCTCATCCAGTTTTAGCCTCCTAAAATGAGTTTGATGACTTCCCTTCATTTCCAAATTTTTAAAACATTTTATGTAAAACTTTCATAAAATTAATTTTTACTGTAGTGAAATCATGTTATGATTGTCAGCTTTTATTAAACTGCTTTCTTAGCTTTAGATTTCCTTTCTTCTTTTTTTTTTTGAAAATTTTTTCCAGATTCATGTTGTATGGAAAAGATTTGAATTTCACTTCCTGACCTGACCATTTTAGAGTTTATTGGTTGTCTTTCCCTGGACCCCATGATCCTTCAGTCCAAAATGAGATCTTATGGTGTCTGAGGGCTCCTATATCTTAGTGATGTTGGTGATATCTCAGATCCTAGTTAGTGGGTGGATGTGTTTAGTTTTGTCTGTCCTCCTGCCTCTCAGGTCTCAATAGAGCCATGACCTAGTGTCTCAGATCGGGCTCTCTGGAAACACACATTGGGAGTGTTGTGTGCAGAAGGTATTTGGTGGGTACTCTTGGGAACGATACCAATGAGAGAGTGAGAAAACCAACAGTGCGCAGAATGAGCTGTGATGCAGTTACAGAAGAAGCCTCAGTCGATCCCATAAAGGAGGTCCAGATGACCCTTCCGATTTATCCCGAATTTAGGCATGAGGACCAGGCCTTTGTATTGACCAGTCCTTGGATGTTGGCTGAGAGGGGCCGTGTCCTTGGGCAAGGAGCCTCCCTTTGGCTTAGGGCAGTTCCTGGAGAGGGAGGTAGCTCTGAGGCATCAGCAGTCAGCAGGTAGGAGAATGAAGCTCTGGGTTCCAAAGGGGGAAACCACCACAGTGTCCACTACACCTAGCTAGTCATTTGGTCTCTGACTTTCCTGTAAGAAAAATCAAACAGAACTGAAAAAAACTGAACAACAAACCAAAACATCCTTTCACATATGTGAGATTAGGTCCAATTCAATCCAGTCTTTTGGTTTTAGACAATGAATCTGGCTCCTAAATTCAGTCTTCTTTCATTATTTTGCCTGAGATGTCATGCGCTTTATTTACTTTTTTTTTTACATCCAGGATTTTTTTTTAATCCAGAAAAATTCCTTCAGTTATTATTTTTATTATTACTTTTGTTCTTTTCTCTGTTTTGATTGGTAATACCTTTTACTCTTGGGTTAGATCCAAAGGATGATATTCAAAATACTTACCAATTGGTTTGACAGCCAACATTGCACAGGACAGTTAAAACAAACACCAGCCTTAGTGCTGGAGCAGAGTTTAGAAGCTCCCTGCTGTACTTCATTGCAGCATCTTAGGGAAGTCCTGCAAGGGCCTGACTGCTGAGGGTGGAGGGGACTATTACCAGCCATTATGGAAGTATTTTAATATTTCAACAGCGTATGCATTTTTTGATATTCTAGACATATTTCTCAAGTTGAAATGTCTTACTCTAGCTCTGTCAAGTCTACTAGTTACTGCCTTTAACATGAATTTTAATAGTGGTTTTTATTTTCCTTTAATTTCCTGCACTGGCTTGTTTTTTTCTTTTCATAGCCTGTTTTGTTCTTTAGCGGTCATGTTCCCTTGTGCCTTACTAAAATCATGAAACTCTTCTGTCAATAAGTCAATGCTCCTCTCCCAATGTTTTGTAGAACTTATCAGAGGCCCCTGGTGATTGTTTTTTATTTTATCATTTTGAGTGCAGAGAAGTTTCCCCAGGTTTTTTGTGAAGAACACTTACCCCCCAATGCTCCCATTTGGGTGCCAGTAGAATTCCTCTTTCACACCTGAGCCTGAGGGTCAGGTAGATACGCTGAAGCTAGTAGGTGCTCATCAGTGTTCATTTACAGTGTCATTCACCAGTGGTGGAATAGGGCATAGGGGAAAGGAGAGAAATCTTCTTGCAGTTTGTGCACTATTTAGTATAGAGGAGTCTGAAAAGAAGCCACCCTGTATTCCTTATAGCTAGTAGGATTTAAGAGTCAGTAAGCCCATGAGAACTATTTTGTTTGGAGTCTTAGAGCAAATTGATTTTTAAAAACACTTCCCCCTAAAAAAAATCTTCCTACCTTGTTTCTTCAGTTAATTCAGTTTAATTCCATACAATATGTGTGATTATGAACCTTTTTGATTTTTTGATGATTGCCACTATGCTACCGAATTTGACCTTTGGGGACCTTTACTGAATACAATGCATCACTTTTTCTTCTTTGTCTTTCTGTTGGCTTCTGTCTCCTTTGCCTGAAAGATAAACTAATTCATTTCCTCCATTGTAGGAAGGCCCATTAATAAAGGATCCTATAAATTGACCTTCAAATTTAAACTCCTGTATTCCTGGGAAACGTGTAATTTTCTTTTCCCTTCTGCAAACATTCTCTCTCACAGGTGCTGATATGCAGAAAGAGTTGAATTTTATTTTGTAATGTACTAGATTCTCACTTGAAAAATCAGACTTGTTTTTTGCTTCCATAGCAATTGGTTTTTATTTTGGTTGTTAACCTTGAAATGATCCTTAAATATTTTTCACGCCTGAGTTTAGTTAGGATCTTGGAGCTAATTTTATCCACATTCCTTGATGCTGTGATCAATTTATTTTACCCAATCATTGTTATTGTTCATCCTTTTTATATTTAGTCACCAGTTAGTAACTCCATTAAAATAAACTTGGTTGACAGATGTATCCCATTTCTTCTGGCTTATTTTCCTTTCACATTAAGAGCATTTTTTAATAGACTCATGGAATATTAGCTTAAAAGGGTCATTGACTCCTTTTCATCTTTGACTTGTTTAATTCAGTATACTCTCGGTGGCATGCCTTTCTTTCAAGATAGGAATAAGTTTTCCCATTTGCTGAATCTTTACTGTATGTCAGACAATGGAATAAGCATTTTTTAAAATATCATGTAATCCTTACAATGATCCTGTTACATTGATTTAGCCAAAATTTAGAGCTAGTTAGTGGCAGAACAGGGACTTGAATCCGTGCATATCAAACTCTTAAACTCACCCCCTTGACCATGACCCTATGCTTAGTTATTAGGAGACAGAAGATCCAGGGTCACTTTCTGATGCTTCCCCTATCTCACAGGGTGGCTTTGGGCTTTGCCCTATCTCATAATGTGTTTTCCTCATCTTTGGGATAGCTACCTCCTAGCATTGTTTTGAAACTAAAATGAAACAAGCCAGTTGGAGATTCTGATCTCGCTTCTGTCACTGTCTTCAAGGGATAGGAATGAGTCAGGACATGTGGTAAGTCATGCTGTGGCTTGTTGATTTAGCATTGTTCAGACTTGGAAATAGGAAGCAGAATGGGATCTGAGTCTGAAAGCAGCAGGGAGCGTGAAGAGTACTTTTCCTTTTCTCTGGATCTTGCCCTCCTTGTGGTTCTACTGTGGTTCTACAGTGGTTCTCCTGGGCCCTAATGGGAACAGTCCTATAGCAAGCAGATTCTCATGCTCCGTGGTAGTGAAGACATCTCTTTCTACTGAGAGATTTCATGTTTGGTTTAGATGGTGGTCTCTCTTCTGAAGAGTTATTGTCTTGATTCTGCATAAAACATTGGAGGATATATTTCTTCAGGATCACCTTTATCACACCTGTCTTCTTACAAGGGTTAATCTTCGACTTCACTTTTTCCTACCCTAAGCCAAATCAAGGACTTTAATACCTATATTCTCAACCAGAACTCAGAGACATTTGTATTTGCAAATTTCTGCTTTGGATAATTACATTATCATCTATTAAACTTCATTTCAAGAAAGTCTACAAGAATATGCTGTATCGATGTAGCCCTCCACATTGCATTGTAAGTGCTGAATAAGTAAGTGCTGAATGAGTAATTTCCATATTATAAACAATATATGTAAATGGGAGAAGCAGGGCTTTACTATCCATCCATTAAGTATCAACATAAGAAAAATATTCCTCATTTGATAATTGTCTAGAGAGATGAAATAGCAGTAAAACCAAAGATCCACAAAGTTATTTCTCTTAACGCTACTCCCATCTAATATTTTCTTGCTTCTGATATTAAGGGAACCCAGCAATTGATGTTTTAATAATATATTTCCAAAAATGCATTAAATTGCTTTCCAAGTTACCAAAGTGAGGCTTTAGGCTTTCATTTTTTGTTATTAATTTTGAGTAACAATAAGAAGCTTATTCATATCAGCTTCTGGTTTTATATAACTTATTGTTAAAATAACATATTTATTATAGAATAATTAGAAAATACAGGGAATCAAAATAACAGAAAATCAAAATTATCTGTAATTTTATTTTCTAACACACCATTTTCAGAATTTTGAGGAGTTTTTTGGGGATTTTTTAATATCTGAAATATTGTACTAACTACTTTGTAACCTGCAGTTTTCTAACTATGTAATATTACAATCATTTTTACATAAATATTTATACTAATTACAAAATAATATTAAATATTTCCTCTGTGGATTGATGATCAATGCAGCATCATTTAATGGACCAATCACTAGTGGATATCTAAACTAGTTATTTCCTGTCTCTCACTATTATAAATGCTCTTGCAGTAAACCTTGGTAGTGATTAGGATTAGGGGTGTGTGTGTGTGTGTGTGTGTGTCATAAAACACATACAAGTGGTTTATGTCAGGTAAAAGCAGTTTATTTCTCTCCCACATGGAGGAAGTTCAAAGGTAGGTGCTCCAGGATTTAATGGTACTCAACAGTATTAGGAAGTCAGGTTCCATGTATCTTGTTGCTCTCCTTTGCAGAGTGTCTGTTCCCAAGGTCTTATCTTGCTCAAGGGTGGTTCTGGGGGGCTAGTTATTCAGTTACTGCTCTCCCCAGGAGGAAGGAGAGTCAGGGTGTGGGAGTAGTGAGAAAAAGTTTGACCATATACCTTGGGGAAATTTTCTTCTTGGGAAACTTCAAAAAATACAGAGAACTCCTTAAAAAGTATTGTTTTTCATGCAGGTAAATCACTTGAGAGGAGGGTGGTGAGAAATCTGACCCTCATAAAATGCTATTGGCAGAAATGTCTTCCAGAATAAAAAAGCTTTGTTTTCTAAAGCACATTATACACATTCAAACCTACTCTTCCCTACTCTGCACTGAGCCAGCTGCTTTAGCCAGAGTCTGTGTGCGCTTATTTTAGTCTATATCACATGTTAAAATAAAAACCTGGAGTCACGTTTCTGAGCATTTCAAGGGATCCAATACATATCCACTCAAATGAAGTTGTTTTCTTTATCCTTTTTGGATTGGGACGTGTACCTAACACCTTCCGAGGAGGTGGCATATTCTGTGGTTGGCAAATGCTACAGTTGCCCCATTCGTCAGAAAATAACACTGGGCATCAGTCAACATGAAAGAATCAGCAAAAGGAAGGGGGGGGTCTTAAAGTGAAGGATGCAAAACTGGTATTAGTATTGGAGTGGTGTATGAGTCTAGGCCTATGTATGATGTCAGCTTCGAAGACATGCAAACGCTACCAGAAATATAGGAGCTTTAGGGTTTTTAGTCATTTCTTTAGAATGGCTCAGTTATTTTTCTAAGGAATAATGATGTAGGAGCACTAGAAATGAACTGTGGATAATACAACTTTAGCAGGACTAGAATGAACATAGAATGGAGCTTCAGTGAAGGAGGAAACAGTGCCAAGTATCAACAGAACATAAATAGTTATAGAAGAAAGTGTAGGGCTTTGGAAAAAACTGACACTCTGTGGCAGGCAATCCAAATACAAGTTACAAAGTAGACTGTGTTGTTTTACTCTAGTGTGGAACTAGAACTCTTACCATTTCATGGAAGTCCATCTCCTGAAGGATTTACAAATAATGTGTTGCAAATAATTGCTGAACTCTTGGGACTGTCTGAGATTAAGGAATGTTTTTAAGTTACCACATATTTATGCAAAACGAAGGTTCATTGAACTCTGCGCAATTTTAAAAGAATAAAAACAGACTGGTACAGGTTTGTATATTTGGCTCATAATAGATTTTCAGTAAAATGGGATGAAGACGTAAAACCAATTATATATGAGATTCGGTGGATGAAATGTGGAAAGAGGGACCATGAAGGGTTTTTTATAAAATATTTGAAGAATTGAAATGTTTCATGGGGAGCAGACACAGTTTTCTACATGAGCTCACTCAGGTAGAGCAAGGACCAGTAAGATAGATTTTTTTTTTCTTTTAATTCAGTATAGCGACTTTTCTAACATTCAGAGCAATTCAAATGTAGATTAGGCTAGCTGAAGAGAAAAGTTATTAAAGATCCACAATGAAACAGTAGGAAATAGTTTTTAAAAAACTATACCACTTACAATAGCAACAGAAAACATCAGACACATAAAAATAAATTTAACAAAAGATATGCAAGACCTGTGCATGAAAATGACAACACATTGAAGAGAGGGGTATTTTAAGATCCAAAGAAATGGAGAGAGAGATACCTTGTTCTTGGATTGAAAGGCTTGATATTGTGAAGATGTTATCTCTCAGCAAATTGATGTATATTCAGTGGTTATCCCAATGTAAATCCTAGCATTTTTTTTAACAAGCAGATCCTAAAATTGGAAATGCAAAGGGGTAAGGATAGTCAAGGAATCTTGAAGAAGACCTAGATCACAGATATCAGTATACTCATAAAATGAGAGTAATTAAAGTCTGTGGGTCGGTGTGAAGAGACCAGTGGAACAGAAGAGAATATTTGAAAACAACATTTAGATTTATTTTTAAGCTGGCACTGCAGTACAGCAGGGAAAGGATGGTCTTTTTCATTCAATCATGGTTGGGCAATTAGAAATCCATGTGGAAAAGAACATGAATATTGATCTTTACCTCATACCATACACAAAAATAAATTTCAGATGGATTGTGATCTCAACGTGAAAGGTAAAACATAGTTGTTCAGAGGAAAACAGAGGAGGCTATCTTCAGGACCTTGGGGTAAGCAAAGATTTCTTCAGAAGTACTAGCCCTAAAAGAAAAAAATTAATAAATTTTACTACAATTAAGAACTTCTGTTTATCAAAAGACCTCTTTAGGAGAGTAAAAAGAAGACACAGAGTGGGAAGAGATATAAGTAATACATAGTTTCAAGAAAAGATTCTTACCCAGAGTATATATATAGATAACTTCTACAAATCAGTAAGAAAAAGGCAAGATGACCTGATGGAGAAATGGGCATAAAATAGATAAGTACTTCACAAAAGAGGTTCTCCATATGACCGATGAACGTAGAAAAAGATTGTCAACTTTGTCATCAGACAAATGCAATTGTAACAACAAGATGATGCCATGACACCCGCACCAAAAGGGTTACAGTGAGAAAGATAGACAGTACCACATGTTGATAAGAACATGTATGGAGCATTTGGAACACTCTTATACTGTTACTAGGTGTGTACTACACAGCTGTTTTGGAAAACTGGTGGAATTTGCTGAGGCTTAATATACACAAATGCTATAACCACAAAGTCCCACTCTTCAGTATGTATGCAACAGAAAGGCATGCATATATTCAAGAAAAGATATGTACAAGAGCGTTCATAGCAACGCTGTGGGTCTTAGCCAAAACTTAAAAACAACGCAAATGTCCATCAGCTCCAAATTAATTGTGAAATATTCATAACAATGAAAAACCACACAGCAAAGAGCAGGTGAGCTACAGCTACATACAGCAATGTGTATGAATCACACAGACCCTGTTGAGAGAAAGAAGCCAGATACCAGGTTTTCGTCAAACTTACAGTTTAGAACCAGGGCAAAAGAAGCGATGGTGTTCGAAGTCGGGGAAGTGGTTTCCTTGCTGGGTGGGGTGTGATTGGAGGGGGTTCTAGGTGTTTCCTAGCTGAGCTGGTGGGCAGAGGGGAGAGTAAGTGTGGGGAGGTGCCTTTTTTTTTTTTTTTTTTTTTCCCACGGTATGCGGGCCTCTCACTGTTGTGGCCTCTCCCGTTGCGGAGCACAGGCTCCGGATGCGCAGGCTCAGCGCCCATGGCGCACGGGCCCAGCCGCTCCGCGGCATGTGGGATCTTCCCGGACTGGGGCACGAACCCGTGTCCCCTGCATCGGCAGGCGGACTCTCAGCCACTGCGCCACCAGGGAAGCGCTAGGTGCCTTCTTCTGATGGGCTTTGAGTAAGTAGTTTTCAGAAAAGATTTCCGTTCTAAAGGATCCGATCTTAACGGAGATAATGATGGACAAACTCTAAGTCAAGAGTCCCAAGGACAAAAAAAACATTTGCTAGAAAACGGCTGTTTTAGAAGAGCAGCAGTAAACTAGGTTTGGATTCAGAAGAACTAGCAGATAAATAGAATATTCTGTAGTTTTAACTTTGATCTTCACAAATGAAGAATGACAAAGGCATTTGCCTTTATGCTATTTTATTTTTATTTCAATAATTTCATATCCCCTTTCAAAAAAAATAAGTTGGCTATTTAAAAAATCGATGTGATTAGTAAATAGAAATTGGAAGAACAAAACAGGGCTGAGGTAAAAGGAGAGAACAGGTATGGTAACTACAGGGTAAACACAGTGGCTGGACTTGAGCATGCAACTTGGCTCTTACTTTTAGGACATCCAAAGCCAAAAGGGAACCAAATATAATTTTGTGGGGTGAGAGTTATTTTCCTTGTCACTAAAGCTTGGGGGCAGATTTCTTATCTGAAGCATTAAAGAGGGAACATTGAATGATGTAATGATGCATGTCTTCAGTGATGGGTGATGTGGCAAACATGTCGGTTGAACTTTAGGTTGTTTCTTATGGTGACTTTCAGTAAAGATGAATGAGAGTGTAATTATTCAGTGAATGTAATGTGGAACCAATGCTCTACCTTGCTTCCATGCTACTCATTGTGTGGGGGAGACACATGGCATCGGGGGCTTTTTTGGCTGCTTTTCAGAGAGTGAATTCCTGATTGTTTCTGTCAACCAGGTGCCCGGGAAGAACCCAGCATACAGCAGGCACAGCGGCGGTCGGCGGTCTTTCTGTCCTTTAAGTCCCCGATTCCGTGTCTGCCCTTGCGCTGGGAGCAGCAGAGCAAACTTCTCCCAACTGTAGCCGGCATCCCTGCCAGTAAAGTTTCCAAATGGAGCACAGATGAGGTATATTTTATTTTCTTGGTCTGCTAGGGGCCAGACGTAGGAGTACTGGCTTAAGGAGAGGGCAACATGAATGCATGGGGGGGTTTAGCCTTTTTTTTCTGAAAGAGAAGAAATTATTCCGAGAGAAACAATGAAAGTATAGGTTAAATATTTCGAACCTGTAGCATTTAGATTCTGGCTTCTTTTTTCAAATTGGGATTTTGATCTCATTTTTAACAGGTGTCAGAATTCATACAGAGCTTACCTGGATGTGAAGAACATGGAAAGGTATTTAAAGACGAAGTAAGTATTCCACTAAATTGCAGTATGTTACTTAAGGGGGGGTGGGCAAAGCACTGAAAGGCAGTGAATGGTGAAATGTTCTAAATTGTCAGAGGAAGGAAGAGATGGGTTATGTTGAAACTGACAAACGTATCGAGTTGTCTAACAAGTGGCATTGATCAGTTGTATAAAAATGTGTTTGTATAAAATTAGATGCAAAGGAAATTGTGCCATTTTACTGATGCCCCACAGCAGTAGCACTAAGCTCATTATTTAACAAAACAAACACAAAACTTAAAAACATGCATTTATGTAGTGTATAGCACAGAAAGAAACCAACGCAAGAAAGAAGCAACGTTTCATTTTTAATAAAGTAAAATTAGTTCCCATTATTTTATTTTCAAACATCATTTTAACACCAAAATTAACTTCATTTGGTGCTGATAATTAATATTACCATTATTGCTAAAACAATCCCTTAGATCTTATACATTTCTCAGTGATGTTTATACTAACTGATATTCATTACATTTATTACCGTCTGCTGTTGGAAGATGATTTTATTAGTTGTTTTCACCTGCCTGTCCAAAACTCCAATATAAGGGATGATTAATAATGATACCACCTCTAGTGAGCATTACGACAAAAAGGGATTCTACTTCTAACTACACTAGAAGCGGGAGACTCTTCACTAGAGACCTTTAAAAATAAGCCACTTGCCTGTCATCTCCTCCAAGCAGAACAGTCAGTTATCACCCTGATCTCAGAAGGTGCAATGAGGACTAAGTCATCTCAGAAGCCTTTGTCCAGCACCTGCTGTCTGCAGCTATAAGATACCTCGTTTGCTCCTGTGCTTAGCCTCCACCCTTCAAATAGCACATTTTCAGTTAAGAACACTGCAAGAGTGTCGGGCACAGCCAAGAATTGAGCCACCGGTCGCCAATGTCATTATACTGTTAGATATCATTTATGCTTTATGTGGATGCCTGTTAAAATGCACAAGGAGCTGATTGGCATCAGCCTTTTTCTGATTTATGCTCTTACTTTCAGAAATGTTCTGTCTTCTTTCTAGTTGAAGGTCAAATTAAAGAATTTGCAGTTATTCAGATTTTGAGTTTCTGAAGGCCCAGGTCCTAGGTGTCTTTGTGGGTTACTCTCTCAGTCGATTTTCGATCCCTGAGCAGACTTAGATTACTGCAGGGAGCTGTTGCTCTTTCTTTGAAAGAGCCGTGTAGTAACATTACCTTTGAAAATGATGAAACAATTTTAAAAATAAATTTCTAGCACATCTATTTTATAAATTCTACTTTTGGTTCTGTTGATATCTAGCCAATCCATATAGATTTGCTCTGTTATTTAGGTTAAGTAAGATTCAAATTCAAGTGATATGTTATTACTTTGAATAACTTTTTTCTTCATATTATCTTTGGAGACACTCCCCAGGCACCTAATATCCTCAAAGGTGCAGAGCCTTCTTTTGAAGAATGAGGCAATGAATGTTCTCTGTCCACATGTATCATTCATATGTTCATTCCACTACTCATTCGCCCTGTGAAAACTTGTTAAATTCCTACCATGTGTATGATACTCCATGTAATGCTCTAGTAAGAGGGTTAATTCAGAGATAATAGGACATGATCCTTGCTTTCACATGTCTCACCAGGTCAGCAGGTGTGGGTTTTGAGTCCTAGATGAAAACGAGAAAACAAATCTAGCTAAAGTCTTGTAAGTCATCTCTAAAAGGCAAAGTGCAGGTGTGGGCTATTATTTGAAACCATCCTGGATGACTCCTTCTCTTACACACTCCGCATTTAATCTGTTGAACACCCTATTGGATGTATTTTAAAAGCATTTAAGGGTTCCAGCTCCCTCTCCCCCCTCCACCGCTACCTCTGGTCGGAGCCACCATCCTCTCCCACCTGGATTAAAGAAATAACCTCCTAGCCGGGCCCCCGCTTCTATTTCTGCTCCTCTATAATCTTTTTTTAAAAATAGTATTTTATTTATTTATTTTATTTTTGGCTGTGTTGGGTCTTCGTTGCTGCGCGCGGGCTTTCTCTGGTTGCGGCGAGCGGGGGCAACTCTTTTTCGTTGCAATGCGTGGGCTTCTCATTGCACTGGCTTCTCGTTGCGGAGCATGGGCTCTAGGCGCGTGGGCATCAGTAGTTGTGGCTCACGGGCTCTAGAGCGCAGGCTCAGTAGTTGTGGCTCCTGGGCTCTAGAGCACAGGCTCAGTAGTTGTGGCTCTTGGGCTCTAGAGCACAGGCTCAGTAGTTGTGGCGCACGGGCTTAGTTGCTCCGCGGCATGCGAGATCTTCCCAGACCAGGGCTCGAACCCATGTCCCCTGCATTAGCACTGCACCACCACGGAAGTCCCTGCTCCTCTATAATTTATTTCCAGCATAGCTGGGCTGATTCTGCTACAAGATAAAGTCAAATCATGTCACTCCTCTGTTCAGGTCTTTCCGGTAGTTAAATCAGAGTAAAAGCCAAGAGCCTCACAAGGGTGACAATCTGACGCCCTATCACCTCTCTCTCCGCCTGACCTCTGTCCACTCTGTCCCCTGCTTACACTGTTCCACACACATACCTCCTTGCCATTCCTCAAATTATCCAGGTACACTCTGGCTCTCCCTTCTGCCTGGGATGCTCTTCCTCTAGGTGTTCACATAGCTTACTCCACTTCTCAATATCCTATCCTGACTATCCTCCTTCAATCTGCCATCTGCCACCACACATCCATCCTGGCTCTACTGTCCACTCATCTCCCCGACTCACAGTTTTTTCATACCGCTAATCACCTTTTAGAATTAGTTACTAATTTATTTGCTTATTATGGGTTTTCCTATAGTCTGTCTCCTACTACTAAAATGTAGACTGTACAAGGAGTTTTTGTTTGCTTAGTTTTGTTTTTATCTGTTTTAGTCTGAGCTATATGCCCAGGCCCAAGAATAATATCTAGACTCTAATGGGTATTTAATAAGTTTCTGTTGAATGAATAGACTCATACCTTTACACTCTGAGAAAGACATTCAAAGAGCATATCGCTATGATTTGCAGAGTTATAACACTGGAAAAAAACCATGAGTGCACAGTGGAAAGAGCAATGAAATGGAAGGCAAGAAACCCTAGTTCCAAATCCTCCTTCAGAGTTTTGGGCCTTGAGCAAGATACTTAATCTCTGGAGCTAGACCAGTTTATATACATTACAAAAGCATAAACCAAAAATAAACCCAGCAATCCATTGCAGTAATTACTGTTTTCAGAAAGTACTTTCTTAAATTATTTACTTCTTTCCAGTTGAGACTTATCCTTATGGCTACACATCAGAGCAGCTTGTATGTAATACGCTAAAGTTTGGCTCTAGCCTCAAGATGATTTTTTTCTTCCCAGGGTAGCTTTAAAAATAATAATCTACCAAAACTCATCCTTCTCATCCCACTCCTAGCTTTCAGACTCCAGCCTCGTTCTCTGAATGTTCCTTTTCATCAGTCATCTGTCACTTTAAACTCTTACTTTAGTCCCAGAAGAAGACTCAGTAGGGCCCAAGGTTATAATAAACCGTTCACTCTTTGTAGTGAGCTCCCTGGGAACCCGGTATGTTGATATTTTAGTTAATGTCTTAGACGACTTCTATCAGACCCTTCTTTCTACCAAGGTCTGTCTGGGTTGAGTGAAGTGTTAGTAGATCTGCCTCTCTGCTTGGACTTGTTTATCAGAGACCTGTCACAGCACAAGCAGATGAGACCAAAGCAAATGTTTTCAAAAAAACAATAGAACATTTCTCATAGCTGCCACTTAACTTGTCTTACACTTAGAAAGTAACATTGCAGTGTCTTTACTTCCAGTTTATGACAGCAGGGTGTTTCCTTGCTGAAAATTAGCAAACTTTTTCCACATGATTGTTACTTAAAGTTGTATAAGATGACTCTTGTTCTTACTGATTAAGCATATAAGCAATTTAGATTTACAGGTTTTATGTTTAGAGGAAAAAGGAAAATTTCAAGAAATGGCAACTTAATTGCATTAGGCTTTATTTAGTGAACTGCTGACAGAATTTAGAGTAGTATTTGTTTGCTAGGGCTGCGGTAACAAAATACCATAAACCAGTAGCTTGAACAGCAGAAATTTAATGTCTCCCAATTCTGGAGGCTAGAAATCTGAACACGAGAAATGATGGCGTTGGCAAGTAGCTTCCTTCAAGGTCTATGAGGAAAGGAGCTGCTCCAGGCCTCTCTTCTTGGCTTGCAGATGGTGTTCTCTTGTTGTCTTCTCTCTACGTGTGTCTGTGTCACAATTTCCCCATTTTATAAAACACCAGTCATCTTGGATTAGGGACCCACCCTACTCTAGTATGACCTCATCTTAACTAATTACATCTGCAGTGACCCTGTTTCCAAATAAGGTCACATTCTAAGGTTATTGGAGGTTAGTACTCCAACATAGGAATTTGGGAGGAACACAATTCAGCCCCAAATAGTACACAGCTGTCAGGGTTTCTAATGTCCTCTGAGGCAGAGAGCAAAAGTGTATTTTACTTTTTGTACCAAATGAGAAGACTGAAAGAGAAGTGAATTAATTTTTTTAAGATGGTGGACTCCCCAAGAGCTGAAAATTACACAAAAAGACGACTACTCCTGTGTTCTATCCACTGAACCAGACATCATCTTCACAGAGTTGTATCTTTGAACCTCATAGTATCCTATTCTGTAGAAATGTAGACTTTTAGTCTTAGAAGGGACCCAGAGGGAGGAAGGATGCTTCTTACAGTTACCCAAGTAGTAGAAGAACCAGCCTAGAGCGAACACCTCTTCCCACCAGGCTTACATTCCTTCAGCTATACAGGTGCAACGTTGCCATTGTTGGTTGTTAGTAATTCCTTTTCTTCTGTATTTGAAAAATAACTGTGGCTACTCTAAAAATGAATGTTATCACTGCTTTTCTTTTCTTCATGGTGGAAGGCATGTAGCTGATATGTTTGCCTGAATTCCTTTGTTTATCTGCAAGTATTTATGTACTTCTTCTCATCTCTCATTTTAAAACCTGCCCTGATAAGAACTGGATTTGAGGCACCCTAGATTTTCCCAAATTATTCTTGACTCAGCGCCTACGTCAGAATAGTCACAGAAAGATATGAGCACCTTCCACTTTCCTATGAGCTGATTCTTCAGATGAATGAATTTGACTTTGTTCCCAGTCCACATTTAGGGGTGTTGTCGTAGATAAGAAAGGTCCACTTATGAGGACCTGTTGTTTGTACACACGAACTGCCCATCTGTGCCGTTTTAGTGTTACTGTGTAGAAGAGAGCTGATACTTGAACCTTGAATATGTCCCATAACCCTACATCCGATTAACTCACAATCTTTTGTGTTTTTCCTCCCATTTTAGCAAATTGATGGAGAAGCATTTCTACTTATGACCCAAACAGACATTGTGAAAATTATGAGCATTAAGTTGGGCCCTGCTCTCAAAATTTTCAATTCTATCCTGATGTTCAAAGCCGCAGAGAAGAACTCTCACAATGAACTTTGAAGATGGTGAATTTTGAACACCATCAGCTTTCTGCTTTAAAGCTCATGTTTTACTCAAAGCACAAAGACAGTTGTAACTCCTAAGTGAGAAGTCTCCAAAACTCTAAAGAGCAATGCTGTCAGATTATTTATATTCCTTAAGAGGCAATACATATGAATTCTTAAAAAAGTGCTTGAGCTTTTAACCAGGTACTGTCTAACAACAGTACAACAGTCGTCTTTCGGTTCTGTTCACTGAGCTAAATTTATCTTTGTAAATCTTTTTGAGGCTGGGGGGTGGGAGGGAAGGGGGACTTCATTAATTATTTATGGAAAAACCGGGGTGTGGGGGGAGGGCAGAGTAAGAACTTTTGGCATTTTGTAAACATTGTTGAATTCTCTTTCATGTACACTGTTTCTTTTTCAATACTTTCAGGAACCTTTTTATATAATCAAACTTCAACTTAAACCAAATTCGTGAAAACCTGGCTCACTTTAGCCAGTGGGACTGTTATCTGTATTGTTAATTCTGTGCCATATTTTGAATTGCAACATTATGCTAAGTATAACTTTGCAAGTCATGATATTGCCTAACTGCTTGTCATAATTTGTTGGAGCTGAATAGTTGTAAAAATTACCTTTCTTTAAATCAGTGTTTTTACTTTTGCACGCAGTTATGAAATGTTAAACAAATTACTTTTCACCAGCATCTTGACTTAATTACCAAAAACGTGTATATAAATAATGAAATTGAAAAATAAAATATATAAACATAAATAAATTAGGTGATGTATTTGAAAGACATCAATCTCATACATCGTGGTGCCCTGTGTGTTTACAGGACTCCAGTGATATCAAAGGAATATGCAGTTATATTGGGGGGCTGTTTGTATGATCTTAAACTATTTATGAGATTATCTTGAGCTTCTAATTGTCATTGAAATAACTGTGGTGCTCTTCAGAGATGAAGGGCTCATTCTATCGATATAAACACTAACCTGGAAAGAGCTCTGTCTCAGACCTTGCAGTGTCCTCCAAACCCAAAGGTTTTCTTTAGGATTGGCTGAAAAGAGAGTGTATAGATTTTACTCAAGAGGCAAGATTTGAGGGAGCAACCCCAGTCAACACAATGATTTTAAATGCTCACAGATGAGGGAGGCGACCTTCCCAGAGCAGTTATTCAAGGAGCTCTGTTTTGGAGAGACTCTTTTCTCCTCAATATAGAAGCATACAGATGCACTTTAAATGAAAGCCCTTGATGACCTATAAACAGATAGCTGGTAGTGTTTCTTTTGCAAGAATGCATTTCCAACACAAAAGGTAAATTATTTTATCAGCCTATGTATGTAACTTTTAATTCCAGGATTGGATATTTATTTAAGAACTATTTTAAAAGTAGAAAGTAACCTTGTAGCATGTTGTCTGAATTCTGGGGAAAGGTCCACCTCTTTCCTTAGTTGCTTTCATTTTTTTCTCATGTAGGATTCCCTTGATATTTCCCCCTGCATTGGAAGTCTATGAGTGGTCCTTTGCTTTTGTCATAATTCAAGGTAAAACAGGGCCCATGACCCCCCCGCCACCTTCATTTCTTTGCATAAATCTGCTTTAAAAAAAGTTTTTTGTTGTTAGTTCTTTTCTCCTTTTTTGTTCAGAATTTGTACATTCAAGTTGCACTTGTTATACCTGACATGAATGAAATAAAATCTTAATTGCAGATACTTTTTTATATATGTATGATTCTTAAGAAACCTTGTCAGATAGGAGGGGTGTATGAGAGCAGGAACAATATCAAACATATGAGCATATGAGCATACCTGTGTAATGAATGAATCTGTAGGATTTGGAATTGTTTGTCAAACTATGTCCCAGATGATGTGAAGGTGACAAAAAGGAAAAAAAAATCAAAAATTTTATGGTTACGTCAAGTAGGATTCACACGCATTGAGGACTTTTCCTTTCCAGTTTAAAGCACATATTATAACAGAGGAGCCTTTTAAATCTTACTGAAAACATCTACTCATTCTAAGAAGCATGTTGTTGTATATTAGAGGCAAGGCATTAAGCATCCCTATTAGGGTGGAAGAGTCTACCACAAGGAGAGGAAACCTTTCACCATTCCATCCCTGGGATATAGCCTAAGTATAGTCTAACTTTTAACAGAGGAAATAGGGAGCCGTGATGACAGGGAGGTTCCTGAAATGAGAGAAGCAGGCTTGGAGTAAGACAAAAGGGAGGGATGGGGAGTGTGGAACTTGACAGAACCTTCCCATCTCTAAAGGCATTTTAAAAAATTACAAACACTCTACACGCCAAAGGAGTCCGTCCTGCCTACCGGTTGAAATACGCTATTTCACGACTTCTAGATTCAGTGGACTCAGCTTCCAAAGAAAATAGGGTTAGGTTGGTCAAGAAGTATTGAATATTTGCCAAGTGGCATGGCCATGCTGTCCACTGGAGACAGATACACCATTGAAAGAGACAATAAAGCTTATGGGAGTCTGCCCTCATGGTCAGCACAGGTCTGTCATGTTCCAAGCCAAACTTCACTGCAGTTACCTTGCAGCTCCACCCCTATCTCTCTGCCCCCAGCCCAAAGGAACAAAGAGAGGCTCTCTTTCAAGGCTAACCCTAAAAAAAGATGATACAAATGAACTTATTTACAAAACAGAAACAGACTCACAGACTTAGAAAACAAACTTACGGTTACCAAGGAGAAAGGTGGGGGGAGGGGTAAATTGGGAGTTTGGGATTGACATATACACACTACCATATATAAAATAGATAATCAACAAGGACCTACTGTATAGCACAGGAAAGTCTACTCAATATTCTGTAATAACCTAAATGGGAAAAGAATTTGAAAAAGAATAGGTACATGTATATGTGTAACTGAATCACTTTGCGGTACACCTGAAACTAACACAACATTGTTCATCAACTGTACTCCAATATTTAAAAAAAAAAAAAAAAAGGCTAACAACATTGATAATCAACTGTACTCCAATATTTAAAAAAAAAAAAAAAAAAAAAAGGAAGGCCAGCCATAGAGACTGTGGACCTCCAAGGGAAAGGACTCTTTAAGAACTTGGTAAATTCATTTGGGAGAAGAGGAGTAAGATTTTGAAACTTAAAAAATGGGAGGGGGAAGGGTAAGCTGGGAAGAAGTGAGAGAGTGGCATGGACATATATACACTACCAAACGTAAAATAGCTAGCTAGTGGGAAGCAGCCGCATAGCACAGGGAGATCAGCTCTGTGCTTTGTGACCACCTAGAGGAGTGGGATAGGGAGGGTGGGAGGGAGGGAGACACAAGAGGGAAGAGATATGGGGATATATGTATAGGTACAGCTGATTCACTTTGTTATACAGCAGAAACTAACACCATTGTAAAGCAATTACACTCCAATAAAGATGGTTAAAAAAAACCACAAACGAGTGGGCAGAGAATAATTGGAGGAAATAAAAGAAACTTTTTTGTAAGGAACTAAAGGTACATTGTAGTGAAAGGGAAGAAATGGAAAGTAGAATTGGGACTAGTTATTCGAAAATGAAATGTACCAAATTGTTACTGCCTGTCCATTCTCACGTAAGTAGCGAATAGTCATTGCAGAGGTGGGCAGCTGCTCTTTCATTTTCTTTTATCTCACTGACTTAAGCGTTTTAATGAACAGTTAGAAAGATATTAGTATTTTGCAGTATTTCTAGAGACGTGCTATAAAAATATTTCTTCAGTAATTCATATGAGCCCTTTTCTTATTAAACTTTAAAAAAAATGTTATTTGTTGAAGTAACCCACCAGGAAATGTCCATCGCATTGTGGTGCAATATTAGCACACTTAAATTCTTCAGTCTCTAAACCCACCAGTTCTGTCAAAACTAAGTAATGTTGAGATTGTCGTGATGACAAGAGGCACCTTAAAACTAATGTTGGATGAATCATGGGACTTTGGGCTGGATGAGGCACCAGGACTAGCTAGGGCTCCTGAGAGAGGCTGGAGAGCCAGTCTAGGAAGGGTCCTAACCTGGAAGCTAGAAGCTGGGGCCCAAGTGGTGCTGGGAGTGAAAAGCAAGATCCTTATTACAGATCAAGCCCAAGGGGCAACCAGGGCAGATGAGGTCAAGGCGAAGGAAAACCAGAAACCATGTAGGGAGACAAGAACCAGGCACATCACTGTATCTCAAAGGAGGGAAGCAGAGAAAGATGAAGACAGGTCACAGATGATCAAAACCTGTGCCAGCGAGACTGGCCAGAAGTGAGACCTCAGGAATGAAGCAGCCCGGGTTCTCAACAGGTATGAATGAAGGAAACCAAAACACCCCCCAGGGCAGGTCACCTGAGGGGAAAGGAACTGGGGAGTGTGAGCACCTTCTTAAGATGCTCAAAATGTTTCCAAGCAATGTTCAGACCAGAGGCAGAACCACAGGCCACAAATGTGCAGCTCCTGGACATTAAGTCTTTCAAAAGTGGGCATGTTGACTTAAGTGCAAGGTCATACCCTAATCGGAAGGATTTAAGAAAATGTGAAGCGTGGTGTCTTTTAAAAACTAATGCACCCTTGAAAGTGTTAACTTGGACTGGAATTGCTTAGCACTCAAAATAAACATCTCTTTAAGTAGTATTTTATTACAGAATTTCAATAAAGAATTAAAGTATCGATGTGTAAAGATAGAAGGCATTGATATTCATTCAAATCCTAGAGACAGGATGATTTTCTAATACCTACCTCTACTAAATCAAAACAATTTTTAATAGTTTCAGCCATCCCAGAGATCAATTCTGATAAAATATTTGGCATGCTATTAAGTGACTAGGTGTTGAAATCCTACTTACTTTTCCTTTTCTTTCACAGAAGGAAGATATGGACTGTGCATATCAAAAATCAGTGTCTCTAGGAAGTTGAGGGTTTGGGACAGTCCTCTTGGACACTCAATCCCAAATACATGGAAGGCAGCTATGAGAGTGGCCAAGGCTGTAATGCAGTCATCCACCTTTGTGAGTCTCTCCTTTTCTAAATACAAAGAAAATTCACAGACATCCATGTTGAAAGGGTTCTTAACTTCTAACACGGGTGTGGACACTTGCACCTGAAAAAAAAAAAAAAGATTACAGTCGTCACCACCCCATGATGTGTAAACTAGCTAAATAATACAAGATGCCTCAATCTAACCATGATATTACAATATATGAGCTTGTTGCAATTTAGCATATTTGTAAATATGACAAAACATAACTTCAAAATAGGCCACCATCCTGCTTCAAATAAATAATCATATAAAGATACGAAATCTCAAACCAGTGATCATTGAAATACCACATACCTTCTCATTCACAATGACAAAAAGGCTGGGATCCTCCCTGAAAACATCTGGTAGGAGTAAACAGGTGGCTGTCATCTTCATATCTGTCAAAGCAAACAGACTCACAGTCCAAGTAAAACTAAGCTCTTACCAATTGTTAAGTAAAGCCAGTATCAAAACGTGGCTTTTTTTTGCTTACCTTCTACAGAGAACAAGCTAGCCTTCTTAGATCAGTGTTTCCCTACCATTTTTTAAACCAACATCCCCTTCTAATAAACATTCAAGATCTCCTGTTCTGCCCTCCAGATCATTGCCAGGAGAAGATAAGAGTTCTGTACTCTCTGTGCCTCAGCCAGGGTGATTTCATTGTACTTCACCTTGTGGCTTGTAAATTACCTTGTGTATGAAATTAACAGGTTACTAGTTTCCTAAATATAATTTTACAATATCAAGTGTACTTTTAAAATCTACACCTCAATTCCTCCTAGTTGAGAAATTCTTTTTTCTTCCCCACATGTTGTTTCACTGAATTCTACAAAGCATAGCTTTCCTAATTATCCTGAATTACACAGATAACTGAGACCAGATCACCCTATCCCTTAGGTTTACTAACGTTTCAACATGTCTTCATCTGTATGCTGTTTCATTTTTTCTTGCAATGCAATATTGATTGGATTGTCCACCAAAGAAAAAGAAGCCAGTATGTTTTCTGAATAGGATTCCAAAATATGCCTTGTTTTCTTATAAATATCTGTTCTTGTAAGAAGTTGGAATTCTCTGAACAGCTGAAAAAAGAAAAAGATCACAAGAAAAGCTAATGTATAGAATGTAAGGAAGTAAATTACTCTTTAGAATTATATTAAGCTCTGAATGTTAGTTTATATACTAGATATTTGATTAGCTTTAGTGGAGAAGTATAAAGACTTAGGAAGGAGGAGGAGAAAAGAATGAAAGCCTGAAGTGAACTGTCAGATTTCAGGAAGCAAACCTTTAAAAAATTCCTGACCATGGTATCCTAAAGGGAAAAGAGCTTTAGAAACTCTGTACGATCAGACAGAAATAAAGGGTGAAAAACAAAATGAGTCTAGGAGATTTGACTACAAGGTGAAGGCAAAACCAGTTTACCTGTATGGAAACCCCTTTACTCAAAACCACCTTTTTTGCCACTTGCCTAAGTTCTTCCCTTCGGAGAAGTCCATCACCCCTGTCCCCCTCCCAACTTTTCTGACAGAATGGCATTATAAGACTGTTCATCACCCACACTAGTAGGAATTATGTAATTATCACTTTCCTTAAAACACTGTAAGGAACAGGTATATACTACCCACTGGGTCTCATCATTTCTTGAGTATTTTGGCGGATCATAAATTGCCCAACGATTAGGTCCAAAAGTTAAGGTATTGGAAAGCTGGAATTCACATTCTCATAAAGACATAGCGGCTCTTCTATCAGGCAACACTCAGTGGACGACTAATTTAGATTAATACCCTACAAAGAACCTCTCTCAGCAGGGAGATGTGAAGTGAAGCATGAGGAAGGTAAATATTGTCCACTTTCTTGGGCGCACAGCTTAGGAATTCTTTTAACCTTTTTAAAAAGAAACTAAATTCAAGTTGACCTTAAAGTTGCAGAAAGAGGAAACAGAGCTCGCAACTTCCCCCAAGGCTAACATTTCTGATCCATTTGAAAGTAAGCTGTAGATATGATGCCCTCTTACCCCTTAATTCTTCATTGCGTATTATTATTCCTTGTACTTAGCTAGAAGTACAAGGATGCTCTCCTATATAACTACAGCATAACCATCAAAATCAGGAAAATCTAATCCATTCAAACTTGCCAGCTGTTGCAGTCATGCTCTTTATAAATCCAGAACCTAATCCAGGAACATGTGAGATTTACATATCATGTTTCTTTAGTCTCCTTCAAGCTGAAGCAGCATCTTGGTTTTCTTAAATTCCCTGACATTTTTGAAAAGTAGAGGCCAATTACTTAGCAGAACACCCTTCATTCTAGGTTTGTATGATGTTTCTTCATGATTTATGACTTATGGCAAGAATGTTGGCACTTCTCCATCAGAAGGTGGTAACTGGTGCCATTATTGAAGATACTAACTTATCACTCGGTGAAGATGGAATCTGACAGGTTAATTAATATATATGTTATTAATTAACATATAGTTGTAAGTGTTTTAAGGGGGATTTCCCTTGAGTTGATGTAAATATATTGTTTTTCCTGTCTTTCAGCCATAAGATTTCACATTCTTGCCTGAATCAAGTATTATTATTGAATATGATAGTTGCCAAATGGTGATTTTCTAATTCCATAATTCTTTCTAAATTTATTGGCTTTCTACTCTATGGTGTAGCTTTCTCTTCTCCTACATTAATTTATTCATTTATTTGTATCACTACAGAATAATAAATTCCTCTTTACTCAAATGATCATAACTCTAATCCTTTTATTATTTATATTAATGCTCACATTGTCCAGATTTGGCCAGTAGGAGTTGACCCCTGAATTCTCTTGACATAGCCTCTTGGTCTGTGAGCACTTCCTTAGTTTCTGGCACTACACAATATTTCAGGCTCATCTTGTATTTTTTCTGCCTCAGCCTTGGAATCAGCTATTTCTCCAAAAGCCCCGGGTTCCTTTTAATGGAGAATGATATTTTAAAACGAAGATTTTCAGCCCTTGATGTGCTCATTGCTTCACTGGTGTTCTAGGATTTCTTACAGAACAAAGCTAGGAAATACATATTTGTATATACGTGCACACATACAGACATACATCTATCTGTTTAAACATCTATATATAAGTATAAAAACCATGAGTTCACACTGATACCTTCAATTCCAACCCAACAACACAGGCCTTATTCCAACCTCCCTGCTTCCCATACATCCTCTCTCAACAGCAAAAACCTGGCTCCCATTATCCTGGATGTATTGATATTTACTTATTTGCCCAAATCTTCCCCAAACGTCATGTAGCCAAACCCCCAGCCACGAATGGTCAGTCACAGAATAGCCCCACTCTCTACAACCCCAGGTTTTGTCCCAAAGGTTATTAACCTTAATCCGTTTTCCTTGTCTATTCAGTTTGGATCATTCCTATCTTCTAGTTCACATACCCTTAGTTTGCATTTCCCAATAAGCATTTCCCTATCCAATGACGTTTTCATTTCAGATAAATGTTCTTTTCAGTTCTCAATTTCAATTTGGTTCTTTTAAAATATATATTCCATTCTCTGCTAAGATGTCCCACCGTGATGCTGCATGGAATTCACTGGTTTTACCGTGTTCCCACCATCCTGAAGCAGCGGGCTTGATAGAACGGTGAAATGGCCTTTAGAAGACTTTGTTACAGCACCAGTTAGGTAGCAGTTCCTTGTAGGGATGGGGAAAGGTTCTCCAGGAGCTGTATATGCGCTGAGTCCGAGCCCAATACATGGTGCTGTTTCTCTCGTAGCCAGAATTCACAGGTCCAGGAATCCAGGGCTGGAAAATGGAGTGGTACCACTATTACCCCTAGTGACCACTACTAGGGAGTCTGGTTTAAACTGTGTTCCTTTCAAGGGTGTTAACTTTTGTTCTGGCAGGCCATTCCATTTCTGGTTGATCCTCTGGTTCTTTTTGTTTGTTTGAATGCGTTTATTTCAGTTTGTTTTGGCTTTTGTCCTTAGTTCTAGGCAATGGCCCCAACTCAAATCAAGGACATAAAGTATGGACTTTCTGGAGTCTCAGATGTACCCCCAAGACTCTCAGAAAGGTCTTCCCACTCTGAATGGGCCAGAATTCTTATTTTTCAACACCGTGTCGCCTCTGCTTTCAGGTTGCCCTCCTGTGGCAGCCTCTCTTCGTAGCTTCGTGGGGTCTTGTCCTGTGCAGTCAAGCTCTCAGCCGAAGACCTCTGGGGGATCCCTCCGTGGACTTCTACCCCTCATCTTTCCTCTAGTACCTTCTCTCGCAAATACCAGCTACTTCCATCATTCCCAAACTCCCACGTCTAACTGTTCAACTCTGTGAGACCACCATTCTGCTGGGCTTTCACCTTTTTGTGCCATGATCTAGAAAGTAACCCCAAGGAAGAAAACTGAGGCACATCCTGTATGTTCCCCTTTCATCAAGATCACAGTCCTACAGATACGGAGAACAAACTAGTGGTTGCCAGAGGGAAGGGGGTGGGGAATGGGTGAAATACATGAAGGGGACCAAGAGGTAAAAAATTACTAGTTATAAAAGAAATAAGTCACAGGGATGTAAGGGACAACACAGGAAATGTAGTCAATATAATTGTACTAACTTTCTATAATGCATAATCTATAAAAATATCGAATCGCTGTGTTGTACACCTGAAACTAACGTAATGTTGTAAGTCAACTATAATTCAATTAATTTATTAAAAATAATCCATTTCATAAAAAAACAAACAAACAAAAGAGCAGAGTCCTGCGACGCCTACTCTCCAATGCCTGGAAGCAGTTGCCTCATAGATATTTTTCCCAGTTTTATCCACGTTAATGATGGGAAGGTAGATCCAGGACCAGTTTCTCCATCGTGGCCAAAACCAAAACTCAGATTCTTTTGTTTTCCTTCGAAACTTTATTTTATTAGCTGGTGATTCTTAGGCACTTCACTTAAGTTTTAAACAATGATCGTTGAAATAGTTTCTCAGTAAGGTGAAAACTATAGCATTTCCAAGGATTTACTGGAAATGTGAGGAATTATTTAAATTTGTGTTTGGTATTTTCCCCTCCTCAACTTTTCTTACTTGTCTTGTGCCACATCCACTAGGTCCCAGTAACAAATTCCTCGTTGATAATATTCTAGTCTCATGAAGTACATTTTAAAAGTTTAAATTTTTAAATTTTCTGTTGAGAGAAAGTTTTTTGAGGGGAGGACGTTGATGAGTACAGGTGGTAATTGAGGGTCCTGGGACCAGCTTCCCACACTGGCTGCTTCTCTTCAACCAACCTGCGTCCACAAGCTCCGTAAGCGCCAAGTGTTTTCACATTGGTAGTAGAAACAAACAGGGGATGGGGGAGGTCGGAAGCAGAGGCAGCTGTCCTACTAGAGGGATGGTTTGTTAACCGGGTATTTGTAAGCAACGTCAAACTTGCTTTTATTTTCAGAAGCGCCACAAGGATTTTATGAAATGTTAATCCCAGCGAACTACCCAAGGCTGAGTTAGGGACGTACTTCCTGAAGAAGCCTAAAATATTTAATCCTTTTGTTTACAAAAATAAATAGGGCAACTTTATTCAGTAAGTACAGCCATTGCCAAAACTATACCCCAATCCACACTTTGAATATAAAGGGTGAAATACCTGAGGGAATAGGAAGAAAAGACTTACAGATGCCACAATGGGAGACTTAAACAAAGCAGGAGAGATACAGCCTTAGGTCTGAAATGTCTCTACTCTTCATTAGAGCTATAATGAACCCCAGATTTACTATCAACTATAGTTCTTTGAAAGGCCACTGAACCATAGCTCATCTGTTTTAATCACTAAAACTTTGTAGGCTGCAGTCCAGTGAAAACCTCAAAGGTTGCAACATCAGTGACCAGAGCAGCCTTACCAACCACTATTGTAAGTGGGGAATGGGGGAAATACATGAAGGGGACCAAGAGTCCCCTTGGTTTGTGTCCCCCACCAAATTCATATGTTGAAACCTAGCAGTGTGATGGTATTAGGAGACGAGGTCTTTGGAAGGTGCTTAGGTCATGAGGGCACAGTCCTCATAAATGGGGTTAGTGCCCTTATACAAAAGCCCCCAGAACGCTAGCTTGCCCTTAAGCCACATGAAGTTACAGCTAAGAAGCACCATCCATGAACCAGAAAGTGGACTCTCATCAGACACTAAATCTGAAGGTACCTTGACCTTGAACTTCCCCAACTCCAGAACTGGGAGAAATAAATTTCAATTGTTTATAAGCTACTCAGTTGATGGTATTTTTGTTTATAGCAGCTAGATTGGACTACGACACCAACCATCTACTAACTCATCCAGCATTCAAAAAAATCAATACTTCATTTGTATTTTACACACAGTACTCTGCTAGGTACTTTGGGAACTACTATAATGTTCAGAACATGCTCCTTACATTTAAAGAGTTTACAGATTATCAGTTTAACAGTTTTTCGCTTTAAAAGTATATTTTGTACGTTTGTCAATCTGGCATACTCTTCTAACAGCTAGAGGCTATCGTATATTACTGTTCCTAGAAACCCAAAGATTAAGGAGAAAGCAAGCAATAAATAAGGTAGGGTTGCTGAGAAAAAATTAAATAAAATAATCCATGTAAAGCACTGAGAACATAGCTGCTATGTAGCACTCATGTTTTCTATAGACATTATTATTAAAATAAAGCATGTAGGCAAATTATTATTTCAGTTTCTTTTGGAAGAAGAAAAGCATGTAAAACTTTTCAATTCCAGTTTGGTTGATTGCACCTACAGAATTCCTCCATGAAATGTATTCTCAGATAAAAACATTGAAGAGTCTTTCATTATACACTACAGCCAAAATTACACTAAAATTGTAATAGGGCCCTTTAATGGCCACCTTAAATAAACTAAATGGCAGGGTGTCTGATTTACCCATAAACTTTGTATGTTTTAAGACCACTTTATGAAATGATTTGGGATCATAAAGGAAATAGATTTTGAGTAATGGTGCGTGCTAACAGTTATCTCATAAACTATCCTGATGGTCTAAACGCATGCAAAGGGAAAATGTTTCCCATTGTCAAAATACCCCGAAGTAGTGGGGCCCCTGCCTCCACAATGTGTCCAGTGATGGAGAACTCTTCAAAGCTGAAGTCAGCCAGCGTGTGTTATCAGAATACGATTCCAGAACTTTTTACCAAATGGTCCTAGTTGTACCCCCTTGGGCCTCGCGCATTCTCCTGAGATTCATAACCACCATCTCGCTGCATAGTCCTGTTACCACTCCAAGAGGAAAGAGACAAAAATCCATTTGGACATTATCATCAGACTGTTATAAGCAAGTAAAAATACCTGATAGGGGCACTTCAGGAAAGGAAACATTTTAAGAATGTCCTTGAGAGGGGTTCTGCTGCCGATCAACTTTCTTCTTATTTCCAAAGTCTGGTTCATCCTCTTATCAATTTCACTCCAGTCCTTTTCTGTTTTCACATATTCTTGCTGGAACCAGTTAATATGTTCATCTACCTCATAATCTAAACAAACAGCTTCCTTCTGCAAAATATTTTCAAAATATTAATATGTTCCATGTTTCAAGTGGCAGTTTAATGCTTCATGAAAACCTGAATTATGGGCTGTTACGGCACACTCACGATTCACTCATGTGGTGAGCACTACTATGTAGCATTATGCTCGGCTTTGAACGTGATTAACAAATGTCATTGACGCTGTGAACAAATCAAACAGTTAATTACTGACTCTGGAATTATAATATGTTCTCTTTTTTAAAAAATTTATTTATTCATTTATTTAATTTTTGGCTGCATTGGGTCTTTGCTGCTGCACAAGGGTTTTCTCTAGTTGCTGAGAGCAGGTGCTACTCTTTGTTGCGGTGGGCGGGCTTCTCACTGCGGTGGCTTCCCTTGTTGCGGAGCACTGGCTTTTAGGTGCGCGGGCTTCAGTAGTTGTGATACATGGGCTTCAGTAGTTGTGGCTCGCGGGCTCTAGAGCACAGGCTCAGTAGTTGTGGCGCACGGGCTTAGTTGCTCCGCGGCATGTGGGATCTTCCCGGACCAAGGCTCTAACCCGTGTCCCCTGCATTGGCAGGTGGATTCTTAACCATTGCACCACCAGGGAAGTCCCATAATCTGTTCTCTTGACAGATCTAAGAGTTATTTCATTTCCTACATGCCTTTTTACGTGGAAACCTAGATTATCCAGAATGTTCACACTGAATAGAAATGTCATTTATTCCTATGCATTTAAATTTTAGAAGGCAAAATATTAAGAAGAGATAAAAGGTTTTAAATTAAGGTTTTTTTTTATTGTTATTGTTTGTATTTTTCCTTCTTAAGTGCTTTTTTAGGGCTGCAGTACCATGCCATATAATCCAAATTCAAAATAATTATGGTGGGTATTTTGTGATGCTGAATCATGAAGCTGTCAATTATATTCGCTATGCATTTGGGTACTTTGGATGGGGTGGGGTGGCTATAAGTACCTCACATATTCTCATTAAAAATCTAAGGTAGGGGGCTTCCCTGGTGGCGCAGTGGTTGAGAATCCGCCTGTCAATGCAGGGGACACGGGTTCGTGCCCCGGTCTGGGAAGATCCCACATGCCGCGGAGCGGCTGGGCCCGTGAGCCATGGCCGCTGAGCCTGCGTGTCCGGAGCCTGTGCTCCGCAACGGGAGAGGCCACAACAGTGAGGCCCGCATACCACACACAAAAAAAATCTAAGGTAGGGATGCCCCTAGTGGCGCAGTGGTTAAGAATCTGCCTGCCAGTGCAGGGAACATGGGTTAGAGCCCTGGTCCGGGAAGATCCCACATGCCACAGAGCTACTAAGCCTGTGCACTACAGCTACTGAGCCTGCACTCTAGAGCCTGCGAGCCGCAACTACTGAAGCCCGTGCACCTAGAGCCCGTGCTCCACAACTAGAGAAGCCACCGCAATGAGAAGCCCACGAACTGCAATGAAGAGTAGCCCCAGCTCGCCGCGACTAGAGAAAGCCCACGTGCAGCAATACCCAACGCAGCCAAAAATAAATAAATAAATAAATTTATTTTTTAAAAAAATCTAAGGTAATCAACAGGCTTTGAGGAGACAAGGAAAAAAATCTTTCTAGAAAAGTTAGTTGAGTGGACACTTGGCTGAACTACACTTGAATCAACAAGTTGACAAACTGTCTAGCTGACCAGAATGTGAGCAGATGTTACCTGTAAAAGATGGAAAAATGGTAAAGAGCTTAAAAGGCTCTTGTATCAAGACTTTTACAAGCATTTTAGGAAAGTGTCAGGTAGATCCACTATCTGTGAACATAGGATGATTAGCAAGACATAGACCAAGTGAGCAAATTCCTAGAAAAATATAACATACAGACTAAAAAGAAATTCCTAGAACCTTATATAAATTTAATTAGAAGACAAACGTCTTTCCACAAAGAAAATACCAAGACCTGAAGTTCTCACAGACAAATTCTACTAAACTTTCAAAATAGAGGGCATACCAAATTTATGCAAATTTTTTCAAGGAGTCAAAAAAATTATATGAAGAATTCCAACCCATTCTATGAAGGCTCTATGTCTATGACATTGATTCCCAAACCTGAAAGAACTGTATGAGAGAGGATAATTACAGGTCAATCTCATTCATGAACAAAGTTGCAAATATTAGGAACAAGGAACAACTAACTTGGATTTATCCCAGAAATGCAACAAGGGTTTGACATTAATAACTGGTCATGCTCCCTGCTAACTATGGTGTTCCCCAGAGAGTGTCATTTAACCCTCTAATTCCTCTAAGGGGGTATATTTATCTCAGTTATCCGGTCTAAAAGCCACTAGCCACATACGGCTATGGAGCACTTGAACTGTGGCTAGACCAAATTAAGACGTATGCTGGAAACACTGTATTTCAAAGACTTAGTATGCAAAAAAAGAATGTAAAACATCTCATTAACAATTTTTCATAATGATTACATGTTGAAATGATAATATTGCGTTAAGTAAACTATATTCTTAATGTTATAATTCCACCTGCTTCTTTTTATGTTTTTTAATGTGGCTACTAGGAAATCTTAAATTATATCTGTGGTTTATATTATATTTCTATTGAACAGTGCTGTGTTAGATGCTAGAGTTTTCTTCATACCAAATTCCAGTCATCCCTGTTTCCACTTCTATTGTCATCAGATTGACTTTGGAAACGATGTTTCCCTGTGTAACTTGAACAGTGTCTTTCCTTAACATTCAGTCACATGTCTTAGTCAATCAGCAGGGAAACTGCTTTGACTTTGCCCCGTGTTTCCAAGTGCACAGCTGACTTGTAAAACTTCACAGTATTAGCAAATGTGCCACCTGCTGATGGCAGTAATTGCATTATGTCCAGAATGCAATTAACTGTCAACATTTTTCTTCAACTTTTGCTTCTTGTTCAGTTTTGCACCATGAGAGAAACATCTGTGGAAAAGGCTATAAAAATGATTAGTGTTTATACAATAAATCATTATGTCAGGTGCAGTAAGAAACAAACAGTAAATGCCCTAAAAGAAATTAAAAGAAACCTAGTATATGTCCTTAGCATTGACTAAGCAATTCTTGCATGACTTTCAATTCCATTGTATTTGTAAGCCAAAGAAAGCTAACACGCTAAACTGCTTCATGCCTTCCAAAGTCACTGGATACATATATACCCAATAAGTAGGAAAAGAAATGTTTTAAGAGAGAAATGAATTACAGTAGCCCCCTACTTATCTGCCGGGGATATGTTCCAAGAGCCCCACTGGAAGCCTGAAACCACAGATGGTACTGAACCTTATATATACTATGTTTTTCCCTTAATACGTACCTATGATAAAGTTTAATTTATAAATTAGGCACAGTAAGAGATTAACAACAATAACTAATAATAAAATAGAACAATTATAACAATACACTGTAATAAAAGTTATGTGAATGTGGTCTCTCTCTCAAGTTAAAACTTATAGATTGCTTATTTCTAGAAATTTCCATTTAATATTTTCAGAACACAGTCGACTGAGGGTAACTGAAACCCCAGAAAGTGAAACTGTGGATGTTGGGGGGACTACTGTATAAGTATAGTGTTAGTAATTTAACACCTGGCAGTTTATTTATTTATCTATTTATTTAACAAAAGTCTGGAGGACTTTGGATGCAAGGACACCCCACAATCACTTATTAAATCCCTGTGTTCCTGTCCTAGATATAGAATAAGTTGAAATAAAAAACATAAATTAACCTCTCTACAGAAACTGCTGCAACATTCCCAATATATGTTTGATAAGATATTTCACATCAGAATCGGGCAAAATATTGTGTTTTCTTCATGTTTCAGACTTGCAGAAAAGTCCATAATACTCCATCACTTGATGAAGCCTGCCCTGAAACAGGAGAATCACTGAGATGTGGATCTAAAGCCTGACGTGCTGTACTTGGAGCCGCTGGTATTACTTAGGATAGGCAAAATGCTGCTGCTCTATCTAACAACCCCCAAACGTTAGAGCAACAGACGTTTATCACTCATGTGACATGTCCCTCTCGGGGCCCAGCTCCTCATCCTCTTCACCCAAGAAACTGGCTCCACCATCTAGAATATCAGTCATCACTGCAAAAGAAAGGGGAAAGATGGGGCACTGCATACTGGATCTTGAATGCGCTTGACATTTCTTCTCACATTCCATTGATCAGTCAGTCTCATGGCCACATCTCACTTTAAGGGAGTGGAGATGTACAAACATGCTGATTGTCCGGAGGAGGCGAGCTGATTAAATTGGTGAGCAGCAATCATATCCACACTCATCCACCTCTGGGTTTCTTATTATGTGAGAGCATAGCTTTCCTTATAGTTTTAGCCAACTTCAGACAGGGTTTTCTGGTAGCTATAGCCAAAACCATAATAATTGAACACTGGAACACCCAATTCTCAAACCAGAAATCAATTCCCTAAATGAATTCTATGTCTAGCAATACATCCTTCAAATACGAAGGAGAGATTTAAGACATTCCCAGGTAAATAAAAAGTGAGAGAATTGACCACTAGCAGATCTGCCCTACCAGAAATACTAAAGATGGTCTTTCAAGCTAAAATGGAAGAACATTGATTGTAACTCAAATCCACATGAAAAAACAGAGCAGTGGTAAAGGTCACTACATAGGTAAGTATAAAAGACAGTATCAATGTATTTTCAGGTTGTAACTCTTTCTTTCTCCCATCTTGTTTTAAAAACAATTGCAAGAAGCAAGAGTTATAAATTCTGTGTTGATGGGCATACAGTGTATAAAAGGAAGTCAAGTGTAGTTATACAGGGGCAAAGTTTTTATATGCTGTTATAATTAAGTGGATATTAATCCAAACTAGATTATTATAAATCAAGATGTTAGTTGTAATCCCCAGGGCAACCACTAAGGAAATAACTATGAATGTTTATTTACTAAAAGAACAAAAGGGAAATTAAATTAATACACTAGAAAATATTTACTTAAAACAAAATAAGGCAGTAATTAAGGAATAAAGTAACAAGAAAAAGATGACATATAGAAAACAAATAGCAGACATAAATCCTAACTAGGTAACTGACAAAATGGACTGTAAAAAAATGATCCAAATATATACTGTCTACTAGAGACACACTTTAAATTCAAAACCATAAGTAGATTGAAAGTAAAAAGATGGGAAAAGATATACCAGTAAGCAGTAACCAAAAGAGAGACAGAATAGCTATACTAATATGAAACAAAATAAATTTTAAGACAAAAATTGTTCCTAGAGACAAAGGAAGATATTTTATAATGGGAAGAGGGCCAATCCATTAGGAAGATATAACAATTATAAACTTATATACACCTAGCAACAGCATCTCCAAAAATCACGTGGCAAACACTGACAGAATGGAAGGGAGAAAGAGACAATTCAGTAATAATAGTAGCTGGAGATTTTAATATGTCACTTTCAATAATGAATAGAGCCACTAAACAGATGGTAAACAAGGAATTGGAAGACTAGAGTGACTGCTACTCCTGGAGAAGACAACATGGATTGTAAGAACTTGGAGCTGGATGTAATAAATCATGCATAAAATGAAAACCTCCAAGAAGATGATGTCAAAAGAAATTTTGAAGAAACTGATTGATAGGATTAAATTACTTACTTAAAACTCTTTAAAAAAAAACAAAATGTAGACTACATTAACTGATAAAGATAAAATAATCTGTGCACTTTAAGATCACATTAATAGCTTTCAAACTGAGAGAACTTCATTGCAATTAGGAAAAAAAAAAAGAGAGAGAGAAAAGCAAAAGCCCCTGTGGAAAATTCAAAGTCCTTCCTGTACTGCTTCAAGAAACCAAAATAAATGTTCACCAAATATCCATTTCAGAGTTAATCTACTCCATAAAGACAGAGGAGAATCTTTTCAAAGTGGATGAAAAGATCAGGCATAAATGTGAAGGACTGGACACATGAAAGCTTCAAGCCAGGTTTTTAATCAGAAAAATTTGAAAGAAGCAATGACTATTATTAAAGTCAGCTTATATCCCAAGGGTGAAAAGTTTATGGTAATAAGTCAAAGCCTCTACTGGCTGAAAGAAACCTCAATAACTTAAGAAAAGAAAATGCGCGCATTAGTCAAAAAGCACTAAAGACGGGTTTAAGCATTTCAAATTATGTTTACATCCTGATGTTTCAAATGGGGCATGGGGTGGGGAGGGATAAATTAGGAGTTAGCAGAGGCCCAAAGGGACCACCAAAGAATCCTCTGGATGAAGAGATTTCCGAGAAATGATGTGCATCAGGCTGGGTAAGTGTGAAGATCGGGGTCCAGTGCCCTATGTCAACCAGTTGCCATCCCCACCCCACCCCAGGGTCAGGATAACAGGAGCAGGATGCCTCCATAGGCCACCTCCATCCTGTCACAACAGGCTCTCCACAAGAGCAAGACAGAGCTTATCCTGGTGTTCCGTGCACTGGCAGATGCTCGGAGCCTCCCTTTGGTCCTACCCTCCCAACTGAGCTCAGCACCCCTAGGCCAGGCTCTAGTTCTCTTATGAGAAGGCAGGTGCTACAAAGGAGTCCCAGGGTGGGTTCTTGAGACAAGGACCCGCTGTCCTTCCCCTTACTCCAGAAAATGAGGGTGAACCACCCCAGAAATGTCGGTACACTAAGTGCTAAGTGATACTAAGTAATAAACACTAAGTAATCAAATGTAATGTGACAATGGCATAAGAGTAGATTGAGAGACCAGTGGAATAAGGGACAGTGCCCAGAACATACCCAAGTCTTTTGGGGGAACTTAACATACAATAAAAGTACCACCATAAACAAATAAAAAAAGGATGGATTGTTTAGTAATTGGTGTTGTAAGAGCAACTCACCCTATGGATATCCTTACTTAATAGCATATACAAAGACAGACTCCAGATGACTTAAAGATCTAAACATGAAAATGCAAACTATAAACTTAATAAGAGAAAGAGTAGGAGAATATCTTTGTGACTTAGGGCATGGGAAGGACTGCTTCCTACAAATTAACAAGAAAAAGATGCCAACCCATTAAAAACTGGGCAATGGATCTAAAGAGGTAATTTTCTAAAAGAAGAAACTCAAAAGTCTAACAAACACATGAAGAGATGCTCAGACTCATTAGTTATCAAGGGAAATGCAAATCACAGGAATCAGATTGCACTTTGTACCTATTATACTTGGCAAAACTCACAAGGCTGGCTAGTGCCAAGCAATGGCAGGAAGACAGGGATATGCAGTATTATGGGAGTGAGACTAACAAAATCATTCTAGAAAGTAATTGGTCAGATTAACTACATGCATGCCCTCTGCCCCATCAGTTCCACTTCTTGGTGGACAAGCCAAAGGAATAACACACAGGTGAGCCCATAACCAGACAGGTATAATGGCGTCCTCTGCAGTACAATCCGTTGAGGAGCTTGAGGCAAGGGTTTGTAATAATCGTTACAATCATGGGCTAGAAATATACATAGTAACATGAATGAGTTTTAAAGAGTGTCAGTGAAAAAGTGAAACACGAATGAGGTATAGAATACCATTTTCACTGGGTCAAATATGTATAAACCCAAAATCATAGTACACATTTTAGACCACCTTACAAACAAAAAGATACAGATGAAACACAATAGAAGGATTGCCCAAGAGCAGAGGTGGGGAAGAGGGCAGAGAAGAACGAGCACAAAAAGAAGTGAAGAGAACAAGAGAAAGGCCTGGCACAGAACAATGACAATAATGTGCCATGAGGTGAGGAGTTTGATTCACTCAACTTTAACACCTCAGGTTTTGCACACAAAATAATACAGTACAAAGTTAATTCCACTACTCTGCATGCAGCTTGATACAATTCCTGTAAGCTTTTAAAACCAGTGTGTCTTCATCATTTAAACAGAATAATGTTGTCAGCAACTTAAGAAATTACTCAGTTAAGATACAAATGAACTTATTAACAAGACAGAAATAGACTCACAGATATAGAAAACAAATTTATGGTTACCAAAGGGGAAAGGGGGTGGGGGAGGGATAAATCAGGAGTTTAAGATTAACATATACACACTACTATATATAAAACAGGTAAACAAGGACCTACTGTATAGCACAGGGAACTATATTCAATAGCTTGTAATAAACTATAATGGAAAATAATCTGAAAAAGAACATATATATATGTGTATATATATATATAAATATATATAAAACAATCATTATGCTGTACACCTGAAACACTGTAAATCAACTATACTTCAATAAAGAAGAAATTACTCAGTTAATTCTGTTTTGAGAATCTAATTAGGTCTCCATTTATAAATACTAGAAGAAGTATAATAAAAGGCAATTAAGCAAAGGAAACAGATTTATCAATTCACAGGGCTACAAGTTGCTTGGACCTAAAGGTAAAAAGTCAGACGCATAAGAAGCCATGTCACTTATGTTGCATTTGACAGCATGAGTTACAAGCAGCAGTGACATGAGGTCGTGAGGTTGGCAAAGGATTTTTAAACATTGCATTTAAAACCAGTATTTTGTAGGACTGATCTGGAAACAGTCTGGTATTCTGACAAGTATAGCCAACTGCATACCATGGTTATAAGTTTTTTTAAGAGCAGAATATGAGGAACCCAGGCATTTTTAAAACTCACGGGTGGATGCTTTGATGCTGCTGAAGCTTTGGGTTTTGTAGCGTAGTTTAAGCAGTGCCACGCTGACCTTGGAGATTGAGGGAGGAGGAGGGTTGGGGACAAAAGGTCTGTGACCTAGGCTCAAACTCACACAAATTCTGCAGCTGCTTGGTTATCTGCAGAAGCCCACGTGACAGGACTAAGAAACACAGTGTCCTTCGTTGAGGCGTCTACCATCAATTCTTTGGTAAATTCCTTCCAACCACCAAAGGACAAACAACAGAAACAAAACAAATGAAAAACCTCTTCCCCTCCCTTACTCCTTCCCAAAAACCTTCCTCCAGTTTAGCCAAACCCACTTCCCTGCCCTTGAGGGAATGGCCTGCCTCCTGGCTTCTTGCCTGCATCAATATTTTCCATCTCTACAGCACAGGAAATAACTTTTTTCTATATCATGGAAATTCTGTGCCCAGTCAAGAATTTTAAAAGATGCGAAAGTTGTCACACAGTGTATCTTAATCCAACTATCTTTAATTTTCAGAAATCATAAAGACATTAAAAAGGAGCTATCAGAAATTCAAAATGCAGCCCAAAATAATTTAGGCAATTCATCTGAAGTCTAAAATCCCATGAGATAAGTGTTGTATTCAATGGATTTGTCCCTCTACTCTTATTAGTGTTTTTCTATTTGCTTAATCACCACGGAGGGTACAAAACACAGAAACACATTGTAATGTAATATTCTAGTGTAAAATTTTCTCCATCCTGTAAAGCTTTTGGCTTTACAGAACATGAGGTCATAAACAGAGATGCTACAGTGTTTAAAAGAATCAGCAATTTGTAGCTCCATTTGTAAGAGGGAGGAAAGTAAATCCTTTACGAATTAGATTTGCTTGGCAGGAAAAATGTTGCCTCTTCGGATGTGAACAAGGACCTCTTTTTGCCCCAGTTGGCAGGAAGGTCAAAACTAAATTCTGTTGCAACTTAACTCATCTTGGGCCCTGGTACATTCAATCCCTGTTCTTTTTGTAGCAAAGACCCCTGCATGGGCCTTAGTAGGATTCAATTTAGAATTCCGGCATGTCTGGGAGACTCCAAGATAGGAACAACAAAAGGTGTAGTTACATGAAGAATTGAAGTGGTTTTGAGAAAGAACGGAAAGATGATTGTACAAACTGGGTCAATGATGATGTGTCAACATAGGAGAGGAGCTGCCATTTAACCTGTGTCCCTCAGGGTGGCCTCTGACCCCCTGGGCTTACGCTTGCTGGGGATAAGTGCTACTTTTCCGATTTTACCATTCATACATTCCAATGAATTTTGATGGGACGTGCATCAATTTTGGTGGGATGTGGTGGGAAAGAAAGAAAGCTGAATTTGTAAACTTTTAATTCATTTATAAAAGAACTCCATTTGTAGTATATGGAAAATCACATATTTTGAAAATACGCACAATATATGTTCCTTTACAAAGTGGCTTTTTATTTTAAGAATATAAAAGATATTTTAAAATGAATATAATTCTATCTTATCATGATTTTAGCTTATAATTGGAATATTGCAGTTAAAGTTGCTATAAAATTACACTAAATTTAGGTATCTTTCATTCTGTCTTGTCTTTTCATCAAAGAGCAAACATAAAATTATATTATCTTAACTGGCCTGTCATTTGAAAATCTCTTTGAAAATTATAATAAGGTATTTCTTTTTATTTATTTATTTGGATCTTTTAGTTGCAGCATGTGAACTCTTAGCTGCGGCATGTGGGATCTAGTTCCTTGACCAGGGATTGAACCCGGGCCCCCTGCATTGGAGTGAGGAGTCTTAGCCACTGGGCCACCAGGGACGTCCCAATAAGTATTTCAAAATACTCCTTCATCTAAAATTTTTCTTACTTCTAATGCTGGGATGAACGGTTTACAAAATATGTTAAAAAATATTCCTGTCCCCTGGTGCTTATATGTAGTGATAATAAAATTGAGATGATCTGACAGGTTGCTCTATTAATATCAAATAACTATACCAGCTGAAGAAGAAAATAGAATATTTACACCAAGTACATTCACTAACATACACGTGTCTGTAGTGAAAAATTATATTTACATATTCATGTTGGATTGATGTGAAAATAAATTTTGAGGAGGACATGAGATTTAGCTTCTATAACTTGATAGTTTGGACATCCTTCCTAAGGAGCTCAATCTACTTTATTAGCAGGGGACATTTTTTGTTTCTGAGAACACTTGGGGGCTGTGAGGTAGATAAGGAATATTTATAGGATTTCAGATAATTAGGACCCACGTGAACATTACGTACAGCAAAGCCACTGCAGAGGGAGGAATCTCCAGGCCTGCCTGGGGCCCTCTGCCTGTAACTCCTCATGACGGCCTCTGTACAAAGCGAGAACAGTATGGGGTTTTGGACCCATGCATGTGGACTAGCTTCCACCCTGAAACCTTGAAACCAGAAGCAACTTGACCCCTACAATAGGAGTATTAAAAAAACTTTCTGTAGCAATAAGAACAGCAAGAATACAGGATACATTTTAGGATGAGAGGGAAAGAAATTATTCAAAGATCCAGAACTTTAGGGTTTCTCCAGGTTTTTTGAAGATTGTGAAAGTTATTAAACTCGTGATGTTCAATAACACTCTCTGCTCCATTTTTGGAAGTCCTCTTTTGGAAATATTCTCATTCATAAAAACAAAACAGATTTTTTTTTTTTTGGTTTCTGACCCACACCTCAAATTTTCAAAAGGATATTTTATTTGGTTTTAATTATTTTAAATGCTAGTATTTATTATCCCTTAACCAATCAACCAACCAATACGTTATCAGAACAATTAAAGATTCAACCTTACTTTTATCTGGACAATTTTAATTTCATCAAATGTTGTATCAGCAAGAGATTTTCTTGTCTGGCCTCTTCGGTGTCCAAATTTGCACTTATTTCTCATCACTTGTTCATCATCTTCTATGGGTCTTCGAACATATTTAAAACGATCTTTTAGGGCTCGTTTCCATAAAAACTGTGTAAAATTATAAAACAGGGCAGTTAATCTTCAAAGAGATTGGAATAATCCTATATAAACAATAAAATCTTTGTCTACCACTTTGGGCTTGCAATTATTTTCCCATCACAGTAATAGAAATAATATATCTATTCTTCTATTTTTCCTCACAATAATCTTGTGATAATGCTATAAATATATACACATATTGATATTTTGTATAGTACATAGCTATATATGTGTGTGTGTGTGTGTGTAGTTATATACAATGTCATATAGCTAAATATACCAGCTCTTGAGTCTAGATTTCCTAATTCCTAAAATTGGATACCTTCCACTTTACTCTAGTGTCTCAACAATGCACTCCACTTTCCTGTTGGATTCTAGAAAAGAACTGATACTGGCTTATGCATATATGGACTGACACACTTTCTTTAAATGCATCATCAGATGAAGCAGCGTGTGCAACAGAGGAGAGGAAGAGGAGGCGCCATTTGGGGAACTGCCAGGAGTTGTGCATGGCAGAAACAGAGAGCTCAAGATGTGGAAAGGTAGAAGATGTAGAAAATAGAGAAGTCAGCCCCATCCTGAAGGGCATGGTTACCCCCAAAAAGAGCTTCAAGGTAATCTGGAACCAGACCCTTTCAAACCCTTCTCTGTGGACAGAGAAGTTCTCTTCTAGATCAATGGTTCTCAAACTTCTGCCTGAATCACAATTCTTGGAGGATCTGTTAAAACACAGGTTGCTGGGTCCTACCCTCAGAGCCTCTAATTCAGTAGGTCAGGGGCAGGGCTGAGGATCTGCATTTCTTCCAAGTTCCCGAGGGGCGATGCTGATGCTGCTTACCCAGACTCTAGAGATTCTGCTTCAGCAGGTCTGAGAGGAGCCCAGATGTCTGTATCCTTTAAAGCTTTGTAGAAAATGGCTGCAGAGCAAGGTGAGGAAGCCCTCTTAGGCCACATTGAGTGGGAAGTGTGGATGGTCAGATTATGCTCTGGGAGAATCTGTCTGGCATGTGGACAGCTTGGAAGACCAGAGACATGTTTAACAACTTGGGCTTCTTCCTCAACACACCAACACTGCTAACATTCTTTCCCTCTGCTGGGACTTTGGTTTTGGCCTGGAAAGCTCTGTCCCTCTCCTCGCCTACCCTGCTGGTATCTAGGTAAAGCTTGCTCTGTTTCCAGATCTCAGCTCAGCCATCACTCCCTTACAGCCTCCCTAACAGCTCACTTCCCTTGGTTATCAGACTCACCTTTCCTTGTCAACACTTATCACACTGGTAGTTTACCCTCATCTATGTGGTGTTTTTGTTTCTTTTCTTTTTTGCTCCTTTCATTCTTCCTCTCTTCAAATTTCCCCTTCCTTTCTTCCTTCCTTCCATTCTTTCCTTCCCCTAGGCTGTGAGCACACGAAGAAGGTCTTGAGTCTACTTTGCTCACCAAACCCAGCACAGTGCTTGGTGCATCTTGGAAACTATAAACACTAGATGCCTTGTGTCTGCCCTCTGTGAAGTACATGGACCCAGGTGTTGAGCAACAGACTAGAAGCAAGACTCTGAGTCTTGGTCATGCTTGGTAAGTATCTCACTGTGTGAGGAGTGGCCAAACCTGAGCCTCAAGGCTTCTTTTCAGCCCCTCATCTTCTCTGCAATGCCATGCACTTGAATAGGCCCAAGAGTGGGTGCAGGGAAAGAAATGGCCATTTGTAGCTACACAGGCCCATATTTGCCTCCTAGTCTTGGCCACTAGATGGGTTAAGTCACTGGGTGACTTTGGGCATATCTTATGAGCTCAGGCAAGTGGGAATGCCACTGAGATCATGTTAGTCCAGTGTCTGGCACTTAGATTTTGTCATTCCCGGTTCCTTGGTTTAAGTCTCAGTAAGAGCTAGTCCCTGCCCCTGAAAAAAGCACTGGGACCTAAGTTGGAAAGACCCAGGATCCTGGACTAGCTCCAGTACGTATTAGCTAAGAAACCTTCAACAAGTAATCCCTCAGCCTTAGTTTCTTTAACTATAATGGAATAAGAAGATTAGTCCTGTCAACTGCACTGGGTTAGGGGGAGACTCAAATGAGGAGCTACTTCATGGAACACATCTGTAAACTAAAGTGCTGCTCATAAAACCCTTGGCAGCCCTGGTGGGGAGTACTGGGGCTTGGGGGTTGGGAAGGCAGCTTCGGCCCCAATTAAGCGCCCGGGTATGTATGAGTCAGAGATGCTTCCTCACCTCCCACACGCTTGTGGGTCTGGACACTGCCACTGCTGCTTTACAACAGCACAGAAATAATGGATGGCTTGTATTTTTCTTAGCCCTGAAATCTGAACTAGTGCAAATATATTTTTTTTCCCCTCATTTTTCCCACAGCTCTTAAGGGCTTCTAAACGTGAGGATTTGGTGGGAGGTATTACAGCAACCAACTGCTAGGACACTTTGTAATTGCCAATGTCTTCTTTCCAGCCTCTCCCTTCTCTCCTTAGCAAGTATCTGATAGGAACAAAAAAAGGGGCCAGTCAATGCACTGGTCCACATGAGCACTCAATCAGGGGTGTGCCCTGAGCATCTGCTACCTGCGTGGCACAGGGAATTCCTGACACAGATGCCACAATAGAAAATCTTTTGGTCACTGAACAGTCATCCTTCTTCTCCATGCTTTTCCAGCTAGAGGGGGTGTGGAAAGAGCTACATAGACACAGCTCTCCTCCAATCACTCTGAAATAAAACACAACCCTGAAGTTATGGCCTCCTGAACGGATATGTCAAAAGTCCACATATCACCAGCAGATCTTCCCCTAACATTGTAAACCCAAATATAATCATTAGGAAACATTTAGACAAACCCAAAATGTGGATCATCGTACAAGGCAACTGGACTAGGCTTGCCCAAAAAACAAAATATCGTGGAAAAAAAAAAAGGTAGGGAAACTATCCTAGAGACAAAAAGAAATTAAAGAGACATAGTAACTACATGGAATTCATAATCTTTAATTAGATGTTATAGCCAAAAATCCATTTTAAAACTTTGTTTCAATAACTGAAGAAACAGGGATATGGATTGTATATGATATTATGTAATTATTGTTAATTCTTTTGATATAAAAATGGTATTGTAGTTAGGTAGGAGATTGTCCTTATCCTTATAAGATACATGCTGAGGTATTTAGGAGTGGCAACTGTGACTTGCTTTTTTTCAGATGCTCAGTCAAAACAAACAAATAAATATGAGAAAGGAAAAGTAAACGTGGCAAAATGGTAATACCTAGTGAATCTAGATCAGTGATTTTCAATCATCAGAGATTTTGCCCCCCGCCCAGGATACATTTGGCAATGTTTGGAGACACGGTTGGTTGTTACATCAGTTTGGGTGAAGGGGTACTATTCACGCTTAGTGAGTGCCAGGGAGGCTGCTAAGTACCTTACAATGCAGAGGACAGCCCACACCACAAAGAAGTATCCACCCAAAATGCAATACTGCCCAGACTAAGAAACCTTGAGCTATGTAAAGGGTATATGGCTGTTCACTGCAGCAGTCTTTCAACTCCTGTGTAGAGTTGAAAACTTTTGAAATAAAAAGTTGAGAATATCAGTATCTTGTAATAACCTATGGTGGAAAATAATCTGTAAAATATATATATATATATACATATAAATATAACTGAATCACTTTGCTATACATCTGAAACTAACACAATATTATAAATCAACTGTACTTCAATTTTAAAAAGTTGAGAATAAAGTTAGTCCTAAAAATGACCAAATGCTTCCTTGCTGTGTGCTCTCTCTCTCTCTCTCTCTCTCTCTCACACACACACACACACACACACACACACACACACATACACACTATGTCTTCAAGAAAGTACAGCAAAAAATTTTTCTCAGAGATATCTGCTATAATAAGGTGCAAAAGACATCTATCTTATTTAGATAAGTCTACCAATGTATGCATATACGGCATATAGAGATATAAGGACTAACAGACAAATCTTATGTACACAAAGCTATAATTCCCCACAATTGTCCCTTAAATCATATAGTTCCAGTGTCACAATACACTCAATTTTTTTAACCACCTTAACTATTTTTAAGAGTAGAGGTTCAGTAGAGTTAAGCATACATTGCTGGGCAATGGATATCCCAGGCTTTTTAAAGCCAAGAGACTTGCAGACCCAGAGAGCCACGCTTGTATTGAAACCTCTAGAGCAGCGTTTCCCAATCCTGACTGCACATCGGAATCATCTGGGGAACTTTAAGGTGCCAGGGTCTCTTCTCCAGACCAACTAAACCAGAATCTCTGGGGATCCTGATGTGCAGCCGGAGTTGAGAACTGCTGCCCCAGAACACCTCCAGGCTCTGTTTTTGTCAGAACAGCAGAGATGTGAGAGGGCCAGGTGAGGCTGGAAGTCAAGACCTCAAAAGCAGACCACTTCTCCACTGGGTCTAAACAAAGGCAAGAACCACTTTATTGATGAAAGCACTGATGTAGGTGCAGTCACAGCCTTCTCTTTCCACGTATCGTGTCTCTTAAAGATCCTTCCTAGAGACTCATCTTTACACATGCGCTTCCAAACAGTTTTCAGAGAGAGACAGAACGATGATGACATGGAGAGAGAAAGAAGATGAAGGAGGATGAGGAGCGATGAACAGGTGGCACACAGAGGACTTTTAGAGCAGTGAAAATAGTGTACATGCACGTGATACAATAATGATGGATACACTTGTCTAATGGCATAAAACGTACTACACCAAGAGTGAACCTTAACGTAACCTATAGACTTTGGGTGATAACGATGTGTCAATATAGGTTCATCCACTGTAACAAATGTACCCCTCTGGTTGGGGATGTTGATAATGGGGGAGGCTGTGCATGTGAGGGTCAGGAGGGAGATGGGGAAATCTCTGTACCTTTCACTCAATTTTGCTGTGTACCTAAAACTGCTCTAAAAAAAAAAAGTGTTTTTTTTTTTTTTTAAAAGAAGACAAAGGAACACAGAGAGACACAGAGAAGTCATCAAAAAGAACAGAGCTAGAGGGGATAGAGAGAGAAAGAAACCCAAACTTAGAACAAAACAGGGACTGACAGCAAGAGACAGAAGAGACGGCCAAAGGAACAGAATCAGAGAGAGACCAGACAGAGTCAGAGAAATTGACAGACAAAGAGAAACAGATAGACCCAGATAAACAGACAGAAAGAGACTGAGGAAAGGGGAAAGAGGCATAAGATTACTGGACAATACAAGGTTCTTTTTTTTTTTTTTTTTTTTTTGCGGTACGTGGGCCTCTCACTGTTGTGGCCTCTCCCGTTGCGGAGCACAGGCTCCAGACGCGCAGGCTCAGCGGCCATGGCTCACGGGCCCAGCTGCTCCGCGGCACGTGGGATCTTCCCGGACCGGGGCACGAACCCGCGTCCCCTGCATCGACAGGCGGACTCTCAACCACTGCACCACCAGGGAAGCCTTTTTTTTTTTTTTTTTTTTTTTTTTTTTTCAAAGTTCTTATTGTAAGAAAGGTTGAGAGAAACAGAAGGGCTCCACATTGTCACTTACAAAGCCACAGCCGTCCTCATCCAGGAAAGGGTGGGCCTGCAGCAGGGCATTGACCACATCGTTATACTGCTGGGTGGTGGGGTACCTGTTTGGTGCGGCAGGGAGGACATTTTTCAGTTCAAGAAGCCCACGTTCCTCCTCATACGATGAGTCTAAATTACATTCACTTTTCTTCAAATCGTTCTATATGACAGTGTAGACATTGAAATATTGGGCAATGTTGGACTTAACTACCAATATGTCATGCAAAATCTGAAGAGAATCGGTTCCAAATGAATTCTAGTCTACTTTGAAAACACACCCTCTCCCAAAGCAGCAAGTCTGCCCTGTTATTACTCACAGTGAGCCTTCCAGATACTTCGTCATGTCAGCCTGGAGAAACTCAATGATCCTTATCCTCATGCTGTGATCAGGACACTTCTGTTCTGCTAACATGCATTTGACATCATAAGGAAACTCTGGTAAAACATAGGACTTAGTCCATTGTAAGGCTTTATTCCCTGTTAGAACCTGTTTCACATTCCTTCTGTTAAATAAAAACACACAAAGAGTGAAATTCTGTTTCAAATATACACAACATGTTAATTCTCTACACCCCGAGAACTTATGATAGAAACCACTTTCTTGAGGCCGAAATATATGGAAGTCATCAATCCATCTTCCATCCAATCATCTACCTGCAAATGTTTGAGGCCTCATCGGGCATCTCTGTTTTCTTTCCCTTTGCACACACACGAATATTTGTCATCCTGGAGAAAAATGTCATAACAGTATAGACTATAGAATAAAGTCTAAAGTTGGAAAGAATTTTGATCCATATATCTTGAAGAGTTAATATGTAATGCATAGCTCAAAACTGAACAAGGTATCTAACTAAAAGAGAGTAAATTGCAATTCAGCAAAGCAAATGAGGCATATGATAAACTCTTAGCACCTGATTCAGAAAACTCTTCTAATTAACTTATTTAGCTTCTGTTTGTAGTGAAATACAAGAGTCACTTAATTTAGTTGTTGTTGGCTATTTTAATAAGGTAAACTTGGTCTCTACATTTAAAATAAATTTCAGATATTCTGATCCATTCAGATGAAGTTGCTACAAAAGGCTACAGAAAATGATAGCTACAGAAAGCAGATCAGTGGTTGCCGGGGGCTGGGGGTTGGAGTGAAGACTGACTGAAAAAAAGGACACCAGGGAATTTTTAGGGTGATGAAAGCATTCCAAAATGGATTGTGACAATGGCTGCACACCTGCAAAAATCTGCTAAAATTAACTGAGCTGTATACTTTAATGGGTGAATTTTATGTTATGAAAATTATACCTCAATAAGGTTTTTTATAAAATTAAATATCAGAACCACTTTAAAACCTTAAAGTTAGTGATTGATCCAGTGTATAAAAAGTAAAATTTCCAACCAAGTTACCAGAGACAATAGATAGCTTTTAATCCAATTCACTAACAGGATTGATTGGAATGGAAGTGAAGTAATAGAGGCAAGCCAAGCAGAAGACAAAGAAAGATTTCCTAAGTTAACTTAAGTAGGTTAATTTTCTGGTACAAGCATGGAAGCCTTAGTAGTCCAAATAAAATTCAGATGAGCTTTGAAAGGCCAGGTTTCCTTTAGAATTTTAGGTCATATTTTGTAAGAATGCAAGAGGTATAATGAAACATGGGGAATAAAGAAAAGAGGAGAAAGAACTCTCCTCTCCTCTCTTTTCATGATAAGCTCTTTCTCCTTTTTTTCCCTCTTTGGCAGTAACTGCATCAGCGATGAAAATATGTCCTGGCTAAAATGAGCACACTGTTAATTTCAACGCTGGCTTCAGTACAGCAACAGGCAGTGCCCAGAAGAAATTTTTGCCTCAGCCCAAATTATTTTCCAGTGTTCCTCCCTCATTTCATTCATTTATTCAACCAATATTTATTGGGGGTGTACTAGGTGGCAAATACTCTTCTACAATCCCTATTTCCTTTCCTATTCTATTCTATTCTTTCTTTCTCCCATGATCTCTCCTTATCTACTTAAACCGAGGGTGTAAAGTAATGGCAAGTTTTGTTTGCTGTATTTTGTGCCTTCCCAAGATTTTTGAAAGGTGCTGCAACTGTGCAGGTGTTAAACTTGGTTTCAGTACAAGATTTTAACATCTATCTCCTTATCCTCGGGAGTTTCAAGCTAATTTAGCTGCATGACCCCCTTAGACCTGTGAGGTTGCCATGTCTTATTTAGTGCCACATCAATGGATAACTTCCACATTCCAATGCTATAAAATAGGGCTGGAGGCAATTTTTTACCTTCTTGTTCTATATATTTTTTCTGTAGGTCTTTTCAACATCAGGGTAGGCACTATATAGCATGGTCTTATTTCTGTCAAATACCTAGAATGTAACTCGACACATACAAGCTCTATCAAAGCCAGATATTCCATCTTGTTCCTAATTAGACAAAATCAGGGGCATCAAATTTTCCTTTTCTTTACATTAAACCAATTTAACAGGATATTTGGGGAGTGAACAGAATACAAGCTATGCTAACTAATACAAGTCAAAATTAGTATTACACAGAATACTAGAATCAGAAATTTAAAATACACTCTAATTTAGGTGCAGATAACTGCAGGCACAATCACTTCCCATCCATAAAACAATATTTGCATTGGATTTTAAAAACTTTACTGTGAGGTTAAGATTATTCATATCTTTATTGAGGTAGAGTTGGGCAGAACACCCTAGAAGTCAACTTAAAGTAAGTGCACAGAGCAGAAAAAATTCCCAGACTAAGAGGATGCTGATATTTCTGTTCCTACCTCTGAACCAGTGCCCTTCAACAAGATACAACCACAAAACAAAGATCTTTAATCCAGTGGATCTCAACCCTGGGTACACAGTACAATCATCTGGAGAACTTTGAAAACATGTTAATGGCTAGGATTGATCCCAGTCTAACTAATCCGAGTCTATTGCACTAAACACTAAGTATGTATGTAGAGTTTATATTTGTAATAAAATAAAACTTACAATAAGGTTAAGCTGACACATATGATAATTAATAGTATTATTACTGCAGTATGTGCTAATTTAAAAAAATTATGAGGTGGAGCTTCTCATGAAAAAGCTCATTGACTGAGTGGAGTCAAGATGGCGGACTAGGAGGACGTGGAATTCATGTCTCCTCACAACTAGGGCACCTACCAGGCACCAGTGGGGGACCACAGACACCTAAGGGGATGGGAGGAACCCCCAGCGACTGGGTAGGATGTGGGCCGTGGGGGGAGTGCAGGGGGAGGAGAAGTGGAGGCGGGGTTGGACTGGCACCCCTGAGGGGCAGCTGGGGGAGGGGAAGGGATCCCACACTTGCAGGGGGAAATTGAGTAACGACTGGGAGGGCAGAGGATCAAAAGGGAGCGTGGCCAGGTTTCCCCTGCCCACTTGGACCCCCAGGAACCTGTTGAGATCCCAGGCTTGATCCTCTGCCCACCTAGGCTCCCTCCAGCTGCATGGGTCCTAAGGGAATGGGAGGGAGAGAAGGGGGAGCAAAAGTAAAGGCCGGACCTCTGGGAGGTGGCTGCGGGAGGGGAGGAGTTCCTACACCATAGGACCCACCCATGATTAGGGGTCCAGGGTCGATAGGGGAGACCCTGGTGGAGACTGTGGGGGAGGCATGTGAAGGAATGGAAAGGAACAGGGCCAGTGCTTTCCCTGTCCACTTAGGCACCAGGGAGCTGGTTGGGCCTAAACCCCACCCACACACCCTCACCCAGGGCCCTACATCCAAACTCGGAACTCCCTCCAGAGGCCCTCCTTTCCATGCAGGTCCTAAGCAGAGGCCCCGCCCCATGCTCAAAGGTCACCCCCCCCACATGCCTAGGTCCCGCGCCACCTTAAACCCCACCCCCTGCTTAAATTCCTCCCCTGCCCATAGCCAAGGTTTTCTTTTTTCTTTTTTTTTTTCTTCTTTTAGATTGGGGTTCTCTTTTACCTTGTTGATTCATTGCTGTTGATACTTTTATATTTGTTTTTCCTAATAAATCTCTTATTTTTCTAATTTTATTTTATTCTTTATATTTTGTTAGTGATCTCTCCTTTTGACTTGTTCCACACACCCCACACACACCTTTCTTATTTTATTATTTTCCTTTTTTCTGTCGTGGTTTTATTTTACCTTGTTGCAGTTGTTTCAATTATAGTTTTATTTTTCCTAATATATCTTTTATATTTCTAATTTTTTTTTTATTCTTTGATATTGTAATAGTCCTTTTTTTCTTTCTTTCTTCCTTTTTTTTTTTTTTTTACCATGCCAGGAAGCTTGCAGGATCTTGGTTCCCAGGCCAGAGTTCAAGACTGAGCTCCTGTGGTCCAAACCGCTGGACTAACAGAGAAACTCAGACCCCAGGGAATATCAATCAGAGTGAGGCCTCATGGAGGTCCTCATCTCAGCACCAAGACCTGGCTCTATCCAACTGCCTGCAAACTCCAGTGCTGGACGTCTCAGGCCAAACAAACAGTAAGAAAGGAATACAGTACCACCCATCAAAAAAAAAAAAAAATGAAATGACAAAAAAATTTGTAACAGATGAAGGAGCAAGGTAAAAACCTACAAGACCAATAAATGAAGACAAAATAGGCAACCTACCTGAAAAAGAATTCAGAGTAATGATAATAAAGATGATCCAAAATCACGGAAACAGAATGGAGAAAATACAAGAAACATTTAACAAGGATCTAGAACAACTAAAGAGCAAACAGTGAGGAACAACACAATTACTGAAATTTAAAAAAAAAACAAACCTCTAGAAGGAATCAATAACATAATAACTGAGACAGAAGAATGCATAAGTGAGCTGGAAGATAAAATGGTGGAAATAACTGCCAGGGTGAAGAATAAAGAAAAAAAGAATAAAAAGAATTGAGGACAGTCTCAGAGACCTCTGGGACAGCATTAAATGCACTAACATGCGAATTATAGGGTCCCAGAAGAAGAAGAGTAAAAGAAAGGGTCTGAGAAAATATTTGAAGAGATTATAGTCGGAAACTTCCCTAACATGGGAAAGGAAATAGTCAATCAAGTCCAGGAAGCACAGAGAGTACCATACAGGATAAACCCAAAGAGAAACAAGACAAGATACATATTAATCAAACTATCAAAAATTAAATACAAAGAAAAGTATTGAAAGCAGCAAGGGAAAAACAACAAATAACATACAAGGGAATCCCCATAAGGTTAAAGTTGATTTTTCAGCAGAAACTCTGCAAGCCAGAAAGGAGTGGCAGGACATATTTAAAGTGATGAAACGTAAAAACCTACAATCAAGATTACTCTATCCAGCAAGGATCTCATTCACATTCGAGGGAGAAATTAAAACCTTTACATATAAGCAAAAGTTAAGAGAATTCAGCACCACTAAACCACCTTTACAACAAATGCTAAAGGAACTTCTCCAGGCCAGAAACACAAGAGAAGGAAAAGACCTAAAATAACAAACCCAAAACAATTAAGAAAATGGTAACAGGAACATATATATCGAGAATTAACTTAAATGTAAATGGATTAAATGTTCCAACCAAAAGACATAGACAGGCTGAATGGACAAAAAAACAAGACCCGTACATATGCTGTCTATAAGAGACCCACTTCAGACCTAGGGACACATACAGACTGAAAAGGAGGGGATGGAAAAAGATATTCCATGCAAATGGAAATCAAAAGAAAGCTGGAGTAGCAATTCTCATATGAGACAAAATAGACTTTAAAGACTATTACAAGAGACAAAGAAGGACACTACATGATGATCAAGGTATCAAACCAAGAGAAAGATATAACAATTATAAATATTTATGCACCCAACATAGGAGCACCTCAATACATAAGGCCAGTGCTAACAGCCATAAAAGGGGAAACTGACAGTAACACAATAATAGTAGGGGACTTTAACACCCCATTTTCACCAATGGACAGATCATCCAAAATGAAAATAAATAAGGAAATACAAGCTTTAAATGACACATTGAAGAAGATGGGCTTAATTGATATTTATATGACATTCCATCCAAAAACAACAGAATACACTTTCTTCTCAAGTGTTCATGGAACATTTTCCAGGATAGATCATATCTTGGGTCACAAATCAAGCCTTGGTAAATTTAAGAAAATTGAAATCATATCAAGCATCTTTTCTGATCACAACGCTATGAGACTAGATAGCAATTAAAGGAAAAAAACTGTAAAAAATACAAATACATGGAGGCTAAACAATACACTACTAAATAACCAAGAGATCATTGAAGGAATCAAAGAGGAAATAAAAAAATACTTAGAAACAAAGGACAATGAAAACACGATGACCCAAAACCTATGGGATGCAGCAAAAGCAGTTCTAAGAGGGAAGTTTATGACAATACAATCCTACCTCAAGAAACAAGAAACATCTCAAATAAACAACCTAACCTTACACCTAAAGCAATTAGAGAAAGAAGGAGAAAAAAACCCCAGTTAGCAGAAGGAAAGAAATCATAAAGATCAGATCAGACACAAATGAAAAAGAAATGAAAAAAACAAACTGAAAACTCATTCTTTGAGATGATAAACAAAATTGATAAACCATTAGCCAGACTTATCAAGAAAAAAAGGGAGAAGACTCAAATCAACAGAATTAGAAATGAAAAAGAAGTAACAACTGACACTGCAGAAGTACAAGGATCATGAGAGATTACTACAAGCAGTTGTATGCTAATCAAATGGACAACCTGGAAGAAATGGACAAATTATTAGAAAAGCACAACCTTCTGAGACTGAACCAGGAAGAAATAGAAAATATAAACAGACCAATCACAAGCACTGAAATTGAAACTGTGATTAAAAATCTTCCAACAAACAAAAGCTCAGGACCAGATGGCTTCACAGAAGAATTCTATCCAACATTTAGAGAAGAGCTAACACCTATCCTTCTCAAATTCTTCCAAAATATAGCAGAAGGAGGAACACTACCAAGCTCATTCTATGAGGCCACCATCACCCTGATACCAAAACCAAAGATGTCACAAAGAAAGAAAACTACAGGCCTATATCACTGATTAACATAGAGGCAAAAATCCTCAACAAAATACTAGCAAACAGAATCCAACAGCACAATAAAAGAATCATACCATGAGCAAGTGGGGTTATCCCAGGAATGTAAGGATTCTTCAATATATGTAAATCAATCAATGTGATACACCATATTAACAAACTGAAGGATAAAAACCATATGATCATCTCAATAGATGCAGAAAAAGCTTTTGACAAAGTTTAACACCTATTTATGATAAAAACCCTCCAGAAAGTAGGCATAGAGGGAGCTTACCTCAAAATAATAAAGGCCATACATGATAAACCCACAGCCAACATCATTCTCAATGGTGAAAAACTGAAACCATTTCCACTAGATCAGGAACAAGACAAGGTTGCCCACTCTCACCACTATCATTCAACATAGTTTTGGAAGTTTTAGCCACAGCCATCAGAGAAGAAAAAGAAATAAAAGGAATCCAAATCAGAAAAGAAGTAAAACTGTCACTGTTTGCAGGTGACATGATACTATACATAGAGAATCCTAAAGACTCTACCAGAAAACTACTAGAGATAATCAATGAATTTGGTAAAGTAGCACAATACAAAATTAATGCACAGAAATCTCATGCATTCGTATACACTAATGATGAAAAATGTGAAAGAGAAATGAAGGAAACACTCCCATTTACCACTGCAACAAAAAGAATAAAATACCTAGGAATAAACCTACCTAGGGAGACAAAAGACCTGTATGCAGAAAACTATAAGACATGGATGAAAGAAATTAAATATGATACAAACACATGGAGAGATATACCATGTTCTTGGATTGGAAGAATCAACATTGTGAAAATGACTATACTACCCAAAGCAATCTACATCTTCAACACAATCCCTATCAAACTACCAATGGCATTTTCCACAGAACTAGAACAAAAAATTTCACAATTTGTATGGAAACACAAAAGACCCCGAATAGCCAAAGCAATGTTGAGAAAGAAAAACGGAGCTGGAGGAATCAGGCTCCCTGACTTCAGACTATACTGCAAAGCTACAGTAATCAAGACTTATGGTACTGGCACAAAAACAGAAATATAGATCAATGGAACAGGATAGAGAGCCCAGAGATAAACCCATGCACATATGGTCACCTTATATTTGATACAGAGGCAAGAATATACAATGGAGAAGGATAGCCTCTTCGATAAGTGGTGCTGGGAAAACTGGACAACTACATGTAAAAGAATGAAATTAGATCACTCCCTAACATCATACACAAAAATAAGTTCAAAATGGACTAAAGACTTAAATGTAAGGCCAGGCACCATAAAACTTTTAGAGGAAAACATAGGCAGAACACACTATGACATAAATCACAGCAAGATCCTTTTTGATCCACCTCCTAGAGAAATGGAAATAAAAACAAAAATAAACAAATGGGACCTAATGAAACTTAAAAGCTTTTGCACAGCAAAGGAAACCATAAACAAGAAGAAAAGACAACTCTCAGAATGGGAGAAAATACTTGCAAATGAAGCAACTGACCAAGGATTAATCTCCAAAATTTACAAGTAGCTCATGCAGCTCAATATCAAAAAAACAACAACCCAATCCTATAAAGGGCAGAAGACCTAAATAGACATTTCTCCAAAGAAGATATACAGATTGCCAACAAACACATGAAAGGATGCTCAACATCACTAATCATTAGAGAAATGCAAATCAAATCTACAATGACGTGTCACCTCACACCAGTCAGAATGGCCATCATCAAAAAATCTACAAACAATAAATGCTGGAGAGGGTATGGAGAAAAGGGAACCCTCTTGCACTGTTGGTGGGAATGTAAATTGATATAGCCACTATAGAGAACAGTATGGAGGTTCCTTAAAAAAGAACTACCATATGACCCAGCAATCCCACTACTGGGCATGTACCTTGAGAAAACCATAATTCAAAAAATTCATGTACCACAATGTTCATGGCAGCTCCATTTACATTAGCCAGGATATGGAAGCAACCTAAGTGTCCATCAACAGATGAATGGATTAAAGAAGATGTGGCACATATATACAATGGAATATTACTCAGCCATAAAAGGAAGTGAAATTGAGTTATATGTAGTGAGATGGATGGACTTAGAGTCTGTCATACAAAGTGAAGCAAGTCAGAAAGAGAAAAACAAATACCGTATGCTAACATACATACGGAATCTCAAAAAAAAAATTGGTTCTGAAGAACCTAGGGGCAGGACAGAAATAAAGACGCAGACATAGAGAATGGACTTGAGGACACAGGGAGGGGGAAGGGTAAGCTGGGACGAAGTGAGAGAGTGGCATGGACATATATATACTATCAAATGTAAAATAGATAGCTAGTGGGAAGCAGCCATATAGCACAAGGAGATCAGCTCGGTGCTTTGCGACCACCTGGAGTGGTGGGATAGGGAGGGTGGGAGGGAGACACAGGAGGGAGGGGATATGGGGATATATGTATTCATGTAGCTGATTCACTTTGTTGTACAGCAGAAACGAACACAACACTGAAAAGTAATTATACTCCGATATTAGATGTTAAAAAAAAAGTCATTGGCTGGAAAAACTTTGTTTAACCTTAATAAGGAAGAAAAGTCACCTAATTATTTTACTCCCAAGGAATAGACAATATAGGGCTCACCTAGGATGAAGAAGATGGCCCTAGGGGCTTCCCTAGTGGCGCAGTGGTTGAGAGTCCGCCTGCCGATGCAGGGGACACGGGTTCGTGTCCCAGTCCGGGAAGATCCCACAGGCCGCGGAGCGGCTGGGCCCGTGAGCCATGGCCGCTGAGCCTGTGCGCCCGGAGCCTGTGCTCCGCAACGGGAGAGGCCACAACAGTGAGAGGCCTGAGTACAGCAAAAAAAAAAAAAAAAAAAAAAAAAAAGATGGCCCTATTCAGAACAGGGCCAATGAAACTCCAGCTCTCCTAAGAAAAAATCTCAATGTACAGAAGGCAGATGTTGAGCCATGGCAGGGAGCAGAAGAGACATACATGAGGGTAGGGACTACTTGTTTTATCTCCAGTTACATAACTTACTTAATAATTAGGACAATTCATAATATGGTCCAATTTTGTGTGCTGTTTTATTATCAGCTAGTAACCAGTGTGAATTCTCAGATCCAGCCAAGGTTCAAGCCTACTAATTCTCCAGGCCACACTATGCATGTGTTAGCCGTTGTTTCTCTCACCTCAATGCCCTAAGTTTCCCTCGATCTTCTAGGCTCACCTTAGCCCTCTCCCAGGTGGATTCTCTTCCCCACTCTCCTGCCTCTTGGGTGGTCTTTCTTGTCTGAATCTCCCACGTGGCCTGGTCCAACACTGGCCCTGTGAGTAGTCATCTTATGTCTCGGCTCCTTATCTGTTTGATTTCCCTATGTCACTGTTGAGTGGAACAGTTTGTAACAAAAATGTTGTAGAAAGTTTTAGGAACATTTGAGAGAGATATAAAACATGAAATGTAACATTCTATGACAGACAAACAAAGGCAGACATTAGTTCCATAAACTTGTGTTTTCATACATGAAATTGAAGTGTCACATCACTAAGTCCACAAGTTTGAGATATGAAAACTAGTGGGACCCCAGTGCAAAAGAGGCAGATCTGGGGATTGGAGTAGAGTCCTCTGTATATACAAAGCGTACCTAGGAATTAGACTGTGGCTGTTGAGAATTACAAAATGATCAAACACCACCGAAAAAAAGTCCCAAAGAAGTTTTCTCAGTATCTCACCAGGCTCCAGCTGCATCGCATGTGGATTCTCTACAGAACAAAGGGCAGAGTTCACATCACCCTCAACTGACTTCTGGTTGACTTTTGGAGTCGTTATGAATCATGCCTGCTTTCCTAGAATTTAGTTAACAAACGACACCTTTTTCTAGCGGCCCCAGCTTGGAGATAATCTGCTATCTTGAGGGATTGTGATGCTTTTCTAGTCTTGTAAAATGGTATTGCTTTCTGGTCCTCAAGGAAGAAGAGCAAGAGACGAGTGAGGACTTTGCTATGAAGAACAGCCTTTCTCGCTACCGGTCTTAGTCTTCACATCTAAACTACCACTACCATCAGCAGTAGTACTCCCACCATCGGAAGAGAAAGCAGTGACAAATACCATGCTCTCCAGGGACCTAACTGTGTTCCACAAGCCTACATTCATTTTGTTCTTTTCCACACCCAAGCTTGCAGACTTTATACCCTGAAAATGGTATATATTGGGATGCCCAGTTTTTACATTATCAACTCTGAAACTAAACGGCATGTAACCACAGCAACATCTAAAAGTTTCAGTGTTGGGCTTCCCCGGTGGCGCAGCAGTTGAGAGTCCGCCTGCCGATGCAGGGGACACGGGTTCGTGCCCCGGTCCGGGAGGATCCCACGTGCCGCGGAACGGCTGGGCCCGTGAGCCGTGGCCGCTGAGCCTGCGCGTCCGGAGCCTGTGCTCCGCGACGGGAGAGGCCACGACGGTGAGAGGCCCGCGTACCGCAAAAAAAAATTTAAAAAATAAATAAATAAATAAATAAAAGTTTCAGTGTTTTTGGAACATAGAAGAAAAGAAAGGAAGCTAGAGGAGGCTTAGACATTTGTTTAAAGAACTTGCTATCACCTTACCATAGGACAGAAAAGGACCTTATAATACATATCTTCAAAATAGGGGCCAAATTTCACCAAACTACAAAGTTAAACAGAAATGTTGCTTCTGTGTTATGATGCCAGTACTCTGAGAATTACCTGCTTTACTTTACCTAGGCAAGACTTTGCACTGCTAAGGAAACAAAGTAAACAAGAAGTTCTGAAAAGCCCAATAAAGAGATACATGCCAATGAGCAAGGTGAGATGCCATCTCTGAAAATAGTGAACAATGTCACTGCAAGACATGCAAGGACTATGAAGGAAATGCTGCTTCCTTGCTGCAACTGATGGTAACTACCACTAATTCAGAAAATGTTTGCTCCACAGTCTCAGCATTTTGACGATTGCTTTTAATTTATGTTTTACAGCTCTGGGCTATCACAGCTGCTATTTAATCTATGAGACTTCCAGAAGAATTTAGTTTCTGAAAGGCACGTGTGAACACATAATCAAGCATAAAGTAGAGGTAAAGATGTGGATGGCATCATGCACTCTGCTGTGGCACAGACAGGCACCTCTCAAATTCTCCCAGTCCTTGCTTGCCAGTGTGAGATTCAAGAACCCAGGAACTCTGGGGGACCTGACTAATCAAGCAAAGAAGCATAAAATACATAAATCTTTTATTTCTTCCTATTCCCCAATTCTTCTTGGTATTGAGAGATGGACAAAGACCCAGAAACTTCTGGCCTTTACCCTCAATATTTACACTTATTAGCATGACAGGCACAGAAACAGATCTCATGGAGCTATCATGTCTGAGTCCCTCTTTCTTTTTAATTTCTCATTCATACAAAAGAAAAGGTAATGAGACACTACTTACACAATTGTTGCAAAATGGTTGAGTACTGCTATTTTGTAGTTCAGAATTATCAAAATCTGGTAGTTCAGGGCTGAGTGGATCTAGGGTAGCTTTTTACTAATCCACCTGTATACTACTAGATTTTGAATCCTGACCTCACAGTGAACAGCATACATCCTCAGAGCATCTTCTAAATGGAGATGGAGGTGTAAAATTCACTTCTCAAATCTGGCCCAGAGTGCTGGTTTTATGTGCCTCATGGAAAAAAAAAAAAAAGACTGACAGTCTTCTCCCAGCTGTGTGTCACCTAGGCTGTGACTTGCAGTTCCTCCACTTCGTAGTGTCATAAAAATAAAAATTTCCTATTTGTAAGGATTCAAGTAACTTGATTTATACCAGATTACCATTAAACTGGGTGGCTTAAACCATAAACATAATTTCTCACAGTTATGGAGGCTGGATGTTCCAGATGAGGGTGACAGCAAAGTTGGGTTCTTGGTGAATGCCCTCCTCCAGGTTTACAGAAGGCTGTCTTCTTGCTGTGTCCTCATGTGCCAGAAAGAGAGCTAGCTAGCTTTCTGGCCTCTTCTTATAATGACACTAATCCCATCCATGAGGGGTCTACTTTCATGACCTAATTACCTCCCGGAAGTCCTCTCCCTCCAAATAGCATCATATTGGGATTAGGGTTTCAACATATGAATTTTGGAGGGACACAGCATCCAGTCTATTGTACACCTCCAGAAATGACCTGCTACTACTACAAAGGGTAGTCCAGGGACAGCTTGGCATTTCTTAGGGGGGTCTGTTAGAAATGCTGAATCTTGAGCCCCACCTCGACCTACTAAATTAGAATCTGCATTTTAATAAGATTCCTGGGTGACCTTGAATTACATTTGAGTTCGAGGAGCTCTGGTCTAGGGCCCTGCTATATTTTGTTTAAGTCCTCCAGGAGAATCTAATGTACAGTCACAGTTAAAAAGCACTGTCTTGTCCATTGGCACAGCACAGAGGCTCCTTACCTCCCTAACAGCACCTCTCATCATTCCCAGAAAGTCCATTTCCTCTGCCTCTGTCTCTCACATTCCAAAAATACTTATTCCAAGTAGAATGCCCTACTCTGTTTCAGGTGCCTGTACCTTTGCACATGCTGTTTGCTTTGCTGTGAATGTCCTTTTCTTCTCTTGCTCCATCTTGCTTCAGATGAAATTCTAATCATGTTTCAAAATCCTCCCTCAGTTTTTGTGCAGCCTTCCCCCAGGGGCGTTCTCCATACTCACTTCCCTGAAAGTCTTATTTATCCTTCATCTGTGCTTTTTCTGTACCCTGTGCATATCTATTTCTGCATCTGTTTCTCAATATTGCAGTTATTAACATGTATCTTTCTTGTCAGACTCTGAGTTCCCCTAGGCAAGGACAAAATTGCCCCCGCTTCACCCACTGTCTACATAATACCTAGCTCATGGGATATATTTAGCAACTTTTGGACTGAACAAAAGGGAAAAAGAGACTAGAAATCCAGCTTATTTTGATCTCTTCAAACACGTCCCATTAGATTTAATGGGAATGGGCAGGAGTCAGAGAGTTATTTATCAGTCATGTCAGCCCAACTGTCCCTGATTTGGTAATTTCTGTTTGGCTGGGTCCACAGATATCTTCCACGGAAGGAAATTTTGGTTCTAGCTCATTTCATTTGGGTCCCTGCTCAAGCATTACTTAGTCAAAGTTTAAGGACTTAACTGAAAACCCTGCCTGAGATAGAACCCTCCTATAGCTAACACACACATATGCACATACACACGTCACTCACTCTCTATTCCTCCCTTTTTTCTTGGCATTATTAGCCTTCATAGCACTTAAACATATTTACAATGTAATATCATATGTATTTGTTATTCCCCCCCACCATTAGAACGTGAACTCTGTGAGGTGGGAGGCTTGGTCTGCTCTGCTCACCCCTGTACCCTCTGTGTCTACCAGTGCCTGGCACAGAGTAAGCACTCAGTAAGTAACTACTGTGGAATGAATGAATGAATCCTGACTTAAGTAAGACATCTTTAAGTCATTATTTCCTAAGGTGTTTCCTGTAATGTTAATAGCTGTTACACAAAGAAAGAATTCTGGGCCAGACAGAGTGAAAGGGGTTTTCTTACTGTAGGAGTCCTCATAGCATTTACTATGTTAAGGTACACTGGGAATCTCCAATCAAGGACTAGAGTTACAATATAACACTTCCAAACACACAACCCTTAGGTATGGGGTGTTCTATACACCTGTGGGGTAGGAGATGTGGGATCCTGCACTTCACTCTGAGGGATCTTTGTGGTTTCACTGACCTGGGACTCAGCATCCAAATGTGACAATTTATCACCTATGTTGTCTTTAGTGCAATTCACTGAACCTCCCTTTGTTACGACGTGCTGGCTAAGATCTGCTGCCCCTTATCTGAACTGTGTGTGTGGTAGTGATTACAAACAATACATGAAGTGCGGACCCACTGACATCTTCCCTCCTGAGCATAGGCGGGTGGGTACAATCACTCTTCAGCATCTTATAGCAGTAGCCAGACCCAGAAAAAAATCATCGTTAAAATAATTTTTAAATATGAGTGAAACTGTGACTAATTTATAATTACACCCAAAGGCTGAAGCAAAATATCTGCATGCACATATTTAAAGTTCAAGCCAAGTGTTTTTAAAGTGACATTTAGGAAACCTCTACCTGTTTATCTGATTTCATGCCTTACTAGGTACTAAAAGGGAAGCAAACGGTTTCAAATAGTGTAGAGGAAAAACGAAGAATAGCATGGAAAAAAAGTCTTTCTAAAGGATCGCCAACACATGTTGAGCATGGGACCTTATAAGCCTTCCATCAAGAAAGGGCATTTAAGCAATTCGGTAAAGAGCACGAGATCACCTATCACCAAAGAAAACTGCATTGTGTCACAGCACCCTAGTGTTTCCTTGGGATTTGGAATTCATCCACTGGGACACACACATCGTTTCAAGGGCCAAAGTCACGTGAATGTCCTGCCCCTAGAGCCTTCTTTGACTTCTTGTCTGCAAATAATCTGGATGGAAAACACATGTTCATTTTAGGGAACTTGGGAAGAAATATCACAAGAATGACGACGGCCACCTTGTATGCTGTGATAACAGCTGCCAGGTACCTTAATTGTCATCTCACGAGCAGGTGGGCGTTCCCATCACACATTGTTCAGAGACCACGTGGAGAACAAGTGAAGAGTCGGGATTCCCACCCAGGTGTGTGAGACCCCAAAGCTGGCACTTGGTCCACCGTCCCTCCCTGCCTCTTGAAAGCAGTAGCCAACCATCGGCTTTCTAGCCTGTTACATGCGAGTGGCACAAAAACTTTAATTCTGTTTAAAAAATGAGCATATTCAGCAGGAATTGTATCAAAAAGGCCTAAAACGAAATTGATGCTATTCAAATACTTCTCCTGTCCCATGAAGATATATTCAGTCTTTCATTGGACCGTGCATCCTCATTTCAATTAAAAACTCCTATTTAGCCTCTGTGTGTCAGGAACTATGCCAAATGCTGTTGACAAGGACAAAAGGGTATGGTCTTTGTCCAGGAGGTGCTTCTAAGGAAGGAATACAAACTTTAAAGTGATCAGTTCCATCATCTAGTTTTACAAGTAAAGCAAGAGAAATGTAGAGGATGCTACACACAGAAGGGCTCCTTGCCTGACCCGGAATATCAATGGAGGGGCTTCCTTCCAAAAGAGGGATTTTGAGCAGAGTCTTCAAAAATGAGCAGGGAAGAGCACAACACAGCCTGACCCAGGAGCCATGCAACAGGCTCTTAATCAACACCTGTTGAATGCATAGCACCCTAGGCGGAAGGGCAGGAGGAGGGGATCAAGGGTGGCCCCAGTGATTTTTAACTCACACGGCTGCATGATGGAGCCACTGTCTGAGACAGGACTCGGGAAGGGAGAATCTTCTGTCCCACTCCACTCCACAGCCCTGGACAAAGGGCAGGACCAGAGTGAAAATATTTAAAACAGGTACCCCTGCCTTGGCCTCATCTGCCCACACATAGCTGATTGCCCAGGAGGGGACATCAGAGCCACAGTAGACCCCTCAGTTCCTCTTCCCCAGATACTGAAAGGCTGAGTCCGTTGGCTGGAACGACCTGAGCTGTTTTCAGGGAGAACTTCCTCTGGAGGCAGTGCTATGGCCACACCGTGTGAATGCGACAGAGCAGCCCTGAGTAGCAGGATAACCCATCCTCCTAGGAAGAAGCAAGGGACTGAAACAGATGAGGAAAAGCAGAAGAGAGACGGAGACAGCCACCATGTGGATCCATGAGACGGAGGGACAGCTTCACCTCTGGCTTTCCAGCACCAGTGCTTCTGTACCCAGGGCACTGGGTTTGAGTACATTTGTATTTCTTACACCTATATATATATATATATGCTAAGGCAAGGGACATGAGCTCATTTCTGGACATGTTTAACTCTGCGGTGCTTGTGGATAGTGACGGGTAGAAGGTGGTCATATTAGATTAGGAGAGACTTTCTGATTAGAAGAAAGATACGAGAGTATTGGCTCTGGTTTCCAAACCCTCTTATTTCTCTCCATTTCTAACCCAGTTCTGTTTTTTTCCATGCCAGACACTCTAAAGAACGAGAAACACCCTGAAGCACAGGCTGTGTCTTTGATCAGCCTCGTGAAAAAAAGGGGAATAAGAATCCTGCCTGGCCAGCATCGCAGGACCGTATGAGAATGGAATATCATCAGAGGGCCGAGGAAGAGAAACGACCTAGAGAACCTGTAGAAGGTGGCATCCTCATTTCCCACAGGCAGCAAGTAGGGGGAGGAAAGAAGTCCTTGGGCAAGTGGGATTACTGCCTGGAGCAGTGCTGTGTACACGGCGGTACACTGAGTGCTTTCCAGGTGCTTCCACTGTGCTTAGCACTGAGCAGGTATTATCTGTTTTCAGATAATGGTCCTCACAGCAGCACCATGAGGAATGCACTGTGTTTATTATTCCTGCTTTGCAGTCTGGATACTGATTCACAGTGGTATCAGGGTTGGACCACTGGGACTGATCATAGCCCTTCCTGTCTCTGCTGAACAGTCAGAGAAGGCCCGTCCGCTTTGGACAGCTTCCTGAAGGGGTCGCTGACTGCACACCTGGCACCACATCAAAGACAGCACTTGGGACCAACGAGCACCCGTGAGTAGAAAGGAGGTGAATGAAGCCACCATTAAAATGTATGTACATCTTCTGCACCAGAATTCAGACCAGGAAGACCACGTAGGACATCTCTTCTACCTCCTCTGCTCACCACCCCAAATGGGAACCCATGGCATGGAGGAAGATGGACCCTAACCTTGGGACATCTTGGGCAGCTGGAGACTTTGAGCCCATGGGTGAGAGTGGGAGGTTGAAGGTGGTGGAGAGAGAAAGAGAACAGAGAGGACGTCCAGAGCTGAAGCCCATTTGCAAGAGCTCCTGATCAAAGGTGCAGTGTTTCCTGCACTCACGGGGCCTCTGGGGGCAGGCAGCCAGGGGCTGAGGCTTCTGCCTTTGGTCCCCTGAGCTCCCACACTGATGGCAGTAGATTCTGTGCTGAGCTGAGAACAGCCTATTTGGGAAACCTAGCTAGAAGCCCCTTGACCTCTCTAAATCTCAGTTTAACTCATTCACATAAAAGAGAATGATGCCCACCTTGCAGGACTTCTGTGTGGACTAACCGAGAGAATAATGTAAAGGGCCTGTAAAAACTATAAAGGACCACACTCTGGCTTGACTGTTGCCTGACTATTCTTCTACGCCAGCTGACATCTCTCCTTTCGGTGACGGTACATTTAACGAAAAGCATTTGCTCATCAGCTGTTGCAAACAATAGGTATCACGAGTAATGTGTGAACCACACAGGCCAGGTGGCTGGAAAATGCTGTATAGGCCGCCATGACTCTCGGACCGTATCTTACCTACAGTCACCCTCAGAACTTTGTCTGAGCGCCACATTTCTGGGTCTGGTTCTCTAGGTCTATGGTTTTCCTCTGTTCCAGCGTAGCCCGTATATTGAAATACTACAGCCCAAAATCCCAGTGTAGGAATATGAGGAAATGTTTACCAAAGCAGGGCTTCCATCAGGAGCCGTCGAGCTAAGACACCAACTACAAAACTCAAATCCGAAACAAAGACTCCACAAAAGGCATATTCTACAGGACACTATTTCCTGAATAAATGCCATCTTTGTGGCTACTGCCAATCACTCTGGGAGTGTAGGGCAGAGAAATCATCTTTTTCCTTAACAATGTGTAATTGAAAGATGCATGATATCATCTCAAAACTTTACTTTTTCAATGTGAAGATCAAAAAGTTTAACATTCATCTCTTACCAAATATCTTCATCACTTGATTTACAAAAATCCCTTGCAGAAAAACAAATAGCTTCCACTCAGAAATACATTTAAATGCACGGAACCTCATAAAAATAAAGGCAAATATTATTGTTTGGATTTCAAATGTTTAGAAGTTGTCAGTCCCACCTCTGTTTCAGTACTCTTGGGTCAATCAGATCATTATTATGGTTTTCAACTGGATAGAAGGATGGCGTCTGCTCCCCACGACTGGCTGGACTGGAGGACTGTTCATCTCTGTTACCAAGAAAGAAAAGGTGGGTCAGGGGCTATTCAACAGGGGTCACAACTACTGTTTTCACAGTGGCTCTCGCAGAGAGTAGGAGTCAGCCAGTAGAAACACCATGATCTGTGTCTACTTTTAAGCCTCTCTTGAGAGTCCGGACTGAGAGAACTGAAAGAGAAATCCTCTGAGGTCATCTCACTCAGTTCATACATGCCAGGAGAGAGACAATGCCAGTTCACAGTGCTGTTTTCACTAATCCATCCCATTTATAAATGCTGTTATGATAATCCTTTCCTTTATGAAATAATAGTGATGACAGAATGTACTTTTATTGGTTAATATTCTTATTTGGCAAAAAAAAAAAAAAAACCAACATGAACTCTATGTCAGATCTTTCTCTATTCCCTGTCATTTTGGGGGACCTTTTATTATCTGTAAAACTTCATGATCTTTGAACCACACTTCACTAACACCCTCATTTTCTAAGTGATACAACTAAAGCCCTGAAAGGAAAACAACTTGCTCACCACCACAAGCTACTCAGTAGCAGCACCAGTTGACCTCAGTTTTCCGACTTCCGACTTCCTGTCCAGTGATTTTTCTACCAGCTTCAACGAGAACGACACCAAAAAGCAACTGCAGATACTCCTACCTATTACATATTCCTAGCATTTGCCTAAGTCTGAATAGGATGCCAAATATCCTGTCCAGATGTGGCCTATAAAGTTTTTTTCAAAATAACATACCAGGCAGCCATTAGCCAGTAAATGAAATTTACACACAAGTTGAAGCCCATCTGCAATCTCTGATCTAGAATGCCATTTTATAAACCATTTAGAAGGAGTCTTAAGCATCATTTATTCTACTCACTTCATTTTACAGTTGAAACTAAGAAAAGTCAAGCAAATCTCCAAGGTTAGAAGAGTAGCTAATATCAGAACAGGGATTTAAAATCAAATGTTTTAATACCTAGCTTTAGGGTTCTTTTTATTATGCCGAGTTTCCTATCTTTATTAAGCACTTCCTAAAAGGGTTTAATTAAGTAACATATTAAATAAATAGCAGATTCTCATACCTTTTTCTATTATCGTGATTCCCACAGGACAATATATGTCAAGTGACTATATATTTGACAATAAGCAAATATAGCCAATAAACATTTTAACAAACTATAACCTACAAACCCACCTGCAATTGTGATTTTGCACCAGAATAATTTAATTTGAATGCAAGACAACACACACCTTAGAGTCAACTGTTTACTGGGTGAAAAGCCCCCACTCAGTGCCTGGAAAACCAGCGTTCCAAGTCTTGGTTACATTTGAAAATGGCTTTCTTAACCAGGTTAACAAAGCTTAATATTTAGCAAAAGACTGTTTTGGTCTGGGAGAAGGAGGAGGGATTTTCTCAAAGACTATGATACTCCTAAGATCAGTGTGAATTAACATGGAGTTAAGTACTGTATTACTTTTCACAACCTACAGATGAAGCAACGGGAGTGTCAACATTTAATATAATCAATTCAAGTTGGTGGTATAACCAGGAATGATGCCCAGGTTTTCCGGCAGTCCAGTTAGTTCTTATTTACTAGAGAACAGTATAAACTGATTTGCCCTGGAAACAAGGGTGTCTGTTTTCTTCCAAGCTCTGCCTAAGGCAATATAAAGATTCCAGTCAACTGAGGGGAACTTCCAGCTCAAAAGTCCAACTCATCCAAGAATGCTGGGAAGTTACTTTGAGCTCTATTTGAGGTTTACACCCTCCCGTTGCTGGAAAGGAGTAAAAGCATACAATGCGAACTTCAACAAAAGCCACATATCTTTTACATAGATATGTCAAAACAATGTTTAGAAGAAATCCTTCAAATAAATCAAATGGTAGAATCTCCAGACCAACTGTGGACCATTGCTTCAAGTCTACCTATCCCCCTTTTTGTCCCCAATATCCAAATATTCTAGAAGTCAAATTACTTAAGCCGGGTCTCTCTAACATTGTATTGCTTATAAAAGAGCAAGACAGAAATATATAGTTTGACAGATATAACCTGAAAAACTTAAAGTAAAAACTTAGAATGAATTTCACCAAACATCATAATCTTACTTTAAAAATTAATAATTGGTCTGTAGTAAGTATTTAAACTTAGAAACCTTGCAAAAAGTCTCAAATACAGAAAAACCAAAACAGAATGCCTGAGATGATCCTGGGGCGTAGAATTGCAAAGTGCAATTTTTAATTTTATAATTGCTGTTATCATTCCTTTTTATTGCAGAAGTCAGTGATAAAAAACAAACAAAAACATCCCTAAACCTCAAAGCCATCACAAATTTTTCTACATGACTTTTGTGGGATGCTATCATAGCATTCAGTACTCCAAGAATACTCTTGAGAAATTAAAAATCCATTGCAGCAAGAGTCTTTAGCAAATTATATTATGAAGGCCTCTAGAGGAGAATATAAATTAGTTACTATAAGGAATTCTTGGCAAATAAATAAATACACAAATAGCTTTGGGAAAAGCAAAGGAGCAGAAAAAGATGCCTTTCTCAAACACTAATTTTAAGACCTAAGCTGCAGGAGTTCATTTCTGCTGGTGTTATATGTACATTTTAACTGCTTGTTATAGAGCTTTCTATGTAGGAACTCTGGGCTTACAGGTCTTCCTTAACAAACGGAGTCAGTGTTTAAAAAACTGGTGCATTTAAAAATAAAAGTATCTTGACTCATAAAACTTTGCAAAAAGTGTCACTGTACACACAATCTGAAAATGGCCACAATTTTCAAAGAGGTTTAAACCCCAGACGTCACGCTACAGCCATTATCAGGAAAGCACAGCAAAAATAAAGCCATTCCTGAACACTTACTCTGGCGGTGCTTCTGCTTGCGTGACCAGGGCTGTTTCTCCAGGGGACTTCAGTTCTTGACTCTTCTGCTTATATTTTTTAATTAAATCCATTAGAACAGCCTGGTGCCCAATTTTCTTTACTAGTTGCTGAACCATCCGATCATTAAGCGCTAGGAGAGCGGCCCCACTTACTTCTTCCTCTGGGAAAATGAAAAAAAACTGTCTCTGCCTGTCTGCTGGGTAAAGCACTGTAAAACACAGCACTCCGAGCAGGCAGAATTATTTCCGGTATTAAAAGATGCATCTAAACTTGTGCTTTGCAGTTATAAAATTATCTGTGTTTTTGACAAAAATAGAACACTAATATTGCATAATTCCAAATACATGTTTGCTCCAAAGAAAGTACCACAACCTAGAGTCACAATAAAAACTTTTTACTTCCACATTAATGCCTCCCCTCTCCCGATTCTTTCTAAAAGACACTGTTTTGATAAGGAAAAAATATTTTCAGAAAAGTATTCTTCACAGTACCTACCAGGCAACATTCCATACTTGTAAATCCAACACTATGCAAAGCTGCACAAAAAATGCACAAGCTGCATATTTATAGACAAAAGCAGTATCAAATGCATATATCAAATATGTATTTTAAGTTACTCAAGATTTATCTTATTTGAGATCTTTTTGAAATACTAGATTCTCTTGTGGATACCAGGTCAAACGCAAACTCTGCTACAGTCAGTAGAGAAATGAGTTTCCCACTGCAGCAACTCCACATCAATGTTCACATGCATTAGGAAAAAAAAAAAAAAAAAAATCAATAACACAGGACACTCAATACCTAGGCTGCTCAATTAACATTTTTGAAAGTGTAAACAACTCACCTTGAAACCTATGAACTAGCTCTCCTAAGTTTTTCTCCACCAACCAACTGCAGACCTGATCAACTGACCAAGTTTCCATTGCTGTAGCCTGTAAATACACCTGTAGAATAAAAAGAGGAGTCTTCAGTTTTTCTTTCTGACTGTTGTTCTTCTATTTATTTCTTTATTTTTACCAATCGGCTCTCTAATCTCAGCCCTTTCTTTGCCAGACTCTTTGAGACTCTCAGTGCTAAGCTTCTATAAATTATTCTTTTCCCAATACACATTTAGAAGTTGCTAATAAAACAAACACTTTTTAAAAATGAGACCAATTTGAACCTATTTCCTGGTCTCATTTCTCAAATTTCTTCACCTTCTCCTACTTTTTTTCCACAGGCATCCCTCAGCTTTACTCACAACCAGCCCGAGTCATACAATGGTACCCAATCCTGTACCATTAACACCCAGGTTTCTTCACAAAGAAAAGGAAGGTGTGAAATTCACCACTACCAGGCTCATCAGGAAGTTGTTGACATTTACAAAAGGGGTGGTCAGGGGAGGAAGCCAGGAAGGATCAGATAAAAGCCTGACAGAGATACTTAGTAAACCAAGACTGGTTAACCCCTTACTGCTCCCCATGGAGGAGAGAGAGCTTGCAGCTACTTCTGATTGCTTTGCTTTAATAAGCTGAGAAAGTCGGAGCCAAATTCTCAGGAGAATCTGAGTGCTTCTCTCCTTCCTTTCAATAATATTCTTACATATTCCATTCAGTTCTAGAACTTTATTGAACACCATTATGATTGGTAAAATAACTAGTACAAACTAACAAATTGATTGAAAACTTACAAAATTAGTCGGTAGATTCAAAATGTGAAGACAATTCAGTATGTCAATAATTGTAAGTGAAAGAAGTATACAAAGTTTGCAAGATACAGTCTTTAACCATTCAGTTATGTTTGTATGCCACTATTCGTCTCTACCACTTAGAAAACTTGAAACAATATGCCAATTACAATCATTTTTCTAATTTCCCTTAGGTAGCTCATCCCTGTGTTTTACAATTCAATCCAAATGACTTTCAGTGGACTGGGGAGAAACGGAAAAAACTTAAAACATTTAAATCTTTTTAACATTACTTTCAATTTCATCTTTCAAACTAAATGATATAGATTTACTTGTACAGTAAGATACTAACTCTCCCATAAAGACAAGAGGGAAAAGCTACTCTTAGAGAAATGGAATCATAAGGAAAGATAAAAACACTTATTAAATCATATATTTAAATTTTATTGCTAGAAGTTCTCAAATATTATTGTATTTTTCACTTTTGTGTGTTTGAATGTCACAATTTCCAACAGTTAGAATGGTGGAAAAGGAGAACCTGTTTACCTTTCATGCTTGACAATCTGAAAAACTAACAGCCTTCAAAAATCATTTCCTAAAAAACCGGGACACTTCAAAGTAATAAGACACATTCTCATAAGTATTCACAAACACCAAGTTGCAAAATTGAGAACAGGGTTAAATGTAGACAAACGTCACCCCAAATTACAGCAGTGGATTTAATTTGCTTCGACAGTAGCCTCAACACTCCTCCCCTAGGCTAAGCAGCAAGAGCAGGGTGTGAAAAATCATTATTTGCGAGAGACTCTGGTGTAAATTAAAAATCACACCTTCCTGTCACACTTCTGGCTTCCTTGCAAAGAGTGGGACTTAGAAAAAAAATAGAAGAGGGAGAACAAAAAGACAATTCTCTAAACTTCAAGATTAAAAGGTATGCAGAGCAGAAGATACTGCCCTGCAGCCATTGATGGATAAAGGGAAATTTGAAAATAAAATGAATCCTTGGAAACCTTTTGGATTTTTTAATTACCAGATTTCTACAAAATCTACTTCTGGGTAAAACAAAAGTTATCAAATTATAACCTCATACAAAATAATAAGCTTAAAATAAGTATAGTATAACCCATTTGTTTTTCTGAATATTTCATAAAATAAAATAATATCACGGCCTAGGCGATGTAACATCTTTAAGTACCAACATTAAAACTTCCTCTCGGGCTTCCCTGGTGGCGCAGTGGTTGAGAATCCGCCTGCTGATGCAGGAGACACGGGTTCGTGCCCCCGTCCGGGAAGGTCCCACATGCCGCGAAGCAACTAAGCCCGTGAGCCATGGCTGCTAGGCCTGCGCGTCCGGAGCCTGTGCTCCGCAACGGGAGAGGCCACAACAGTGAGAGGCCCACAAAAAAAAAAAACAACAAACCTTCCTCTCACATAAATAATGGATATATTATTTATGATCTTATACATCATAAAGGAATAAAAGATATGGCAAATGTGAAAAGATGTATCCAGCAGCTTTACTGCATATCCAGCAGTTTCAGAAACGTCTGAAGATTTTGAAATGTGAGGGCAAGTATGGTCACTAAATATTTTAAGACACAATAATAAAAAAAGAATAAAAATAATTAATAATAGTATTCTGTTGGGATACTCCAGCCAAACCAGTATTATTTGATTAAATTATATTTCAATTAAATAAATTGGTATTAAATATTAAAGGATCTCATCTAATTAAAGCCAGGAGAGGCAAGACTTTAGTTAAAGCAACCTGAATGTGGGCAAGTCTTATTTAATAAGTTTGTTAAAACTCCAAAGGAAGATAATAATGCAAAGTGTTGTGGATGTGGTTTATAATCTTCAAGAGCAATGTAATATATAACAACATCAGCCACAAATAAACACTTTTTAAGAAAATGTAAAAATATTTTGTCTTTCCTTTTTGTTTGCACTTTTACTTTTATTTTCCCAGAGTTCAGAAGCTGAGACAAAACAAAAAGATCTTTAAAAGCGCCAACTCTCTTGGATCAATTCATCGTCCTGCTCTGGGAAAGGACGTCTCCTGCCATGGCTGTACTTGAAGGAACCAGCCATTTAGCAAAAATCAGGTTCCGTTGGTGAAAAAGAAGGAAAATCGAGGGACAAAAACAGGAATGTGGCTGTCACATGGACCGATGTCCAGACAGTTCTGTTGGGTAGCAGCCTTGCTTTGACATGAAGCAATGATATCATTGAACTCCATTGGAGCATAACATCTCATCTGCTTTGGGTAGTTGTTCATTCCAACTATCACCAGTCCAGGAGGAACGAAAACTGGAATAGTCAACTAGAATACCTTGCATACCTTAGTCATCAAAAGGTTTACTGCCTAGATGAGCTAGGTGAATGGTGATACACCAAAGAAGTTAGAAGCCTTACCAACAAGATAAGACATGTACATAAGCAGAATATAAACATAGAGTCAATTATAATGGGTGCTGTAAATAACACTAGGGGTTGAATTTCCCCACTCTCCTGGAAAGGAAGGCATCTTGATTTGGAATCTGAACAAAAGATACCGTTTAGGTAGTGAAAGAGCCAGAAGAAACGGGATCAATAGAATGAACTACAGGTAAAAGGTCAGAAATAAGCAAGTTCTGTTTGGGGACCTGAAAATGGACCACACTGCAGAGAATGGTGAGAATGTTGCAGAGAATGGTGAGTAGGGAGTAACAGCAGAGGGGGTGGGAAAGATCGCTGGAGAGCTTGGAATACTGAGTTCAGAGTTAATAGATACACTTAAGCTTTGAGAAAGAAGTCATTGAGCTGATCATATACACCATGTTTTAGAAAGATTATTTATGCAGCTGAGCCAGAGGAATTACAGGAAAGGGTGTTCTTTCTTGAAGTAAATTGCATATGAGAAGGAAGGGTTTAACTTTTACTAAACGTTCACATATGGACCAATTTTTCTTCATTTTAGAAAGATAGATATGTATATTAGTCTTTCCAAAAAATTTGGAAGTTTTAATTTTTTTCATACATCATGGGCAAAAAGGGACTGAGATGTACAAAGCTAGCTGATACCATGCAAGTGAAACGCACCAAAAGGAACTGTCAGTATACATTAAGGTAAGCCATATGAAATTGCCATTTTTGCACATACAAGAGTCTAAGATCAGTAATTTCTTATAGTGGAACTTATTGATTGAATCTTGATTTTCTGAAAACTACTAATAAATCTTGGTTGGTTCCTTTTGTTCAGCAAAACTTATCGGAAGTGTCTGTGATTCACACCACCTCCAAAATTTGAGGGAGAGGGGCACAATAATAGTCATTGACATTTTTTGTTTTTACACTTATAAAGAAAATAAACAGCAATCTAGCCGAGAGGTTTAATTAAATTAAGGAACAGAAATAGCAATGAATCAGAGTTTCAGGTCTTTGGGGACTTTTGAGTCACAAACACCCAGGTCTTTTGGCTTTTGAGTCAGACTTCTGTGGCATCCTTGCTTCTTCCTAGTTGACTGTCAAAGCTTATTGATCAGCAACATGAACTACATCCTCTGGGTTCTTGCCAGAGAGGGTAACTGTGAGCAGCAGTGCTGTCAACTTTTATCAAAAACTGAATCTGTAACTGAGAAGACTCTTCCAGAATTAATCTATAAATTCCAATGAATATTTAAACGTGTTTATATCCTGTTACTTACTATAGTACTGGTACTGGATAAATAGACAGGAAGAGCTAGAAATGCCTGGCAAAAAGACTTGCACCCCCAGATGTTCAAAAGTATAAAATTATAATATATATAAAAGCATGGTATTGGAGCAAAAGAGGACAGATTATTGAAACAGAATAGAAACCTGAAAACAGAAATATATGGAAGTATTAAAAAGATGTTTTCTCAAGTTGGTGGTGAAAGAAGGGATCATTCAACAAATTTTGTTGGGACACTACCTCATACCACCTATAAAATAAAGTATTCAGATGAGTTAAATAATTAAATGTGAAAAATTAAATTTAAAAATTAAATGAATCTGAAATAAGTTTATAAAATAAAAAGATTGATAGATTTGACCACAAAAAAATGAAAAAGTGTATATACATATATGTCATATAAAATTGTAGAGACTAAACTAATTCCTTAAAACCAATAAAAAGATAAATATACCAATAGAAAAATAGGAACAGGCAATTCATGAACAAAACTTTAAGTAATGAATTATCTAAAAATGTGCCACTTTTTTTGAAATAAAATAATTAAATTAAATATTTATTCTACTGGAAAAGGTGAAAAAAAAGATTAGCAAGAGGTCTAGCATTCTCTTACACATTGCTAAGGGAAGTATAAACTGGTACAATTTATTCTGACTATTATTCTCATTTTATAGATGAAAACCTTGAAGTTTACAGAAGTAATTCACCTAAGACCTCACAGATGGTGAGGGGAAGAGTAGATTTGAACCCCAATCTTTCCAACTTTAAAGGCTACTAATATACATCAAAAATCTTCAAAATACTCTAACGCTTTGACCCCAAAATAACATTTCTAAGAATTTACTCTAGGATATTAACAGAATGAGCACAAAGATGTTTGCCGAAGCAATAGCTAGATTTTTTTTTGCGGTACACGGGCCTCTCACTGTTGTGGCCTCTCCCGTTGTGGAGCACAGGCTCCGGACGCGCAGGCTCAGCGGCCATGGCTCACGGGCCCAGCCGCTCCGCGGCACGTGGGATGTTCCCGGACCGGGGCACTAACCTGTGTCCCCTGCATCGGTAGGCGGACTCTCAACCACTGCGCCACCAGGGAAGCCCAAGCAATAGCTACAATTGCAAAGAAATCAGACAAACTAAGTTTCAGCAATAGGAACTGATCAATAAATTGTGGTCATTTATATTTAAGATGTAATATGTAGTGATTAAAGACTGTGTTTCAGAGAAATAGTTGTGAAATATATATAAGTGAAAATAGGTTTAAAATAGTATGATTCAACTTGTACAAAGAATAAAATAAAAATAGAATAACACACAAAGGTAACACAAAGACTGGGAAAACATACCCATAGGTAAAAGTGATTCTTCCATTTTGGTGGAATCAGTGTATTTTATTTTTTGATTTGCTACTCTCAAAATCGTTCCCATTAAAGAAGGTTACTGTTATTTTCAGGAAAGTTAGGGTTTTAAAGATAAAAGGTAAAAAGTGATATTTATAGATCATTGCTGGAGAGGCCTCAGTCCATCTGTTCTATACCAGAAAATTAAAAGAGAGAGAGCACTGGATCAGATGCAGCCCATTGAAGTGGTTTTGGTTCCTTTATTCCACTTTAAAAATGGATGATTTCACCTATAAATCTGGAATATTAGTTTGTTTTGAAAAATCAGATGTTCTTGCAACACTGGGTTCATATTTCTGAATGGCAAGAATTTGGGTAGAGGCTGCTCCCTTGAAAGAAGAGTAAGACACTCTCTGAGGCGGTGTAGGGTATAGGAAGCATATAGCAAGTTTGAAACAGGCTGGATCTCAGAAAGCTAATGAATGTCAGCTCTTGAAGGACGAAGGTTTTGAGAAGAGTGATAAATACCTATATATACATGTATATATATATGTATGTGTATACATACATGTACACAATAATTATCTTTGAATACGCTTAGTTCTTAATTAACTTTTTGTTAAGTCCTAGAAGAAATAATACCTATCAGAAAAACATGTGTCACAGCAAACTTAAGGCAGAGATGATAATACATATATTAGAATTTAGGCCTTGAATCAAAGTCAAGGACTCAAAGCTTTGTGCTTCAGAAAGCCCTGGTATGTTGGGGCTTTTGTTTCCTGGTAACTTGCTCTTGAAGTAAAAGAGTATAGTTACTTTATTGATCATAGACCCTGACTTACTGGAATTCTTCTTACATAGCTCAATGTGTATGCAGTAGTATAGGTGAGAACTGCTTATCTTATAGCCCTGTATGGTGGCAAGAACTGATGCTATTAAAAATTACAGTTATTAAACTGTTTCTTCGGAGCCACTCTTCTGTTAAGAGCACGTGACAGTTGATTTCTGCAGCCTCCTAGAAGGTTTAGCTGGTAGAGCCAAGCTGGGCTCTCTTGATCCGTCACACCAAGTGTTGGTCTGACTTTTTAGGTCCCTCTGGAGGAAGAGGACACAAGGTGGAGGGTCTTCTTCATGCGTTGTCACTGCAACCACAGATGGGTGGTGTGGGGATGAAAAAGGCACAGGACTCTGTAGCTCTCCTACAAGATTTATACAGGTTGAGAGACCAACACTCATGCTTCTGGCACCCCTGGGTTTCTCCGAAGACAGGCTGGAATGTTCAAACATTTTGCCGATACCAAGCTACTCTTCCTAAAACATTGGCCAAAAAAGTCAAAGTGGTACCAATTGGTAGACTACAGTTGACTGGTTAGTCGGAGTGTGTGTGCTTGCATTTGTGTGTGAGGTGTGTGTGTGAGAGAGAGACAGAGAGAATGAAACCAAAACTGAACAAGGGAGCAAGCCAGGCTAGGGGAGAGAGTAAGGAGGAGAGGAAGAGATTAGTGTGAATGATAACGAATAAATGATAATGTTACGGAACCAAAGTTGGGTCTGCTGGCTCACTCACAGTAAAGCCAATCTACTGACACCGGGTTGTGGTGAAGGCAAGCGCAGTGTTTATTGCAGGGCACCAAGCAAGGAGTTCAGGGCAGCTAGTGCTCAGAAAGCCTGCACTCCCCGTGGGTTTCATATATATGGAATCTAAGAAAAAAAAAAGGTCATGAAGAACCTAGGCATAAGACGGGAATAAAGACACAGAGCTACTAGAGAATGGACTTGAGGATATGGGGAGGGGGAAGGGTAAGCTGGGATGAAGTGAGATAGTGGCATGGACGTATATACACTACCAAACGTAAAATAGACATCTAGTGGGAAGCAGCCGCATGGCACAGGGAGATCAGCTCAGTGCTTTGTGACCACATGGAGGGGTGGGATAGGGAGGGTGGGAGGGAGGGAGATGCAAGAGGGAAGAGATATGAGGACATATGTGTATGTATAACTGATTCATTTTGTTGTAAAGCAGAAACTAACACACCATTGTAAAGCAATTATACTCCAATAAAGATGTTTAAAAAAAAAAAAGAGCTGAAAGACAATTTAAAAATAAAAAGCAAGCATTTTTTAAAGGCCAGGTGAGCGAGGGGTGTCCCAGGGTGTGTGATCAGCTCGTGCACATTCTCTAATTGGTTGATGGTAAGGTAACAGGGCTGTGTCACAAGGATTAGTTATCAATCTTTAGGCTCCAGGAGGCCTGAGGGCTATGTGCTCATGGTCATCAAGTAGTTAGCATCTTCCCTTTGGTGGGGGGTTTCACATCTCTAAAACAACTGGTAAATGTGCATCAGATAGTATTATCTAGGTACTTCAGAGAGGAACTAGAGCAGAGGATGTGGGGCAAGGGTGTGTCCCAGAAAGGCCCCATAGGGTCCTGCTCGGTTACAATAACATTATCACAAAAAGATAAGATAAGATAATCATATTGGAAATAAAGATTGTAGGAATGTAATAAAGTTTTCATGTTAAACATGGTAAACACATTTTTAAAATTTGTTTCATGGTAAATTTGTAAAACTCTCTACATTTCAGTCTTAACTCTTATCCTACTCACTTCTACCATTCTTTGATTGCATCTGAGAACAAATGTGGCACACCAGAGTAACGGTGAGAGTAGTTTGGGGGAAGAGGAAGAAAAATAAATTGGATTCGGAAATTAGGTCTTCCCCAAAAGATTAAAATATGAAAAAAAAAATCCATATATCTGCAACCAGGCCTAAAACTAATTTGTCATTTCAAATTTCTTGGCCTTTAGAATACAGCTTAAAAAATGCTTGTCTGGGCACTTGTTCCTAGTAAAATGCTAAGGAGAGATGCCTAAGTGAATTAAGCTGTCATTCCGCTATTGGCTTAATCCTAGATTCATTGTCTACTGATCACATTACCCTTTTAATCCAATTGCCCAAATCCCCTGTTGAGTTATCCACATCAGATTGTTCGCTTCCTAGTACAGTTTTCCATCCATTGTTGCAGAAATATTTGCAGTTATTCAGCACAGCATCAACTTTCCCGAGAAAGAGTATTAGCGAAGCTGTCACCTGGTGGAGCCTGACAGGCAGACCAGGGGCGGAGAGGGGTAAGAGGTGTTGCTGAGGGGTGTCTGGGTGCTGCTGATTGCCTGCTTCTCTCTCATTTGAACTCAGAATTCAGAATTTGATCTCAGAAATGTATTTCCCAACTTATCTAATATAAGAGTCAACCGGAGGGACTTCATGAAAATATTGATTCCCAAGATTTTTCCCAGAAGATTCTGATTCAGGTGGCTTGGGGTAAGACCCAGTAATAAATATCTCTTTTTTGTTTTGTTTTGTTTTGCGGTATGCGGGCCTCTCTCTGTTGTGGCCTCTCCCGTTGCGGAGCACAGGCTCCGGACGTGCAGACTCAGCGGCCATGGCTCGCGGGCGCAGCTGCTTCGCGGCACGTGGGATCTTCCCGGACCGGGGCACGAACCCGTATCCCCTGCATCGGCAGGCGGACTCTCAACCACTGCGTCACCAGGGAAGCCCAGTAATAAATATTTTGAATCATTTCCAGTAGCTCTTCTAATTAGCCAAGTTTGAGAAGCAATTGAAATATTCATCATGACTTATTTCCAATTTTTAGGGTGCAACAGGTCAAAGTTTACAAACCAGCCTAACATGTCATTAGGCATAAATTGTATCATAGAAAAACTTTTTAGCAATTTATAAAAATAATCATGTAAATATCACTGAAATTAATGTAGTGCTATTGTATTTACGTGGATTTTTCATAAAACTAAGAAAGTAAAATAAATGTAGTAAACTCATTTAAAAAAATATTTTTCGTTGTGGTTAAATATATATATATATATAAAAAACATAAATTTACCATTTTCACCCTTTTTGTGTGTGCAATTCAGTGGCATTATGTACATTCACACTGATCACAGCAATTACCGTGATCAATCTCCAGAACTGCTTTACCATCCCAAACTGAAACTCTCTACTCATTAAATAATAACTCCTATCCTTCACCCTAATAACCGCCATTCTACTTTCTCTCTCTATGAATCTGACTATTCTAGGTACCTCATATAAGTGGAATCATAGAATATTTGTCCTTGTGTATCTGGCTTATTTCACTTAGTATAATACTTTCTATGTTGTATTATCCTTCCTTTTGAAGCCTGGATAATATTTCTTTGTATATTTATATCACATTCTATTTATCCTTTCATCTGTCAGTCGACATTTGGGTCGTTGCCCCCTTTTGGCTGCTGTGTGTAATGGTGGTATGAATATGGGTGTACAAATATCTGTTCAAGTCCCTGCTTTAGTAACTTGATTTTCATGGTTTTAAATGTCAGAGGAATCATTCAACATACTCTGATTTCTTTCTACTTCATTAGCAGACATGGAGACCTTACATGGATCATCCAGGTCTGGCAAAATCCTCTCATTTCCTAGATGGAGAAAAAAAGGGTTTCAGAAATGTTAAGGGACTTGCCCAAGGATGTACAGCTAGTTGAATGAGGATGCACTTTTTATCAGGCCCAGTAAGGCAAGTAAAATGAATTATATTTAATGAGACCAACCTATAAGGCACTTTCATCCTAAAAAAGACCAGAAGCCCTTGCATGGTGACAACTATGTCTTTTCATTTTCGTATTCCCTTTTCTGAACACTAACAACAAACACATAATAGGACCTCAAAGGTTACTGAGTAAACATTTCAATGCACAGATACACTAACATTTATTGTGTGAATATGCTTTGAAGGAAAAGACATACAGGTTGTAAACACAAGGGCAGTTGCTTATCTTAGCCTAGAGTTGCCCAGCTGCAGTGTCTGAGCACTCTGGTTGCCTCCAATCTGTTGACAGGTGATGAGAACTGACTTCTCTCTTTGCCATAGCTAGCATTTCTTCCAGGTGTACAGAGGCTTCAAACACTCTCATATTTAGCCCATTGCTCTCTAAAAAAATTTTTTTTTCCTCTGTATGTCATGATGTGAAAAAGTTTGAGAAGCAAAGGGCAGTCTAGAAAATGGAGCTTGGAAGGACCAGGAGGAGATGGATATAGCAATGCTTCCATCATTCCCGTTGACTGCATATGCCTCTCCAGGGGACTATGCCCAGCTTCCATGCCAGTCCAGTTAAACGAGAATTTCTGGAGGCGGCGTTCACAGGCGTTAGTAATTTGTAAAGCTTTCCCAAGTGATTCAAGTGTGCATCAGGGCTGAGATCTGGTATAAAGCGAGGCAGAGAGAACAGACTTGCAGAAACAAGAAAAGACTTTGCCATGGAAACACTTTCTTTTTGAGCCTCCTGTTGGATTGTATGCCATCAACTCAAGAGAGGCTCTCCTGGAGGCCTGCAGGTGAGAGGTGTGAGAAGACAGTGCTCAGCAGAGGCATTTCTTTGTGCATCTGGGGAAACTCCCAAGCCCACATTTCTCTCTCCTCACTACCAGCCCTCTCCCAAGTAGGCTTTGGGCTCATTGCCACTCGGGAGGAACATGGCAGTGTAGAAATCAGAAATGAGCACAGGTGTTCCTAGTTATTATAAACAAAAGCTTGGGCCCTAAGGGAAGTTTAGGTACTTAGGCTTAGAGAGAGTGTCCTGGTAAAACACGAAGAGAGGAGGACTTTCCCCAGACTGGAGGGAGAGTCCTCTCGGGGCTGCGGTGTTACCTCTGCCATCTCAGTAGCACTGACAGGGAGAGAGCAATACCGGGGACAGCACTGCTGTGCTGTGAGTCTGCACAGATGTGACCTGGGAGGCCTGGGCCAAGTTTCGTGTGCCCAATAGTGGCCCAGATGTAATAGTGAGCCTCTGGACCCAAGGACCGTGTCAATGGGCACAGTGGATGTTGTGTATCTAACCACCAAAGGCCAGATGCCACCTGTCGCCTCCCCCTCAGTATTTCAGTGCCCAAGTTATGGGATCCCTGGCACAGGCCTAGGGATTAGGAGTGAGGCTGGTTGTCTTTCTCCTTACTCTGGTGGAACTGGGACCCAGAGCCTGGTATTTAATTGCTATGAAATAATGAAAAATTGATACCTTACACTACTGATTTATTAGATGGAGGTTTATGCCTGTGTGTTGACACATTTTATATTAAGTCATAGGAATTAAGAGAAACAGGGGCTGGTAAAGCATGAATTCGGTGCACTATATCATATTATGCTTCTATTATGACATTCATCACATAGAAATAATATTGTTTGATCATGAACCTGGGTTTTCCCAGGTTTTTGAGGATAAGGACTGTGTATTATCCAGCTTTGTATTTCTAGCACTTAGTACTATGCCTGGCACAGAGCAAGCCATCAATTAATTGGAGTAATAAACTGCATAGCTCCTTATGAGCAAATTCATAGGTAGCAAACTGAATAGTTAGTAAAATGCAGAGCTCCCTACTCCCTATGAGTCAATGAACTAGTATAGTAGATGCTATACTAGCTAGTATAGGAGATGCTCAAATAAAAAAAGTCACAAAACATCCCCACAGCGACAATTTTAATGGTTATCAAACTGCAGACTCTGAAATATAGGCAAGTTTCATGGCTGGAGAAATTATTTTGCTCTAGTCACAGTTCATAATACAAGTACCTGCTCATACAAATACTATCAAATGTTTGACAATAAGTTGTGATCTGTTGAGGAGCCAAAGTTTAAAAATAAAGAATGACCCCATGGTATTATATCTTACTCATGTAGTAGAAGCTGTGATACAGGACAGTGTCGATTAAATTACTAAAGAGAACAGAGTTCTTTCCACGAAGTTCCCTAAAGAGTTCCTAAGAACCTAAATGCTGAAGCGATTCCTTTGAGCCCATTGGATGAATGGTATGATATTGGAACTCTTTACACTTAGAGCATTAATGTCAAACCCAAAGGACTCTCTGGTGGGAAGGTTCAGCAGGCTGGGGCCAAGCAGGGGCAAGGGGACAGGCGACTGTCAAACTCCTATAGCCGCGCCCAGGACAGGGTCTGCTGTGCTCATGGCTATGGTGATGCTTGTCCACCTCTCGTGTGCAAAACCCCAGGACCCTTCCTGTTCAGCTGGAGGACGACGGCTCCTTAACAAATGTTCGTTGAATAAGCTGAACGAACAAATTCAGTCCTGGTTAAAGAAATCTTATTAACATCTTGTGGTCAAAATATAGAAATATGGGTTGGATGCCAAGATAGTAAGGAATTTTTTAAATGGGTGAATAATCATACCTGAAAAGTTGTGATAAGGCAAAATCAAACCTGGGAGAATATCTCCAGTGTCAGTCACCTCAATTCAGCCTGTAGTCACATTCTATTTAAGAGCGTTATCAGTGACTTAGAAAAGAAAACAAAAATTTCAAAGACCTTAACAATTGTGTGTATGTGTGTACTGTTTTTATTTTATTTATGACTATAGAGATATCATTATAGGAAATGTGGAAAACATATAAGATAGATAGAAAAATATTTAAACCCTATAATGTATATGTTTTAATACAGTTAAGACTATAGGACACAGTTATTTTTTATTTCTGCCATTTCTCCTGCGATTAAAAATTTTCTCCACCTTATTCAACTTTGTAAAATATAATTTTTAATGGGTAGCATTTCAACTTATGAAAGTATAATTAGCCCACCCCAAATATTGAATGTTTAAATTGTTTCTGGTTTTGTGTGGGTGTGTTGGCATCAAAAATAATACTACAATAAACATCTTTATTCATGATGGCTCACAGATATTTCAAGGATTAGTTCCTTGACTAAGACTGGTCAGTCAAAGGTATAAACAGTTACAAGGTTTTCAATTTTTTTTTCCAAATTGCTTTCTAGAAGGGATATCTCCCCAACTTCCCTACATAACAGCATAGACTAGTGCTGAACAAAAGAACTTTTATTGTTAATGGAAATGTTTTATATCCACTTTGTCTAATGTAGTAGCCCCTAGTTACAAATGGTCATGAGGCATTTGAAATGCGATTGATGTAGCTGAGGGAATAAAATTTTAATTTTATTTAATTTTAATTAATTTTCACTTAAATAGCTACATGTGGCTTTCTGTTACTGTACTGGACAGCACAGGGAGAGAATTTCCGTCACTATGAGGAATGTATAACAGAACTTGTCCACCCATAACCTCTCATGTCTAACCATTATAGTGTGGGAAATGCTGACTTCCACTTTCCTGGGGGCTTTCTCTAGCAACTAGAGCCCATGATGCCCAAGGCAGGCTGCAAGCACAACAGTCTTAACAATGGACTAATAGAATTTGGTGTATAAATACTCCTGTGGGGTTGGGGAAGGCCACTATAGATATCTCAGCAGCACAAGTTCACTCAGAATTCAAGAGTTCCCAAGCAGGATTAAGTTTGGTTACTTACTGTGGTGACAGGCTTGTTAATTCACCTTTTATAAGCTTTCTTACATTGCCTTTTTCATTTCTCCACTTCTATCCTCGTGTTTCTTTGCATCCAAGTTCTCTCAGAATCTACTTGGGAAACCAAAACTAAGAGTGCTACCAGTTCCAGAAATGTACCTACATGTTGGGACATGTATGTTCTGAGAGCATACGGTGAAAACTGTAAGACAAGGAGGAAAAAAATTGAAGACAGCACAGATCAATGGAAAGATATACCCTACTTGTGAATTGGAAGGATCAATATTACTAAAATGCCCAAACAATCTAAAAATTCAATGTAATCCCTGTCAAAACACCAAAGGCATTTATTTTTTATGGAAGTAGAACAAGTAATCCTAAAATTTGTATGGAACCACACACACACACACACACACACACAAAACCCAAAACAAAAAAAACCCTGAATAGCCAAAACAATCTTGAGAAAGAAGAACAAGAGGAGGTATCCCACTCCTGGACTTGAAAATATACTACAAATCTAAGCTATCAAGACAGTAAGGTACTGGCACAAAAACAAGCACATAGATCAGTGGAACAGAATAGAGAGTCCAGAAATAAACCCACACTCATTTGGTCAATTAATCTATACAAAGGAGACAAAAGTACACAATGGAGCAAAGACAGTCTCATGGACAGCTACATGCAAAAGAATCAAACTGGACTACTTCTTTACACTATATACAAAAATAAATTCAAAATGGATTAAAGTCTTAAATGTAAGACCTGAAACCAGAAAATATAGGCAGTAACCTCCCTAATATTGATCTTAGAAATATTTTTTGGATATGTCTCCATGGACAAGGGAAACAGAAGCAAAAATAAACAAATACGACTACATCAAATTAGAAAGGTTTTGCACCGTGAAGGCAACCACCAACAAAACGAAAAGGCAACCTCCTACTGAGTGGGAGAAGATATTTGTAAATGATGTATCTGATAAAGGATTGATAACCGAAATACATAAAGAACTCATACAACTCAATATAAAGTATGAGTAAATGAGCAGAAGACCTGAATAAACATTTTTCCAAAGAAGATATGCAGATGACCAACAGGGACATGAAAAGATGCTCAATATCTCTAATCATCAGAGAAATGCAAATCAAAACCACAATGAGATACCACATCACACCTGTCAAGATGGCTATTACCAGAAACACAACAAATAACAAGTGTTGGAGAGGATGTGGAGAAAAGAGAACACTTGTACACTGTTGGTGGAAACGTAAATTGTTGCAGCCACTGTGGAAAACTGTGTGGCAGTTCCTCAAAAAATGAAAACTAGAACTAACATACAACCCAGCAATTCCACTTCTGGGTATTTATCCAAAGAAAATGAAAACACTAATTTGAAGAGATAGATGTACCCTTATGTTCACTGCAGCATTATTTACAATAGTTGAGATACAGAAGCAACCTAAGTATCCATCGATAGATGAATGGATAAAGAAGAAGTGGTATATATATATACACAATGGAATATTTCTCAGTCATAAAAAAAAAAAATGAAATCTTGCCATTTGAAGTAACATGGTTGGACCTGGAGGGTATTATTCTAGGTGAAATAAGTCAGACAGAGAAAAACAAATACTGTGTGACTTCACTTACATATGGAATCTAAAAACAAAACAAATGAACAAACAAAACAGAAACAGACTTATAGATACAGAAAACAAACCGATGTTTGCCAGAGGGGAGGGGGCAGGGGGACAGACAAAACAGGTGAAGGGGATTAATAGGTACAAACTTCCATCTATAAAAGAAATAAATCATGTGGATGTAATGTACAGGCAGGAATACCAAACTATTGTAACAACTTTGTGTGGTGGCTGATAGTAACATTTTATAATGTATAAAAATATCAAATCAACTAGCAAATGTTGACACAGCATTAATTGTTATTTTCTTAACTGTGATTTTTAATAATGGTGTGGAGTGCTATTTGCTAAGCGGGGCCACTTTGTATATGAAAAACTGGAACATCTTCCAAGCTATTTAACAGAAGAATTAGCCAGTGGAGAGAGTAAAGAGAGCACTTCACAGATGTGGCACTGGTCTTGGTTCACTCACTGTGATACGAGCTGAGCCTGTACTGTTTCTGATAGGCAAAGACAGGCCTGGCTGGAACGTTTGGAAGAGCAGTCCAATGAGTTTGTCAGGCCACGAGGTCTGAGAGCACAGTCCTTCATAAAACTTACCACCGTTCAGAACCAGCAGCAAGTTCAGGGGTCCCCAGGGCCACCCTCACTTCTGACCAGCTAGGTACAAATTTGGACATTCCCACAACCACTTTAGGTTCCATAATTCACTAGAAAGACTCACAGATCTCACTGAAAGTGCTCTACATATGATTACAGCTTTATTATGGCAAAGGGATACACATTAGTAGCAGCCAAAAGAAGAGACACATAGGGCACAGTCTGTGAGGGTTCCAAATGCAAAGCTCTCATCTTCAGGATGTGGTCCCTTCCCAGTATTGAAGTGTGACAATACTCAGAGCGTTGCTGACCAGGGAAGTTCACTCAGTCTTTGGTGTCCATAGTTTTATAGAGGGTTCTTTATGTAGGCAAACTTGATTGATTCACAACAAAGACTCTTATCTCTTGGCAAATTCCAAGTCCTAGGAGTTAACTCCCAGGGGCAAAGTCCAGCCAAATCCTTGATGATACTGACAGTAATTGGACTGAAGTGCAGTGAGTCCATGGGATCCATAATCACTGGAGACATAGAGCATAATGTGTGGACTCAGTGCCCTGATCTCCCTGATCACTCTGAAAGCTTTTGGTTTCAAAGACTAAAATGGAAATAACAGGAGGAGAACTCTATCACAGTTCACAGCAGACCACAGCTATGGGACTCTTCATAAACTACTGAAAATGATCTAAGTTTGCCATATTGCATGGCTGAGCTGACCTAGATGGAGGGCAGGGGACATGTGAGAAACTTCTGTATATTCTACAACCCAATTTGCCCTTGAAGTTCCCTGCATCCAAGGGAGAAAAAAGACAAGGGAGGAACAGAAGGAGCAGGGGGCAAAATAGAAACCTTCCCTTTCCTCTGACTTCTTTCAAAGAAACAAACACCAGCAACAAAATTCTGTTTATTCATTTGTAAAATCAAACGGAGGTATTAGCTGAGTTCAGGGGGTAGTTTACTTCATATGTCACCTAGGGTTCATGTTTCCTATTTGGGACAAGGAGCCATGTCAGCATACAAATTATTCTTAGTCAAGTTTGGCCCAGCCTAGAGATGGCCCAGGTTGGTTAGGAGTTTTGATTTGCATGGTGAAAACTGCTTAGAAAAAGAAACTGTCACCAAATGGATTTGTCATCTTGTATAAAGCCCCTGATTATTAGGCAGCTTTAACTCTCTAATTTGTTAATGATCACTGACACTTAAAATTTCAAGCTCAAAATGGAAAGGATTTGATTTAATTTTCAGATTAGCAAAAGCTTCACACCATCCTACCAGCAATCTAGCAATGCGAATGAATAACAAAAGAGGTCGTTAAGGATTCAGAGTTGAATGGAAAAATAAATGTCAAACATTTGCTTGAGGAGAGAACTTCAAGATGGCAGAGGAATAAGATGTGGAGATCACCTTCCTCCCCACAAATACATCAGAAATACATCTACATGTGGAACAACTCCTACAGAACACCTACTGAATGCTGGCAGAAGACCTCACACTTTCCAAAAGGCAAGAAACTCCCCACGTACCTGGCTGTGTGGCTGACATTGTCTTTGTGCTCCAGCCGGATGTCAGGCCTGTGCCTCTGAGGTGGGAGAGCTGAGTTCAGGACACTGGTCCACCAGAGACTTCCCGGCTCCACATAATATCAAACGGCGAAAGCTCTCCCAGAGATCTCCATCTCAACGCTAAAACCCAGCTCCATTCAACAACCAGCAAGCTACAGTGCTAGACACCCTATGCCAAACAACTAGCAAGACAAGAACACAACCCCACCCATTAGCAGAGAGGCAAAAACCCACCAGACCAAACAAAAGAAGAGGAAATAGGCAGTCCACCTGAAAAAGAATTCAGAGTAATTATAGTAAAGATGATCCAAAATCTTGGAAATAGAATGGAGAAAATACAAGAAACGTTTAACAAGGACCTAGAAGAACTAAAGAGCAAACAAACAGTGATGAACAACACAAAAAAATGAAATTAAAAATTGTCTACAAGGAATCAATAGCAGAATAACTGAGGCAGAAGAACGGGTAAGTGACCTGTAAGATAAAATAATGGAAATAATGACTGCACAGCAGAATAAAAAAAAGAATGAATAGAATTGAGGACAGTCTCAGAGACCTCTGGGACAGCATTAAATGTACCAACATTCAAATTATAGGGGTCCCAGAAGAAAAAGAGAAAAAGAAAGGGACTGAGAAAATACTTGAAGAGATTATAGTTGAAAACTTCCCTAATATGGGAAAGGAAATAGCCAGCCAAGTCCAGGAAGCACAGAGAGTCCCATACAGGATAAATCCAAGGAGAAACACTCCAAGACACATATTAATCAAACTATCAAAAATTAAATACAAAGAAAAAATATTAAAAGCAGCAAGGGAATGACAACAAATAACATACAAGGGAATCCCCATAAGGTTAACAGCTGATCTTTCAGCAGAAACTCTGCAAGCCAGAAGGGAGTGGCAGGACATATTTAAAGTGATGAAAGGGAAAAGCCTACAACCAAGATTACTCTATCCAGCAAGGCTCTCATTCAGATTCAACAGAGAAATTAAAACCTTTACAGATAAGCAAAAGTTAAGAGAATTCAGAACCACCAAACAAGCTTTACAAAAAATGCTAAAGGAACTTCTCTAGGCAGGAAACACAAGAGAAGGAAAAGACCTACAATAACAAACCCAAAACAATTAAGAAAATTGTAATAGAAACATACATATGGGTAACTACCTTAAATGTAAATTGATTAAATGCTCCAACCAAAAGACATAGACTGGCTGAATGGATACAAAAACAAAACCCATATATATGCTGTCTACAAGTGACCCACTTCAGACCTAGGGACACATACAGACTGAAAGGGAGGGGATGGAAAAAGATATTCCATGCAAGTGGAAAACGAAAGAAAGCTGGAGTAGCAATCCTCATATCAGACAAAATTAGACTTTAAAATAAAGAATAGTACAAGAGACAAAGAAGGAAACTACATAGTGGTCAAGGGATCGATCCATGAAGAAGATATAACAATTGTAAATATTTATGCACCTAACATAGGAGCACTTCAACACATAAGGCAAATGCTAACAGCCATAAAAGGGGAAATCGACAGTTACACAATAATAGTAGGGGACATTAACACCCCACTTTCACCAGTGGACAGATCAACCAAAATGAAAATATATAAGGAAGACAAGCTTTAAATGATACACTAAATAAGATGGACTTAATTGTTATTTATAGGACATTCTATCCCAAAACACCAGAATACACTTTCTTCTCAAGTGTTCATGGAACATTCTCCAGGATAGATCATATCTTGGGTGACAAATCAAGCCTTGGTAAATTTAAGAAAATTGAAATCATATCAAGTATCTTTTCCAACCACAATGCTATCAGACTAGATATCAATTACAGGAAAAAAATCTGTAAAAAATACAAATACATGGGTGCTAAATAATACACAAGTTAATAACCAAGAGATCATTGAAGAAATCAAAGAGGAAATCAAAAAATACCTACAAAGAAAGGGCAATGAAAACACAATGACCCAAACCCTATGGGATGCAGCAAAAGCAAGTCTAAGAGGGAATTTTATAGCAATACAATCCTTCCTCAAGAAACAAACATCTCAAATAATCAACCTAAACTTACACCTAAAGCAATTAGAGAAATAAGAACAAAACCCCCCAAAGTTAGCAAAAGGAAAGAAATCATAAAGATCAGATCAGAAATTAATGAAAAAGAATTGAAGGAAACAATAACAAAGACCTATAAAACTCAAAGCTGGTTCTTTGAGAAGATAAACAAAATTGATAAACCATTAGCCAGTCTCATCAAGAAAAAAAGGGAGAAGACTCAAATCAATAGAATTAGAAATGAAAAAGGAGAAGTAACAACTGACACTGCAAAAATACAAAGGGTCATGAGAGATTACTACAAGCAACTGATGCCAGTAAAATGGACAAACTGGAAGAAATGGACACATTCTTAGAAAAGCACAACCTTCTGAGATGGAACCAGGAAGAAATAGAAAATATAAACAGACCAATCACAGGTACTGAAATTGAAACTGTGATTAAAAATCTTCCAACAAACAAAAGCCCAGGACCAGATGGCTTCACAGGCTAATTCTATCAAACATTTAGAGAAGAGCTAACACCTATCCTTCTCAAACTCTTCCAAAATATAGCAGAGGGAGGAACACTCCCAAACTCATTCTATGAGAACAAGGCCACCATCACCCTGATACCAAAACCAGACAAAGATGTCACAAAAAAAAAGGAAAATTTTTTTGACATCAAGCCAAGATCTCTGATGAATATAGATGCAAAAATCTTCAACAAAATACTAGCAAACAGAATCCAACAGCATATTAAAAGGATCATACACACTGATCAAGTGGGTTTTATCCCAGGAATGCAAGGATTCTTTGATATATGCAAATCAATCAATGTGATAAAGCATATTAACATATTGAAGGAGAAAAACCATATGATCATCTCAATAGGTGCAGAAGAAGCTTTCAACAAAATTCAACACACATTTATGATTAAAACCCTCCAGAAAGTAGGCATAAAAGGAACTTACCTCAACATAATGACAAACCCACAGCCAACATCGTTCTCAATGGAGAAAAACTGAAACCATTTCCTCTAAGAACAGGAACAAGGCAAGGTTGTCCACTCTCACTATTATGCAACATAGTTTTGGAAGTTTTAGCCACAGCCATCAGAGAAGAAAAAGAAATAAAAGGAATCCAAATCAGAAAAGAAGTAAAACTGTCACTGTTTGCAGATGATATGACTATATATAGACAATCCTAAAGACACTACCAGAAAACTACTAGAGCTAATCAATAAATTTGCTAAAGTAGCAGGACATAAAATTAATGCACAGATATCTCTTGTATTCCTATACACTAATGATGAAAAATCTGAAAGAGAAATTAAGGAAATGCTCCCATTTACCACTGCAACAAAAAGAATAAAATACCTAGGAATAAACCTACCTAAGGAAACAAAAGACCTGTGTAGTCCTACACAGTTCCACAGCATCATTCAGTTAATCACACAATCCTATAAAGTTGGTATACCACTGTGCTATTTTACAGGTGAATAAAAAAAGGAGGCACAGAGATATTAAATAACTACTCGAGAGCACTTGACTAAATATACATTATATAGTAAATGAAGGAGCCAGGATTCAAACCTAGACATTCTGACTTTTGAGTCCATTCTGAACTACTATACTTGCTGTCTTCTAATGAAAATTGTTACCCGAGAAGTATCTCAATCATTCATATGTTTTTATGACACATCTCATAAGGTTAGTGAGGCTTCAAATTATCTATTGTAAAGTATGCTCAACATCACTAATCATTAGAGAAATGCAAAGCAAAACTACAATGAGGTATCACCTCACACCAGTCAGAATGGCCATCATAAAAAAATCTACAAACTATAAATGTTGGAGAGGGTGTGGAGAAAAGGGAACCCTCTTGCACTGTTGGTGGGAATGTAAATTGATACAGCCACTATGGAGAACAGTATGGAGCTTCCTTAAAAAACTAAAAATAGAACTACCAAACAACACAGCAATCCCACTACTGGGCATATACCCAGAGAAAACCATAATTCAAAAAGAGTCATGTACCACAATCTTCACTGCAGGAACACAGGACTATACTGCACCCCCAGTAAACATTCTTTTTTTTTTTTTTTTTTTTTTTTTTTTTTTTTTTTTTACTTCCAAGCTATGTTCTAGGGGAACACAGCTATGAAGAATGTTAGCACCCATGTTTGGAGAGCAGCATTGTGACTGAAATGCTCTGACATTCTCATGGGCTATATGAATTCCTCTACAGGGTGAATCTCTGTAGAAGTTCCCAAATTCGTTTGAATTTGGAATATTTTGGGTACATGCCTACAAATGCCCAGAGGAAAATGTTCCACAGAACATTGGAAAAATACAACCTAAGGCATACTATCTTCTATAAAAAACTAAGATTGTGTGGAAAGTGCTAGCCTAATTTGAAAAGACGTTAAAAGGTGTTTCTGCTGCCAAAGAACAAGGAGAAAATCCACAGCATGATCAGAAATGTCTAGAAACTTTTAAGACGCTTAGCATGGAAAAGAGCCAAGTGGTGCTATTTTGATATGACATCTCTATATTTCACCACTAGATCACAGATTCACAAAGTTCAAATCTCTCACTTTTTTCAGGGCACCATGCATGCTCAAGCGTAGTTGAGAGGAAGTACTCTCTCTCAACTACTTCTCTGTGATAACGTCTCAATTCAGACTTACACTGGACTGAAACAGAGGAAGTGATATTCCATTTAGATCAGAGGTCACTGCATTCTGCAAGGAGGATGGACACCACTGCACTGTGTGTTTTATAATCTAATAAAGGGAATCACTCTCCAAGAGCACATTGGTGGCCACAACACAGTAAGTGGAGACTCTTGAGAATGTAAGCCTCTCAACCTCCTTTGGAGTAGAGTCATGAACAGGCCTCAGAGAACACAACAAACCACTTGAAACGTGTTTAAGACTGTACATAACAGGGTAAGGGAGAAATGATACAGAATGCCAACTGAGGTGGAGACCTAAAATTTATGCCAGCCTCTCCAATGTCTATTTTGTGGCAAAGCACTTGTGTGGTGTCCCTTAGTTACATGAATATAGGACAAGGTAGGAGGGTGGTAAAGGTGTAATAGACGCTTTAATAACTTTCAAATCGACACGTTGAGATTTTGTTCATGCAAAACTAGTCTCAGGAAGTATAGAACAATCTACAAATGGACTCAGTTGCCCATCCAACAGCTATTCCTGCAGTACCAGTTAAGCTTCTTAGTTGCAAACAGTAGCCAAGCCTAGTAGACTAAGAAAAAAAAAAAAAAAAAGAGTTTATTTAAAAAGACGTTCAGTAGCTCAGCTCATAGAACCACAGAGAGTCCTGGAAAACCAAGATCAAAACTAAGCTTCGGGCTTCCCTGGTGGCGCAGTGGTTGAGAATCCGCCTGCCGATGCAGGGGTCACGGGTTCGTGCCCTGGTCCGGGAAGATCCCACATGCCGCGGAGCAACTAAGCCCGTGAGCCATGGCCGCTAGGCCTGCGCATCCGGAGCCTGTGCTCCGCAACGGGAGAGGCCACAGCAGTGAGAGGCCCGCATACCACAAAAAAAAAAAAAAAAAAAAAAAAAAAAAAAAAAAAAAAAAAAAAACTAAGCTTCTACGGGGAGATCAGCTTGGTGCTTTGTGACCACCTAGAGGGGTGGGATAGGGAGGGAGACGCAAGAGGGAAGAGATATGGGAACATATGTATATGTATAACTGATTCACTTTGTTGTAAAGCAGAAACTAACAACATTGTAAAGCAATTATACTCCAATAAAGATGTTTAAAAAAAACCAACTAAGCTTCTAGAAAATACATAAGAAATCATGACACACAAAATTTAAGATATATATGTATATACACATATATGTATACATTTTGTACATTTAACTTTGAAGCCATGTAAATGTTACATAACTATAAAACAGAATAAAAATTTTAAGAAATTATCCCTACAAACTGAAAGCAAAACAAAATGAAACAAAGGAACACAACAGTATGTCAAGTTGGCAAACTTGAGAAATTATTTCAAATGACTCTAAAATACCTTAATTTGACTATATATCACCAGTGGATGGACTGTAAGGACAAAGAGAGCCCCTCAAAATTATAAACTATTTTCAGTAATCATATCTTTGGTGTTAGTGTTGGTATTGTTCTTATTGAGGCTGCTATGTGTGATTTAATCAGGTAATTATGTTGATTTTAGAAAGTAGAATTTTAGGTGTGGGAAAAAGCAGATAAAAATATGAGATTGGAAAAGCTAAGTAAAATCCCTCTATCTGTAAATTCGAACTTGAAATTCCAATACGAACTCATGATTTATTTTAAATATACATGATATTATATTTATATTTACATATATCATATTTTATATAACTTTGACCACCAAAAAAGCCTAGAAACATTGACCACTCTTAGAATGCAGATTTTATCTCTAAAATCTATTTCAAAAGGAACCAGTTCTCCGTGATGAAATGACTATGTTCCAACCTTGGACGAGAGGTAACTCAATAAGCCTGAGTCATCCTGTCGTATCAGAAATTGAAGGAGAGGTTAAAGATTCTTGTTATCATGTCGAAAGGACTCAGGAATCAACTTGAAAATGCTCCTAGTGAACAAAGATTCACACTGACATTCAAATTGTCCCATAATACCTTTACTGGATCGAAATACATCAAGCATATTTAAAACCATGAATTCATAATAGAATTAAACAAAATCATGGGGTCAATCACCTTTGGAAGATGCTCGAAGAACAACCCATTATTTTGCAAACTGGTAAATCAGAGAACAATAATGAAGTCAGAAAGTCTATCCTGTCTTTCTGGTGTGACATGCATCTCAGGATAAGCACGTAGTTGATGAGAAGTTCCATTTTTTAAAAGTATTTGGATAAAACATGAAGAAACTACTAGGTTATTCAGCGTTTCTAGTTCTTTACTCATTTTTGGACCATTGATCCATCATAGTCTGAGTGAGTTGCATTACAATTGTCTGTCGCTAGTGTTTCTGGATATTTCTGTTTGTATCTTGTTTCTTTTATTGCCGCCAGCTGCGGCGGGTCCTCAAAGTGCAGCAACAATCGACGAGAGGGAGTGGGTAGGGAACTGAATGCACCAAGGTATGGGATCAGAAGAGCACAAGCAACTGATGGTTGCAAGGCAAGTTTAATAACAAAGCATAGCCATATATGTATACCCCTAAAGCAGGGAATTTGCATAGTCACCATCTTATCGGCATCAGCTGGTTGATTGGCTTCTCGGCTTCTCCCTCAAAGGCACCAATTTCCCCTCCAGGGTTGCTTTTCCTAGCTTTAGGGAACAACCAGGGACTCCCAGTAACTGAGCAGGTCCCTGGAGCGATTTGGCCAAAGGCCATCTCCTTTTTTACGTTTATACCATAAAGTCCAGGATGCATACCAAGGAGAGTACAATCGGGCCCTGAGGCTTATGAGGGTCCTAATGGCGCCTTCCTCAGAGGGCAATGCTCGCCACATTTCCACCTCTTTTATTCTTTAAAGCTTGATAATGCAATTTCAACCCATACACCTCCTGACGAAGAGCAGCGAGACAGCCAACAATAAACCGTAATAAACAAGGTAATGCAATTAACATCAACAATACACATGACCCCACGGTAATCAATCCTGTGAGTCCATTTTGAAACCAATGCATTGGGTTTAACCATTGAAGCTGATCCAAGAGTCCTTGAATTAATTGTTGGGGCCCGTCTTCTTGTAGATGAGCTTTTTGAATTGCCTGTATTTCCGCATTAAGTTTTTGTATGTCCAAACTAATGTGTCCATCAGTCCATACACTTTAAAAGTGCATTTTTACTTTGTTCCAATCCCAGTCAGTTTCATTATAAGCGTGTTGAGTCACACAAATCCAAGTATATTTAACATGGCAAATCAAACGCATTTTCAATTTTAAAGCCATAATTTGGTCTCCTTAACCTATGAGAGCATTTTTTAGCTCATCAACCTCAGTTTTTAGTTGAGTATCAATATGACTTTGTAATGCTAATGCAATACTGGTATTTTTAAGACAATTGATTAACATAATGTGCTTGTTGTACAGTTTTACTTAATGCTAAACCGGCGGTAGCGGCTGTGGCTGTTAAAGCGGCTAAGGCTAATATGCTACATATTAATATTCCAATGAATCGTTTAGGTCTTTTTAAAGCTTCAGATAATTCTAGCCAAGCTTGCATGCTAGTACTATGATACCATGGTTCAGAAACATTTACAGGCAGCATTACATAGGAAGGTTGTTTTAACAGCATAACAGAAAAAGTTCCTTTCATAGGCAGAATGCAAGTACTAAAAATACAATTCTGACAAGTTATATTATATCTTAAGGAAACAGAAGTAAACTCAATCTGTAAATCTCCTATTAGCAAGGCATATGAGGGTGTAACACAAGTAATAACCGGTTGATAAGAATAAGACAATGCAAACTTCCCAAAATCCCAATGCTTATAAAAAACCAAACTATTATTAGTAACAGAAACTGAAGAAATTAAAATGGTACCATTATTATAATTTAATGTGCACCAGATTTGAGAATTCAAAATCAGATTGGGGAAAATCAGAAGGAAAAAAGGAGGGAAACTTCAAACTTGTAATCAACTTTACTATGTGGCCACATTTTCACTCTTCACTCCGGGGATTCACCTACCGAGATTCAGATGTCCCTCTTGTCAAGTCCCTGTTCGGGCGCCACTTGCCACCAGCCGCGGCGGGTCCTCAAAGTGCAGCAACAATCGACGAGAGGGGGTAGGGAACTGAACGCACCAAGGTATGGGATCAGAAGGGCACAAGCAACTGATGGTTGCAAGGCAAGTTTAATAACAAAGCATAGCCACATATATACCCCTAAAGCAGGGAATTTGCTTAGTCACGCCTTATCGGCATCAGCTGGTTGATTGGCTTCTCGGCTTAGTCACGCCTTATCGGCATCAGCTGGTTGATTGGCTTCTCGGCTTCTCCCTCAAGGGCACCAATTTCCCCTCCAGGGTTGCTTTTCCTAGCTTTAGGGAACAACCAGGGACTCCCAGTAACTGAGCAGGTCCCTGGAGCGATTTGGCCAAAGGCCATCTCCTTTTTTACGTTTATACCATAAGGTCCAGGATGCATACCAAGGAGAGTACCATCGGGCCCTGAGGCTTATGAGGGTCTTAATGGCGCCTTCCTCAGAGGGCAATGCTCGCCACATTTTGTGATTGTTGTTACAGCATTTGGTTCATAAGTATTCATAACATATTTAGTATGAAGTATATCCTGTAGCATTATAAACTGCCCCTCATTTTGTTGTTTGATATTTTGTGCCATATTTCCACCTTGCTGATATTAAGAGTCACAGATACACTTTCTGTGTGTTAACATTCATCTGGTATACTTTTGTTCCCCTCCATTATTTTGAACTGCTATGAATCCTTTTGTTTAAGGTATCTTTTGTGTTACAATCTGAAAATTTCGATTTGTGTGCTTCTTTGCCTTTATTAACAAAAATCACAGCATTTCAAAATTTATTCAAATACTGTAGCCAGTGACTCCAACAAGGGACCACCTAGTGTCTGGATCAAAGCCGCACTGCAGGGAGCTGTGTCCTCTCCAGTCTGCCTCATAAGCATCTTCATCTCTTCTTTTCTTTGATCTAAATGCCTGATAGTTAGAAAATGTGCAGAAACAAAATCACAGTGGAGGAGTTGGGGGTCCACCTCATTAACAAGGGAAAAATGTTAGATGTCTGATGGAGCAAACAGGTAAAGCACTGCTTGTCACCCAGGGGATGCCAGTCTACCCACTGAATCTGGCTGCCCCATGCTCAGCCTGTCGATTCCCTTGGTCCCAGCAGGGACTCAGCACAGAGAAAGAAGCAAGGAAGGTACTCCAAGTGTGGCATTATCCGGCACTGAAGAAGTTAATGCTGACCCAATCAATGGACAGAACTCTGCAGTAATAAGTCAGTCTCTCCTTGAGGGGCAAGGGGTAGGGAGAGAGGCTTTAGAGAAAGGACCTGGGCTTCATTTATCAGCAGCTCAGCTAAGCTGCCTCTTAGAAATCTTAATGATGAATCCTGCTCTTATTCTTGGGGCACTGGGAAATTTTAAATTAATATTAGATGGCTAGCAGGATAAAACTTGATTAAAACCATCCCTCAAGGGTAGAAGTATCATCAATGTCTGTCTCACAGAGCATCTGGTATAGGACTCAATACCAGGTTTTAAAAACAATATTGTAGAGGACTTCTGAAAAGACAAATGAAATAAAATGTATCAATGAGCTAATTGTTCTTATATCTGCTTTTCCAGACCTCCTTTCCCTTTCCTGGAAAACTTGGTAATACAACTTGGGTAGGGACCAAATGCATACCCCCCAGCCATGAGTTTGGGCCACCCCAGGAAAGGAAATAAAAGGGTTGGGTTCTAAACAATCAGAATTATTTGGACACATGGCCCTGAGTTTAGCTTCTCTTTGTCTTCATGACTCTAACATTACTCACTCTAATTGTCCTAAGGGTACCTCTTCCAAAGCCATTTGTCTTACTCTAGCAGAAAGAGCTTTTTAAAATTTTTTCATTTTTTCCTCGAATACATCTAAACCTCATTTTTGAGAAAGAATGGTGTCTGGGAACTTTTAGGAAAGAGGCAATGATACTCTCACTCTAATTTATCTAACATTTTGCAGCTACGAACATCTTGGGCATTGGCTAGAGTTTTGCCACCCCAGCATCTATAATTTTAGTTGCTTGTATACATGTACATGTCATCAGACATAACTGTACTCCAAGGTATATGTTTGTATCCTATTGTACAGGATTAAGGAAACAAGGAATGAAAGAGGGAAACCAGCAGAAGAGTTGTGCTAACTGGGCAGAGTAATACAAGAAGCTCAAAATATATTTGACATAGTTTATACTAGTTTCTAAAATTATCAGTCTAGACCCAACTCATAAGCACATGAGCTGTGGGATATGGAGAACCATTGATATAAAGGTACTCAGGAGGACCAGTCTCAGGGCAAGTCTTTCATCAAGGAAGCATTCCCCAGAGAAGTTATACTTCTGAGTAGGACTTAACATAATACTGGAGGTTATCCAGGAAAAAAAAAAAGATTCTTTGGTTATTTCATGTTCAAAACAGTCTCACTGAGACCCATAAACTCTAAGAGAAAGTCCAGAAACAAGCTCTATGTCACAATCTTAAGGATGGTTTACGATTTACATCACCCAACCCTGGTCAAACACGAGGTTTGATGCTAAAAACATGGCGATCCCTGGAATGAAGTGATGAGTATTAGGTGGGCATGGAAATGCACATGAGCCTTCAAACTGCTGTGCAACGTATACATACAGTTATGGGTGTAGACTAGAATCATCAACACCACAATGAGACAAGTTTGGCTAAGATTTGTAACCAAAAAGAGGCACAAGCATAGTACATTTAATAAAGGTACAGTCGACCCTTGAACAAGAGGATTAGGAGTGCTTATCCCCGTGCAGTCGAAAAGCCATGTATAACTTTTGACTCCCCCAAAACTTAACTGGTAGTAATAGCCTACCATTGACTGAAAACCTTGCTGATAACATTAGCGGTTAATACATATTTTGTATGTTATATGTATTATACTGCATTGTTACAATAAAGTAAGCTAGAGAAAAGAAAATGTTATTAAGAAAATCAAAATGAAGGGAAAATACATTTACAGTATGTACATGTATTTAGTGAAAAAATATCAGTGTATAAGTGGACCTTCGCAGTTCAAAACTGTGTTGTCTATTTCCAAAGACAGTCACAGAAATAACACCATGTTTTAGACACAGCAACATAACACATTTGACTCCTTCCAAAGCTTTCCGCCTCTTGCTCTAAGCTGTCAAAAGAAGGCCTACCAAGTGCCCTTACCCTTGGTCTAGCACGAAGAGACTGGGAAGAGAGGGGATAAGGAAAGGCTGCAGAAGCAGTTATACCTGCTAAATAAAAGCCTCCCTCCTATTACATTTTTACTGAGATAAATTTCACATAACATGAAATTTATCCATTTAAGTGTATAGTGTAGGTGTTTGGGGTATGTTCACAGAGTTGTGCAATCACAACAATTTAATTTGAGAACATTTACATCACTACAAAAAGAAGCTGCACACATATTAGCTGTCATTCCCCAATTCCTCCCTCCCAACTGCTCCAGCTGGAGACAAGCACTAATCTACCTTTTATCTCTTTGGATTTGCCTATTCTGGACATTTCACATAAATGGAATCACATAGTGTATGGCCTTTTGTGTCTGATTTCTTTCACTTAGCACAATGTTTTTAAGGTTCATCCACATTGGAGCATGAATCAGTAATTCATTCCTTTCTAGACCACATAATATTACAATGTATTAACATAGCATATTTTGCTTATACTTGTTCATCAGCACTGGCATAAGTTATGGTGCCTTTGTTTCTTCTCAGACAATGGAGAAAGTCACATTAATCAACATAAAGTCTCCTCTTCCTTCACTGCCTCAGAGTCAGATTGCTTCCTGAAAACATGGCTGCCTGTGTGAATTTGCCATTTTTCTCCACCTCCTCAAAATCAAAAAGAGCTCAGGAATGCTCCTGTCAAGAGCTATTGCACTTCACTGGGTGTCTTTTACCTTTAAGAAATGTAACTTTCTAGTCCTGCTGATATCTGAAGCTAATGAGTTTTCTTGCCTGTAAATTATCTTTGGGTGTATCTTCTCTCCACTTCTTTCCTTATAATTCTTGATTTCCCTGTTCAACCTCAGCTATTTTCAGTAGCCCTGGTCTCTACTTTAGAGTCTGGAAAATTCAGCTTCTTGCAGTTTCATTTTTTTCAAAAAGGTGGTTTGAAGATCTAAGGTGATTTCCAAGAGTAAGAGGGAAGAAATTTTAATTAATGCCACCATGTATACATAAGAAGTCAGCTAATAATATTTTACATAGGAAACTCACTTTACCTCACTAGGCTTTATACATTCACTTGTGATTATTAAATGCCTACTATTCATTAGGTCCTTTCTTAGTAAAATGAGGTTGTGAATCTCTACCACTAATGTTCGGACACTTTTTGATTTTAATACTTATTAACTGATCTTACTTTATAAAGATTTTTCTATATCACTAAACAATTTCATTTTAAAATTCCTGTCAGTCTGTAAAAAACATTAGCCCTGGAAATGAGGGAATAAAAGAATGTGAAGATGAACCTATAAAGAATAAAAAAAACATGTAAATGTATAGTTGAACAGAAACCCTATCCTGTTAGTAACATTCATGTGCCAACAGAGTTGCTTTAATATAATAATGGGTATCATTTATTCAGTGTGCTATATGGATCAGATAACACACAAGGCTTCTGTATCCTTTATGTCTAATTTTTATATGAATTTTACAACATATACATTATTAATCCTTTTTATGTATGAGCAAACCAAGGATCAGAATGGCTAGCCTAGGCTTATAGAACTAGTTGACAGTGCAGAGTGAAGAGTCTAATAAATTCTGTAAGATATCATAGCTATGCCTATCAATTCAACTATATTCTTTCACTTACCCTACTATTCAAATTTTTACAGTGAGAGTGTAACAGTCGTATTCCCAAGAGTTATTTTCCCTCCTCAACTCTGTTCCTTAATAACAGAATTTTCTTCCTATTAGGAAGGCTGATTAATATCAGATACTTCCCTTCCTGCTCATCCTCCTCTTGTAAAGAACTTGGGATGTGGCTTAATTCGAATCAAGGGGACTGAGGAGGAACCTGTTGTTTCTTCTTCAACAACCCAAAAATGGTGCCTAGTAGGAAGTACGCTTATTTTGTTCAGCCAAATTTGTGTCTATAAGTCTGAGACTGTAGCAGCCACATTGTAACCGTGACAGCCAATGTAAGTACCAAGCAAGTAAGCTGAAGATGGCATACTGGAAAGATGGAAGGGTTTGAATCCTTGATTTCATTGATGAGCTACTTAATGGAACTGCTGCATAACCATGGAATTCCAGACTTCATGTACTTTAGCACAATTAGGAATGAGATCCTTATACCAGAACCTCTTCTGTAGCTAGTAGTTGTAACATTAAAATATAGAAGAATTTATTGTTTAAACTATTTATATGCCTTTTATATTGAAATTTAAGAAATCATTTATAATTGTACTCCAGAGATCTTTCTCTTTTTAAAAATTAATTAATTTTATTTATTTATTTTTTGGCTGCATTGGGTCTTCATTGCTCACGTGGGCTTTCTCTAGTAGCATCTAGCGGGGCTACTCTTCCTTGCCGTGCATGACTTCTCATTGTGGTGACTTCTCTTGTTGTGGAGCATGGGCTCTAGGCACACAGGCTTCAGTAGTTGTGGCACACAGGCTTAATTGCTCCACGGCATGTGGGATCTTCCCAGACCAGGGCTTGAACCCTGCATTGGCAGATGGATTCATAACCAGTGCACCACCAGGGAAGTGCCCAGTGATCTTTCAAGACTTTTAATGACTCTGTACTAAATCTTGACTATTCGCTGCCATGTAAAAATGAAGGATTGTTTTTTCTTATGCATAACCATTATTTTTTTAAAGCCACTTTATTGAGGTATGATTAACATGCAAAAAGCTATACATATTTAATGTATACAACTTGATGATGAGTTTGGAGATAAGTATACACCTAGGAGACCATCACCATAATCAAGGCCTTAACCTTATCCATCATCTCCAAAAGTTTCCTTTTGCCAGTTTTATTTATTTAAAATGTTTTAATTTTCTTTTTTGATATAAGAGCATTTAACATAACATATACCTTTTTGTAAATTTTAAGTTTACAATACATTATTGCTTATTGCATAACCCGACTTCTTTGAAGAATTTTAAATAGTCAACTCGTAAAACCAGAGAGTAGAATAGTGGTTCCCAGGACTGGGAGGATGAGGAAATTGGGAGCCATCAGTCAAAGGAGACAAAATTAAGATGAATCAGTTCTGGAGATCTGCTGTATGCCATTATCATTCTTTGTAGAGTATTTCCTTGCCTGCTATGATTCTTCTTGAAAGCAAATCGTCTTGCTCGGAGATCCCTCTAGTTTTTACCGCTTCATATCATTGCCTTTTTATACCAGAAGAGTCTTTGTCTCCTGACTCGTCTGTTTATGATTATATGTTTTGTCTATATGCACTCCTCTCCAGTTTTCAAGGAAACAGATGTTGTTGCCTAAGCTCGTTCCCCAATGTAGTAAATGAAACAGGATTGGAATAAAAAACAAAACATTTTCTGATTTCAAATTTATTTTAAACATCCAACCCAGATGTTCCAGCTGATCCAGATGTCATTAAATGGATGAGTTCACTTTTCTATCACTCTGTAAGACGCTTAATTCAGCTTTATGAAATTGCATGAAACAAAGCTATTTTACAAGCACTCAAAAATCATTAGCTAGCTAGCTCACATTCTTTGGGGAATAGCTACTCTGTTAATAATTCTTTAAAACTCTATTTTTTCCCCCTGGTGTACAAGTGTTTTGGCCTCAACACTGCACTGGCCTGATCTAAAGTATTTTAAAAATAATAGAGAAATTGAATTAATAAAGTAGTTGTCATTCATTTAATCTATTTTTAAAATAAATTAAAAGAATAACTTAACTGCTGATATATTAAGAAAACCATCAATTTTCTATGCCTAAACCACTATTCCTACCACCTCTTAACACCAACTCTCCCCCCAAGTAGAATCAAACTTTCTAGCAATGACTCATATCTAATTTACTCAAAATATTACAGCATTACTGAGTTTTTAATTTAAAATTTTTCTCACTTTTAAAATATTTTTAAAGTTATAACATACACACAGCAAAATGTATGCATCTTAAGTGTATACCCTGATGATTTTTAACGTAAGTATATACACCCAGCAACCCGGCTTTCGGATCAAGATATAGAATATTTCCAGCTACCTAGGAGACACCCTTGTGCCTCTTCCTGCTGATACCCGTGAGGTAATCATTATTCTGACTTGTATTATCATAGTTTTGCCTCTTCTTGAACTTCATATAAATGGAATCATACAATCTATGTTATTGTCTATAGCAATGCATGTTATTGCTTGTTCATGTTCATACAATACATGTTGTTACATTGTAGTAGCTTGTTCTTTTTTAATTATTGTCAGTATTCTATTGAATGAATATACAGCAGTTAATTTTTTCATTCTGCTGTTAATGGTCATGTGGGTTTTCTAGTTTTTTTCCTAGTATGAATAAAGATGTTTTGAACATTCTTGTGTATTTCATTTGGTCTACTTTGCCTGATATTAATATAGTCATGCCAGCTGTCTTATTTTTATTGTTTTCATGGTATATTTTTTCCCATCCCCTTAACTTTCATCTATCTCTCACTAAATATTTAAAGTTTCCCTTTATTCCTTACTCACTAAGAGCTTTTATTGTCAATGGGTGTTTTATATTATCAAATATTTTTTCCTGTATCAATGGATATGATTGTGTGATTTTTCTTCTCTAGCCTGCTGATGTAGTGGATCACATTGATCAATTTTCAAATGTTGAACCAGCCTTGCATACCTGGAATAACTCCCACTTGGTCATGCCATATCATTATTTTTATATATTCTTGGATTCAATATGTTAACATTTTATTGAGAAGATTTACATTTAAGTTTATGAAAGATATTGGTCTGTCATTTTCTTTTATTATTACTGTCTTTGTATAGTTTTGGCATTGGGGTAATATTTGCCTCATAAAATGAGTTTGGAAGTTTTCTTCCTCTTCCATTTCCTGGAAGAGATTATATAAAATTGGTGCTAACTCTTCAAATGTTTGATAGAATTCTCCATCCAGCTCTGCAGAGCTTTTAAAAAATATGACTTTGATTTCTTTCATTGTTATAGAACTTTTCAGATTATCTATTTCATCTTGGTTGAGTTTGAGTAGTTTGTGATCTTTGAGCACTTGGTCCATTTTCCCTAAATTGTTTAATTTATAAACATAAAGTTGTTTGTAGTATTGCCTTACTATCTTTTTAGTGGCTGAGGATTGGTAGTTATATCCCTGGTTCCAGTCCCCATATTGATAATTTGTGTCTTCTTTTATTTTGTCATCTTGCTGGAGTTTTACTGATTCATTGATATTTTTCAAAGAACCAGCATTTTCATTGATTTTCTCTACTGTCCTGTTTTCAATTTAAATAACTTCTGCTCTTAACTTTATCATATCCTTCCTTTTGTTTGTTTTGGGTTTATTTTGCTCTTTTTCTTCTTTATTGAGGTAGGAACTCTCACTGTTTGAGACATTTCCTCCATTCTAATATAAGCAATTAATGCTGTAAGCTTCCCTCTTGGTTTTGTTTTACCTGCATCCCACAAATTTTAAAATTTCCATTGTGATTTCTTCTTTGACCAGTGGACTATTAACAAGTGTGTGGCTTAACTATCAAACATTTTCTAGGTATTCTTCTGTTATCAAGTTTTACTTTAATTTCATTGTGGTACAAAAATAAACTAAATGATATCCACACTTTGAAATTATAATTATGGAATGTTTAAGGCTATGAAAATACTTTAAAATCATTTTGTGCAACTCCTCATTTTAAAAATGAGGTAACACATTTTTATAACTGGAATAAGAGATAATAATGGAGATAATAATGAGATGGAAGTAATTTTCTGAAAGTCTCACTAACTGAATAAAGTTGTAATCAGAACCAGAACGCAGGTCTTCTGAATCTTTAGCCATTTTCTACAATCCCGTGCTTCCTCTTCTTCCTGGTTAAATTCATTCATTGACTTCTTCGTTAGTCCTATTCTCTCCATTAAAGTGTATGTGACTAATTCAGCCTTTCTTAATATACCTTTCCCCTGAAATCCTATTGTAGACTTTTAATTACCATGTGGGTTAGCTCTTATTATTATTTTTAAATTTAATCTTAGCTGTCCTATATTTTTTTAGAAGGACTGGCCTCAGATGTTTTAATTCTTCTGTTTCTCCTACCATACTGAGTTTAATTCTGGGCAGATAACACTTGGTATATATTTATTAACTAATTAAATCCCCATGCTAGTTTTTCATTTTTCAAACAAACAACTTACTTTTAAGTTTTTTCATAGCCAAGAAGTTACAGTTAAAATTTTGGTTAAAATTTTGGATTAGAAATTAACTCCCTTAAAAGTCCTTAACTTGAATATAGATGGGCAGAATTTGCTGATTTTCCCCAGGATAGAAAAGGATGCAGTAAGAAACTAAATATTAAAAAATATAATACATTGATACATTTTAAAATGTATCAAAAGAAACTTATATTGAACATAAGATACTAAGTAACAATCATCTTAATTAAATCATACTAATATAATAAAAAGTACCACATACTACTACTATTAGTACTAATAGCTAACAATTACTGACAGCTTTCCGTGTCAATAATTGTTTGAAAATTCCAACAACCCTATTAAGAAGGTTGTAAGATATCACAAGTCTTATAATTTGGGTATCACTATATTTATTCTGTGTTTGATGGGGATTTCACTTTGAGCATAGGCTGTCTACAATCATGTCAGAATATAAGGCAAACTGGTTATATGGGCCAACACAGTTCTATTTTCATGGAGGCTGAAGTGTGTTCTGGGAAGAACAATTTTCTAAGGGAGGGAAGAGCCAAACATATTGAGCAGAAGTTATAAATGGAAGAAGAAAAGGAATTCTGAATACAATGTGAGATTTATCACTTTGCATTAACTTCTAGAACAGCCTCTATGGAAGGCTTAGTCTTACAGAAAGTGGGTGGTCTGTAAATTAAGGAAAGGAAAGGATAGGAAGAAGAAAAAGAGAGAATGAGATGCAGACAGGGAGGGAAGGATGGAGAAAGAGAGGGAGAGAGAAGAAAAAGGGAAAAAAGGAAGGAGAGAATGAAAGAGCTCTGTCACTGGCACACAAAATCACTGCGTTTTTGGAAACTCTAACAGAAAGTACTGCCCAGGGGAGGGGAACCTCTTCTCTTCAAATCCCCAAGCAACTTTGAGCCCCCGAGCGCAGTTGTTTGGTATGGCACCTAGAGAAGCAGCAGAGGTTGCTGCCAGGGCTAGAGGTCTAGTGGCGGTAGGTAGAGTTAGCACCAGGGACTTACTGTCTCATGTGGAGTATTAGTGTTGCCCAGGAATCCACTGTAGACAGAAGCAAGGCTGGAACCCGGGGGAGTAGTAGGGCACAGAGGAGAGCTGCGGTGCCCATGGAGCAAGGTAGTACCCAGAAGGAGCAAACTTGAAACACCTGGGGAGAAGTGTACAGGATACTGAGGTTTTGAAACTAGCATGTGGGGAAAATGAGCCAATAAAACTTGCGTGATTCTTATTAATGAGAATTCATGTGTGCCCAAAATGGCACTGAAAAATGTTGGCAAAGCCTGGGGAGTATAATTTCTCCATAGATGAGAACATTGACTTGCTCTAAGACACCCAGCTAGTGAGTAGAAAAGCCAGGATTGGAATCCAGTCTGTCTCATTTCGAAGACCTTGCTCTTGGACCAGTCTCCTCAAATAATTAATTAATTCTAATATTTATTGAGCAACTATTAAGTGCAAGACTATGTATTAAACTCTGTGAGGAAAGTCCCAGTCTTCAAGGAATAAATGATCTGCCTTGTGGTTTTGAAGGTTTATTTGTGGTCCTGAATGGAAGCAGATGGTTAGATTAGAATGAATTACTTCTATAAGTGCCTTGAAAGCATAGGTTTCTATATTTCCAGATATCTTGGTGATCTTGAGATTCTACTTTATCGCTGTTATTCATAAAAGAAATCTCTTTAACAACCATAGCAACTTGGACAGTGTACAAAAAACTGTTGCCATTTTTTTAAGAATAACCTGTAATTATGAACAACAACTCTCTGATCATTTAAACAGCTCTTCTTCAAGATATTAATATCATTTCATGGCAAAATGCAAAGCATTCCATGAATTATACGTATGATACTGGCTTTAAAGTCAAATTAAAATTGCTTTGAAGTCAAATTAAAATTGCTTTGAAGTATATGGCTTTGAAAATTTGTTAAGACTCTCTATATTATGCAAATGAGCATCAATTATGACTGGTTCCATAAATATTCTTGGACCTCCGGTTCCTTATCTGTAAAGCCTGGAGCTATAACTGGATATCTTAATAGTTCCCATGAAACCATGACTCAGAGGTTAGCTCTAGATCTTATGATGTTTTCTGGGACTTTTCTGGCCTGAAGCAATCTCTTCCTCCTGTTTCAAGTCAACATCTTTCCCAGGGATTTTAGGTAAGAGGATTAAACAAACGAGAATTTGCCTATGTAGTTAAACCTAAATCAAGATGTGATGACTTATAAATGTAAACCATGGCTAGTCTAAAAATCACTTTTTCAGAAATTTCCTCTCCAAAGTATTTTCATATGGTCTTCATCTGATCTTGTAATACATTAATACATAGACGTATTCATTTTAATAGTTACATAATGTTTCTTTGTATGAATAAATAATAATTTATTTAGTCAGCATTTTATTAATGGGTTTTAAGATATTCTCAGGGGTACAGCACAGTGGAATACCTCCAATATTTTACAATGACTTTAATGGAGAAAAATCTATAAAAACATTGAATCACTATGTTGTGCAACTGAAATTAATGTAACGTTGTAAATCAACTATACTTCAATAAAAAGTTTTTAACAAATAAAAAAAGATTCTCAGGGGTTTTTGTTATTATAAATAATACTACAGGAAATATTCATGTACATATTCCTTGGAATATTGTATGAATAAATCTGTCAAAAATTCCTAGAAGTAGAATTGCTGGGTCACAGTACATGAGTATTTTAAGTATTGTTAGATACTGCCAAATTACCTTCCAGTCAAATTGTCACATGGATTTTGTTCCTGCATCTCAAATTTAGTGTGTCCCAAATTGGATTCAGTGCCCTTTTGGCAATTGTTCATGCTCCTATTTTGGCATGTATCCCGCGGTGTCATATTGTGGTTATTTGGAACATTGTATTGCAGGTTACGAATTCCTTAGGACATTAATTGTTTAGTCAATCTTTTTGCTTCTTTTTTGATTCCCTTCTTCACTTTTGTATAAAGAGTCTGTAATCATTCATCTCTATGACCGTCAAGCGTCTATTTGATAATTATAATATGTGCAATAATATACTTGGATATAACTCTTCACACTAAAAATGTGGTCTAACATAACTGAGCACAGGAGGAATCATCAGAGTACAAAATGATAGAAAAAGAGAAAGTCTCTTGCTTATTGATTTTATAGTATAAAATTATTATTTCCCCTTTATTTAAATTTCAGGGCTAAAAGGCATGCAACCACCATGGATACTATTTAATTGGGGTTAGAGGTGCACTGCTGCCAGGATGGAGAAGACACAGCTTGCATTTCCCAAAAGAACATAAAAGCTAGATAACAGCAGCCGCATCCCTGGAGCGTCACCAGTTAGAGCTCATCATCTGGGATAAAGTGGGTTTTGTTTTAAATTTAGAATATCACAATTGCCATGCTGTTTCTCTCCCATTGGAGTAGGGATAGAGTGATAAACACCTGCCAGGCTCAAGAGCTTTGCCAGATTCATCTTTACAGACAAAATGGGAAATCAAGACAGCCCAGATTGTTTCTTCTGGCAGGAACGCTGCCACCTTGTCCCATATGAGATTTCTATCTCTGTACCCATTGAGATACAGCTACAATTACATTAAAGAATTACTTCTTTCTAGTCAAAGCAGTGTAAAGCATTAATTACATATCATTATGTTTGTTCATCCTTTTTATTGTTGACTTTATTTAAGGATGAATTTTCAGTGATGCTGATGTATCAAAGAGACCCAATCAGAAAGGTAGTAGCAAGAAGCAGGGGGACACATGCATCTGTCATGCGAACGAGTGAAAATGGACATATCTAAAAGCTTTACCGTTATTGACCACAACATATCATAACAGATAGCACCAAACTTTTATCCCTGTTCTCAGCATTTCTTTAGCTTGGCCTGCATTTTTCTGGTCTAAATTTCTTGGCACTTTAACCAAACTTGGATACTGGCTAATGATCCAGTTTTGGCAACCTCATGATTCCTCTTCTGGCTCTCCTGGACTTCAGACCCTCTGCCCAGCTTCCCACCTGATCCTTCCTTTGGCTTTTGAGTCCTTGATAACAAGTATCTGTCCCTGGCACTGTTTCTCTTCATCCCTTGCCTTCCTTGACATCATCTGCCCCCAGATGATTCTTTATGGCATAGGGAAAAGACACATGGATTAGTGCCAGGGTCTCTTGTCACCCTGCATCTGTTCTTCATATAGAGGAAATCTAATCATGTCACTCTTCTGCTTGAAATCCTTCAAGGGCATTCAGTTGTCTTTAGGATAAAATCTAAGCTTCTTGGCATGGAATTTAAATGGATTTACATCATGCATCCCTAGAGTTTGACCATTTCCCCACGTTCAGCTTATGCTTTTATTGAATGGACCTACTTACAGATCACCAAATAATCCATGTTCCCTGAAGTCTTTGTGCACTTACAAATGCTGCGTCCTCTGCCTGGAACTGTACTCCTGTGCCTCTTTTTTTTTTTCTTTTTTTTTTTTTTTTTTTTTTGTGGTACGCGGGCCTCTCACTGCTGCGGCCCCTCCCGTTGCGGAGCACAGGCTCCGGACGCGCAGGCTCAGCGCCCATGGCTCACGGGTCCAGCCGCTCCGCGGCATGTGGGATCCTCCCGGACCGGGGCACGAACCCGTGACCCCTGCATCGGCAGGCGGACTCTCAACCACTGTGCCACCAGGGAAGCCCCTCTCCTGTGCCTCTTTAGCAAATTTTTCTTCTCCCCACTCCTCAGGAAAGTCTTCCCTGATGGAGGCTTATTTTCACACACTTATCGCACTCATACAGCCATCCTTGTGTCTACTTATACACACACACGCGCGCGCGCACAGGCTTGACCTTCCTCTTTGCCCTGATGTTGGCTTCTATACCTGGGGAAATGGCCTTGTTTTCCAGCCTTACAGAGGTTGCAGCAGCTTTAAAGAGATTTGACAGATGGAGAACAAAGAGAAGCAGAAATTCTCCTACTATCAGCACCTGTTAAATGCTGGATACGTGTTATAAAGAAAAAGTTTTAAATGCATAGTTGAGCATACAAGGAAGAACAAGCTACTCTGGTGGTGAAGTGAAGTGTGTGAGGCCACGGGCTACTGTGGCTACCCTGAGGTATTCTTGGTCTCCGTAATCCAGAGTCTCAGAGTTGAACATCCTCAGAGGGACAGAAATGGAAGCTTTGTATTCAAAAGAAGAAGGGGATTGAAACTGAGACCTTTGAATAAATATTGGACCCTCAAAGTACTAAATCTCAGGAAAACTCTCAGAGAAAGAGTATTCTTAAAAGAAAGAAAAAAACATCCACCCATTGGTGTAGAAAGAAGATAAAGCTGAAACGAAAGAGAATTTTCTGCGACGCCAAACCCTAAACTTGCATTTCATGCAGGGTTAGGGTTCAAAATAATATTTCTCACAAAGCTTGGAACTCTCAAGGGAAAGAAGTTTGCATAAAAATTGGAGTCACGGGCTTCCCTGGTGGCGCAGTGGTTGAGAATCCGCCTGCCGATGCAGGGGTCACGGGTTCGTGCCCTGGTCCGGGAAGATCCCACATGCCGCGGAGCAACTAAGCCCGTGAGCCATGGCCGCTAGGCCTGCGCGTCCGGAGCCTGTGCTCCGCAGCGGGAGAGGCCACAACAGAGAGAGGCCCGCATACCACAAAAAAAAAAAAAAAAAAAAAAAAAAAATTGGAGTCAGCAGGGCGGTACCGTTGTGGGCACCTGGAAGAAAGAAGCAAATGCAAAACTGCTCTAGAGACAATCCTCAACCCACGCTATAGAGATACAGTTCATCTTGAGCAAAAGACAGCAGATGCCACAATGAGGAGCACTGAAACCCCAAGAATTTCAGCCCCTGGAACACTCAGGTAGAACCTATAAAATAAGTTTGTTTGAAAAGAATATAGCAAAACCTGTGGAATATAAATCCTAAGATAACAAGAGGACACCATGAAAAATTGTACATTTGTAAAAGAAGAAATAGAATTTCTAGGAAAAAATGTCAGTAGGTACACTAGATAGAAGATAAAATACAACTAAAAAGAGGATTAGTGAACAGAGAGTTAGATTGAAGAACATTACGCAGACTATAGTACTGAGAGATAAAGAACTGGAAAACAGAAAGGAGAAATTAGGAGACGGATGAGAACACCAGACGGTAGGAGTTGTAGGAGACGATTGAGAGGAGAGAGGAAACATGTGTTGAAGTAATGAGTGAGAGTTTTCCAGAACTGGTGAAAGATATGAATCCTTTGATTAAAGAAACACTATGAGTCATGAACAGGTTAAATAAATGTAAATCACACCTGAAACTTTATTGTAAAACTGTAGAAAACCATAGACAAAGAGAGGATCTTGAAGTGATCACAGAGACAGGATATATTATTGAAAAAGAAACAAAAATTATTCTGGCACAAACTTTCAAGAGCAAGAATAAAAGCTAAAAGATAATGGTATTTTAGAATACCATTTTTAAAAAGAATATATATATATATATATATATATATTCTTCTTTCTGATTTTTTTCCATTATAGGTTATTACAAGATATTGAATATCATACCCTGTGCTATAGAATTATTAATTTCAGTCCCTGTTTAATCAAGTATATATGTTAACAATTTCAACATAATTAAATAATAAAAAATTGATTGTATAATATCTAAATACTTAGAGGATAAAAAGGAATAAAGATACCTTGGTCAATATTATAGAAGGCAGGGAAAGATAAAAGAATTTTAAAGGAAAGAAAAAGAATGAGAAGATAGAGATAAACCTCCCAAATTTCACTGATCACAAGAAATATCAAAATTCTCCAGGTAAAGGACAGAGGCTATAAATTGGGTTTTAAACATCCAATAAAATTCTCTTTATAAGGGAACATAAATATATTGATGCTGAATAATTCAATGTAAAAGGATGAAAAAAAGGAGAGCAGGTAAATAATAATCATAAATAAGTTAGTGTTGCTATATTAATATAAAAAATGCACTTTGAGGGGAAAGGCATTATGAGGGATAAAGATGTTTACTACACACTGGTATATTTCAGGTCACAAGTAAGTAATAACATTTCAAAATGTATATGCCTCCACAACATATACAGAGAACATTTTACACAATTAGAAGGAGAAATGGGCAAACCCACAATTGTACTGGGAAGTAAATGTTCCTTATTCCACAGTAGCAGACATGTGAAAATTCTTTATTTGCAGCTCTGTAATAGAAATGTAAGAACAACTGCCCCAAGTCAAGGAAATATATAGCTAACTTGTGGTTTATTTCTACATTAGATTAGCATTCAGCGGTTGAAGATGGACTAGATCTCATGGATAACAGAGATAGTTCTCTAAAACATGATACAAGATGACAAAAGATAGTTGAAAAATATCACATACAGTATGATGCCAAGTGGAGATATGAGTTGGTTATGTGGACAATGGAACTTGGGGAGATGAGATTTGGGTTGGAATAGTATAAAGTTGACAGTTGTCTGCATTTATCTCTTTAAAGCATGAGAAAAGGGCTTCCCTGGTGGCGCAGTGGTTGAGGGTCCTCCTACCGATGCAGGGGACGAGGGTTCGTGCCCCGATCCGGGAAGATCCCACATGCCGCGGAGCGGCTGGGCCCGTGAGCCACGGCCGCTGCGCCTGCGCATCCGGAGCCTGTGCTCCGCAACGGGAGAGGCCACAACAGTGAGAGGCCCGCGTACCGCAAAAAAAAAAAAAAAAGCATGAGAAAGCATAAACTTGTCAAGGAGAGTTAAGTAGAGAAGGTCCCTAGAGCCAGGCTTCCCAACTTTTACAGAGCACATTGGGAGGAGGAGAGTCAAGCAAATGAAATCCAGAAAAGCAGCCTCACGGATACGGTAAAGAGAGAGACAAACAAAGGAAGCTCTCTTGTTGCTTGTCCTCACGGCTTCCTGCTTTGAAAGTGGTGCTATGAGGTCACAGGATGCCCAAGGCTACAGTAGCCATTTGGCATCGTGAAGGAGAAAAGCTTGAAGGTGAAAAGTCAGCACATTCGGGACGGTGGATTAGGAGAGAAGGAACTTGACATCACAGAGTCACTTGACTCATCTGGAAACTTACTACCTCTAGAATTCTGTTACATGAGATAAGCATCTCTTTTGTAAAGTCACTGCTAGTTATATTTTCTGCAACATGAGGCCAAAAGCATCTTATTCTAGCCTAGTGGCAATGTAACAATTCTATCTATTTCCTAAATAAAGAAAGTTTGTGTTGAATAAATGTATTAGGGTTACAAAGATGACTACGACAGTCCCTGGTCCAGGGGAGACATAGTCTAGGAGAGAGAAATTTATGTTTAAAGTAGTTAAGAAATAGTAGGGCCTTGAAGGCTTTTGGTCACGGATGTAGAATAATAAAGGCTGTGTTCTAGGAACATTAGCTTGGTATCATAATAAAAATGATTGAGCCCCTTGTGTGCATGCTGGTGTCTATATAACACATTTTATTTCATTTGAACGTTACAACAAACCAATAAGGAAGTCTTGTCTATGTTTTAGGGATGAAGAAACTGAGGGCCATGGAATTTAAGTAATTGGCTCAAGACCAGACAGCAATAAGATTGAAGCCAGCCTTCTTCACCTCCAGAGACCAGGCTCTTATCCACTTTCTTTCATGTTACCCTGTCCCTCCTGTGGCACCTGCTGCCTTTAAACTCCTCATTTAATCATCCACACAGGATGGCCTGGAGGGAGGAGGAATGGGAGTCGAGGTGACAAATTAAAGCAGGACAGAGGCAGGTATAGAAAGGGAAAGGAAGGGTCAAGACAGATGGCATCTGTAAGAGGAATAATGAGCCTTAGTGACAGACAGATGTGGGATGGAGGGAGTGAAGCATCCCAGGGACATCAGAAGTCCTTCTCAGTACTCTTCCTCCTTGAAAAGAAGACTTAGTATTCCTTGCTTCCATTACTTCACACATTTCTTAACACATGAGAATCTAGCTTCTGCCTCAACTATTTTTTTGGAAACGGTTCTCTATATATTCACCCTTTGCCTAAAACATTGAAGATATATACATACATTTAAAAAAAATTCTTCTCGACACATCTTTACTTTCTTTAAGTGTTCATCATAGGTCTCTCCACAAAACTGGGTTTATCCCTAGAGAAACTCATTGTCTCTTTTAAAATCTCTCCATCCTCCACCTTTTGCCTTCCAGAATTATTTGTGGTTGCCTCATATCTTATCTATCTTCTTACTTGGCTCCAATATTTTTCTTTTGCCCTCTAAATGAGCTCTTGGAATATGTTCTTTACTACAACGATCTTTATCTACGTTTTGTCTCCTCCTGGAAAACTTCTAAAGAATCCCAACCGTTTGATGCCCTATCTCCATACCTCCTTGCCTATAACTATCACATGGCTTTATATATGTTTATATGTATATGTTTATGTGTACCAATTTATATTTTGTTTAAGGAGTAATTTTTATATTTTTCAGTAGCCTTAATAGTGCCTCGCATTTTTGCATCTAGAAGACTCTCCATTCACTCATTTCTTCACTCATTTGAACAAGTATAAGAATAGGAGGCACAAAAAGGAGAAAAACAGAATAAATAATTACAAAAAGTGTGACGCAGAGAAGAGAAATAAGGTGGTAATCTGAAGATGCTGCAGAAATTCATATTCTTTTTTTTTCACCTGATGGCTTACACTTATTTAAGAGCCAAGGAGAAGTAGAACATACGAGGGAGAGAGAGAAGTAAGCAAAGAGGTAGGTGGGCAGGGCCTCCCTCGAGGAGTGTACAGCTAAAAATTACAGATGTGCAGCTTTTTAGTACAGCTAAAGAGTCATGGTGTCTTCAGCTCCAGGTAGGAGGAGCTTCCAGCCCTGAGCAGCCAGCATGTTATAGAAATATCATTGTTTTTGTACGAGCCATTTTGTAGACGGTAGATGGGGACTTGTATTAGTCAGAGTTCTTCAGAGGAACAGAACTAATAGGAAGGATGAGGGGGCGGATTTTAAGGCATCAGCTCATGGGATCGTGGGAGCTGGCAAGTTTGAAATTTGCAGGGCAGACTGGCAGGCTGGAAATTCTGGCGAAAGCTGATGGTCTAGTCCTGATTCTGAAGACAGAATTTCTTCCTCATCTGGGGACCTCAGTCTTTTCTATGAAGACCTTCAACTTCAGTTGGATAAGGCTCACCAGAATATGGAAGGTAATCTGTTTTGACTCAAAGTCTACTGATTTAAACGCTAACCACTTTTAAAAACTACTTTCACAGCAACATGAAAACTGGTATTTGACCAAAAACTGGATACCATAGCCTAGCCAAGAGATATAAAATCCACCATCACAGGATGGAAGCCGAGGAACCAGGGGAAGGTTTAGCTCTGGATAAGAGAAGGGTGAGCTCCTCCAACGTAAATGGGAAATGAGGATGTGTACTGATGTGGGGTTTAGGGAGTTCGCATCAGATGGCTTCTATTTTGCTATGAAGTAGCTGAGATCTGGGATTGGAGGAAGGAACTGAAGGGTTGAAGGTAGTAGATCAGGTTTGCAAAATTCAATGAAGTAAGTGGGAGAGTGAGTTTCCAAGTGAAATAGATTGCTGAGCAGAGCTAAGGGCTGGTAATCACAATCTTATGTGTAGTACAGTCTTCTTAATAAATACTCATGGCAGAACTATTTCACAGAAGATGACATACTTATGAGTGTTTACACAGTATTGCTCTTTCTGCTGGCAAACACCACTCTTCAGTTAAATACTCTGCACTATAATCTCTTATTCCATCTATTAGACCTAAGTAGTGTCACCTGTGGTCTGCTTGTTTGGAGACCTTATTATTGTTTGCCTTGTAACACTATGCATATAATAAATATTAAAGTTTAATATTTTAAACAGGTGACAGGGTGTATCAGCTTAAGGAGAAGGCAACAACTATAGACACTATTTAAATGCTAGAAGTATTTTATAGGCTTTCAGCATAGACCCACTGCCCTGTAACTCAATACTAACACACTCCTCTTGCCATCTTTCAAAGGACAAGCTTACATACTGTGTAATAGGCACTCCATAAGTATTTAAATAAACAAATGAAGATATTAGTTTTCTGGATTCTATTTTCTACATCTTTGCCTATTTGCATATCATGCCCCAGAAACTGGCTAGGAGACAAAGTATATGTAAAGCTTTTGATTCAGGGTTCTCTTCTGCTTCTGTCTGAATTATCTGGTAAGTGGTACTTGTTTATTTGAGAGGTAGTGTGAGGTAGAGGAAATATTTTTAAACCATGGAGTAGGAAGACCTAGGTAGGGGGTGGAAAACTCAAATCCCTACAGAAATATAACACATCTGCTGCAGCCAGACATAACACATCTGCGGGCAGATCTTGTAATCTTTGACTCATGTTTTAGTTCAGGTTTTATTACTTACTAGTGCTATGATTTAGAGAAGTAATTCACCTTCTGCTAGCTTTATTTTCTTTATCTCTAACATGTTAATATTGTTTTACCTAGGGCATACAGTTATAATGAGGGTTAAATACAATTATATAATACAACTTTCTGGTTATAACAATACACATCTATTAGTTCAAGACAGAGAGTGAGATTGATTTTAAGGAATTGGCTCATGCATCTATGAAGGCTGGCAAGTCTGAAATCTGTAGAGCAGCCTGGCAGCGTGGAAACTCGAAGAGTTGATGTTACAGTCCTGAGTCTCATACCTGCAGTTTGGAAACACACACACGGTTTCTACGTTGCAGTCTTGAGGCAGAATTCCTTTTTCTTCAGCAAACCTCTGTCTTTGCTCTTTGGGCCTTCGACTGATTAGATAAGGCCCACCCACATTATGGGTGATAATCTGCTTTACTTAAAGTGTACTAATTTAAATGTTTAGTTACATCTAAAAATTACCTTCGCAGCAACATTTAGACTGGTGTCTGACCAAACAACTGTGTACAATAGCCCAGCCAGGTTGACACATCAAATTAATCAACACAATACAGCACTAATACTTGGCTCTTGAGTTAAGCTGCTTAGATTTAATTCTAGTGTCACCTTTTGGGGGCTGAGTTCACTTGAGCAAATACTGTGCCCTCTCTGTAAGTCACTCTCCTTTCCTGTTAAATCACCTTACAGAGTTGTTATGAGATTAGATGATACACATAATGTGTTCAGAATAGGGTAGCACAGACTAAATGTGCAGAAAATTATGGTTATTATTATTAAACATACATCACTATTATCACTGTTTTTTAAAATTATTTATTTATTTATTTTTGGCTACATTGGGTCTTCATTGCTGCATGCGGGCTTTCTCTAGTTGCGGCAAGCAGGGTCTACTCTTTGCGGAGCGCAGGCTTCTCACTGTGGTGGCTTCTCTTGTTGCGGGGCATGGGCTCTAGGCGTGCGGGCTGCAGTAGTTGTGGCACTCAGGCTCAGTAGTTGTGGCTCATGGTCTCTAGAGCACAGGCTCAGTAGTTGTGGCACACAGGTTTAGTTGCTCCACGGCAAGTGGGATCTTCCCTCACCAGGGCTCAAACCCGTGTCCCCTGCATTGGAAGGCAGATTCTTAACCACTGTGCCACCCAGGAAGCCCCTCACTGTTTTAAAATATGGAAATATACCAATACAAAACTCTGAAATGGAAAATAAAATTTCACATTTATTAATCCTATTGCTTCCCTTCCCCAGTAACCTATCATCCTGGATTTATTGGAACAATCACAATTTCAATATTCTGCTCTAATATCTCCTTTAGCACACTCTGTTTTTCAGAACTTTCATTCTGATGTTTGGCTTACAAAATATTTGTGCTATAAAAAACAATTGACCTTTATAAGATGGTAGTTAAGCCTGGCTACTCAGACTCATGGTTTATTCTATAGTTTAATAGAGAACCAGCAAATTAGTTAGCCATCTGCCAGATAAGAAGCCTCATTGCTTTGTAGGCAGTATCTTAGTAATTGATTTTTAATTTCATGCAAAGTTATTCATTAATTTTTTACCATAATCTCAGAGGGTTACATTTATTTCTCTGCATCTGAACATAACAGCGTCATCTAAACCAATTTATTGATATGTGATTTTATTTGCTAATACTCATGTGGATTTACCATTTCCAACTCTTATTGGTTTTTCAGAGTTACTTAATTAACTTTGAGATTTCCTTCTGTCACATAAGTGTATATTCAATAAGTTCCCCATTCCATTAGAGTAACTGTATGTAGGCAGATCTATGGGTTCTTAATGTGTCTCTAAACCAGTTCTCTTTAGATGAAAAATAATTTAGCTTAGAAAAAGAAACTAGAAATTAAAGGAATTCAAAAATTTTAAAGGTCAGTTAAATGATCTTTATTATTAGAACTAATCTAATACTTACCTGTTTTTGAGACAAAACTTTAACATGGATTTACTAAGTTATGAATGAATAAGAAGTCATTTTCTTTTGCACTTACAGAGCTGAGATCAAGAACTGGCCACCAAGGAAGGCTATCACAGGCTGGCAGTGAGTTGGCAATGACACTCTGACCCAGGGCCTGGATCCTGAATTTTACGTTTAGAACCTCAGTTTCATCAGGTCCTCAGTCGACTTGATTCTCAGGAACAACCCTTAAAAATCAAGCTCATAAATGTTTGCTATATAATTTAGAATGTTGGTTTATCTATTTATACTGGAGGCTGTTTCTATCGAAAGATTAATCTAAGGTACTGCCCTCTTCTGGTATCAAAGTCCCTGAAAACCTGAATTAGCATTTAAAGTTGTATTTAGAGAAACCACGGTTAGGGTAAAAGGATGTGGACAGTCGCATCTATGTTAGAGGAGCAATTTAGGTTTATGTTATGACCCATTTCTATTTCCTTGGTGTGATGGGTTGAAAAGTATTTTGAGACAACATTTGATGCCAGTGATAAAAGAATGCTATGCTTGAACGACAGTGCCTTACATCTGTCCAAGATATCTGGTGTGAGCCGAGAGTGCAATGTATCTGTCACCTTTGATCTAAGCTATTTTTTTAAACATCTTTATTGGAGTATAATTGCTTCATAATGGTGTGTCAGCTTCCAGCTTACAACAAAGTGAATCAGCGATGCATATACACATATCCCCATATCTCCTCCCTCTTGTGTCTCCCTCCCACCCTCCATATCCCATCACTCTAGGTGGTCACAAAGCATGGAGCTGATCCCTGTGCTATGTGGCTGCTTCCCACTAGCCATCTATTTTACATCTGGTAGTGTATATATGTCAATGCTACTCTCTCACTTCATCCCAGCTTACCATTCCCCCTCCCCAAGTCCATTCTCTAAATCTAAATCTGCATCTTTATTCCTGTCCTGCCCCTAGGTTCTTCATGACCTTTTTTGTTTGTTTGTTTTAGATTCCATATATATGTGTTAGCATACGGTATTTGTTTTTCTCTTTCTGACTTACTTCACTCCGTATGACAGGCTCCAGGTCCATCCACCTCACTACAAATAACTCAATTTCATTTCTTTTTATGGCTAATATTCCATATGTGCCACATCTTCTTTACCCATTCCTCTGTCGATGGACACTTAGGTTGCTTCCATGTCCTGGCTACTGCAAATAGAGCTGCAATGAACATTGTGGTACATGACTCTTTTTGAATTATGGTTTTCTCAGGGTATGTGCCCAGTAGTGGGATTGCTGGGTCATATGGTAGTTATATTTTTAGTTTTTTAAGGAACCTCCATACTGTTTTCCATACTGGCTCTATCAACTTACATTCCCACCAACAGTGCAAGAGTGTTCCCTTTTCTCCACACCCTCTCCAGCATTTATTGTTTGTAGATTTTTGATGATGGTCATTCTCACTGATGTGAGGTGAAACCTCATTGTATTTTTGATTTGCATTTCTCTAATGATTAGTGATGTTGAGCATACTTTCATGTGTTTGTTGGCAATCTGTATATCTTTGGAGAAATGTCTATTTAAGTCTTCTGCTCCCTTTTGGATTGGGTTGTTTTTGTTTTTTTTTTTTTTTTTTGATATTGAGCTGCATGAGCTGCTTGTAAATTTTGGAGATTAATCCTTGGTCAGTTGCTTCATTTGCAAATATTTTCTCCCATTCCGAGGGTTGTCTTTTAGTCTTGTTTATGGTTTCCTTTGCTGTGCAAAAGCTTTTAAGTTTCATTGATCTAAGCTATTGAAAAAAGGCTCCCAAATATCCTTGACCCATAATAAAATGCCCCCACTCTACTCATTTCACTCTAGTCATTAGAATGCAGATATCTTCCAGATGTATTGCCCTTTTCCCTTAGGCAAATATTGAAAAAAATCTTATTATCCAACTAAGTACTCTCTTTCACAGAAAACAATATGAACATATTTTTCTGGCAAGTGACAATATCCTTAAGTAGGATATAGTTTTCTATAGTTATATCAGAGTCCTAAGAATAGCCCAGAATTGTGATGTTTCCATGGTTTCCATAAACAACATTTAAAAAAGCACATTCTTTAAAGATTAATATATGATATAGATATATTATTAATTTAATGTGGACTGACTGTCATTAAAAGTGAGTTTGCTCTATCCAAGTTTAAGGATACTTCATGCCTCCTTATGCGGACAACTTGTTTTTAGTTCTTCATTCTACAAAAGACTTTATAGTTTGTCTTTTAAGTCCCCCGACTTTCCTGGATAAGGACTGAGTTTGTTTTCCCTAAGTTTTCTGCTAGGTAGACAAGGAGAGAAGCTCACAGCCTCAGCTTTGAGTTTGGTTGAGCATGGTTTGGCTTCAAGACTGACCAGAAGAGGGCAGGCAACCTCTTGGGTTGCCTTAATTTAAATGATCTTTCATATTCTGTAAGGAACACAGATTTCACTCCCAAGACAGTTTTTTTGGGGGACGGGAGTAGACATTGAGGGATATGGATTTGAAGACCTGGTGTGTAAGAGTAAACTATTTATTTTTAAATTGTGGTTCATATATATTTTTAGTTTTTAAAGAAACTGACTGCTTAAGAGAATACTTTTTTTTTTTTTTGGTATTTCAATTAGGATTAGCCTAAAGATGACATATAATATATATATACACTAGACTTCCAAAGGGTTTACACATTCTGCATGACTTTAAAAATTACTTCAGAGAGTTGTGAATAAATTTTTCTTCAGGGCATTTCAGACTAATCTAAGAAAATCTTTGCCTGAACAGTCCTTTTTGTGTACTTTTTTAGAAAGAATTCTATTCTGTCTCCAGTTATTAATGTTTATTTCTTCTGTGAAGTTCTTTAGATGCTTCAAACTGAAAGATTAATGATTAAGTACGAAGGTAAAATGTTATTATTCCTTTTTCATTCATGCATTGCATTTTCTAATAACATATTAATCATTATTATTACATATTTATCAACGTTTCTACTTCCAAGAATTTATTTTTATTTTTCCGATGATATTTATTTTTCAATATGACTGTGAGGATGGTCTCAAAATTATATAACTCCATGATTTTTGGTTCTTCAGAAGATTGTACACTTTTGAGTATACTGACTGTCCCAAACATCTCCGAGTCCTTCACCTCTAAGGTCAATTTTCGCTTCAATATCTAACAAACACAGTCCAATCATTCATCTAGATTTTTTACAGGTAGTTCATCTCTTGTTACTGGAGTTTCTTCCTTTCATATTTTGGAGTTCTGAGAATATTTAATTTTCCCATAAATCCTTCTGATTATTGTGTACCTACATTAGTTTCAGTTAACATTTTTTCAGCTTCAACCAGCATGAAATCCAACCTAAACTGGGCTCAAAAAAGTAAGGGATGTGTTGACTCATATCAGACGATCTCCAGAAAAAGGCATGTCTCAGAGCCAGTTGTTTGATGAGAAGGACTGAGTTCTTGCTGTGTTTCCCCACTACATCCTCTGGATCAATTTCATCCCAAATTTTTCTTGTGAACATAGAATGGGGGTTGATAACAATTGAAACTACAGCGTTCCATTTTCAACCCTAGGAAGAAGGAGGTTGAACTTTTATAGCTTTCTCTTAAGAGGCAAGACACTTCTTTCCAGGAGCCTATAGTAAAACTCTCCTCACTTCTCATTGGTATAAACTAGCTTAAGTATTTCCACCAACAACCTCCAGCAGGGAAGATAAAATAAATGTAAAGGGTACATATTAATCATTGAGTCTTGCTGCCTCCCTCAGCCCCTGCCTCAGACAGAAACTGGATACTGAGTAGTCAATCATTCCACAGCATGCTGCTGTGGACTAATGTTCTAGGCTTTTCTACTGGTTTCCACTTACTACATTATACCTACTTTTCCAGACTGCCGCTACTTCTCTCCCTGCTTGCCCTAGCCATGGACACAACAACAAGCTTAATTATCCCCTATATAGGCATTCATTGAAGACATTAAAAGACTATTGCTTGGGTAATAAAACTTAATACTATCATATATTACTGTTCTTGGAGCTGATAAACTCAGTGCCATCTCTGCCCATTGAACATTACTGTCTTTAATACCTTTCTTTTCTTCATCATCTGGGGAAGCATGTCTCCTCCAAGGAGGGGGTCCTTTTCACTTTGTCTTTCTTCCCCAAAGTCAAAAACCACAAAATTCTGTCTTTCAGGTCACATTAGGGTGGGGGGGGGGAAGAAAAGGTACACTTATACCATATATGGCTATTGACCTCCAAATTAATATTTTAAGTTTGATCTCTCTGTTGTGTTCTGAGCTAAAGCAGCCAATGTCTATTTTAATGGAGCCACTGTCTCCATTTAGATATCTAATGAGCAACTCAACTTGACATGGCCAAAAGTGAACTCTTGATTTCTTCTCAACCCTACACTTTTCCTCCCTCAGGCATCTTCATAAACAGAAAGGCAATTTCTTATTTATAGAACCACATTTATACAGTTGAAGAAGCCCAAAATCAAAGTAGAATCATATCAGTTTTTTTTTCTTTTTCTTCCAAACACACATACAGTTTGTCAGCAAGTTCTATTGGCCATATAGGCAAAAACGTATCTTGAATCTGTCTACTTCTCTTTTCTTCACTGCTACTACCCCAGTCAAAAATTCCATCATTATTCACCTAATTTGCCTCTTAACCTTTCTCCCAGTTTTCACTTTTGCACCTATACAATTTATTGAACAAGCAATGGTCTAGTGAGCTTTGAAAACCATGTGTAAAATCATGTCACTTCTCTCCTGAATATACTCTAGATTTTAATTCTTACTATTTATATGTATTGCAACTATACACTTCCAGTTTCTCTCCAGCTTTTCATCTTCTAAAAATGTTTTGATAACATAAAAATTTAATTTTAAAGTGGTTGAATATCTCAATATTTCCCATTAAAGTTTGTCATCTCTGTTTTTCCTTAATAAATTCTAATTTGAGTTTCTTAGCATAGTTCTCCATATTTTCTCCTCAACATTCTTAATGTTTTCCCTTTCAAATTTAAGTTTTTAAACCTCCTGGGATGGATTTTTGTGTATTATGTGAGTTACATATCAATTTTCGACACCCTCTTGCAAGAGCAGCAGAATCACAACTAACTGCTGAACAAACGTCAACAGGAAGACACTGGAACTCACCAAAAAAGATACCCCACATCCAAAGACAACAGAGAAGCCACAATGAGACAGTAGGAGTGGTGCAATCACAACAAAATCAAATCCCATAACTGCTGGGTGGGAGACTCACAAACTGGAGAACACTTATACCACAGAAGTCCACCCACTGGAGTGAAGGCTCTGAACCCATGTCAGGCTTCCCAACCTGAGGGTCCAGCAACGGGAGGAGGAATTGCTAGAGAATCAGACTTTGAAGGCTATTGGGATTTGATTGCAGAACTTCAACAGGACTGGGGGAAACAGAGACTCCACTCTTGGATGGCACACACAAAATAGTGTGCACATCAGGACCCAGGGGAAGGAGCAGTGACCCCATAGGAGACTGAACCAGAATTACCTGCTAGTGTTGGAGGGTCTCCTGCAGCAGTGGCTGTGTCTCACCATGAGGACAAGGACACTGGCAGCAGAAGTTCTGGGAAGTACTCCTTGGCATGAGCCCTCCCAGAGTCCGCCATTAGCACCACCAAAGGGCCTAGGTAGGCTCCAGTGTTGGGTCACCTCAGGCCAAACAACAAACAGGGAGGGAACCCAACCACACCCATCAGCAGAAAAGCAGATTAAAGTTTTACTGAGCTCTTCCCCCAAGAGCAACAGCCAGCTCTACCCACCACAGCATAGTTTGGAAGTCCTAGCCATGGCAATCAGAGAAGAAAAAGAAATAAAAGGAATCCAAATTGGAAAAGTAGAAGTAAAACTGTCATTGTCTGCAGATGACATGATACTATACATAGAGAATCCTAAAGATGCCAACAGAAAACTACTAGAGCTAATCACTGAATTTCATAATGTTGCAGGATACAAAATTAATGCACAGAAATCTCTTGCATTCCTATACACTAATGATGAAAAATCTGAAAGAGAAATTGGGAAACACTCCCATTTACCACTGCAACAGAAAGAATAAAATACCTAGGAATAAACTTACCTAAGGAGGCAAAAGACCTGTATGTAGAAAACTATAAGACACTGATGAAAGAAATTAATGATGATATAAACAGATGGAGAGATATACCATGTTCTTGGATTGGAAGAATCAACATTGTGAAAAGGACTATACTATCCAAAGCACTCTACAGATTCAATGCAATCCCCATCAAATTACCAATGGCATTTTTTACGGAAATAGAATAAAAAATCTTAAAATCTGCATGGAGACACAAAAGACCCCAAATAGCCAAAGCGTTCTTGAGGGAAAAAAACGGAGCTGGAGGAATCAGACTCCCTGACTTCAGACTCTACTACAAAGCTACAGTAATCAAGACAGTATGGTACTGGCAGAAAAACAGAAATACAGATCCATGGAACAGGAGAGAAAGCCCAGAGATAAACCCATGCACCTGGTCAACTAATCTATGACAAAGGAGGCAAGGATATACAATGGAGAAAAGACAGGGTCTCCAATAAGTGGTGCTGGGAAAACTGGACAGCTACATGTAAAAGAATGAAATTAGAATACTCCCTAACACCATACACAAAAATAAACTCAAAATGGATTAGAGACCTAAATGAAAGACCGGACACTATAAAACTCTTAGAGGAAAACATAAGAACACTCTTTTACATAAATCACAGCAAGATATTTTTTTTTTTTTTTTTTTTTTTTTTTTTTTTTTTTTGCGGGCCTCTCACTGTTGTGGCCTCTCCCATTGCGGAGCACAGGCTCCGGACGCACAGGCTCAGCGGCCATGGCTCACGGGCCCAGCCGCTCAGCGGCATGTGGGATCTTCCCGGACCGGGGCACGAACCCGTGTCCCCTGCATCGGCAGGCGGATTCTCAACCACTGCGCCACCAGGGAAGCCCCACAGCAAGATATTTTTTGATCCACCTCCTAGAGTAATAGAAATGAAAACAAAAATAAACAAATGGGACCTAATGCAACTTAAAAGCTTTTGCACAGCAAGGGAAACTACAAACAAGACAAAGACAACTCTCAGAATGGGAGAATATATTTGCAAACTAATCAATGGACAAGGGATTAATCTCCAAAATATATAAACGGTTTATTCAGCTCAATATTAAAAAAAACAAACAACCCAATCCAAAAGTGGGCAGAAGATCTAAATAGACATTTCTCCAAGGAAGACATACAGATGGCCAAAAGCACATGAAAAGCTGCTCAACATCACTAATTATTAGAGAAATTCAAATCAAAACTGCAATGAGGTATCACCTCATACCAGTTAGAAAGGGCATCATCAGAAAATCTACAAACAACAAATGCTAGAGAGGGTGTGGAGAAAAGGGAACCCTCTTGCACTGTTGGTGGGAATGTAAATTGATACAGCCACTTTGGAGAACAGTATGGAGGTTCCTCATAAAACTAAATAGAATTACCATATGACCCAGCAATCCCACTACTGGGCATATACCCAGAGAAAATGATAATTCAAAAGACACATGTACCCCAAAGTTCATTGCAGCACTATTTACAGTAGCCAGGCCATGTAAGCAACCTAAATGCCCATCGACAGACGAATGGATAAAGAAGATGTGGTACATATATACAATGGAATATTAATCAGCCATAAAAGGAATGAAATTGGGTCATTTGTAGAGATGTGGATGGATCTAGAGACTGTTATAGAGAGTGAAGTAAGTGAGAAAGAGAAAAACAAATATCGTATATTAACACATATATGTGGAAGTTAAACAAATGGTACAGATGAACTGGTCTGCAGGCTAGAAATAGAGACACAGTTGTAGAGAACAAACACATGGACACCAAGGTGGGAAAGTGGCAGGGTGGTGGCGGTGGTGGGATGAATTGGGAGTTTGGGATTGACATATATACACTAATATGTATAAAGTGGATAACTAATAAGAACCTGCTGTATAAAAAAGAAAAGAAAAGAAAAGAAAAAAGACACTGTTAAAAAAAAAAGAAAAAAGACTCCTTAAACCTGTGACTGCAGATGGATCAACATGACTGGAAAGTGTTCATTCAAAGTACATTACAGGATGAATGATTTTGTGAACAAGCTGGAAATCTAACAACCACTCATGATATCATTTCTATATTCAAAGGAGTTATGTATTCCAAACAATCAATGTATAAACAGAAATTGTAAAGAAGTGTGGGCTTGAGTTACTTGAATTACAATTTGTCAATCATGGAGGCTGCTGCTAAGACCCACTAGGTGGCAGTGTGTTCGTGATTTGCTGGTAAACACAGAAAATGGAATAACTAGAGTTGAATCTCAAACTACTATTTCTTTCTGACATTTATAAATTTACAATAGAAAATGTTCCCAGAATAGTAGATGGAAAGTCAAACAACGACTATCATGCCAACAGCCATTGACATATGAAATAAAACTGTTTTACAAGTAGTTAACAATGAAGCATTTTATAAAAGTCAAAACAGCAAAGAATGTTGCCTGCTATGTTCTTTAGTGATTCTTCTGATAGATGAATGTTAGACATATCTGAAATATAGACAGGTGAGAGAATAGGATGATGAGTACTTCTTTGCCAACCGTTACCAAAGCCAGGTTGCCCAGCTGTGCCTAGCAGGTTTCAAGGGTTTTCTGTCCTCAGGCCACACTTCCTCTTTATCAATCCACATTCCCTGTTTCCTTTTGAAATGCTATTGGAGACGAATCCCTGACAAGTCACTTCATCTGACTATTTTACTTCATTCTCTCCATTTGTATTTCTCTGAAGTTATGTACAAAGACACTCTAACATTTTGCACTGTTAATTTTCTCTATTCCTTTCTGTTTCTGTGACCGCTACTTAACTAGCTAGCTGTGTGACCTTGGACAAATTACTTAACCCATCTGAGCCTCATTTTCTTTCTCTGTAAAATAGGATAACAATAGTACTAACTTCATAGGATTGTTGTAGGGCTTACATGAGTTAATATGAGTGCTTAAAATAGTGGGGCACATGGTAAATACCACACAATAGTTTGTTCCCCAACTGTTACTGAATCAAACTTGTGTCTGCTTGCCCGATGTATAGTAAAGCCAATCTACTGACACCAGGTTGTGTTGAAGGAAAGTACAGTGCCTATTGCAGGGCTAGGCAAGGAGAATGGACAGCTCATGCTCAAAGGACCTGAACCCCACAGTAGCTTTCTGGGAAGGGTTTTTAAAGGCAAGATGAGGGAGTTCCTCCTCAAGGGCTATAGATAATATACTGAGCCATATCCTTGCATTGTTTTGCAGATACTAAAACCCCCACCGGGTGGAAGAAGTTAGCTGCATGCTTACCGTTAAGCACATAGACCCCAGACTGGTTGGAACCAGAAATATCACCTAGTTACCTCACCACCAACCAATCAGAAGAATGTCCACAAACTGATCGCAAGCCTTGCGGGGTCCTTCTCAGTTTCACAATGAGAATGTAAGGGAAAAGGGGAAAAAAACTGTGCATTCTTGTTCCCTTTTATTTGTGCCTTATAAGTGCTGGATATGCAGCATATGCTCAATAAATACTTAAATCAATGAATGAATAAATGAATGGCTAAAATATGATGGTGCATGTGAGATACACAAGGGAGGACTTAATAAATACAATCTGGCATTTAACTTTGGAACCCTTTTATGAATATATTATTCTTGCATGATTTTAAAAAATATTATTTATTTATTTATTTATCTTTGGATGCACTGGGTCTTAGTTGCGGCATGCAGGATCTTTGTTGCAACATGTGGGATCTTTGCTTTTTAGTTGCGGCATGTGGCTTGTTAGTTGTGGCATGCTAATTCTTAGTTGTGGCATGCATGTGGGATCTAGCTCCCTGACCAGGGATTGAACCCGGGCCCCCTGCATTGGGAGCACAGAGTCTTAACCACTGGACCACCAGGGAAGTCCCTTTTGTGATTAAAAAATAGAACATTAAAAATTTTTTTTTAACATTTAAAATATTTTTTTACATTTTATATAGATCAAATGTTATTAAACATTAGGATAATAGCTAAGAAAGATTAGTTGAATCCCCAAATATTGATTTAGTAGACTTTATTAGTTAGAAACTAATTTTGAGATAATTAGGTGAACTCTCTCAAAACAAGGCCTTTAAATTCAGTAGTTTTTTTTCCTTTTTAACACATATTGCTGCCCCAATCTGGTAAAAACCATAAGTATGATGGGTATGTTAAGTGTGGTTGATTTTATTGTTTAAAAATATATGTGAGGAATACTCTCGGCCTCTTATGTTTTTGTATGGTGGTATCAATTTATGGAGTATTGAAACATAATTAATTTTGGAACTGGCTTCTTTATCATAAAAATATAAAATTTTATTCTTGGATCTGTTTTAGACTGTTTCAAATTATGAAGTACTTTCTGGATGTTTGTACCAATTTACTGTGTGCTTTCCTCTTCCCTCAAACTACTTCTCTTCCCTTGAGGAAACTAGATTAAAACTCTGCTTATAAGGAAAATTAGGCTTGGAGGAAGACAAATGATCTTTTAAATATATCAAGTAAATTCCTTAGTGCAAAAGATTTGAACATTATTCTTGAAAATAACTGGAACTCAAATAACAAAAGTTACATTTTGGAGAAAATTTCTTGGAACAGAAAAATGTTAATTCATGCATAAAACTTGCCCAGATGCCATCACCTAATCTGGTCTGAGTGCAGCCTTCACACAAGAACTAATCCTTTCCTTGTGTCTCACACTGGAACACAACCCAGTAAGCTTGCCAAGGAGTTAGGGCATCTTATGGGTTTTTTTGTTTTTTTGTTTTTTTTACCATTTTAAATGATAATCTTGCCATTTTTATTGAGTATCTTTTTATTGCCATAAATATCAGTGTAGCCTTAAATGAAATTCTGCAGGTGCAATTCGGCCCTGGAGAATTGTATCCATTTGCAAACTAAAGCTATACCAAGCAGGTTTTTAGTTTAGCAGAAATCTCACTACTGTTCATGTAGAATTTATATATTTCTTTGTATTCTTGGCATAGTTCAGTACTGAGATTATTCTTTAAATGTCATGGTTGAAGTGCCTCAAATTCAATGTGTCCTTTACGGAACTTGTCCTTGTCCTTCTCCTTTCCAGTATTACTGATTTCAGGGAATGCACCTGAAGTCTATCCAGTTGTCCTTTCAGAAATCCAGAAGCCAGGCTGCATTGCTTTTACTTGCTCGCTTCCACATTTCTCAGGCACCTAATCCTTGAGTTTGTCTCTTGTGTGTCTCCCCTGTGTGACTGCAGCTGCCACATGGGCAGGGACATGGTCTATGAACTCAGAGAGGCCATCACAGTCCCTGATGCTCAATAAATATTTGAGGAATGAATGAATGATGAACATTTATCTAATCTATTCCCTCTTCTCCATTTCTGCCATATTGACAGAATATGGCAGCATTCACCATAGTCTTATCTGGATTATTGTAATAACCTCTAATTTGGACTCTCTGACTCTATTCACATCCCATTGCATCTGCCTTAAGTCTAGCCTCTTCCTTCTTTACTCCTGACCTTATTTTATTAACTTAAATAGTATTGAGCTTGCTATAGCTCCTATATATCCTTATATTTCTTGCCTCTATGACTTTACCCATGATATTTCTCTCTCTAGAAATGCTTGGTTATTTTTTTTTATTTGCAAACTTGGTCATACACATTGCTCAGTCCATGTGACAAACTTCCCAATAGTTCTTTTCTGCAGTCCCAGCTTTTATTAAATGTCCCTTTTCTTTTGTCCCATTACACTTTGTGCATTTCTCTAACTGAATAGATGTCTTATAGTCTATTTTTGTCTTTAGCTGCATTTCCCTAACTGAATACACATATTATAGTCTATTTTTCTGTTTATCTGTCTGGCTTTCCTTCTATGCTCCTTTTGGGTGGGAATTCTCTCTTGGGCATTGTAATAAGTTCAGTGGTAAACAGAAGTCAGTCCATAAATATTCATTAATTTGAAATGTAGGTATTTTTCTTTTTGTGGAATGAATAAACAGGAATTTAACATTGTTCCTAATTTTAAATGTGTCTACCATATCTTAAGGCCACTGAGTACGTTGTATATGTTGTGCACTGCACAACTCAAGGGGTGGGTACTAGTGCCATAGATTATAATGTGAATGTCCACTCTATCCCCCTTGACTTGTATGTAAATTATATAAGTTACCCAACTACAGGCAGTTGCCCTGAAGGAGACAGAGGAAACAATGCAGCAACTATAATTAACTGCAAGATGATTATATTTTAAACTGAAATTTACTTTGGGTTTTTAAATATCAGATCTATATTCACTAAACAAATAATTTGGTGATAATTTTTCTGATACTGTCTCTTTTCATAGGAAAACATTTGTCTTAACACGATCTATTTCCTTCCAGTACGCACCTCATAAATTGTGAAATTTTACCTTTCTTTCCTGGACCATAGTTTCATTTCTTTGATTGAATTTGCAACCCCTGTAGCATAAAGTTTGTATAAAGGGACAGATATAAGCCAATTGATTTCACTATGAAAAATAAACATTGGCTTGTAAAATAGTTATTTCCATCAAACGAATCAGTCAAAATTAGAACATTATTTTTTTAATCAGAAGATAAGGAGTTGATTTTTAAAAAGCTGCCAGTAGAACGATATTACCTTCCTCCAGATTCTAGAATTAGACTTAGTAATTGAATTTACCATTAAATTTCAAATTTATAGCTTTAAAAAAGACATTACTTTTGTCTAGGAAATAGAAAAGCTTAACTCTTAGAGAATTCAGGACTAAAAAACATGAAATTCCATATTTAGTAGCTAGCAAATTATAAAGTAATGGACAATAAACCAGATAACTATTTCAAGAAAATGAATTTAGTAAAAATAGCCATTAAACTTATTCATCAAGAAAGTATCAAAATAAAAACTGGATAAATGGTCAACCTGGCATAAGGTCTAGTGCAGACTTATTGTAATTTTTTTTTTTTTTTTTTTTTTTTTTTGCAGTTCGCGGGCCTCTCACTGCTGTGGCCTCTCTCATTGCGGAGCACAGGCTCCGGACCAGCAGGCTCAGCGGCCATGGCTCACGGGCCCAGCCACTCCGCGGCATGTGAGATCCTCCCAGACCGGGGCACGAACCTGCGTCCCCTACATCAGCAGGCGGACTCTCAACCACTGCGCCATCAGGGAAGCCCCTAGTGCAGACTTATTAAATGAACAGTTGGTATTTATAATCTGTATAGAACAGATATAGATATTAATATTTATAACAATCATCATATTGAGGGTTATATAACAAGCACTCTGCTCCATGTTATGTACTTTTAATTTTGTCATTTTAACACTCAAAAGGATTTATAAGATAAAGATGATTACAATGTCCATATTATGATGGAGAAAACATATGTGTGGAGAGGTAGATAAATAAAATAAGGAAGAATTGAATGAAAAATTAATCAAAAGGTAAATATTTTCAAATTGACAGTTAACATTAATGAGCCCATCATTGTCTATCCTTAGAAATGAGGTTAAATATAGACAAGCCAAGGAGGCTATAACTCTCCACATATGGTCCATTTAGCCCCTGTCTGTACCTGCCTGTCTTCTATCCACTTTCTGAGTTTTCCACAGAAACTGAGCTTTGAAATTCACCTGCAGTTCATGTTGCAGATCTGGTATGGGTCCCTGGAAGTAGACTCATGGGCCAATTGAGTGGTACCCTTCCCACAATTGCTACTAGTAGGCCTAACTGTGGGATGGACTCATGCCCAATTCTGACTCATATTACAGGACCTTCTGGGCCTGGAGCTATGTGCCCTGGACCCTGACTGCTGGCTACAGCCAAATGGTCTGGCCCTTGCCAACACTCACTTCCTAGTGGGCTGAACTCTGTCTCCTACCTAGAGGCACTGACTGGGGTTCTACTTCAGTCCCCAATTCCCTTTTTCCCTACCTCTCTTAGGATCCAGATGCTGTCACTTACATGTCCTCAATGCCCAGGAAATACTGATTCTACACATCATCTAAAAGAGTAGACCTTCTGGATATTCACATTAGCCCAGAAGGGAGCTGAGATTGCCAAGTTATCTTGGACTTTGAGCTTTTTCCTACCAGACAACTACACACAAGGTCAACCCCCAAACAAGTTTGGTCCTCTCGGTTTCTATCCAGCATACTTCCAACTCATCTCCCTCAGCCCGCCGTGCTGCTGCTAGGATCACAGAATGCCTGAGGCCAAACCTGCTTAACCAATAACAATCCTTGAACCTTGAAAATATTTTTCATTTGCTCCAGTCATCCAAATATTGACCCAATTTGCTAGAACTCTCTATTCATGGCATCTAGCTATTGTCAACTTTAAGGAATACTCAGGATAAAACATGGAAAATCATTTGGGATCCCAAGTAGATGGACATAATGTAGAGACATTTAAGTGGAGAGAAAATAAGTAAAGTTTAAGAGTACAAAGGAGAGATGGTAGATTTGCTAAGATCAGGTTGATAGTTCAGAGGGAAATTAGAAGATAAGGGATTGATTGGAGGTGGGCATATTTATATGTATTGATCACTGGGTTAACCACTTCTGTTTCCTGTTTTTAATCAAGGAGAGCATATCTTTAACAATTGTCTTTGGTATCGTGGCTGCTATCATTACCACTGCCTTGTTTATAATAGCTAAATAGATGGCACCAACAACAAATCTCAAAAAAAATGTCTGGTAGAGTTTCACACTACTGATTAGGCTTGCCTCTATTACTGAAACTACATTCATTTTGGGGAAAAATGACATCTGCCTGACATTTTTACCAACCACTTTCAGATACACAGCACCCAAAGTGAGGTCCTAAAGGGTGGTAGAATGAAACAGCCCAGTGACTCTGTTAAATGTGCGAACAATGAATAATTGCAGGATAATACACCTCATGTATCATGGAGTAAGGATAGTTATCTAAAAGTTAGATAGCCCCAGAGAATGGGAGGATATTGCTTAGGATTGAGATGGATGCAAGAAGGGGACTTGTAGGATATGGGGACATATTATAAGGATGAAATGACATGTTAGAGTATTGGTGTAGTATTGGCATGGTATTGGAATGAAGTTAAAATGGCTATATTTTGTATTAAAAACTTTCCACTTAAACAGTATTTATGAGTTTATGTTGCTACCAAAGTTTTAATCTACATAACTAATCAAGAAATTACCAATATCAGGACTTCAATAGGGTAGAAAACAGTGAGATTCAGTCATGTAGCTATGTTTTTAAGGATGGTTTACAGCTTAGAAGAGGGAAAGGGAAAAAATTTATTATGTGAATAAAATGTTCATGTGCATCTGCTAAGGTCTGAATGTTTGTGTCCCCCCCAAATTCATATGTTGAAATCTCAGTGCCCTGTGTGATAATATCAGTAGGTATGGCCTTTGAGAGGTACTTAAATCATGAGGGCAAAGCCCTTATGAGTGGAATTACTGCTCTTATGAAAGAGCCTCCAGAGAGATATCTTGACTCTTCCACCACATGAGGACACAGTGAAAATGCACTGATTAAGAATCTGAAGGCGGACCCTCACCTAACCATGCTGGTGCTGTAACTTGGACTCCCAGCCTCCAGAACTGTGAACAATAAATTCCTATTGTTTTTAAGCTGGCCAATCTTGGTATTTTATTACAGTAGCCCAAAGGGACCAAGATGGCTTCCATGACCACTGAGTTGGGGGAACATATAAATATTTTATTGAGCAAGTGCAGTTAAAGTGGGGGAATTATGTAATAGATACTCCCAAGCTAAAAGAACTTTTAAAAAAAGCCAGAACTAAAAAATCCAGAAATTGGAAGTGACAAGTGAGAAGATGGAGGAAGACGATTTGGGGGTACCAGATTTCATTGGTGGCAAGGGTAGATTTAAAATGCCTTAGGCTCTCCTCCTAGTGAACTGGATAGATGTTGGCTCTGAGGGTGCTACCTGCTCCCTCGATCAGGCTTGGAAGAACTGGGAAAAGAAACTGCTCTGAAATATCAACATCAAAATCTCTATCACTTATGTAACCTCCAGAATACTGGGTACCAGAATTATTTCCCAGCACTCTTTCTCCCTCTTAAGAATATGAAAATAAGATTATTTGTTAAGGGGCTTCCCTGGTGGCACAGTGGTTGAGAATCTTCCTGCCAATGCAGGGGACACAGATTCGATCCCTGGTCCAGGAAGATCCCACATGCCACAGAGCAAATGGACCCGTGCGCAACAACTGCTGAGCCTGTGCTCTGCAGCTCATGAGCCACAGCTACTGGGCCTGTGTGCCACAACTACTGAAGCCTGCTCGCCTACAGCCCATGCTCTGCAACAAGAGAAGCCACCACAATGAGAAGTCCACGCACGGCAAGGAAGAGTAGCCCCAGCAACTAGAGAAAGCCCCCGTGCAGCAGTCAAAAATAAATAAATTTATTTTTAAAAAAAGAAAGTTTATTTGTTGACACTGATGCTGAAAAAAAAATTAACACAATATGGATGAGTCAGCTATCTTCAGAAGTCATTTAAAAGGATAGGATATTTCTTATACTATGAGCTGAAGTAAAAGGGAATAGAAATCAAATTAAGCCATGATTGAATATGAGACATATTTGTAACTCAATCAAAGATAATAACATATTAAATCAATGAGCAGGAAAAAATTGGGTTTGCATGGAGACTGTAAATAAAGATATCACCAGTTGTTTCTATTAAATTCAGAACCATGAGACTGCTGTCTACTGTCATCATTAAAATCCAACATTGTTTTGGATTTTCTGTCTGATGCAATAATACAAGTAAGGCAAAGAAGACATACAACGATGATAAAGGAAAAGATAATATTACTAATATCACATCCAGAAAAAAGATAGTATAATAGAAAATTCAAGAGAATTTACTTTAAAAAGTCTTAGACTTGATGAGAGAAGAGTGGCTGGATATAAAATAATTATACAAAATTCATTAGTTTTTACTATGTACCAATACTAACCAGCTAAAAAATAAAATGGTAAAATTAAAGATCCACTTATAGTAGCAAAAACAAGTCATGAAATGACTAGAAATAATTTAAACAGAAATGTGAGGCTGTATAACCATATAGTCTTGGAATATCTACCATTCCCTTATTCAGTAAGTCTTTACTGAGTGCCTGCTATTCATTAGGCAACTATTCCAGGCCCTGGGAAATGGAGTGAGGAGCAAGTCAAAGAAACCTCCTGATATCATGACAGGGGGTGATTGTTGTATGTGTATATACATGTGTATGTGTTTACAACTTTACATGGTGTGGCAAAGTATGTCCTCTCCTAGGATGTGACATTTGTGACAAGAACTGAACATCAAGGTGAAGTAGGGCCTGCAATGATTAGGGGCTAATCATGCCAGGTGGAGAAAATAGCAAGAGCAAAGACCTACAGGTTTAAAAAGTTTAGCAAGCTTAAGAAATGGAAAACAAAACAAAACAAACACCAGGGGAAGAGTGGATGGGGGTGAAGTTGCAGAGATTGTCAGGAGTAGATCACAAAGCCTTGACAGTGATGTGACCCGATTTATGCTTTAAAGCATCTCTGACTATTATGTGGAGGGTGGTTTATGGGGATGTCAAAGTGGAAGCAAGAAACCAGTTAGGGGGCTCCTGCAGTAAGCAAGACAAAATATGATGATGATTGGGTTAGGATGGTAGTGGTAGAAATGGAACAAAGTTGCCGGTTTGGGGGGTAAATTTTTAGGAGGTAGAATTGACAGAATGTGAGAATTCAGACGTGGAAGGGGAAGGAGAGGACAATGAAGTACAACTCCTATTTTTTTGTTTGTTTGTTTTGAGTGACTAAGGCTGTAGAAGGTGGCAGTATTTACTAAGGAAAAGACTGGGTAAAGAACATTTTTGGGGGGAAAGCAGGAGTTACATTTTGGACATGTTAAGTTTGAGAGATATATTACATATCCAAATGAAGATGTCAATCCCTAGATCTTGCTGAAGGCTTTCAGCACTAAAAAATATTTTAATGTATATTTGATGAATGCAAAAGAGTATTTGCTATGCATGTGTAAGTTATGAAATATACATAATAAAGGGAAGTCTTGTGCTCTTACCACCCACTTGAGATCTAAACTTTAGAACCTGATCCCAACCACTCACACCCTTGCGTACTTTTCCCTGCTCCCATTGCTCTGCCTCCTTCCCAGAAGTAACCAAGATTCTGAAGTGTGTGTTGTAGCCTAAGATGAATTCGTGATCTAATGGATCCTAACCCCTTCCTGCCTGATAGTTTTGTGAGTCACTACTAGCCATTATATTGTTAAATAGACCTGGATCAACTAGCAATTCTAATGGAAGCTCAGTATAATTTAGTATAGAATTTTGAGTAAACATATTTAATTCAAGTACACCGTGAAAAGGGGACATTATGACAGATTATAAACAACAGGAAGATGAGTTTGAATAAAGCTTCCATATGCACTTGACTCATGTTTGAGTCACATCCAGTACTGTAGAGCTGGGGTGATTCAGTCTATAAACTCTGGTGGCAGGAAATATCACCTTATTTCTTATTTTAAATTCATATAAAATCTAGTCTAAGCTCCCATACAGACAGAGGAGAAATTCAGTCTTAGTCATTAAGGCTGCATGAGAATCAAGGAAGTGTATGTGGTACTGACAAACTGAGAGAAGATTGTTTCATCTCCAGTTTGCTGTGGTCATCTTATCCTCATGCTTTATGCCCATGTGCTCTGTTTCTATGCCACACAGAGGCTGCAAAGCCTATGCTTGAGACCCAGCCACAATGGGACCAGAGGACAGCCAGACCCCTCGAGGAGCTGCCACTTCTCTGGGGCTCTGAGCTGGAGCTACACTCAGGTTCCTGAACACATAGCTCCATTCTTTTCCTTCTCTGTTGAAATCTTTCCACCTCCCTCTGTTAACCTCAAAGGCACTACTTTCTCTTTCATCTATCCTTGGAGGACTTATCATAATAACGTCAAGGAGTTTAGTCTTTTATAAAAACTAGGAAAGTTCTCTTTTTAAAAAAAAAACTTTTTTTAAAGTTTATTTATTTATCTTTGGCTGAGTTGGGTCTTCATTGCTGCATGTGGGCTTTCTCTAGTTGCGGTGAGTGGGAGCTACTCTTCATTGCAGTGCACGGGCTTCTCATTGTGGTGGCTTCTCTTGTTTTGCAGCACTGGCTCAGTAGTTGTGGCTCGCGGGCTCTAGAGCACAGGCTCAGTAGCTGTAGCATATGGGCTTAGTTGCTCTGCAGCATGTGGGATCTTCCTGGACCAGGAATCGAACCTGTGGCCCCTGCATTGGCAGGCGGATTCTTAACCACTGCACCACCAGCTGTAGCATATGGGCTTAGTTGCTCTGCAGCATGTGGGATCTTCCTGGACCAGGAATCAAACCTGTGGCCCCTGCATTGGCAGGCGGATTCTTAACCACTGCACCACCAGGGAAGTCCCTAGGAAAGTTCTCTAATTTCAAGTAGCTTCTGCTTTCCAACCTGCCACACATATCCTCTCAGTCCAAGGAGCATAGCCTTGAAACTGGCAGTAGGAGAAAAGGGGAGGAGGGAAACCCATTTAAACAAATTACTATCTCAGTGAATAATCCTGCAACACTTCTACATAATGCATGGGCATGTCATTAAAGAAAATGTTTTAGGGACTTCCCTGGTGGCGCAGTGGTTTAGAATCCGCCTGACAATGCAGGGGACATGGGTTCGAGCCCTGGTCCAGGAAGATCCCACATGCTGCAGAGCAACTAAGCCCATATGCTACAACTACTGAGCCTGTGCTCTAGAGCCCGCGAGCCACAACTACTGAAGCCCATGTGCCTAGAGTCCGTGCTCCACAACAAGAGAAGCCACTGCAATGAGATGCCCGCATATGGCAAGGAAGAGTAGCCCCTGCTTGCCACAACTAGAGAAAGCCCATGCGCAGCAATGTAGACTCAAAGCAACCAAAAGTAAATAAATAAATAATAAATAATAGTATGTTAACTTAAAAATAAAAAGACAATGTTTTTAAAAGAAAAGGAGGAAGAAGAAGAAGAAAAAGAAAGATGGTGACCTACATGGCCCTGGATTTTGATTTTGATTTTTTTGATTCTCTACTGAGGAAATGTGGATGCTTGGTCTAGTTCATATCTTCTATTTTATGGATGAGATGACTAAGTTCCAGAAGCAACATGGTGTGGAAGAAACAGGAAAGGCTTTGCAATTAGCAAAAGTAAGTTTGTTTTCTAATTCTGTTACTTATTAGTTCAATGATCTTGGGCAAGTTATACAGTCTCTCTGAGGTTTAACTTCTTCATCTGCAAAAGGGGGACCATTGTACCTACCTTACAGAGTTGTTCGGAGATTTAAAGAGCTTATATGCACACATGGTATCTTACCTCAGTTACTGGCACATAGAAGACATTCAACAATTCTAGCTTCTCCTGCCTTGCTCAAAGCCATATATGCAATGTGTGGCAGATCCAGAATGAAAGCCCAGTTCCCCTACTCCCAGGGCACATTGCACCATCAGTGTGGTCACTGGAGAAATGCAGTGACACGTCGACAAACGAGCCATATTAACAGTAGACAAGTCTGTTACCAGCAGAAAGGCAGTATGTATGCTCAGGGTAAAAAGGTCATCTATCAATCAACCCTTTGTATTTAAAAGATTCATAACATTTTCGAAAATGCCTGGCCACACCAATCACCTTTGTCTCTGAGCTGTAGGTGATGGGCCAGGACCCGACAGTAGCAAAGGGTCAGGCCTCCAGCTGCTATGTTTCTCAGGTTGGCTTTCCTATTCTCACAGTCCAGCAAAGTGGTCAGCAGGCAGTTGAGTAGAAGCCTTTGTTATGTTCCAGGGGGAATGGAAAGGAGGCCAACGTTATGAGTTCTCTCTCCTCACGGGCAGGTATATTCCAGATGGGGAAAATGATGTACCAAGACTGATGAGTCCAGTCCTGAACCTGACCGAGCAACTCTCCAGTATGTGTGACCTGTCACCAAGACAAACACATCAGGGAAGGTGATGGCTCAGCCCAAGCCGATCACCACCAAGGAGACAATTCCATTAGTGAATCTTCCTGAGAGAGGACCGTCACCTACAGCCTGCTAGTAAAGAACAGCGTGCTCATTACACGTTAGAGACTTTTAAGCAAACCAGATACACAATCATTAATTCATTTATTCACTCAAACATCATCACACCTGGGGCTTTGTAACCAACATTATCAACAAATACCTTGTCTTAGGAGATTTCTATGCTTCAGCTATTAAACTGAAAGCTAACATTTATTAACATAATTTATTAAGGACTTTACATGAATTACCTCTTTAATAATTAAAAAAAACTTTGAAATATTTTCTAAAAATTTAGCTGTTCACATTAATGATGGTGGAGTAACTGCCATCACTGTGAACATCTGTATACTGTGCCCAAACGCCTGACAAAAATGCTCTTTGATGATTCTTTGAGTCTCTATGCCAGAGGGAAAGATAATCGCTATAAATTGGGATGCTTTTAGGGGAAGGTAGCACTTCATGGTACTTACGTCAGAATCTGGATGTGCAATGCACTCTTTTTCAAATCTCAACCCCTACGTACAAGTTACGGAACTTACACCTTTTGCTATAGACGATCCTGTGATGGACTTTGCACTGGATTGGTTTCGAGCCACCTCAGATGTGAGGCACTGTTTATACTCATAAAGGGTTTATATTAAGTGTTATGACTGAGCTATAAAGTCCTGAATGTACATTATAATAAACTTCAGCTAGACCATCAGGTGCTTAACACCACCAGCAAAGACCACCAGACCAGCTTGAAGCAAACCATAAGTGGGGACTGTTGACCTTCAGTGCCACCAGCATTCACCACCTGCCACTTGCACTGAGGACACTTGGGCACCTGAATCCACAATTATACTTTCTCCTTTCCAAACCCATCACTCAGAAAATAGGACTTCTAAGAATTAATTCACACTGTTAGCTTCTGCAGCAGGTTGTTGGGTGTAGAAGAAAGAATAGTACTAGCTTGGATATTTGTCCCAATTCAATGCAAGATGTTGGCCTTTCCTATTCAAATATTCTACATAATTTTCTCAGTCTATTTCTCTCATTTTACCTGACCAAATGTATCCTCCGAATGTAGTCCCTCAAAAGTCAGAAGACTCTTAATATCTTGAAAGCTCCCCCATAGGACTTAATACATGAAAAAGTAGAGGAGATATTTTGTAAATATAATCTTATTCTCCACTAAACTTATTGAGGGTGTCGGACCATGACTTATACCTCAGTATGTACCCTATTAATGCAGAGATGGTCAAACAATATGTGTTCAATAATACTTTATTTGTTATCTATTGCTGCTATAACAAATCACCACATACTTAGTAGTTTAAACAACACAAATTTATTATCTTACAATTCTGGAGGGCAGAAGTCCAAAATGAGTTTGCCTGGGCTAAAGTAAAGGTATTGACAGGGCTGGTTCCTTCTGGAGACTCTAGAGGAAAATCAGTTTCCTTGCCTTTTCCAACATTTCTTGGCTTGTAGCCCCTTCCATCTTCAAAGCCAGAAACATAGCATCTTTGAATTTCTCTCCAACTCTCACTCTCTTATCCTCTCTCTCACAAGGACTCTGTGATTACTTTGGGCTTACCTGGATAATCCAGGATAAAGTCCCCACATCAAGGCCAGCTAATTAGTAACCTTAACTCCACCACAACCTTTATGCTTCATTACTATGTAACATAATATATTCACAATTTCTAGGGCATTGGGGCATGGATATCTTTAAGGAGCCATTACTCTGCTGACCACAAATGCTAATCATTTAAGTAAAAATAAGAAGGGTTAAGGTAAAATCAGGATGGATTCTCCAAACCTCATCTTTTAATTCTACAAGAATTCCTAGGAATCTCTAAAAAAGAAAAGAAGAAGAAAATACTAGATACAATCAAATTTGATATTCTGATCATATTTATATTTATATCATTTTGAGACTTTTTTACACAAACACCTTAGTTTCCTGCTATTGTAGCCAGCCATCTGGCATCTGTTATAATTAAGTTCAAGGTTATGTTGCTTCAAATTGTGTTCAATCTCTTCTTGAAACTTTTTTTGTTCTGATGATGTTTAATTTCCTTGATGCAGTCAAGCCTCCAGACAAGTGTGTCATCTTTGAGTGAAATCTGTCTGGAAGCAAAAACTGATGCCAGAAGCATTAAAAGGTTTCCAATATATTTGGACCACACAAAGTTTTAGGTGCCTCTAATGATTGAGCTTTACTGACATTAGATTCCACAGACTCTCAGTGTTAAGGTTTGTTTGTGTATTGTTTGACAGTTTGCTGTCAAGAAATAAAGAAAAGCTAAGTGGTAATAACTAATATGGTCTGTCACTCTACCTGGCTTTACCACAGCACATGACATCAGCATTCGTCAACTAATTGACAACATAGGCTATTCTATGGACAATGCAAAATGGTTAAACATGAATGACTTTTAGAATAAAGATGCAGTAGGAATGCCTAGTTCTTGCTTTTAATTCAGATTTTAGTTTTGTTTATTTTTTGTTTATTTTCTCACTTAAGAACCTACTGATACTTTTAAAATAAGAAATGGAATAAAATCATGCTTCACTTGCCTCAAAAACAAACGAAGTCCACTCTAGTTAGTTGAAGCCCCCTCTGGCTTAAAAATTCCATTGACAAGTAGATTATAAATACAGGTGAATGGGGATATTCTGGGGCTGTAGATTCCATGACCCAGGTGATAGGGGTGTGTCTGTAGTCAGAGCTTTGCGTCGGTGTGGCGTGACTTTCATCTGTCCATGAGCAAGGATCCGGAGGACATCTTGGCATTGGTGCACTACATGTGGTGTTGATGGCAGCATGTGTGAGTGGGAAGTTGTTGGTATCATAGCACCTTGTTAAACACACTGAAGCATGCTCTTTTGGGAGCCTTTCAGGAAATAAATGGCAAAAGGATGGCATTTCATTATGTCTTCTCTACTTTCTCTAAGCCTACTGACTGGCTGAAAGATTAAAATGCATAATTATGTGCTTTCTACACCCAAACACTTTTGTAAATTCAGCTCAATAAATTTTAATTATTCATAAACTATTCTATTGGATTAAACTTGTCCGGGAAGTAGTTCTTACAAAGCAAAGACATGTCTCTTGACCTTGACATAAAACCTTGACCTAGCTTTTGGACAGGGGTTCTTAACTCAGGTTTATGTATAACTGAATGATCCTAAAGGATATCAGGCCAATTGTGAATTCTCTCTAAGCATAGGAAAAAATTTTGGATTTGATTGCATGTGTATTTTTCTGGGATGAGAAACCATAGCTTTCATTTGATCCTCAAATGGCTCTGTGTCTAATAAATAATAAGGAAGAAAATAAATGTTTAAGAACCAGAGATTTAGAATCGTTTTTTTTAACAAAACGTTGCTTACAAACCTCAGAAAAAAAAATTGTTTTAGAATCCATAATGAGCTGTTTTTGGCTAGCATGAATAAACAGAGCAGCCACTTTGGAAAATTAATATGAAAACACAAAAATGTAATTGCTAAGCAACCTGCGCATTAAGCATCATTTTCAATTAATTTTAGCTAAGAATTGGGCTATTACTTTTAATATCTTACAATCACATTCATAATTAATTGAAGTTAATTACTTTAAAACTCACTTTAGAGGCTCTGCAAACCATAGCATGTTTTGATTTTTGCAAGGATTTCTCTTTTTAAAAATATGAAACCCCATATCATCTTGAAATAGTCCCCCAATACTGGAAATGTATGGATCTTTTTCTTTAATGACAGCTTAAAATGTGAGATTCTATCATTCAAAAATAAAAAAGAAAATTATTTAACCCAATTCTTAATCATATAACGTTTCGCATGTAACTCAATATTTTAGTTGATTTTTAACTGTTCTTGATCTACTCGAAGAAGCTAACTAGCTTTCTTGAAAGGTAGCAGTAACAAAATTATTAAAATGTTATAAAGTTATCAAAGTCTTTATCTCTAGTATGTAAAAGAAAAGGAAGTGTTGACCATGCTTTGGTAAGCAGTTTAGCTGGTGAACCTAGAAAATTCAGACCTTGTTGGGGGGCTTTGATTCAAAGCTACCAGGAACAAAACTTGACTCTTCTAGAATGGAATCAAATAAGAAATTTTAGAAAACTTCTGGAAGAAGACAACTTTTGGGGAAAGATGATGGAATTTAATTACTTTGGGGATTATTGTTATTGATTTTTATGTACTTTGGGTATTTTTCTGTAATTTCATATTGAATCCAGCATAAAAGACTATTTCAGGGATGCATTATCAACAGCTCTCAGAATCTTGTCAAATAAACTTTTTACTTAGAAAAGATTTCATTTCACTGAACATTCATTCTCCCTGACATCCCTTGAGTCAGCCCCAAATCTCCACAGCCTGAGGTCTTAAATGAATTACCTGTATTATAAGTCATGACCAAGAGATGAAAGGATGCTTTCTAGTCACACAGAACTTTGTTGGAGAGTTTTGGCCAGTGCAAAAATAACATGCAAATGTATGGGTGGAGAAATAATTAATAAAAGGCATGTCTCAGCAGTATTGTTGCAAACCTAAATGTATCCTATAGCCCTAATTCTCCAGTATTGTCCTGTTTCAAACATTGTCCACATTTTCCTCTCCTAGGGGTCAGAGGATGAATGCTGATTCACTATGAGGAGAGTTCAGTGTCAAGGGCAAAGGACAATCAGCACAGTAGGATCTGGGCAAGTTAGAGGCTGGGAGTTCTGAGGGAAATAGCAGGAGACCAAGTGCCAGTCCAAGAAGAAATCACTGACAAAGAGTAATGGACACCTCTTCACCCCAGTAAATCCTCTGAGAGAGGGGCTTGCTGGAGTCCCCAAGCCAAGAGGCAACCCTCAGGGAGGAAACTATTTCTGGTTTTTGTTTTCCTTGTCTTAATAGCAATTTATTTTTCTTATTATAGAGTAGCAAATTTTCATTGTAGAAAATTTGGTCATACATATATAAGTGTATCCTTAACCAGTAAGAACAACTACTGACATTTTGTTATTTTTCCTCCTAGTGGTATGCTACATGTCTATTTCTTTCCATCCATATGTTTGCACACTGACAAAATCCCAAAATTTAAGTGGTAATCCAACTTTATTTGTTTAATGTATTATGTGTAAATATTTCTCCAGAGACACTTGTTTCTGACTTTCCCTGGTTCTGATAGGCAATCCCTCCCTACTGACACCACCCCCCCATATATACATATACTTTTCTAAATTATCTGATTTTAAAAAATATATATTTATTTATTTATTTTGGCCGTGCTGGGTCTCAGTTGCAGCATGCGGGATCTTCACCGCAGCATGTGGGATCTTTAGTTGCGGCATGTGGGATTATCTGATTTGTTTTTTAAGAGAAAAGTTGAGTATTATTTTCACAAAACCAAAAACAGGAAGGAAAGGAAGGGGAAAGGAAAAGGCAAAAGAAAAAACAGGGACTGGTGGGGGGAGGGACAGAGAGAGAGAGAGAGAGGGAGAGAGACTGTGTTCGTTTTCCTTTGGCCTAGGAAAAGTTCTTTCTGCCATTTCAGGACACCTGCACCCTCTATGCCCAGCTCACCCCCTCCATCTCTTCTGTCAATATTTCTGCACACTTTCTTTGAGTCCCAAACACTGAACAGTACACAAGTGGAGGAAAGGGGGACCATTTATTGACCTAATATTGTGCTATGAATAAATTTCTGTCAAAGTAACCAGTCAATTTGCTCCAAACCTCTTAAGGTGGGGCAATGATCAAGAGGCCCAATAGCTAATGAGCACTTAATGAATGAGTGCTGAATTGAGGTGAATGCTTTGAGCAGGGAGAGGGCAGAGAAAGGTGGAAGAAGCCTGAAGGCAACAGGAAGGCATCATGGAAGTGGAGCTAGTAGGGTCCCACTCAAGGGAGAGAGGTGTTGTAAAAGGGGACCTCGGGATGAAAAAGACAAAATTTCAAAACCTCATCATCTCTTTTCATCAATCAATCAGAAATGAGCATACGCTGCCATCCACTGAGGCATTTCCTGTCTGGCAGCTGTGGCAACAATTCCTCAGCTTTTGCTGCCTGAGGGGGGGTGTTCTGCATCCTGAAAGGGGTGCTTTGGATGAAGCAGGAAGAGCTGTGTTAGTGTAGACTGAACTGTATTCGCGTTGGTGAATAAGAATCCCCTGGACTGGGCTTCCCTAGTGGTGCCGTGGTTGGGAGTCCGCCTGCAGTTGCAGGGCACATGGGTTCGTGCCCCGGTCCGGGAAGATCCCACATGCCGCGGAGCAGCTGGGTCCGTGAGCCATGGCCGCTGAGCCTGTGCTTCCGGAGCCTGTGCTCCGCAACGGGAGAGGCCACAACAGGAGAGGCCCGTGTACAGCAAAAAAAAAAAAAAAAAAAAAAAAAAGAATCCCCTAGACTAAGACAAGCCTTAGGCAAAATCATGAGGGAGGTTGGTTTTGAGGAGGTGGGGATAGGGAGAGAATCCAGGTCTCCAGAAAGCCCCTCAGAGACAGCAGCATTCAGAGCGCTTTCAAGGCCTTGTACCTGGCACATGGCAAGCTCTCGGCACATGTTCTTTGAACGAGTAAACACGGAAACCGAGCTTTAGGCTTCCTCCCAGCAGGGAGGGAATTCCCGAGGCCCCCTTTTACAATACCTCTCTCCCTTGAGTGGGACCCTACTAGCTCCATTTCCATGCAGGCACCTAATGCCTTCCTGTTGCCTTCAGAATTCATCAGCCGTCCCCAACTGGCATAAAAGAAGTTGGGCTGCTTGACTTCACATATGAAAACAGGGAGCTCAAGAATAACAATAATAAAAAAAAAAAACCAAAATAGAGAACTGACCCTCATAACTGCGACTAGAAACTTTTCAGTATCTGTCCTGGGTCATGGATCGTGCCCTGTTCCCAAGTTGAATGTTAGGACAACAAGTAAGGCAATTCTATTAGTGTCCTGAGAGGGGTTATAGAGAAGTCTAGAAAGGTTGAAAAACATACTAGGCTGCTATGGCAAGCTGAATATTTTGTATCTTATCTTTTTGTAAGAGGCAGCCATAGAAGTTTTTAGGCAAGAAAATGACCTGATTAAAAATTAATGTGGTCATTTTGAGAAAGAAAGGAGGGTCAACTCCAGTTAAGGAGCTATGTTAATGAAGAAAGATATTAAGTCTTCATGAATAAAAGTCCATTAAGATGGACTTAGTTTAAAACCCAAGTGTGACTCACAACTTAAGGAGTTTGAATTGAAACCTCTTCACTTTATGACTTTTCTTACTATAAATAGAACCCTCACCCTTGTCAATAGTAACCACCAATTCTCATATTTATGATAAAAAATTACTTCCAATGAACAGGTCCCCAACTACCCATCCTTTCAACACCAATGCTAATGTAAAATCAAGGATAAAGCAATATAGCTGCACTTAAAGATCATCGAAGAATATGAAAATTTCTCCTCAGAACATATCATTGCAAGATGTCTGGGATCTTCATGCTCACTGAGTTAGAAATTAAACATTTTGAAGGGTAGACTTTTATTTTCAGTGGAACACTTGGTTTCTGGGAGCAACAAAGAAAGTATACACTGCTCTAGGGAGACATATATGTAACAGCATGTCTTCATTCTGAAATTCTTAGAGCTTTGATATTAATGGGTCTCAGCCAAAAGGATCAATTGTGATATAGTTTATGTATTTTTGGTTTATAATTATATTTTTGGTTTATAATTGTTGGAAAACTGTACTGTTGGAGGCAGTTGAAACATTTATTTTCCATTTCCTCATGTTTCTATGGGTAAAACGCATAGTCAGGTATTGGAGTACATACTTTTCTCCTGACTCCCTTTGGGGTTTCTGATGGACAGGAAAATTGTATTCTTGTTCTAGGCCTGACATTTATTAGGTGTCAGAATCTGGGCAAGTTAAACTCTTTGCTCCAACATTCCAGTGTGTATCTTCTCTCTCAAGGTTAAAAAAGTAATTTCAAATTCTCTATTGGGTAATTAATCAATCTGTGAAGGAAAACCTTCTGGCACACTTTACACTTAAACCCTGTAAAAGAGCGTTGTTCATGATTATATTTGGTAAACTTTGTGAAAGCACTGTTCTCAATTTTTTGTTGGCACTTGTCAACTTTTGTTTAAATAATTAATGAGGAAGCCTATAGGAAGACAAAAGAGCTGATTTGACAAACGCTTGAAGAATGGGGACTTATCTTGTCAGTAGGAAAAGAAATTCTAAATTTCATATTCACTGGTATATGGCCAGTGAATAGGAGTAATTTCTCTAAAAGCAAAAATGTATCACTTTCGGGTTTTTTAAAAAATTATTTGATGGTTGCTAATCAAATATACTACAGCAAAAAGTTGCATTCTCCCATAGAAGCAAAAGCGTATAAGTAGATAATGCTCTTGCTAGCAAGATAACAGAAAATCAGGCAACCATTACCTTCCCTTTTTCCACATTTTGAAGTAAATTATTCTTTCACACATCTAAAAGAAGGAAATACAATGAAGCTGCACATTGATTGCATTTGCAAAAGATTCCTTGGGACTTTCTTTTAGATACAATGAAAGTTCAGGAAGCTTTCAATTCAGTTTGCAGATCTCAGGAAGAATTTCAGAAATTTTGTATTTTAGCTGATGAATTATAAAGTGAAACCTGGTTCTTAAATTTGTGATTGCTTGTATATGTCAGTTTTGGAGAAAAGCTCTGAAAATATGAAGGTGAACTTCCTAAATCTGTCATTTTTTTTTTTTTTTGTGGTACGTGGGCCTCTCACTGCTGTGGCCTCTCCCGTTGCGAGGCACAGGCTCCGGATGCGCAGTCTCGGCGGCCATGGCTCACGGGCCCAGGCGCTGCGCGGCATGTGGGATCTTCCCGGACCGGGGCACGAACTCGTGTTCCCTGCATCGGAAGGCGGGCTCTTAACCACTGCGCCACCAGGGAAGCCCCTAAATCTGTCATTTATAAGTAAGATCCATCCTGTTGCTAGGTCCAGAGTTACAGAGGAGAGAAAGGTCTCCAAGGTTATTATTGTCATTTTTTGAATGTTCATTATAAAAGTCATATAATGTCACTATAAAACAATTCAAAAAACCAAAATTGTATAAAATAAAAATTAGAAGAATCCTCTCACTGTTTAATTTTATTCCCCATTGGTAGCCTCTGCTAATATTTTAGTATATATCCTTCCATGCCTTACACACGCACAGACACACACACACACACACACACACACACACACACACACTTTTTAGCAAAGATGGGATCACACTATTCAAGATGTTCTACAAATTCTTTTCTCACTTAAGTGTCTCTTTGACATCTACCCGCATCACTGGTTATAGATCTTTTCTGTTTAATGCTGCATGGTATTCCATAGTATGAACAAAATAATTTAACTAGTGATGAGCACGGGGTGATTTCCAGTTTTCACTGAGAGACAGTTAACATAGTTCTTGAGAACTCAGACTCTGGCAGCAGGCTGCATGTGCTCATAAGCCCAGTTCCTCCACTTACTAACTTATGCAAATTACTTAACTTCCTAGTTCTCAGTTATTTCAGCTGTAAAATGGGAAGAAATTAGCACTTACTCTAGAAAGTTGTTGTGAAGAGTTAATAAGTATAAAATGCTTAAATAGTGCCTTCCTCACTGTAAGTACTATGTGAAGGTTCACTATGGTATTTTTGTTGCTAGGGACAATACTGCGATCTATTGCTTTCATATATATCTGAATTTTAACTCTTGAACAGATCATATGTTTTTAAGGACACAGAATTAGGCTGTGGTGAAAATAGCCAATGAACTCTTAGCCTTCATTTCTTATATAGTAGAAATATTATGAACAGAAAAGGCAATACATTGCTCTGTTCATGGAACTCCAGTGCTAGAAACCATAAATAAAGACATTTATGTTCTGAATTTCTCCAATGTATCCCTATTTCCAAAGTCCTAGTTCAGTCTATCATCTTCCCTTACCCGGGCTATTACAAAAATCTTCTAACATCTTTGCCTGCCTGCTTCTGGGTCCCCCATCCCTTCCAACCAACCTCTACCACGCTGCCAAAGGGACATTTTAACGTTCCTTAATTTCCCGAGGTTAAAATGTAAACTCTTTAACCTGGAATGCAAGGCCCTTTGTGAGCTTATCCCTGCCTATCTCTCCAAACTCCTTTTTTACAGCTCTGGCTTACTTCCATACTCCAGCCACACTGGCTTTACCAACACACCTCTGAATGTACCACACTGTTTCATCCTCTGGAAATTGCATGCACAGTCCTCCTTCTTTGAATTCTGTACCCCCTTTGTCTATCTTTTGAAGCCTCCTTGTCTTTTAAGGCCAAGATCTTGTATCTCCATGTCTTTGATATCTCCTTTGAACTATAGCTTCTGAAAGGATTTCTGATGACCTTAACTTTATATCACCATTTTCTACCCTTATTAGGCACTTTTCACACTGCAACTATATGCTTATGGAAGTGCCAAACATACCAGGCCACAAATACAAAGAAAAGAACTCGAACTCTGATTTTTATAAGATCTTAACTGAATATAATGTCCACTACATTATGTGAATGCTTTCTGAATTAATGAATGAACAATCTAAAACTGAAGCTCTACTTATTTTATCAGAAGGCTGTTTCCTTAGGTGTGGAGGCATGGTAAGGCTGGGGAAATGCATATACTTCCAGGGATGTGCTGAAATCTCTCAATCGCCTGGGGGTTTTAAAACAGCCTTTCATTAGTCATGCTTTACAAGTGTTGAATAAGCACTGAATAGGAATAGGAAGACTTGGATTCTGATCATGGTCGCACCACTCTCTGGTTATATGATCCTGAGGCAGGCACTTATCTTGTGTTCATAAATTTAAAAATGAGGCAGCTGAAAGGAATGACAACTAAGGTATTTTAAAGGTTGCTTTCCAGCAACTTTAAAAACTGAATGTAATGCCTAAAAGAAGGTTTGACCAGCTCAAGTTCATTACAGCTCATTCCCTTATAGAAACAGGTGCTTTCAGATCAGCAATGACACAATGAGCAAAGATCTTAAGTGTCAAAACTCATCAAATGACTATTGTAATAGAGCAGATGATCAGGTTTGACATTTCTTTTGAAAAATGAATATTTCAACATTTCCTAATGTTCTAAAATAAACGTGGGAAAGGGTATTCTCAGGGCTTCTAAATAGCACAGTTAAAGCTGCATTCTATTTTACCAACATCATGGCTTAATTAAGGTCTGTACATAAGTGTAAATGATTACTGTTTACAAAGTCAGCTGTGTGACGTACAGATTTCTGTTGGTAGTATAATTAAGACTTCCAGATATTTATAAACATTTTTAATTTCAAAATGACAAGTCATCTTGTACTAAATAAAAAAGATCTAATATAACTGTCAAGAAAGACATTATCTTTCTTTACTCCAGATCATAAATTATGGGTGGAATATTCATTACCTCAAAAGAGAAACCCTGAATTCATTTAGCAGTCACACCCCATTCCCTCTCCCACAGATCCTGGTAACCACTAAAGTGCTTTCTATATCCAAGGCTTTATCTTTTCTGGATATTTCATATAAAAGAAATCATATAACATGTGAAAAAAAATTAAATTATGGGTGGAGAAGCACTAAACTGAAAGATTTGGTAGGTTTTAAATTTTCATTTTATTGAATATTATTAATTTAATGTGTATGTGATGTGCTATTGAGCAGGACCAGGTGATTAAACTTTTTTACAGTAAGTTTTCACCATGCCTGGGTATGTTATGTAAAGAGGGCCTCCCTCCTGGTTAGAGGATGTAGCATTCACACAATGGATGAGAGACACGCTGAACATCTGCTATGTACCAGGCTACTATTTTATTATCATTGAATCATTAAAACAGCATCATAAAGACATACTATAATTATTGACACTTTATGAATGAGAACGATGAAGCTCAGGATGTTCAGTACAGGTTGTTTGATTCAAAGGCTATGCTCTCTGGGTAACGCCACACGACCATCACCAAATAAAACGTAGCTAAAAGGGCAACATTGGGGGTATGCCTCTGGAGGGGACTGAATTGAGGGGTGAGATAAGCAGAGAACTAGGGAAGTCACAAGGCAATGAGAATTGTGTCCTTGTGCAACACTTCTCAAATTTCAGCAAGCAGACTTGTCACTTGAGGATGTTGTTAATTGCACAATATCATTCAGTAGGTTTGGGCTGGGACTGAGAGCCTGCTATTCTAACAACTCCTCAGTGATGCCAAGTTTGCCGAACCTCAGACCACACTTTGAGTAGTCAGGTGTGCTGTTGTGCCTTGACTGGTTCAGTACCATGGACAGTAGAACAGGTGGGCCACCACTACCATTTTCTCTGCCGTTTCTCTCCAACCTCTAATATTTTCTATGGGTAGGTTCTTGTAACAAAACACACAGTCAGAAATTTTTAAAGTACTTCTTGGATTGCTAGCAGCTATGTGGTGATCCTTCCCTTTATATAAGTAGGTACAAATCTGTCCAGAGGAAAGAACTGGGGCTTTAGAAGGGAGAGAAGGTGCTCGCGTGTGCATTTTTCTTTTTTCTTTTTTTTGTGGTACACGGGCCTCTCACTGTTGTGGCCTCTCAGGTTGTGGAGCACAGGCTCCAGAAGCACAGGCTCCAGAAGCACAGGCTCAGCGGCCATGGCTCACGGGCCAGCCGCTCTGCGGCATGTGGGATCTTCCTGGACCGGGGCACGAACCCGTGTCCCCTGCATTGGCAGGTGGACTCGCAACCACTGTGCCACCAGGGAAGCCCCACGTCTGCATTTTAAAAGTGTATGCCACTAGTGCTACTCAGGTAGGAAGAAGCTAATCAGGTTTATTATCAAGTAGGGAATTCATAAAATATTTAAGTAATATTATCAGCCTCAACATTATAAAATATCTATTTGAGATATCTAAGTTGCACATTTGATGAACAGAAACTAGCAACATCTTTCTGCTGCTAAATCTACTCAACTATTGGCCAGTTGTACATAATGAGAGAGAAAAATTTTAAATATGGCAAAATGCTACTAAAAATAACAGTGAAATTAAAATGATTTAAATTTTTTATTTTAAATGTATTTCTGCTACCTTTTACTTTCTTCCGGATTCTTTCCACCTAATTCTGTATTTTAAGGATGAACTCAGACAGATAATTTTCTTTGACTTTGTCCTTCTTTACCCCTTACTTTGAAACAGCAACTCTGGGTGCCAGCAAAGCTTCCTCAGGGGCTTTATGACTATCAATCTGTTTCACAGCTGGAATAAAATAATTCAGATAAGAGTCTGGCAAACAATTCCATTTGTTTGCCATTAAAGATATTTTTATTTTCTGGTTGAGGAATTTTTTTCTTAGGTCTGGAGATGCTATGGGCTACATTTATGGCAAAAGCAAATGACTACCATTCCACATAAACCTTCTAATAAGCCTTCCCTTAACCTTGTTACACTATCTACTTATGAATACTTGTTCTTTTTCATTTTAATATATGTTTTCAAAATGAATTCATTCAAAATGTTTTGCCATCCATCGGGTTTATATTTGTAGTGTACCAAGAATGAAAATGTTGGCTTCCCTGGTGGCGCAGTGGTTGAGAATCTGCCTGCTAATGCAGGGGACACGGGTTTGAGCCCTGGTCTGGGAGGATACCACATGTCGCGGAGCAACTAGGCCCGTGAGCCACAACTACTGAGCCTGCGCGTCTGGAGCCTGTGCTCCGCAACAAGAGAGGCCACAACAGTGAGAGGCCCATGCATTGCGATGAAGGATGGCCCCCGCTTGCTGCAACTAGAGAAGGCCCTCGCACAGAAACGAAGACACAACACAGCCAAAAAAAAATATTAATTAATTAAATTTTAAAAAAAAGAATGAAAATGTTGAACTTCACATTTCAACATTTTTTCTCAAGTCAATTCTTGATTCCAGAGGAAGAGTCTTCTTTACTATGTTAATAGCATTAAAACAAGTTTGTGGTGTGTGTGTGTGTAACTAAATATGTGTTGAGGAACTGTGTCACAGGTAAGAAGAGTCTTACATGTATTATTTCATTTAATCTGTGCAAAAATACTTTGAAATAGGTTTGTTCCTACTTAATGGATGGGAGAAATGAAGTTTCAAGTCCCTCTGTTAGCATGTAGTTGAGCTTGAATGATAGGGAATGTTCTGTTCCCACTATGCACTCTTGTAAGATGGGTTTGTTCTAGTGGAAATTTACACATCTCAGAAGGACACTGTAAAAAATATTATATTTGAAGTGCAGTGCAGCTTGATGGTGAGAGCTTCCATCCATTACCTCAAAAGAAGATATGGAGCTAAATTCAAAATCCATTACTGGCATGGTATTTTTGCTGCACTTTTCCCAGATGGAGGGATACTGGCCATTAGCTGAGATTAAATAATTTACCTGAGTTTGAGCACTCAATGCCAGGGAAGAATTTATAACTAATACCTTGGGAGTTGCTTGGTCTACTGAATTGCAGATAATCCTCTATTTATAGAATATTTTACCCCATTTTTTCTGAGACTAATAGTAATTATTTTTAACAGAAATGTAAATAATTCCCCTTTGGTGATCTTATGTAGTCCATTTTTCTGCTTCTTTTTTGAAATCTAAGTTCAGAAATGAATCATCAATATTTGTGACCAAAAGAATGTGCTTATTCCTTATTTCATGGCCTTCATCTTTGAGGGAGGCTCAGTCTTTCACTGTGTAACATGGCTAGATGACCATTTTAAATGTGTCACTACTTGTCTTAGGATGTCATGTTTAATGATCCTGATGGACACCATAAGCCCATCCTTCATTTCCTAGGAAGCTACTGAACATAATCAGGAGATATCCTCTCTCAGGAGCTTTACAGAGAAATGTGGTTTCAAGATATTTCGTCATAAAATGTAGAGGCTACAACTAGAAGGAAGGCACCATGGAATAACCCTCCTTTAATGGGATGCCTGGGCAAATGTGTAAGAACACCTAAGTGAGTTGTGAGTTAAGCAGCTGGCTGTGGGCTAACGATTATAGAAAGAGGTGGGGCAAAAATAAAACCACAGATGGTTTACAGGGGTGACTCATTTCTCCACCCCCTTCCAACTTCCAACCCCTTTAGTTTTTAGTTTTGTTTTTAACATTTCGATTTTTACTAAATTTACTAAATTTTTACTAAAAGTGCCAAATCTCCAGTTTCTTCTAGTTGAGACAAGATTGTACCAGAGAAATACATTTCTACAGCAGTCTCTCTTCACTGCCCTGATTTCCAAGATTTTTTTAATGTTAAAGTGTTGCATGGAATTCTATTCTCTCTCTCTCTCCCTCTAGCATACATTTTCCACATCCAGAAACAAACCCTTCTTGAAAATGAGATCAGCAGCTTGCACATTGAAAGACACAAATACACTGCTCTAGAATGCCATACTTGCCTTCTAGTTACCAGCTCAAATGCATTCAGGAGACATATAGGTACAACCCACTCCCTGCGCCGGGGGATTGTAATGCTCTGTACATGCCAGGGTTGTGGTTGGAATATCTGGTAATCCAGAGTTTTACATAAAACTTTATTTACTGAATTGACCGGCATATATACAACCATCAGTTCCGTCTCCGCGGAATAGGAGGTAACTATCATAACACTTTATGAATAGGGCACAGTCCCCACTCACAGGATGTTTGGGGGCAAGGAGGATTAACCTACAACCCTCCTTGACTGTGATGTTTGGAGTTGAACCTAAGCACTGCTCATCGAAGCCCTCCACGATCCGGTTCGCCCTCGTCCTCCCTGCCCATGACCCTCGCCCCCGAGTCGCTCTCCCCGAGCCCCTTTCCGGGCTAGATCTGGTGGGTGCTCCAGAGCGGTGTGAATAGCGGACGTTCGCGGTGTCCGCTCCGCGCGGGGTTTGGCTCCGCTTGCGCAGCGCCCGCGCAGCCCGCCAGGGGGACCCCGACCCGCCCAGGCGGCGTCTGATAAGAAAGAGTGCGAGGGGCGTGGAGCCAGGGTCCTGCAGCGCCTGCTCCAGAAAAACCGGGAATCAGCCGGGTCTTCTCCACTCCTCCGGGGGCTGGCGGGACCCCGGCTCCGGGACCTGGGGTTCCAGCGAGAGGCTCGCCCCGAGGGTGGGAGTGTCCTTTTCCACCCTCTGGCCTTCCAGCCCGGAGAAGAGCTCCTGGAAGCGGGTATTTTGTTCTCAAAGATAGGTTTTTGTCTGCGGTGATTCCCTGTTCTGGAAGTGCAACTTTGCGGCCGCGGCACGGGTCTTGGGGGCTGGGGGTCCTGGAGGGAGAGGATTGGATTTTGTCTGCATCCTCGAGGAGGAGGCTGGCGGCGAGATTGGGGGCGGCCGGGCCGGGGGAGTTCCCACGGGTCGTGGACGGCGGGAGCTTGGCGTGCACCAGGTCGCGATCGCGTGGCCACGGTCCTGGTAGCCCGCCCGGCCTCCCGCACCCCGTCCCCAGCCTCCTCTTCGACGCTTGGGGCGTGAGGTTCGGTGGGCATCTTTCGGGAGTCGAGCAGAAAACTTTTCCCTTCCCAGCCCCTGGTCCCTTTTGTCTTTCTTGTGCGGTGGCGGCGGCGACGACTGAGCAGCGATTCCCTGTCCCCTGCCCGGCGCACCGCGCCGGGTGACCTCCGAGGGCGGGAGCGCTCGGACTCCGTGCGCCCTACGGCTGCGGCCGGCGTCCTGGCGACCCACGGCGGGCACAGACTGCGACGCGCCCCGCGCCCAGAGGCCGCCGCCGCCACTCCCCTCCGCCGGTCCGCACACCTCGCCGCCCGCCCCCTCGCCTGACTCATCCGCCTGCAGTGGCAGCGCCGCGCCCGCTGCCCGAGCCCCGCCGGGATGGGGAGCGAGGCCGCGGCTGCCCGCGGCTGCCGAGCTTGCCGCTGACGCCCCCAACCCCGCCGCCTCCTTCGCTCGGCTCCAGAGGCGCCCGACGTCCCACCAGCTCCGCGAGTGAGAGCCGCGACAGGCGACCGGAACCCCGAGGCCCCGAGCTCAGGACAGGTGAGGGGGAAGGAAAGGGTGTTGCCGGCGGTGGGGAGGTAGGTGGGCAGTCAGTGCAGCTGAAACGGGGCGCTGCCTTATTCCCCCTCCCCCGCCCCGCTTGGGACCCCGGAGTTAGGGTAAACACTGTTTCCTGAAGTTTGCGAAATAAACCAAGCCCGCCGTCAGTTCCGGACTCTCCAGTCATCAGAGCGCAAGAGGAGCCGTGCGGGGCAGCCTCCCAGAACCCGGAGCCTTGGAGCGCCTGGCTGGGTTTCTCCAAGCTACACCCTCCTTTGTCTCCGTTCCAGAGAGTCAGCATTCTCTGTAAAGATGTCCACAGCGTAATTTATAGTAGTCTTTGGCAAGAGCAAAGTGTGGTCAGGGTTTCCTAAAGCAATATCTGTATGTGGTAGTATCTTCGTAGGCGAAATGGAGACGCGAAGCAATTGTTTGCCAAGTTCAGCACTATTCTTCTCCCTATGGAGTCTATCCTTAAGAGAAAGGGCTGAGGGTTTGAAAGATTTTCTCCATTAATCATTCTTCTGCTATAATTAACTGCCCAAGCCAGCATTTCACATTTTGTAGGTACAAGCTCTCTGTGTGTATTTACTGCCACTAGATTTCGACCGAGAAGTATGTGTATGTGTGTGTGAGGTGATATCTGTAATAAGAACAGTTCACTATTTCAGTACCAGTTTCAGGCATTGGTAATGCCAGAAAGTCAGATGCTTCACATTTATGTAATTTACTCATTGAAGTCAGACCAAGTACACCTTAGTCTGGTGTCGGTTTAAGTATGTTGGGCGAAAGTGTCTCTTACCCAGATTTTTCTTCTAAAGACCTTCAGAAGTACTTGTGGACAACTGTATATATAGAAAACATTTCAATTTGTCAGTAAGAATATTGAACTCTTAGGTTTTGTTGTCAAACCAAGTTCTGAGATACACTTTCTGTAGTGCTTTATGAATAGATTATTACCAGCTCCTATGAAAGCTATTTTTTTTTTTTTTGCGGTACGCGGGCCTCTCCCTGTTGTGGCCTCTCAGGTTGTGGAGCACAGGCTCCGGACGCGCAGGCTCAGCGGCCGTGGCTCACGGGCCCAGCCGCTCCGCGCCATGTGGGATCCTCCCGGACCGGGGCTCGAACCCGCGTCCCCTGCATCGGCAGGCGGACTCTCAACCACTGCGCCACCAGGGAAGCCCTGAAAGCTATTTACTTTGCTGGTTTGTCATGTCTTGCGTTATGGAAACACTTATAAAATGACCTTCAAGTTTGTTATTTGGCTACTGATACTAGAATATTACCATTTTGTAGAAAGTAGGCTAAATTTCGAAACTTCTCAAATCTTACTTTATTTTTCCACTACTTTTTCCCCATACAGAAGCATCTGCTTTAGTTTCATACTTTTCAAACAGCTTAAGTGAAGAGTAGGCATTCTTCTTAACAGAAAGTAATGCTTCTATTAAGTAGAAACTATAGTTAAACGCTTTAGTAAAATAATGTTATAAGGTATTTTTTTACTCAAAATATATATACTGAAGCGTTAGGAATTATTTTCTCTAATGAAGTCCTACTACAGAGCTCATAACTGTGAGATGCTTTAGGTATAATTTGTAACCCTGGTTATAATTAGCTTTGTATCCTAGGCTGGGGAATTTTTCAGTGAAAGAGAGTTGTGTGGGGAGCTTCTGTATGCAATTTCCAGGCAGCTGGCACATAGAGATTTACCTGCTGTTTCTGAGTCAGGTCCAGAGAAACACATGTAGTATTCCAAAGGCACCCATAAGCAGAATGGATTCTTCAGGAAAGATCATTATAAAGAATGATGGCTGCACTTGTATTCCAACTTGAAGGAATTGTTAGTGAAGCTTTTGAATCTTCCCAGAGTTAGATCGCTATACTTGGACTTTGGTAGTTTCAGAATTTTGACAACAGCTCATTGGACAGAGAAAGGTAACTACTGACATACAGGGGGAGTGGATTTGAACGGTTTGTTTAAACTCTCTTATTCCCATGATAATTCTCAGCATAAAGGAAAAGAAATTCATTTTAATTTAGGAAAATAGATAAGGACAAAACTAAAAGCAGATGTCACTTTTTACGTTTCTTAAAATTAGTAGAAGATAAAATAGTCTTCATGGTAATGCATATTACTTATCAATAGAATGTACAGTCTAAAAGAGGAGGCAGTTTTTAAATAAATTTCATTTAGTGTTGCTGTCCCTAAATGGGAGACTGCATGGGGAGTTCGGTCAAGCAGAACACATTTGCAAAAAGAACTTTTGTAGAGATGAAAAAACAAATCTGCAGGGAGATGGACCCCTCATTTTATGATGGAAGATATGATTTGCAGTTTTATCAAGTGCATTCATTTCAGGACTTAAGATATGTTTTGTCTGCTGAGGTCTGATATGTGCCCAAGCATTCAGAAAACATGGGTGAACCCTTGTTATGGTGCCAGGCTTGCTGAAGGACAGCAAAGTAGCCTCTCCTATGGGAGCTTACAGGCTGGCGGGGAGGTGACTGGAAAATGTGTCATAGGCCGCTGAGCACCTGGAGAAGTCCTTGAGCATCAGGGGACTGGTTCACACTGCGGTGCAGGATGGTGGATTTCCAAGGACACTGGATGGGGAGTTGGAAAACCCAAGTTGTTGTCCTGGCTGAGACACTAATGATGTGGCCCTGGGTACGTTTCTAGGCTTTTCTGAGCCTCTGCTTTCATCGACAGACCAAGGACTTTGGACTGTGATCTTTTCATCCTCTTTTTAAAATGCTGCATGATGAGGAGAAATCAGGATGAGGTGTGGGTGGTGGTGGGGTGGGTGAGTAGAGTTTGGGTTAGGGGAAGACTGGCTGGAGAAGACAGGCTGTGCTGGACACAGGGAAAGAATAATGACCATGATAATAGAAGGTCAAGGAGATCTGACCTGGGGCATCTGGCCCGTCATTGATTATATGAGTTTAAAATACATAACAAAGTAATAAATAGCAACATTCACTTAGTAATTGATGGTTTTCGATGAATTTTCACACATAATGCTAATTGATTTTCATTACAACCACAAGGGTTTTTTCAAGCAGAAAGGTGATGAAACCAGAACTAATTTCTCAAAGCACGTTTGCACCAGTACACTCCATTGCCTTTCTGTAGAAACAGGAAAAGCTAGAACACACTTTGGAAACCCTGTGTAAATGGGAGGGAGATATAAGGGTGGCATCAGATTTTAGTGGAGTTTCAAATTTCTGAGTAAAAATTTAGGTTACGTTCTGGAAGATAAGAATCTCCAGTTGTGAGATCAAGACCTGACACATCTGCAATTCTGATTGTTAATCTTTAGTTTGATTACTCCTGTTCTGGGCTTCCTCTTGATCTCATCTCCCTCCCCATCCCCAGCAGGAGTTCTGGTGATTTGATTATTACAGTCATTGATAAGACTTTTCCAAGAGTTTTGAGTGCAGTTGGAAAAAGGAAATTCTCATGTAAAGGTGGGGATTCTTGGACCATTGTACTGTTAATCAATGGGATATGTTCCAATAGCAAATTGTGCTTTGGAAACTGTCACCAGAGGTGAAATTACACAAAATTCATGGGAATGTGAGCAAAGTATGAAGATGTGGATCTGTGCATTCCTTCCTACAGTGTCCTTGTCACTCTGCTCCAAGCACTAAAGGGGTGTCAAGTGCACGAAAGTGCACTAAAGGGGGTCAAGTCCCCTCCCCCTCACCCTGTGTTCCTGTGGAAGGGAGCTGATCAGGATTCATCTGGTTATACACTCGAGGGACCTACATTTAACTGCGTTAGGCAGAAAAAGTAGATTTATTGGCTCATGTGACTGGAAAGTCCAAACGTGGACTTTGCTTTTTAGTCATGGCTGGAACCCAGAGCCTCACATGACTTTGTTAAGGTTCTTTCTCTCTCTCCCCATTTCTCAGCTTCTCTTCTTTTGGAATCAGCTTCATTCTGAGGCCTCTTTCTACGTGTTAAGAAAGGTGACCATTGGTAGTTCCAAACCTGCATCCTTGGGCTTTTGATCCATAGGAAAGAGAGGTCTTCTCTCTTCCAGGTCCCATTTATAGAAATCTCCTGAAAGGGCTATGGCTGGCCCTGCTATGGAGGCCATTGAATCAGTCTCTGTGTCCGGCAGAGAGTGCTACTGTGATAGTCTTGGACTGGATCATGTGCCGAACTCTGTATATATGTGATGCTAATGGTGGGATGGGGAAAAGGAGACCGGTAGAGGCACCATGATTGACATGATCTTCTGTTAAGATCATATAGATCTCCCAAGACAATGAGGCTGCCAATCAAAAACAACCTGTCTATTATTGTGGAGAATTGCCCCCTCCATTTTGAGACAGCCACTTGCACAACGATGTGAAGTTTGCACATGGAAGCAACTCAGGTGACCACGGCCATGCAAATTCCAGAAGTGGGACCTTCCTCCCAGCCAAGGCAAAGCTAGGTGATGAAATAATTCCCTCCATGTCTAGACTTTGCTAAGAGGACCCAGAATATTATTGAATGAGGAGCCCACCATTTATCCATGTCCATGTGCTTTTAGCAAATACCCCTGTGCTTTATTTCCAGCCTAGGGATTTTATTTCCAGAAGCCCTGGTCTTCTAGGGAATCATTTGATTAGTGACCCCTACTTTGGGCGTTGTGAGATTAGAGACCCAGTGACACAGTGACAGTTTGAACAAGGAAGTAAAGTGATGAACACAGAACTATTGTTTATACAAGTTTATTGAGTTTGTGGGAAATGGGCAGAGAGAAGGCAGCAGGCATAGATTAGGGTTACCACTTAGGAAACCTAAGGTAACAGGTCCCAAATTAGAATATTGGCATGTGTGAGCAACACTATTAAGGTCTGGTGAGGATGAAGGAGCATCTGTGTTGACAAAAACATTGGTAGGATGAAACAGATCAAGGGGAACCAAACCAGGAAGGTAGGCTGGGCCAGTAGGTGAAGTGGCTGTGTGTTGTAGGTAGATTCATAGCAACTGGACTGTATCGAAAGGAGGCCTGTGGCCACCACGTGTCCTAGGGGCAAAACCTTTATATGTGTAGCACTGACATTTATTAAAGACCTACCTAGTGTGCCAAGTCCCATGTTAAATGCTTTACATTCATTAGGTTATTGAAATCTCATAAAAGCCCTCTACTGTGAGAAAGCTGAAAGTTAGGGAGGTAAATAAGTTGCTCAAGGTTATGTGGTCATTAAGTGGTAGACCTGGGATTCAAACCCTGGCAGTCTGAAACAAAAGCCTGTGCTTAAACTATGCCACACCACCTCTCAAGGTCAAGGTCAGAATCTAGTATATCAGGCCACATTGAAGGATGGGCCCCATATTGGGCCTCCCAGTAGGCAACCAGAGTGCCAGAAGTCCAGGTCAGACAGAGGGGATGGAATAGAGGCTATCAGGGTGAAGGTGTAGAGCATTTGTGCTCAGTGGCAAACTGGACAAGAGTGCCACAGTAAGGATAGAACAGCGTAGATTCTTGGTTTGGGGTTTGGGTACAGGGAGAAAAGTAAGTGGGAACAGCATCAGGAAGTTGAATAGGTGGGCAGATCAATAGAACTAGAGCTTGATTGTTGATCTGAGAACAGGAACTCTGCCATCTGCCCTGCTTTAAATATCCTTCGTGGTGTAAGTCAATAAGAATACGGCATGGGCAACTCTTAGAGGGAGATGGAGTTCTATTAGTTGTCAGGCACTATTAAGGAAAAAAAGAGCTAACATTTGTAGAGCATCTGCCATGTACCTTAGATACATAATCTCACCAAGTCTTCATTAGACTCCTGGGAGGAGATATATTTCTGCTTTTTTTTTTTTTTTTTGAGCAAGGAAATGAAGGCTTAGAGAAGTTAAATAACTTGCCTGAGCTCCTGGAGCCAGACTAGAAAATGAAGGAGCTGTCATGGAAACCGAGATATATCTGTATCTCCACCTCCTCCTGGATCTTCAGGGAGTCATCCTGGTCCTGGCAGTGCAAGGTCAATTTCAAGTCTGGGCCATAGACATGGGGAAGTCAGCAGGGGTGTATGGTTGGGAAGGGAGATCGTGAGTGAATGTTTAGACATCTTAATGTGAGCTGAGAGCAGGTCACCTGAACGGTGTTGTCCAGCAGGACTATATCCGGCTTTGGCAGAAAACTTAATAACCTAGTAGGTTTTTCCCCCTCAGTGCAGGATCGCTATCATCATGCAGGATAGATACGTCCGCAAGTCAGATGTTTGGAGGGCTTAATTTTAGTCACTGACTTCAGTTGAAGAGAAGGGACCTCTGCCAGCTGCCATGGCCTGAATTTACCTTTATACACAAAGGTACTTTTCCCAGAAATATGATAAATAAGAAATAATACATATGTGGAGAGAGTTGGAGAGAGAGGAAGAGCATTAGCACATACTGAATGCAGCAGGTATGTGGAATACACTCCAGCTGTAAAGGTCTATACTTGAAGATGCTCTAAATGATACTATTTACTGATGAAATATGAGTGATATATCATTCCCCAACAAATGCAAGGTCAACTCGGTCTCTGTGTAAATTTATGACTGGATGTGGATGGATGTTCACTGTGTGCCGCGAACCGTGTATACCTATGATAAGAAGAAGGGGAATGAAAAGGTAAGTGAAAAGAAATCTTGGAGATGTAGTTTTGAGAATTCATAGCCTGTTTGAGGAGGTAAGACAACCGTGCGTAAACTTTCAAAGCAGCACGATGGAATAATATTTCAGAGCTGGCAGGGTCTTTCAGAGAGTCATCAGGATCACAGTGTTAGCCAGTGTTATGAAAGACAAACTTAATAGTAGCAGATGAACATAAATGTTATGGAAACTAAAAGGAGTGGAACCATCTGAAACCCGCAAGGCTGACCAGGGGAAGCTTCTGGGAGTTCTGATAAGTATGTATGGGCAGAAAGAAGAGACAAGCGTATGCCAGGTAGGATGACTAAACTTCTCAATGAGCCAGAGACCGCTGGGAAATGACTTGTAGTTGAACAGGTTGGGTTTGCTACTTGTTACAGTGAGGGAAAAGATACACCACAGGAAAACATGGGGTGTCGCAGTAAAAGGGTGTTAGAAATGCGTGATTATAGGATTTGGTCTTGTAAGGGATTTGGGAGAGGGGTTGAAGAAGCAGGACTTTGCTCTCCATTGAAGCAGGGATAATGCTATGAGTTTGTATCTTAATAAGTCTTATCTAGAAGGAGCAAGACTAGAGAGGCTGACATTATAAATGGCAAAGATGCAGCAAATACTTATTAGCCAGATTAGGGGAATATTGGTCATTTGGGGGGTTGGATAATATTTGTGTTGCTGTTTGTGTTCAGATAGGCTTACACAGTGGTCTTGTTTCTGTCCTGATTCATCACGGTCACAGAGTGGCCTTGTCTGGTGTGGATGCTCTGTGAAATCATTTCCATCCAACAGGAGAAGCCCAGGGCCAGCTCCCGAACGTCAGGTCTACTGTGCTCTTTCATAAACTGCAAATGATATTCCAAAGTGTACCTGATTTTATGCACCAACCGAGATTCCCATTACAATGTGATCCTGTTAGTGAATTCTTCTCTTGGAGTTATTGAGGTGATTTTCTTCCTATTTTGTAAAATTTTATTTAATAGCATTTATTAAGTTCCCACTCTTTACCAGGTACCCTGTTAGATTCTGGGGAGGTCAGGATGACAAGGATCTCAAGAATCTCATAATCTAAGGAGAGAACTGCATGCAAGTCAGTGACTATGATGCCTTGAAATAAAGCTGGTAGAGATATGAGAATAGGTAAAGAAGAATAGGGGCTCCTGGGATGAAAGTGATGCTGAGAAAGAGTAGGCTCTTTTACAAACAGTGAGCTAATCACAGAGGTGCTGATAGGTTGGCAGCTGCTAAGGTATGTTTGCAGTTTTGAGAATCAGCATCTTTGGGCTGAAATGCAGTATATGAATCCAAAGATTCTCAGTCCTCTCTCTAAGCTGATCTTGGTATAGAAGAGGCACGCATTTTTGGCTCACTTGGCAAAGCACGTATCAGATCAGCTCAGTGCAAGTATGAGAACATACATATGCAAGTATTTGTGATACAGTAGACTTAGCATTTCTGAAGGGGTGTTATTATTTCTAATAAAAGCAATACATGCTTCTAATGAAAACTTTGGAAAATACAGTAACTATTTAAAAAATGAGGGAGAAAATTTGCCTATAATCCCATGACCCAAAAGCACCCATAACAATCTGGCATTTTTCTTCCCCTTTATATTTAATGAAGTCTTTCCATAGTTAATAACATATTACAGTATGCTCTGTTTGCTTAACCTTGTGTCCTAAATATTTTCCAGCTTCTCAGCAAGCTTTATTAATGTTGTATAATATTTGATTGTATGTTTACCATAATTTATTAACTACTCCCTTAAGATTGGACCGTTAGGCTGTTTCCAAATAACTGGTCTTATAACTGGCATTTTGATGAAATCTTTGTTCATATTTCAGATTACTTCTTTAAGCAAGATCCATGGAAAGGTAATTCTTGGGTCAAAGAGTATAAATATTTTAAGACCTTTGGTACTTAATGCCAGACTGATTTTCAGAATAAGTGAACTTGTGATTGACAGTGCAGGGGAATGCCCCCTCACCGTGCCTGCACTAGGGGTTTATTTATTTTTTTCTTAAATCATTTCAAGATGAGGAACAGTTACGCCAACTGCTGATTTTGTTCCTTTGTACCAAAACCTCTCTTTTAAAGTGGAGGTTGGTCAAATGTTGTGATGAACTACTCGATCTAAAAAAATTTACTCCCAAAGTGGTCCTGAATATTCAGATAGGGACCCATGACAGAGAGAAAATTAGCTTGTGAATGACATTTTTTTTTTTTTTTTTTTTGCGGTACGCGGGCCTCTCCCTGTTGTGGCCTCTCAGGTTGTGGAGCACAGGCTCCGGACGCGCAGGCTCAGCGGCCATGGCTCACGGGCCCAGCCGCTCCGCGGCATATGGGATCTTCCCGGACCGGGGCACGAACCCGCGTCCCCCGCATCGGCAGGCGGACTCTCAACCACTGCGCCACCAGGGAAGCCCGTGAATGACTCTTTAAAGCCACTGACAGGCAGGCACATCGTGCGAGGGCACACTTCAGACCGTAGTGTGGAGAACCTGTGAGTGAAGGTGATGCTGGACAAAGGCCCCACTTTTTGGAGCAAACGCTCTGCCAACCCCTCCTCTGTAGCTTGACAGTCAGGTCCTCGCAGTCCTGGAATCGTGGAACATTTGGAACTGTTGCGCTCGTGGTCCCTACACTGTTTGAAGGGGCTGCCACCCAGGGAGCATGGTCTGTTTTGTCCAGGGCTGTGCTCTCAGCAGGCGACCCAGCAGCAGTTAGTGCTGTGGGTAGAATTTGAGGTCAGCTGTGCCCTAAGGTAAGATGTGAACACCTGAGAGGTAGCTCCTTCCCGAGGCCCTCTGCCCTCTTAGTCACCGATCTCCCCAAAACGAGCCAGACAAAGATCCTGGATTTGGAACCTTCTGGTTTTACTCCCTTTCCCAAAGGCAAGCCAACCATATCGAAGTGCCTCGTTTTCAGAGTGATAAACCTTGCCTTATTCCACAAGAAGGAGGAACTGGGAGTTTATTCAGACCTCTGTGGGGTGTTTATTGCCCAAAAACATTGCTTGAGACTGCCTAGGAACTATTGAACTTTACCATAGCAGTCAATTTGAGGTGGTTTTTCAGTGCCTGTTTCAATTTTTCCACAACTGCTCTTTTGCTGCAGAAATAATTCACAACTACAATAAAAATACTTCTGGTTTTCTTCTAAAAGTTGGAGAATATTATTATAGTGTTATGACTCTATTTTGTTCTGTGGATCTCAGTCAATAATTTTGAGCAAAATTATTTTCATTCATTTGCTGAATCATTATTTACTGAGATTCATTCAGTAGTTGCTGTTGAATTATATTTATGACCCATTTTGTCAAATGTGAGGTGTGCCTTACACCGTGATAGTGTATAAAACCAGGTAGGAAAGTATGACCTATACATTTGTTATTTGCTCTCTGATGAACCATATAAAAGTTCTCATATCATCATGCATACCGTAGTAAATGCAAGCTCTGTAGGAAGTTCATTCATTAATAATTGATTCAATAAATGTTATGTGCCAGGAGCTGGGGATAGGGTAAAGATCAAAAGAAAGGTTGTGGTGGAGTGTACATCCTAAATGAGGAAGACAAGTCAGTTTCAGGAAGTAGAAAGTCCTATGAGAAAAGGAAGGAACCTGATGTAACAGAGTGCCTGGGGTTCAGTAGATCAGAAGGTCAGGAAAGACCTCTCTGGGTTTGTCATTTGAACTAAGACCAGCCTTGCATATTGGGGAAGGGAGGTAGGCTTTATTTTCAGGGAACTGGAAAGCCCTTAGAAGGTTTTTCTTCTGGAGCATGATGTTTGAGGTCATTGGTCATGGTTGAGTGGTTGAGGTTAAGCAATATTGCTTAGAATGCTAAGCAACGTTCGCGTTAGGAACTCCCTGTGTAGCTCTGCTGAAGATGTCCCCTACATCATTATGTGGCTGAAGGTATCCCATAAATAGTTATATCCACCTTCAAAGGGTTTTTAATGTGACTACAAATATTCTATATTAATATAAGTATAGTTCTGTCCATAAAATATAAACAGCTTAATCAGTCCACTGTGAAGTTTTTATGTAAAGCTTATATTTTTTTAACTGTGCCTAGCATAGTGACTTGAGTATTGTACGCATTCAGTGAATGTTTGCTGAATTAATTATATTGAATCTTCTGTACTGTCAGTAAAATATCACCCTACAATATAAAATCATATTTAAGACAGTATTTTTATGAAAAGACCAAATCATTTCTTAGAAAAAAATTTAGATAAAATGTTAACTGTACTCTGAATATTAATAATAATTTTCAATTATAGTCAAAATTAAAAATTGAAATATTGAAAATAAAAATCTAATACACAGCTATAATTATCTTCTTTATATGCAGTATAGGTGGAAGTCTCTGGAAAGCCCACATGTCAGATAAAGGTTTCATTAGCAACAGTTGGTTTTATCACACTCTATTTAAACACATGTGGAAATTCCTTATTTATTTTATGAGTCTCCCAATCGTTGAACCAACCTCTATTCAGAACTCCTCTGCCAACACCGGCGTGGTGGAACATAGATGATAATAGCATATAATTAATGATGTTTGTTAAGCTCATTGTCTTCCGGGAGACCGAGTTCAAAATATACTTATTGAGTCATCAGACATTTATGGAGAGTGGGCCAAGTGCCATCCACTGTGGTCAGTTCTGGAAGTTAACAGGCTTCTCTCGAGGAACTCACAGTCCAGAGAGCCATCTGATACATACTTAGAGCAAGGATGAGAGTTTTGAAAGATGATCTTTGGGTCTCCCTGAGTCTGAGCTTGGGGAAAGGAGATGGTAGCGAGTGAAACTGTGCATTATTTCACAGAAGCCTTCGATGTGGAATTTGGTTAGGTTTCTTTTTATTTTTTTTTATTTTTTATTTTTGTCTTACGCGGGCCTCTCACTGTCGTGGCCTCTCCCGTTGCGGAGCACAGGCTCCGGACGCGCAGGCTCAGCGGCCATGGCTCACGGGCCCAGCCGCTCCGCGGCATGTGGGAATCTTCCCGGACCGGGGCTCGAACCCATGACCCCTGCATCGGCAGGCGGATTCTCAACCACTGCGCCACCAGGGAAGCCCTAGGTTTCTTTTCAAAAGACAGATTACAAAAAGAAGACAAAGATAAAAAAGGCAGCACGTGCCATCCATCTTTCGGCAACAAGGCCACCTGCGTCCCGATTCTCATTTCTACTGATATTACCCTGGGGGTTCTCCAGCTGCCAGTGACTCAGTGTTCATTTGGCAGGAGACCCACGGACTGGCAACATGCCCCTGCCTCCCCCAACACACAACCCCATGAACCCTGCCCCCTTGGCTCACCAGCTTTGGGGTCTAGGGACCTACGCTCCCCATCCACGTCCTCATGCTCACCACTCCTCCAGACCTTCATATATACTCCTGCACCTTTAGATCTGCTGTCTTCTCGGTTGCTAATAGAGCATCACTTATTCATTGCTTTTTTCATCCACTCATTCAGTAAATATTTTCTGAGTACCTACTAATTTAGGCACTGGATAGATAACAGGAAACAAAAGGAAGGTCCTCAGGAGAGAGACAATACATGTATACTTTCTTGTGACAAATAATATGAATAATGAAGCACACCTCTGGGACAGAGAGCGCTGGGATAGGGGTAGTGTACCCTAGTCACGGAAAGCCCCCGTGATCAGGTCTGATGTTTGAGCAGAGACCTGAATGAAAGCGAGGGGAGGACTCATTAGAAGGTCTGGGGGAGAGGAGAGTGCCAGGCGGAGAGCAGGAAGTGCAAAGGCCAGAGGAGGCCGCAGGAGAGGTGGGAGTTGGCTTGGAACGTTTGAATAGCAAAGAGGCCAGTGTGATTAAAACAGAGCAGGGGCTTATAGAGGGCCTTGGGGCCACGAGGGAACTTTGGACTTTACTCTGAATAGCATAAGAGGCATCTGCCAGGGTCCTGACCTACAGTGGGGGCTTTGCTGGGCCCAGTCCTCATGGTCATTAACTAGTCTCAGAAGGGACTAGGCAGCGAGTGGCGGCCTAGGTATTCTGCCTCATCAGCTGTAGGCCCTACCTGATGGGCCTGAACCCCAGTTCAGGATTCTCAGCAGTGATGGGATCAAATAAAAGTGACACTGATAAAGACTTTGAAGCAAGAATGACCCAGAGAATTCCAAAGGAGATGTTTTATCTTTGGGTGTGAGCAAAATTCTGCTGTGGATTGGAAAATGTGCATTCACCGATTCAGGGTGTGAGAGCCATGAGGAGACTCTTTCATACAACAGTAAGAAATCTGAAGTCTGGAGAAGCAGTCCGCTTTTGCTAAAGTTCACTTACTAAGCATTAGGTGTAGATAGAGGCTTAAAATCCAGGCCTTTCTCCTCCTGATCTTGGCTCTTGAAGAATGGGGTGACATACATGGGTTAAGGAAGAGAAACACTGTGATATTTGGCCTGAGATTAGCTACCTAATAAGAACCAGGACTGTCAGGGTTAATGACTTGGAGCATGCCCAGAAAACCTCCTTAAATATCAGCATTCATTTGGTCAAGAGATGCTCATGGAGCAACTGCTGTGTTCTGGTTACTGACTGCGTGTGGTGCAGGGGGAACAGCGAGATGTGTCCACAGGGTGGACAGGGAGCTTATGCTCTAGTAATAGGGGCAAAAAATTACATCATAAATAATAAGTGTGGGACTTCCGTGGTGGCACAGTGGTTACGAATCTGCCTGCCAATGCAGGGGACGTGGGTTCAAGCCCTGGTATGGGAAGATTCCGCATGCCACGGAGCAACTAAGCACATGTGCCACAACTACTGAGCCTGTGCTGTAGAGCCCATGAGCCACAACTGCTGAGCCTGCGAGCCACAACTACTGAAGCCTGTGTGCCTTGAACCCGTGCTCCACAACAAGAGAAGCCACTGCAATTAGAAGCCCGCGCACCACAACGAAGAGTAGCCCCCGCTCGCCTCAACTAGAGAAAGCCTGCATGCAGCAACGAAGACCCAACACAGCCAAAAATAAATAAAATTTATATTAAAAAAAATAAGTTTGATTTGTGGCATGAAGACACACAGGTTGCTAGGAGAGAGGGTCGTGAGTCAGAGGGTCAGTGAAGGCTCCCCTGAGAAATGTCTTGTAAGATGGGACCAGAGACGAGAGGAGCTTGTCTGGAAAAGATGCTTGCCAGAAAGGAAAACCCAAGTGGGGGGGTTGAGGAAGGAAGGACTTGGGTTGTTTTTGAAGGACAGAAAGCAAACCCTGTTATTTGTCAAAGTGAGCAGGGGAGAGACGGTGGACGGAAAAGCTGTAAGCTGGCCCAGCCATTATGCAGTGCCCTGAGGGAAATGGTAAGGGTTAGATACTTGATCCAAAGAGCAGGCTTTGAAAAAAAGAGGAATGACATGAACTGATTTGCATTTAGGTATCATCCTAGGAGTTTCCTGGTGAAGGAGTTGGAAGAAGCAAGAATGCATAAAGGAAGAGGTAACAGGGCCTTTGATCGGGTGGTGGCAATTATGTTGGAGAGAAGTGGACAGAGTAAAGACAGGTTTTGAAGGCAGAACCAGCAGACATTGGTAACTGAGAGCATGTGGGAAAATGTGGTCCAAGATCCTCCAAGATTTTAACATGGATGGTGGTAGTATTCATATAGGTGAGGAAGACTTTTCCTAAGTTCTGTTCATGAGTTCAGTTTTGGACATGTTACATTTGAGTTGCAAGTGAGATATCCCAGGGGAAAGGGCAAGTAGGCTTTTGGACAGATGGGTGTGGAGCTCAGATGATAAATTTAGAATGGAGACATAAATTTGAGAGCTTGCAGTTGGTAATAAGTCATGGAGAGAATAGAGACCAAACAAAGAAGGTGACTTAAGAGCATGCTTTGGGGATTTCCACATTTAAGGGTGGTTAGAGAAACATACAGAGAAGTAGCAGCCCTGGAGGTAGGAGAAAAGCCAAGAGTGTGATGTCATTCATGAAAGGTACGTGGTATTAGCAAGAAAGCTTTGTTTGCCTGCTCCTTACTGAGCCCTTTCTGAAGATTTAGGTTCAATTTCTTTCTCCAATTAAACTTACACATACAACCGTGTTGTAGTTTAACCTATAAACTTTTGGCTGAAATGGGGTTAGAAATTGCTGAAAATCTTTTTTTGAATTCCATGTCATAGTTGTTGATGCTAAATTAGAACAGAATAAATGAACGAATCATACCTTCACAAAAAAATCATGATAGAATAGCATATCTGAAGGTCATTTTCATTATCATGATGGTGACTCATCTATTCCTACTATCAATTCCACTGCTGCCTTCCAATTTGGTAGGTCTTTGAACTTTTTAAAGCATTTGCATGTACACTTTTTATTTAAAAATTTTAAAAATTTTTATTTATTTTTCAAATTTATTTATTTATGCTTTAAAGATTTATTTATTTATTTTTGGCTGCATCGGGTCTTAGTTGCAGCATGCGGGATCTTCACTGTGGCGTGCAGGATCTTTTGCCACGGCACGCAGGTTTCTCTCTAGTTGCGGCGTGCAGGCTTCTCTCTAGTCGTGGTGCACGGGTTTTTCTCTTCTCTAGTTGTGGCACGCAGGCTCCAGGCTGCGTGGGCTTTGTAGTTGTGGCGTGTGGGTTCCAGAGCGCGTGGGCTCTGTAGTTTGCAACAGGCAGGCTCTCTAGTTGAGGTGCGTGATCTCAGTAGTTATGGCACACAGGCTTAGTTGCCCCACAGCATGTGGGATCTTAGTTCCCTGACCAGGGATCAAATCCACATCCCCTGCATTGTAAGGTGGATTCTTTACCACTGGACCACCGGGGAAGTCCCCATATATACTTTTTAAAAATTGAGACATAATTGATGTATAATATATTAGTTTCAGATATACAACATAATGATTTAATATATGTATGTATTGTGAAATGCTTACCACAATAAGTCTACTTAAATTAACATCCATCAAATTAATGCAGTCACAAATTTTTTTTCTTGTGATGAGAATTTTTGAGATCTACTCTCAGCTACTTTCAAATATACAATACAGTATTATTAACTATAGTCACCATGTTGTACATTACATTCCCCAGGACTTGTTTATTTTATAACTTTATTTTAAAGCATTACTAGGTCATATGTTATCTATGTGACAGGCATTTTAAAGCTATTTTCTTTTCCAGGACACTATAAGGAAAGTATATAATTTAAAAGAGAGTTGCTTGGATAGCTAGCAGAAGACTCAGAGGATTACCCTGGCTCTTATAACAACTGCATTTTAGCTTGTTAAAATTGAAGAGAAAAGACACCTGTTATTTGAGATTGCCTTTAGCCTCCTCACTTGGGAGCTTAGCTTAGCCCGTTCTGTGTGTGACAGTGGACCCTGAGGGAGCATCACATCCTTGTTCTTGTATTTTCCTACAGGAAAAGACACAGTGGAAAGTCACCAATAGTACATGAAACTAATGTGCAAAAATAAAAATCATCCTTGTGTGCTCATTGTCAAATTAGAGGGGATTAACTACATTTACATTTTCTCTTATCTTCTAATGTAGTCTTTTCATTTTTTAATATTTTTCTTCATATTAAAAGATTATTTAAGATTCAGGAATAACCTTATTTATAATATGAAGTTATCAAAACACTTAATAGTGCTATTATGTCCATAGTACTTTCTTAAGTTATGATTGAAACGTATATAATAAAAAACTCTCCTGGACTTTCAGTCCTTTGGGAGTTTGCACCTTGCTGCCCAGGTTCCCCTGTGTCAATGAGAATCCTCCAGACCGCCTTTGGCACCTTTTCTTTTGTTATTTGAATGCTTAGAAGGTGAGCTTACCACTGGTTTTATCTGTCCTGGCATAAGTGTCCGTCAGTTACATAAGACCTTCCCAGCAATGTGTCCTAAGAAGTAGTGCCAGATACTGCTGCCTATATTTGATGATCCATCTTCTTGCTTGCTCCCAACCAAAAAAACAATTTTTTTCCCACATCTGTGCCTCTGCGTGAACCATTTCTGAAGATAACCTTTGAGGAGAGAAGTGGGGCCGTTTTCCGGTTCAGAGAGGACTTTAGTCATGGAAGTTGACTTCCCTGTGGATAACTATGTCTGGTGCAGAAGATGAATGAGAAATAACTGTCAGCCCTGGACGCTGTGCTGGGGACTCCAGTAACTTTTCTGCAAGTGCAGTTCTTTTAGAATGCCAGCCATCTTTCTGTACAACTGCAGTACATTGAGTGACAGTCCCTAAGCTGCCTTGTGCTATGTCAGACACACATTATAGCATGATATTATTCCTGCAGAGTGGGAGAAAGCCTTTTTTTTTTTTTTTTTTTCTGTCGACGTGCACATATAAAAAGCAGTCTGTGGAAAGAGGCAGAGTGCCATTTTAAAATCTAAGTGTAGGCACCTGAAAGGTTTATACGGTTCTTATCCTTTAGTTCTATACTTTAGCCAATGAGATTTGAGGAATTGCTAATTAAAGGTTAACTTTTTTTTTTTTTTTTTTTTGGGTATGCGGGCCTCTCACTGTTTTGGCCTCTCCCGTTGCGGAGCGCAGGCTCCGGACGCGCAGGCTCAGCGGCCATGGCTCACGGGCCCAGCTGCTCCGCGGCATGTGGGATCTTCCCGGATCGGGGCACGAAACCGTGACCCCTGCATCATCGGCAGGCGGATTCTGAACCACTGCGCCACCAGGGAAGCCCAAAGGTTAACTTTTGGAAGGCTGGTTCCCAGACCTGCTGGACCATCTCTGAGTGAGATCCCATCTCTTACATGCATTTTCTCTTCCATTCATTACAGAATCCCTATCACCCGTCTGTCTAGCTGAAGTGGCTCCCCTTCAAAGATATTTTTAAAATATAGAGTCAACTTTTGATTTTCTGGGCTATTTATGATTTAAGTGAGATTTTGTTTGAAAAAAAGAGTCCCATTGCCAGGGATAATTTGAAAATCACTGGAGAATTCGAGCTTTACACACTAAAAGCTATGTGATCTTGGTCAAGTTACTTAACCTCTCTGAGCCTTAGTTCACTCTCCCTAGCGTGCGACAGCATGACTTCCTTGGAAGCATGGTTGGGTTATGAAAGGTCATGTAAGTAAGTAAAGGGTCTGGCACAGTGTGAGGCACGAAGTAGAAACAGTATGCGGCAGCAAGTCTGGGCGTCCTGTCATTCCAGAACATAGCCAGAGGGGGAGTGTTCAATGACAGTAGATAATCCAGTCCTTTTCTTGGCCTCTTTCATTTTGATGTTGTGAAACATCCATGAAGTTTTGAACATCCATTTATTATTTATCTTAATAAAACTGAAAGTGTTCAACTGAAAGTTGAACACTTGAATGCCTGGCAGTGACAAATAATTGGCTTCCCAAACATAGTTCATAACTCAGCTGTGTATCTAGATATTACATCCCAGTCTCTCTGAAAATACTGATCAATAAAGTATGAGCTGTCAGGCTCAAAAACCCAATAAGTGTCTTCAGTTTCAATTTTTAATGTTTTAGTAAATCACATTTGGTTGGCATAGAGATAAAAATGAATATCAGAAAGTGGTGAATACTGTCTTCATTATGAGTCCAGAGGATTATCATTCTCTTTTAAAAGTTTTCTGAATAATTCTGACAAATATTAAAACTTTGAGGGCCAATGGACCCAAAGAATTTTACAGCAATAATATATTCAAATAATATGAAAAAAGAAGAAATCATTTCTTAAGTACTTTCTCAACATTGTAAGTTGTTTTTATCGGTACTTTATAGAAAGTAAATTTATTCTTTATGAATTTTTTTAGTTTATTATAAACATTTGTCATGGTACTGAAGTTTTGATAAACATACCTTTCTAAAGGCTGCAATGTGGCCTGCTACCAACGTTTTTAAATTATAGTTTTTAATTAATTAAAAATTAATATTGATTGAATTGAAAAAAAAAAGGAAATATTGATTCTTGTGATATTTAAAACTTTCCTTTGCAATCTTGGGAAGGAAAAGCATGTTTTTCAGATGTATCACTGGATATTTTGGAATTTTTTAAATGAAGCTTAACATGTAAAGTGAAGATTGGATCACACTTGTTAACTTGTCAAGGGGCAGATAACTATCCCCGAAAGTTTTCTGAAGGAATTTTTTTCTCTTAGAAGCTTCACGGTGTCAGACACTTTGGGATTATTTTTGCTTTTCTTCTAATATTACAACAGTTAACACTTGGAGTACATTTATTATCTTTTCATAAAAGGATTATCTTTATTAGCATCTCATCCAGTGGTAGAAACACAGGAAGACTGTCAGGTTTAATACAATCTTTTGGATATAAATATGGAAGAAAGTCAGAAAAAAGTCTTTATCTAGAAAGGGGATTTTCTTTGTTAACATTTTGCTCCATGCATGCATTTTGGAGGAATTATCACTTATGGAGACCACATGATAAAACTTTTCATTTCTTATAGCCTGAAGCTACTGCAAGGTCTGATGGGGACCAGGGCTCCTTACTGGGACTCTGTGCCTGGAGGTGAGTGAGCGACAGTGTGGGATGACATCAGGGCCCTGGAGAAAACGTTTTCGCCTGGAAGGTGGCTTTTTATGATTATTTTTATTATCTGTTTGTTCTTTCAGGGATCTAACAAAGTTCCTTTAAATTCCTAACAGTTTATTGTCAGGGATTTGGCAGGCCATTTCTTTTGTTAACCTGATTATATAAAGCAGTTGTCTTATTTTGCCAAATCAAAGCTTCTCCAGTAAATACTTTTAATGTACAATAAAGGTAGGCCAGCTACTCTCGTGAAACACTCACTGTAAAAAAGTTTGCAGATCATTTTGTTGAGGAGGCTCTTTTGCAGGATTGCTCCAGGTCTTTGCTCTCCACCCACATCCCCAAAAGAAAACGCCCTTAATCAGAAGCTCATTGTCAAAAAGAAAAATTAATTTCTCTGTACTTCTGTGATTGTAAAACTACATTATGTCCTGCTTGGAATGAAAGGAGGTCTATAACCTTGCAATCACTGATCTTGACTGTCATTTTCCTTTTTGAACACCTTTCCTAAGAGTCTGAGCTTCAGTTAACTCATAACGCTATGTAATCTCACATTATTATAGATAAACCATAAGAAGAATTTTCAGATGAGTTTTTCGGGGCAACCTTTTGCCCTTCGGTCGTGCTTTGAAATGCAAAATGAACAGTTGAGAATATTATCCTTCAGTTGAGAAAGAAACTCCTGTTTTTCTGAAATCATATTGATATTCTAAGGAAAATTGTTAATATATTTGAGAGCAAAGGGCTCTTACATTTACATTATCTAGAATTTTCCTGTATTCTTTATTTCACTCATGTGTATGTATCTGGGTTTATACAGCAACTGTATAGTCGTTGGCAAAAATATAAAGTATGGAAAAGTATTTCACTCTTTTAGGGCAGAAAAGAAACCATAGGTCTTTAAAAGCTACTCTAGGCCATTGGAATTGAAACACTTTTCTCCCACCTCCCCAAGGCCAAAAACAAAAAACAAGAAGAGGAAGAAAGAAAAAGGAAACTAGTAAAAATGTAATCTCAGCAGGTATGACCTTGGAACATTTTATAGTAAATTTGCTTTGCAAATTTTGCTTTGTTATTTTAAAACCTGTGCTCAAAAGTCAGTATTCCTTTTTCTTCAGCAGCAGCAGTTGAAAGCCAGATCCTTTTATAGATTTCCCTGCAGGACTCCCAGGCACTCCCTCACTCAGAACCTATTTCGAAATCGGAAACCTTTCAGCTGTGTTGAAGGCAGTCTCACAACATGGCTCATTCATCAATAATCCTCTGATGCTATTAAAGTGAGTGGGTAGGAGAAGGCCCTTTAATTATCCATTCGAAGAGGATCTGACCTTTATGATCCATTCTAGCTCTGTCATCTTGTGATAGTATGTCTTCCTTATGTGAAGTTGGTGGTGCAAGACTCTGAAATGCACGAAAAGAAAGAAGGAGGGGTTACCCGTCAGTAACTGTCCCCCAGCCCTATTGTGTTTATCATAAAAATATCAATCACATAACAACGTTAAAGGCCTTTGGGAAAATTCCCATAATTCCTTTGTAGCAGAAAGGCTGTTTTGTTTGGGTAGGGTTTTAAAAGGGTAGGTCATTGGGTGTGGTCTTTTGAGTGTGGTCATGTGGACTCAACCACATGACTTTTCAAGTTTGTTTACAAATGGTTGAGCCAAGGGGACTCAAATCTGTAGAGGGAACTCTAGACCAAAATCATGGTACAGTATCCATACCCTTAACTGTGTTTCCCTGGAACAGTCATAGGTGAGGCTCTTTGGCTACTGGATTTGGAAATATTTAGGTTTAAACTTTTTTGTTTTAGAGAGTTTCTGATATATTCATTGTTTTGTATATTTATTAGGTTTAAACTTTTTTTATTAGAGTGACTCAGAGTCCTGTCCAATTGTTTTCTCTTTGGAAGTTTCAAAAATTCTGTTTACCTTTGTGAAAGTAAGAAAGAATGCAAAGATGTGAAGGGTAGGTATTCCAGTGTCTCAGAGAATTGAAAATTTACAGTTAGTTTCCACTTCTCAGGATAATTTTCCTTTCACAGGTGGACATTTTCATAATGAGTATATGGGAGTGGAAGGGAGAAAGGCAAGTTCCACCCAGGAAGGAGGAGAGTGAAATTTTAAATGTCAGTAACATCCTTATACTGTACACTAGTGGAGATCATCATGTCCACTTCAGTAATCTCCAAATGAAGAGGCCGTGAGGGAGTTGATGTTTAGGTGAGCAATAAGACCTGCTTAAGATGTTGCAAAATGTGTAAGGAACTAGGATTATTCTGGAAAAGAGAAAGTTTATATTAATAGCTTTCAAATGTAAGAATCAGATACCTCCTTCTTTAGGGAAAAAACAATTCGAAAGGAAATGTGCGTAAATTACAACATTAGGAAATTAGCTCTATAGACACTTCCTAAGTTGATAACCTACAGAAGGAATGATCAAGAGAGGTATTATACCTGTCCTTAGGGAAAATAGGACCTATTTTCAGAGTATGACAATTCATTGCTTAGATAAGTTCAGTGTCTGTTGATGTTACATGTGCATTCTTGATTATGTGTGTTTTCACTCTCTAAGCTAAACTCATAGAGCCCTATTTTTTCTACTTCTGATAAGGTGATTGATTTAGCGAGTGGCATAATTAGGTAACCATGCTTTCTCAATCTTGTCACTAGAAATAATGCCTGTTAATTTTTATGTACATTAAGTACATATTTGATTTTTAAAAATAATTCCAGTACTTAAAAAATACGTGCATCAATCAATTATAAACACTAAAATCACTAAGACTGAAAAAAAGAAGCATTTCAGTATCCTTACAGAAAGCAAATTTATTGCAGTTTATGTGAATGACATCAACCTCTGCAGGTATGTGTGCTTACAGAATCATATAACTCATGGCACTCACTGAATGGTGGTAATTTTAACTCTGATCACTATGTTTAAGGAGAAGACAAGAAAACTTATTAAAAAAGCAACTGCTCATCATTAATCTAATAAAGGTAAATTGAATATAAATATAAAATAAACATAATATGAAAATACTACTGTATTCTAGCTTCATTATGTTTAGGTAATTAGATAAGCCAATGATATCTTCATGGCCTCTCAACAAATTAGAACCTTAGGATACAATTTTAGGTTATAACTATAGATTGTTGGATTTGGGTAGACTATAGGAGACCTTCTAATATAGTCCTCTGATTTTACATATGAGAGAACAAAGATTTAGAATTGGGATCCAGTCATACTGTGAGATATTAGTGGAATATTAGTGGAAGCAAGAAGTAGATTGGGAAGGGCCTGAGGGGTCTCCTGATTCTCAGCCCAGGGCATGTTCTACTGTAATGCACTGTCCAGAATGCCAGGTGTAGACTTTGAATAAGGCAGTGAAGGCACATGCTGGGAATAATGATGAGCAGAGTAGATATATCAGTGCTTGTACCATTAGGGGAAGAGGGAGGTGTGAGCCTGCAGAAAAGGATTAAGGAAAGCTAGGAGCAGGACCTTTGATTCACCAAGCCAGCTCCACTGTACATGACCCCTGTGAAAGGTGGCCTTTCCAAATGGAAAGGTAAATATTACTTTAGAACTTGAATTTCATCTTTCTGTGAAGGAAAATGCCTAACATTTGTTAGTATGTACTCTGTGTACCTTGCTAGGTACTTTGTCCATGCCTTCTCACTTGATTCTCACTGCACCATGCGAGGTAACAATTGTGCATCTAAGAATGTTCTAGAAAAGTGAAGGAACTTGTCCTTGGTTGCTCATCGAGTAAGGGGTCTGTCACTGGAGCTCTTGCTCCTTTGACATTATGTTGCCTCCCTCAACCCACAACTGTATCATCATCTTATAAAAATTGAAAGTAAACGTTATATACTTGAGAGTACTATATAAAGTTAATGTGGATCCCTGGGCCCTCCACCAAAAAGTTGTGAATATGATAGGAGGAAAGCAGTGATACAGCTCCAGAATTTTGAGAAACCGTTACTTTTAGATATAGGAGATCACAGCCAGATTTTAACACCATCAATAGATTCTGATGATTCACTGAATTTCAGATTTTCTCAGAAATTTCAAACTTTCTCAGTAAAATTTGCAGGTTAGTTGTGCTAAGTAAAGGACATATGTTCAAACTTCTATGGGCTCATTACATGGGCCCACTTTGTCACAATAAAGCTATAAATTCTCCACCCAGTTCTTTGTGAATGTGCTTCCTTAGGAAGGTTTAACCAGGTAAAAATTGCTCATATTGACAATTGAGTTACTAATAAAATTATTCTGCTTACAAGTACATTAAGCTCACCTCAAGAATGGCCAGAAGTGTTTTGATTTCTTGGATGTTCTGGTTAACTAAAAATTACTCTGAATGCTTTATCAGTTTCCAAAACACTATGAAAAAGTAAATGCCCGACAGCCTTCAAACTATTTTTGACTATATAATTTAATTTTTCTTTGATTATAACATTTTAGCCCTGATAGACATGATTATAAATCATACAATATTATCTCAGTTGTTTGGATTCTGGAGAAATGAGATCTTATCATACCTCTCAGTCATCTAGTTATTTTTGTTCTTTTTCTTTTCTTTTACTTTATTTTCATTGAGGTATAGGTAATTTATAATGCTGTGATAGTTTCAGGTGTATACAGCAAAGTGTTTCAGGTATACATATATATATTTATTCTTTTTCTGATTCTTTTCCATTATAGGTTATTATAAGATATTGAGTGTGGTTCCCTGTGCTATACAGTAGGTCCTTGTTGGTTGTCTATTTTATATGTAGTAGTGTGTATCTGCTAATCCTGAACTCCTAATCTATCCCTATCCCCAGCCCCCGAGTCATCTAGTTGTAACCGAGAAGCATTCTGAAGTTCTTCACTGTAGCTGAAGAGCAAACTTGACCGAGTCCCATTGTGGTGAAATGACGGTGCCTTTTGTCATGTCGGGTGAGTGTGAGCTGCATTCTGCAGGGTGCGATCATGCACAAGGCAGGAGCCGAGGGTGACATCAGCGTTTGGAGCAGCACTGCCGCTTTCTGTGAGGTCTGAAGTATGTCATTTAATCTCAGTGAGCCATTAATGAATTGACAAAGTGCGGCTAGTACTATAGCTGCTTCCCTGGATTACTCTGAGGTTTAAATGATAAAGTATGTGAAAAAGCTTGCTAAATTAGCATTCTTTATACCCTTAAGAGTGTGAACCCTGCCTTTCTTATGTATATTTCTCCTCCATATCATGGGGGGATTGCATTGCATGTAGTAGGTGCTTAATAAATGCTGATAATGGATCGGGACTGTGAAAACAAATACTGCTCAGCAAGGAACACGGGTCCATGAAGATCAGATATCCACTCATTTCCTGGCAGATTCCTTCTCCTGGAATCCACTCCAACGTGGAGGTTGCTCTGATCCTCCAGGGCAGCCTTGAGTGTTTGGTTCCTCTGCCCTGGGCTTTGCTCTCCTTCATTAGAGCAGGATTTCTCAACCTTCCCACTATTGATTGTTTGGACCAGATAATCCTTTGTTGTGGAAAGGTCGTCCTGTGCATTTTAGGATGTTTTGTCACATCTGCCAGTAATTTCAGCGTTGAGAACAGACCAAGTTGAACAGTAAAAAATAGCTCCTGACATTGCCTCTCGTCCTCTGGGGACAAAGTTGCCAGCAGTTAAGAATCGCTGTATACAGCAGTCATGCAGCGTCCCTGGATTTGTATGTAATAATCAGCTTGCCTGTGCCTCCTCCCAACCAGACTACCAGCCCCTAGGAGGCTGCACTGTGTCTTTCTCTGAGCCTCAGCTCCCACACAGGGCAGAGGTGCATTGAATATGGAAAGAAAAGGAAAAGACACTTAAAGAACTAATCAGTTATGGTAATTGTGTTGGTTCATTATATGAACTTTTTGTTCTCTTCTGGACCAAAAGGGCAAGGACCCGCCATAATCTCAAGTCTCTTTTCTGAAACCATTAGTGCTACCACCTTCTTCTCAATCTTCCTTTCCCCCATGCCCTGATAGTTGACAGAATTATGCAGTGTGTTCACTCAAAGTGGCATTGGATACTTGAGACTTTAGCTACAAGGTCCAGGCAGAGATGAAAGGCACCTCTTTCTCTCCACCTCTTTTTTTAAACTTTATAACACTTTCTGCACCCAGGCTCCAAATACCACCTGTGCCCTGAAGATTCCAAAACATGTATCTTTAGCTTAGAACCTCCCTATTAATTCCAGAATCATGTTTCCTAGCCCTACTAGAGATCTTCTCTTATATATTTCACAAACTCTGGAAACAAAAACCCAACGTGTATCCAGTTGAAATCGTGATCTTACTTCCTTGCCCCCTTTGAACTTCCCTCAGGATTCTTTATCCCAGGGACTGGTGCAGGGCTCTGGAGTCAGAATCTTCCTTTGTTCTTTGATAACTCAGTGACCTTGGGCATATTATTTTCTGCTCTTGTTGCCTCATTGTCCTCCTCTGTCAAACGGATACCGATCTTCCAGGGTTATTGTGAAGATCAAATTAAGTAATGCATGTAAATCACTTAGAAAATATTGCCTGGCCTGCTTAATAAATGGTAGATGTTGTTATTGTCCAAAAACATGCCTTCACCAGGTACCTGAGAACCATCTCTTACTCCTTCGCTCACCATTTCCCTGGTCCCACCCAGCAAATCCCTACAAATCCCTTTTGTTAATCGTACCTGTCATTTCAGTTCGGTGAGGCCCATTCTTACCCATTTAAAGTGCAATGGCTGCAGTGAAGGCTTTGGTCCTTTCTTGCTTAGATTGTTACAGCAGTCCTTAAAACCAGCCTTTCTGCCTCTAGTTTCACCTTCAGCCTATGTGTTTGTTGTCTTGCTTCCTGGGGGGGGAATACTCCTTAGTGTTTCCCATTTCCTTTATAATGAAGGTCAACCTCTCAAGCATGACGTGGATGGCCCTTGGTGACCTGCTTACCTTTTAGGCTCACCATGAGTAATAAATATCCCAGCATGCTTTAGCAATCAGACCCTAACATGCCAGGTTCACTCCTGCTTCCATGCCTATGCCAACTGCTCCCTCCTCCTTGTTTCTTCTCTTTTCTTTGTTAAGCTAACATATATTCATCTTTAAGTCAAAGTTCCATTGTCTCTTCATCTTAGAAGCAGTACTTGACCACGCTTTGCGGAAATAATTTCTCCACTAGGTGTCTGTGCTCTTACCATAGTAACACTCTGCATAGGTATCTTCTGGCACTTACTATGATGACTTATGTTTCTTGATTGTGTTTCCCACTAAATTGTGAATTTTTTTTTTTTTTTTTTTTTTTTGCCTTGCCACACAGCTTGTGAGATCTTAGTTCCCTGACCAGGGATGGAACCTGAGCCCCTAGCAGTGAAAGCACGGAGTCCTAACCACTGGACTGCCAGGGAGTTCCCTAAATTGTCAATTTTTGACATTGCATTCATTTTGATTTCTCATTCATTTTGGTTTCTCTGGTGGGTAGCTCGTTTCCTGGCACATAGTAAGGTGATGACTATAAATAACTACTATTTATAGTTGAGTAAAGCTAGGATTCCATAAGATTGAGTCAGGCAGCATAGACTTACAAAACTGCAGGAATAAAATTGAATCAGAATACATTGACAGAATTAACGGGCAAAAGTAGGAATAAAGAAACCATGTAAATATCTCTGTTGGATAGAATCCAGTGGTCAGTAGATATAGAAGCTTAAAGCTGAGAGTTAGAAGTTAGAAGTCTTAACTGAGAAAGCTCATCTGTAATACATAATAGAGGGAGGAATTCCAAAGGGTCTGGGTGTTAAGGCATGCTGCCTTCTTTTACTGTTACTGAGCACGAGGGAGAAACACCAGAAGGAAAAGTGAATCAGTGCTTATAATAGAGTGCTATTTAAAAAGGTACACACCTAGTGTTATGGCAACAGAGATGAAGTAACTTTGCAACAAATGGAGTCATTGCCTGGGGGCCAGAAATGACCAGCTCAAACGTCAAAGGCACATGTGCAGTGGGCAGATGTTTTACAGCAGTTTCAAGCCTCCAGTGCCAGTAACAGCTGTGTATTAAAAGCCTGATCAAAGATGGTGCTCAGCGGGTCACAGTGCCTTGGGATCACATGGCCCGAGCCACAGAAGGTACCAGTGTTTTGTCATTTTCTACCTAAGCGTTTTGAGACTAGTTCACTGCTAAAAGCAGTAGTCTCAAGGGTCCTTTTTCCGGAAGATCATTTTTCAGGCCTGACATACAAAGCGGGGAAACATGGTGTACAGCTTTCTCAACATTAAGGAGATAACCAAAATATCATTTAGTGACATCACTAATTATTTTAACCCACGATGCCATCGAAGGAACCATGTTGTTTTCTGGTTGGGCAAAGGAACACATTTCTTTGCTGTTCAAATCTGTGCCCTTTATAAATTACATTTGAAAAATCTCTAGTCATGTTTTATCATTTGAAATGTCATCTCATCTTCTCAGGAAGAATTTCTCTTCCTCTTTTTGATTTGACATATGGAGCAGCACATGTTGCCCTTCAATTAGAGTAATGAACAAGTTTCCTCTCCTGTTATTTGTACATTGCTTCGTCACCGAGGTGAAATAGCAGTGAATCGCATCCCTTGTTGTATTTAAGGGATTCAGCAAACTGTATTTGTGAGTCAGCTGTTAGAGTTTGACGTCAATATTCATCCATTTCTGAAAAACCTTTTACCGACCCCAGGAGATTTGGGTCTCGACTGCTCTGTGTGGGAAACGCCAACACCCTTCCTCTAAACCCAGCCATCTGTAAGCCTGGGACCGCGTCAAGGGAAATGCAGAACTGATGCGCAAGAAAGACCTTTTATCAAGGCTTGATCTGATTTTGCTGTTTCACAACTGTCACACTGAAGTTCCCTTCCGTTCCTGCAGAAGGGAATACTTACTTCTGCCAGCAGGTTCCTGCCAGGAGCTGGAATGCATCTCTGTAAATACTCAGAGTAGCAGGGGTGGAAGAGCTTTCTTCTCTCGCCACGTTGCTTCTGCTTCTGGCAAAGGTTTGGGTATTGGCAGGGGCGCCCCGCCTCTGCACAGTCTGCTCTTGGAGGTGGGGAATTCCTCTTACTTCCAATTACCAGTTTCTTGACACATGGGAGGACATTTTTGGGCACGGATTAGCCTCTTCGCTTCATGTCTGGCAGACAGCGCCCTTGCTGATTTATTTTTTGGCATTTTTTATGCATTTGTTAAGAGGTCAAATGGTACGTACAGAGCAATGGAGTGAAGGCTGAATTTACATTCTGGAGCTTCCAGTAGGTATGGGATGTTAGAAGTTCTGTCTTTGGAATGAAAGTTACAGTACTGGGTAAACAGAGGTTAGTGGGTGTGATTTACTTGCCTTCTTGCAAAAGTCTCAAGACCCTTTAGTGAACAGTGAATCACAGAATCCTGAGCTTGTAAGTTGGTCAGGATTTGAAAGTTCATGTGATCTATTGCCACGTGATCTGTTGCCTTCATTGAGGCTGAGAACACTTAAGTGACTTACCGATGGCCACCCAGCTGGCCCGTGCTAGAACCACCTACGCCAGAATACTGGTCTTCTCTCTTTGTCTTGCATTATTTTCACTATATCTCAATGCTTTGAAAGTAGTGGGCACTCAGTACATTTTATTAGGTATACTGAATACCTTCATTGTTGTTTCTGCACATAGGATGAAAAAAAACCCTCATCCCTTTCCCCACCAAAACAATCCTGCTGCATAGCCATACTGGATGGATTGGCTATAATTCTTGCAGCTAGACTGAGTTGCCTGGAAAAAGGGTCATTTCAGTAGTTTTCTCTTCTCCCAAGTGGTTGGAACCCTTAGTTGAAATGCCAGCCAACTGAAACATGTCAAAATCAATCTGTAATTTTGGAGCGGTTCCAATCCCCTGCCCTGGGTGGTCTGTTCCATTATACTATCTGAAACATTAATAGCACGTTTGTGAAGGCATACTCAGGAAAAACAGATCTCACAAATTGTTTCTTCAGAGGGAATGATTACATAAACAACTAATTTGAGTGAAAGTAGCTCAGAAAATATTTCAGGTTCTGCCTGAGAATCTTAAATGCTTAATTAAGTAATTTTTACAAAGCTCTTATGAAACCTGGTATTAGGAAGTAATTTTTTTCAAATAAAAGGTTAATAAACTATATATCTGTTCATAGCAATTGCTTTTAAATTCAGTGGTCAGCTGGGGAAGGTTTCTCTGGTAGTGACGTTAGAAGAGGCTCGCCACTCATTTCCTTGACTGGATTGTGTTATGTATTCAAGAAGGTTACTAGCTGGATCAAAGTCTGATTGAATTTTTTTTAAAAAACACTAATCTTCTGACTTGCAGTTTAGTGCCCTTTACCTTAGAGCCCATGATTTTATTTTATTTTATTTATTTATTTACTTGGCCACTCCACACAGCATGTGGAATCTTAGTTCTCCGACCAGGGACCGAACTTGCGCCCCCTGCATTGGAAGCACGGAGTCTTAACCACTGGACCGCCAGGGAAATCCCCTGATTGAATTTAAAGCAAATGCTACATATAATGGTAGTTAAAATATAGAGACCATAATGGTGTGGTCTTTTTTGACGGCAGTTCTAAAAAGGGCAGGGATATCAATTTTGTGATGGTGCCCTTAGTGGCTAAAACTTAACACTTTAACATCTTCATCTTCCTCCCTGGACTAAGTAAGAAAAAGCTAATAAGGGACATTTGGTGTTGAAATCATTTTCAAACAAAAGTATCAGGCATACTTTAATTATGAACTTGTGTGCCAAATCTATATGGTTTACATTTTTAGGGGCCTTAAAAATATCAGCGAAAGCTTTAAAAAACGTTCTCCACTCTCAGGCTTTATATTTATTAGTGTTTCTGACATTTATGGACATGGGGCCAGCAATTTCTTACACATAGTGGCTGTTCTGCAGATACTGGCAGGTGATAATATGAAAAGATTTTAAAACTTTAAGGAAAATCTTTTGCACCAACTTTTTTTTTTTTTTTTTTTTTTTTTTTTTTTGTGGTACGCGGGCCTCTCACTGTTGTGGCCTCTCCCGTTGCGGAGCACAGGCTCCGGACGCGCAGGCTCAGCGGCCATGGCTCACGGGCCCAGCCGCTCCGCGGCACGTGGGATCTTCCCGGACCGGGGCACAAACCCGTGTGCCCTGCATCGGCAGGCGGACTCTCAACCACTGCGCCACCAGGGAAGCCCAAATTGTATGTTTAATATTACAAAAATTTGAAAGAGAAATGTGTAATCTTTGATAGCTTGTATTTTTAAATGCAAAAGCATGAATCATTCTATGATTTTTGAGTGAATCATTCTTTTTTTAAAAAAAAATAATTAATTAATATATTTATTGGCTGTGTTGAGTCTTCATTGCTGCGCGCGGGCTTTCTCTAGTCGTGGCGAGCAGGGGCTACTCTTTGTTGCAGTGCGTGGGCCTCTCATTGCTGTGGTTTCTCTTGTTGCGGAGCACGGGCTCTAGGCACGTGGGCTTTAATAGTTGTGGCTGGCAGGCACTAGAGCGCAGGCTTGGTAGTTGTGGTGCACAGGCTTAGCTGCTCTGCGGCATGAGGGTTATCTTCCTGGACCAGGGCTCGAAGCCATGTCCCCTGCATTGGCAGGCGGATTCTCAACCACTGTGCCACCAAAAACCTGAATCATTCTTATTACGGAAACTTTGAAGAATTGCTTTACTCACTTAAATCCACTACTGCAGCAGTTTGATTTCTTCTTACCATTCACTTTCCATTAGTTGATTTGGTGTCATGGTAAGAGAGTCATTTCAAGAAGGAGAAATTATGTGCATCACATCCTTGTGAACAGCCACTCACCTCTGACAGCTGGCTTGCTCAGGGATGCTGGAGACAATGCCGCAAGCTTGCACATCGCTGCCTTTACACAGTTGTGGTCTCCAGCCCCAGGTGTGCTTTCAGCACTGCTCAGAGGTCCTCTTGGGAGCCTCTTGTCCTTTTCCTATGCCAGCTCATACCGCTGTCCCCAGGTTTCCTCACCCACTGCTTCCTGGTCCAGATGACAGACTTGCAATGCTTACCACCTCACTGGACCACAGCCTCTCCATGTATTGGACAGATCCATATGAAATTGCCAATGTTTGGCTGGTTTTGACTTGCAAAGTCAGCAGTTGCCTCAAGCTAATGCGTGCTTCTTTTCATATTTTCATCCTTCTGTCATTCCCTGACTTCTAATAAGGAATAGATGACCCTCTTTTCCAAGGTTCATTCTTCCATCTCAGGAACCCATAAATCGTTCCTCTCCTGGGATCCACCTCCAACAGTTATCCTTGTCTTTTCATAACTTCCATTTCTAACTTTCACCTTGGCTCCTTTTCATTAATATATAATATAGCCAAGTCATTTCTGTCCTTTTATTTGATTTTGAAAACTGTATACAACATACCACATGTATAAAGGAGAAATATAAAATGTATGCGCAGTTTAAAGATTAACAGTGTAACACACACAACCTAGCTTAAAACTAGACCCTTTCCAATACATCTGAACCACTTGTGTGCTCTGATCCTCTTCCTTCTCTCCCCCAAACAATATCCTGAATTTTATATTATTTTCTCCCTTTTTTTTACTGTTTAATCACATGTGTATGTCTCTCTTAAAAATTTTTTTGCATCTGAAAATGCTTAAACGTATTTTAAGTACCTTCTGAATAACAATGATAGAAGCAAAATTAATTGGAAAAAAATCTTACCGAATGTTTCCTTTTATCCAGGGATTCAATTCACTTTGGAATATGACAGGTATCAAGATTGTGAAATATGACACATGTTTGGCATCAGGATTAATAACTTCTCATTTGGGCCAGGATCTTACTATAGTAGGATTGCTGTGCTTAAGAGATATGGTTTGTCTGCATTAGCAAAGATTATTAAAATAATGAGCTAGGTAATTCAAAACCAAACCTTTGTTGCCTAAATTATCTCTATTCAAATAATTATCTCAATAATTTAACATCAATTACACCTTTACATGAAGATACTCTTTACATCTATGTACACCTATGTACATGAAGATACCTATGTACATGAAGATACTCGATTTGGCCAATATCATAAATGCCTACAATGTTTAAAACACTGATTCGGGCTGTAAGAAACCCAGCAATGAATAGGAGAGATAGCCCTCAAGTTGCCACTAATCTAGAGGAGAAAAAACCCAAAGTAGACAAATAATTTATATTGCAAATCAACCTGCAAATGGCATTTAAGAAGCAGAAAAGGTATATAAAGTTTCATGTGAAAAGGGAGCTTGACTCTCACAAACTTTGAGACTTAATTTTCTTTTGAAGCAGATTTAAGACTACATCTCAGACCTGACTTTTGAATTTTCTGTCCTCTATCCTTTTATTTTTATATAACAACTGTGTTGATGTATTACTTACATACTGTCGGTATTCTAACACTTGTGATAAATTCAGTTCATTCATCAAACTTGTGTTGGTACTTACTATGCTCCACTACAAAGTGCAGGCATACAAAGCTTGATAAGATGTGATTGAGAAGTTCAGAGCGGTAAGGAGATAGATGTGAAAACTGTGGGATGGAGAGCGGGAGAAGGATTCGGAGTTTGGGATTAGCAGATTCAAACTATTATATTTAAGATGGATAAATAACAAGGTCCAACTGTATAGCACAGGGAACTATACTCAATATCCTGTGATAAACCATAATGGAAAAGAATATGAAAAAAGGATACATATATGTATAACTGAATCACTTTGCTGTACAGCAGAAATTAAACACAACATTATAATCAATTATACTTCAATAAAATTTTTAAAAAAGAGACAATATTCCTAGTACAGTATAAGTGCCCCAGTGTACACAATACTGTAGTGACCCAGTGGAGAGAGGCAGGCGGGAGTTCTGATTAGATCAGGTTGCACGGGATTCAGGACCCAGTGGGGCTCTTAAAGGATGAATAGAAATTTACCAGAGGGACACAGAAGGGGAGTGTTCCAGGTTTTCTGCCCAGGTGGACATTTTGCATGGATTTTTCTCCAACTACACCTGGGGCTGGCGAAAGTCTATGACAGTCCTCTTCCCAGACATTTTGATTAGTTCTAGCCTTGCTCTGGTCTCCACCCTGCATCCTCAGGTCCTGACCTATTTCTTACCTACTTTCCTTGAATTCTGACTCTAGGTTCTGGATGCCTCCAGAGCCCAGAATGGATTTGTCAGGTGTTGCGGCTTAGATGGGGTTGGGGAATCAGACACAACAGGAAAGAAATGAGCGTGTGAAGTGTCAAAGAAGCAAAACTGGCATGCAGCATGTGGGGCATGAGTAAATCCGCCTGGCTGGAGCACAGGTAGGATGCTTATGAAGAAGAGGTGGAAATGGAGTTGACCAGAAAAAGCAGGGTCCAGATCCTGAAAGAACATATGTGCTTTGCTGAGGAGTTTGGACGTTATTAGGTCGAAATGGGAGAACTCTGAAAGGCTTTCAAGTAGCAGAATGACATGAAAGACTTGTGTAGTAAGTATATTCATACTGTTTAGTTTTATTGTTTCTGCATTGAAGCCGTTGATGAGGTCGCGGTTCTGACCTCCCTTCAGGAGGGAACTGCTGTAGGAGTAGTTAGCCAACAGCCTGCAGGTGCCACATCTTCTGATCTGCCACAGCATTCCCCTCAGGGCCACACTCTCCGTGGGCTGCTCCCAGGGTAATGACTGAGCATTGGGGGGCCTGGGGTCAGACCAGTTCTGCCCAATGGGGACTCTTCCAGTGGGTGGTCTGCTTGAGGCTGGGCTGGCAGAGACTTTCTCAGAGCCGTACACATCCGAGCCTCCTCCTATTCAATCCTCCTCCTTCTTTTCATGGGTGCCAGGGGTTTATGACGGTCTCAGGCTTCCTCTGTCTATTTCTGAATCCCTCGCCCTTTATCTGTCAGGAGTTTCCCCCAGTAATCTCTTTTAGTTCTAATTCTGTCTTGACATTGGCTTTCCATAGGACATGAACTGACATATGATGCCTGAAAGCCTACTTTTAAATTTTAGTATGTATCTTTAAGTGGTTCTTTATATTTTTACTCTCTGACCTAGCATGCTTTCCTTTATATGAAATACACTGTTTTATGAAGTCAGAGGTAATCTTAAATAAATGATCTCAGGACAGTTTGGACTCCTGGGCATGCCAAGCTTCTCCGCACAAGTTTGTCATTACAACTACCTGGGATCTGACAGGCTTCTGAGGAACTAGGGCAGAACTGGCAGCCTTGCTTAGTTCTACTTAGTAATGTATTTCCTACATCCCATCGTGGCAGGATTGGCTCAGGTTCAAAGAGTTGATGAACAGGAAATGCTTCAGACAGAGAAGATTTTTTTCCTGACTCTCATTCTTATAAAGTATTTTGATATCTCATGACTAGCAGGAGGTTAGATAAAAGAGGAAGATAATTCAGCATTGTAGAAGCCTGTGACCTAGCATTTGGGAGGACAGGATTAATCATAGCAAATCACTGTATGATTTTTGAGGCAGTGTTTCTCTATAGAATATTGTGCCTTATATATGAAAAGCACTTCCTCTCTCTTTCTTTATAAAAAAAAATCACTTTAAGTAAAAACAGTGAATCATGTTCTTGCAGTAGGTTGTGATCTTCAAACATGAGAAAAGTATGGAAGTTAATTTTTTGTTTTTAGAAGGTCTGTCATATTGCAGTTTATATAATATGGCTAATAGCAAAATTGTCTACTACATTTATTTAAAATGAAATGCTAGGTTGAGTATCAAGATTTTTGAAACTAAAATGAATTTGTTTTGAGTTAAGTTGTAGAATTCAGCATTATCTAATCTCCTGGGCAGATTTTCAAGTGTTCCTGTGATCAGAGGTCCTTTGTGAATTCTCTGTGAGCGGGGATTCCCTGTGTGGTCCAGGATTTAAGGAAGGATTGAGGACCAACCTCATGGTTTTAGGTGCACTGCTTTGCTCTCATTTTACACACAGAGTCTCTTCAGTAAGTGACAACTAAAAGGCTGACAGAAATTCCAATGGATTCAAACTATGCAGAATGATAAAATGTTAAATACCATTAACATTAACTTTTCCATTAAAATATATATTTATTAAGGCCTAATGATCTAACTGGAATTGTGGACATTATCTAGTAAGTTTTCATTTAAAGAGAATACACAGTAGTTGCTTAAATGTGAAAAGAACCATGTGAAGAAAAATCTCCTATTTCTGTGAACGTACTTAATAGTGCTAAGAAGTTTTATCTGGTGAAAGGATTTTGTGTGATATGATTTTGCAGTATTAAGACCCATGCACAATTGAGATGTTGCTCCTGTTCATGTGGCATATTCCTTCTTTAAAAAATGCTAAATGATAATCAGTGAAAATGACAAGAGTGATCACTTCAAAAGCCCAAGTGAAATACTGATGAACTTATGTCTTAATTCTGATAAGATTGAATTTTAGGGGCATGATCTTCTTATTCAATTAAGAATAAGTTATTAATCATAAAGATCAGATCAGAAATAAATGAAAAAGAAATGAAGGAAACAATAGCAAAGATCAATAGCACTGAAAGTTGGTTCTTTGAGAAAATAAACAAAATTGATAAACCATTAGCCAGACTCATCAAGAAAAAAAGAGAGAAGACTCAAATCAATAGAATTAGAAATGAAAAAGGAGAAGTCACAACTGACACTGCAGAAATACAAAGGATCATGAGAGATTACTACAAGCTACTGTATGCCAATAAAATGGACAACCTGGAAGAAATGGACAAATTCTTAAAAAGCCCTACCTTCCGAGATGGAAACAGGAAGAAATAGAATATATAAACAGACCAATCACAAGCACTGAAATTGAAACTGTGATTAAAAATCTTCCAACAAACAAAGGCCCAGGACCAGATGGCTTCACAGACGAATTCTATCAAACAATTAGAGAGAGCTAACATCTATCCTTCTCAAACTCTTCCAAAATATAGCAGAGGGAGGAACACTCCCAAACTCATTCTACGAGGCCGCCATCACCCTGATACCAAAACCAGAAAAAGATGTCACAGAGAAAGAAAACTACAGGCCAATATCACTGATGAACATAGATGCATCAATCCTCAACAAAACACTAGCAAATAGAATCCAACAGCACCTTAAAAGGATCATACACCATGATCAAGTTGGGTTTATCCCAGGAGTGCAAGGATTCTTCAATATATGCAAATCAATCAATGTAATAAATCATATTAACAAATTGAAGGAGAAAAGCCATATGACCGTCTCAATAGATGCAGAAAAAGCTTTCCACAAAATTCAGCACCCATTTATGATAAAAACCCTCCAGAAACTTAGAGGGAACTTAATGCAACATAATAAAGGCCATATATGACAAACTCACAGCCAACATCATCCTCAGTGGTGAAAAACTGAAACCATTTCCAATAAGATCAGGAACAAGACAAGGTTGCCCACTCTCACCACTATTATTCAACATAGTTTTGGAAGTTTTAGCCACAGCAATCAGAGAAGAAAAAGAAATAAAAGAAATTCAAATCAGAAAAGAAGAACTAAAGCTGTCACTGTTTGCAAATGACAAGATACTATATAGAGAGCATCCTAAAGATGCCAGCAGAAAACTACTAGAGCTAATCAATGAATTTGGTAAAGTAGCAGGATACAAAATTAATGCACAGAAATCTCTTGCATTTCTATACACTAATGATGAAAAATCTGAAAGTGAAATTAAGGAAACAGTCCCATTTACCATTGCAATAAAAAGAATGAAATACCTAGGAATAAACCTACCTAGGGAGACAAAAGACCTGTATGCAGAAAACTATAAGACACTGATGAAAGAAATTAAGATGATACAAATAAATGGAGAGATATACCATGTTCTTGGATTGGAAAGATCAACATTGCGAAAATGACTATACTACCCAAAGCAATCTACAGATTCAATGTAATCCCTATGAAACTACCACTGCCATTTTTCACAGAGCTAGAACAAAAAATTTCACAATTTGTATGGAAGCACAAAAGACCCTGAATAGCAAAAGCAATCTTGAGAAAGAAAAACAGACCTGGAGGAATCAGGCTCCCTGATTTCAGACTATACTACAAAGTTACAGTAATCACGATAGTATGGTGCTGGCACAAAAACAGAACTATAGATCAATGGAACAGGATAGAAAACCCAGAGATAAACCCACACACATATGGTCACCTTATTTTTGATGAAGGAGGCAAGAATATACAATGGAGAGAAGACAGTCTCTTCAATAAGTGGTGCTGGGAAAACTGGAAAGCTACATCTAACAGAATGAAATTAGAACACTCCCTAAAACCATACACAAAAATAAAGTCAAAATGGATTAAAGACCTAAATGTAAGGCCAGACACTATAAAACTCTTAGAGGAAAACATAGGCAGAACACACTATGACATAAATCACAGCAAGATTCTTTTTGACCCACCTCCTAGAGAAATGGAAATAAAAACAAAAATAAAAAGTGGGACCTAATGAAATTTAAAAGCTTTTGCACAGCAAAGGAAGCCATAAACAAGATGAAAAGACAACCCTCAGAATGGGAGAAAATAGTTGCAAATGAAGCAACTGACAAAGGGTTAATCTCCAAAATTTACAAGGAGCTCATGCAGCTCAATATCAAAAAAACAAACAACCCAATCCAAAAATGGGCAGAAGACCTGAATAGACATTTCTCAAAGAGGATATACAGATTGCCAACAAACACATGAAAGAATGCTCAACATCATTAATCATTAGAGAAATACAAATCAAAACTACAATGAGGGGCTTCCCTGGTGGCGCAGTGGTTGAGAATCCGCCTGCCGATGCAGGGGACACGGGTTCGTGCCCCGGTCTGGGAAGATCCCACATGCTGCAGAGCGGCTGGGCCCGTGAGCCATGGCCGCTGAGCCTGCGTGTCCGGAGCCTGTGCTCCGCAACGGGAGAGGCCACAACAGTGAGGCCCGCATACCACAAAAGAAAAAAAAAAAAAAAAACTACAATGAGGTATCACCTCACACCAGTCAGAATGGCCATCAACAAAAAATCTACAAACAATAAATGCTGGAAAGGGTGTGGAGAAAAGGGAACACTCTTGCACTGTTGGTGGGAATGTAAATTGATACAGCCACTATGGAGAACAGTATGGAGGTTCCTCAAAAAGCTAAAAATAGAACTACCATATGACCCAGCAATTCCACTACTGGGCATATACCCTGATAAAACCATAATTCAAAAGGAGTCATGTACCACAATGTTCATTGCAGCTCTATTTACAATAGCCAGGACATGGAAGCAACCTAAGTGTCCATCGACAGATGAATGGATAAAGAAGATGTGGCACATATATACAATGGAATATTACTCAGCTATAAAAAGAAACGAAATTGAGTTATTTGTAGTGAGGTGGAAGGACCTAGAGTCTGTCATACAGAGTGAAGTAAGTCAGAAAGATAAAAACAAATACCGTATGCTAAGACATATATATGGAACCAAAAAAAAAAAAAAATGTCATGAAGAACCTACGGGCAGGACAGGAATAAAAACACAGACCTACTAGAGAATGGACTTGAGGACACGGGGAGTGTGAAGGGTAAGCTGAGACAAAATGCGAGAGTGGCATGGTCATATATACACTACCAAATGTAAAAAAAAAAAAAAAAAAAAATGACCTGAAGAGACTAGGGGTAGGACAGGAATAAAACACAGACCTACTAGAGCATGGACTTAAGGATATGGGGAGGGGGAAGGGTAAGCTGTGACAAAGTGAGAGAGTGGCATGGACATATATACACTACCAAATGTAAAATAGACAGCCAGTGGGAAGCAGCCGCATAGCACAGGGAGATCAGCTCGGTACTTTGTGACCACCTAGAGGGGTGGGATAGGGAGGGTGGGAGGGAGGGAGATGCAAGAGGGAAGAGATATGGGAACATATGTATATGTATAACTGATTCACTTTGTTGTAAAGCAGAAACTAACACACCGTTCTAAAACAGTTATATTCCAATAAAGATGTTAAAAAAAAAAACCAAAATAAGTCAAAAAATAAGTAAAAAAAAACCCCCCACAAATGTAAAACCGATAGCTAGTGAGAAGCAGCCACCTAGCCCAGGGAGATCAGCTCGGTGCTTTGTGACCACGTGGGATAGGGAGGGTGGGAGGGAGGGCGACACAAGAGGGAAGAGATATGGTGATATATGTATATGTATAACTGATTCACTTTGTCATAAAGCAGAAACTCACACACCATTGTAACCAATTATACTCCAATAAAGATGTTTAAAAAAAAAGAATAAGTTATTAGTGATGTCACAGGTCTAGGGAAACCACAGTGGATTGTAGACTCAGCTACTATCGGGAGGCTGCCTTTGTCAAGTGGAATTTTTTAAAAACTCAATATGGCATCTCACACTGACACTCGAGATTTGTTTCAAACCAGTAATTGACTATGTTGGGATGAGTGGTTGGGGCACTAAATTAAATCAATGCCATTTGGGGAAGTGTTTATTTTTTTAAAATCTCATGCTTACGGAAATTTTGCAAGTATGGTACAAAGAACATTTTTTCCTAAGCCACTTGAAAATAACTTGTTGGCATGATACCTTCACCTATAATATAACCATCAAATTCAAAACATTCACATTGGTACATTAGTACATCTAATTTTCTGACCCTATTCGAGTTTTGCCAGTTGTCTCTCTAATATAAAGGATCTCGTCCAGAATCATTTGTTGGATTCAGTGATCATGTCTCTTTAGTCTCCTTCCATCTGGAATGTTTCTGTAGTCTTTCCTAGACTTTCATGATCTTGAAAGGCCAGTTATTGTAAGATGTCTCTCACTGTGGGTTTGTCTGATGCTTCCTTGTTGCTAGATTCAGGTTTGGTGGGAATATCACAGAAGTGTTGTTGAGGTGGAAAATCAATTCTCCTTTATTGTCTTTAGTTCAGTGTTTGGAGGCCTTTGAACTAAACTGACAAAAGACAGATTAGCGAGAGGAAAGAAAAACAGATTTAATGCACATATGCACGGGAGCTCTCAAAGAAATGTGACTCAAAGAGGCCGTTAGGATTTGGGGCTTACATATCATCTTAATAGAGAATCGGGAGAGCAAATAATTTCTTAGAAGGGAAGTGGAGAGAAAGGGCACTTAAGGAAAAACAAATGATATTTTGGAAAGATAAATGGACCTTAGGAGAATAGATAGGATATGTAATAGTTTTGTGACAGTATCTGCTTGGCTGCAGTGCCAACTTCTCTTGCTGAAAGAGAAGATTGGAGTTGTTCCCAGGGATGGGATTTATGACAATTGAATTTTTTGAGTTCTTTTGAGAAGCTCTGCTTTTAGGCAGATAAGGGATTTCAGGAACTCAAACGGCTTTAGCTTAAAATAATTTGTATGCCACAGTGGCTTATTCTGGATCCCTGCATGGCACTGTGTTGTGTCATTTGGTGTGTGATTTCAGTTCATCTCGTGATAATGATGTTCACTTTGATCCCTTGATAAAGGGGTATGTGCCACTGTAAAGTTTCACATTGTTTTCCATTTTTAGTTAATAAGTATTTTGTGAGGGGTACTTTGAATTTAGGCCAGTATCTTTCAGTTTACACATATGTGAGTTTATGTTATTGTGGTCTCACGGTTTAATGGGTTATAATCTGTTACTATCCTTTATTTTGATGCTCAGTTATCCCTTATTTGGCCAGTGGGAGCTTATTCAAGCTAGCTTTTATGTTGACACATCCCCATTAATCTTTGAGCATTTCCTTGTTTTTGGGGAGGCACATGTTGCTCCAAGATCATCTTATACTTTCCCTGCCTTAGCTCTGAAATTAGCCATTTCTCCCAGAAGCCTTTTTAGTGGAGAATGGTATTTAGAAACCAATATCTGGATGATAGGTGTGCTCATTGCTATCGGTGTTGCTGCCGCTCAAGACCCTCTCAGTAGGTACACAATCTCTCATCACTGCTGCTCCCAACCCACCCCTTGGGGGCTCCCTCCTCATTGTCAGTGCTCTGATTCCCTGCACTAGGCTACTGTGCAATAGCATTCCTTCCTCATGCTGCCCAGGTCTCAACACCCACGTCAGGCCACCTTGTCCCCTCCCACAGGGAGTCCTATCTCGCCTTGCTCAGGCTCTGATGCCCTGTGCTTGGCCACAGTCCCAGGTAGAAATGCTTCTTGTTTTGCTTGGGCTCTGAAACTCTGTGGCTAGACACCTCCCACCCCACAACCCCATGCCCTGCTGTGGGGATGCCTTCTTTCTTCCGATCAGATTTGGACACCCTGGTTGGAGCTGCCACCCCTATGAGTGTACATCGTCCTCATCCTAGCCAGACTTTGACACCCCACTCTCTGTCATCATGGCTCCTCTACTCCTGTGTGGATTTCTGCCTTCATTAGCTCCACTACATGGCTTCAGGAATGAATTGTTCGTGAAGGGGAATAGAGCTCAATGCCATTTTAAAGTGTGGATTTAGAAGTTACCTAATAATTTATCAAAGTCGGAAGATCTGTGGTCCTATTTTTTAACCAAGATTCTGGAACATATAATTGAAGAGAAATGATTTCTTGAGACTCCTCGTGTCAATGTTTTTTAAGATGTATTTTTAATGTGAAAATACATATTTTAGTAAGGCAAAGGTTTGATGTTTGATTCTGCATTCAATGAGAAACTAACATATATTTATAGCATATCTTCTCCAAAATATACATGTGCATTAATTACTTAGGAATAAGTTGTCTTCAGAGCATCTTGTGTCCAAAATCCATGATGAAAATTTTGGAATCCAAGTACCAGCAGTTCCTCATTTACATTCCATCAGATCTGTACTTTTAAATCAGACAAAAGGTCTAAGGTACTTTCCGTTCTCCACATGGGATGTATACTAAGGACCCTGAGTTTATATTTCCAGCCCAGATCTTGGCCCTAGAACTACCTTCAAACTCCCTCTGTTTTGGACTACCTTTAGTCTCAGTTGTGCTAAAACTTTGTCATTGAGATGGTTATGAGATATAAAATGCAGATGTCAAGTAGGCATCCCCTATGCTTCATGCTCCTATAGCCAGTGCCTATGTGACATCTCCATTTTGATGTGTCACGGGCATCTCAAACTCAGCATGCACACACCTGAACTCTCGAATCCTGATACTGCCCTCCAGAGCACAAATCTTCTTCTTTTTCTTCTTCCCAGTCTCAGTAAATGGCACAGCCATCCCCGCCCCTGCCCCTGCAAAGCCCCAGACAGAGATCTGGAAATGTTCTTGGCTCTTCTCCTTTATCCTTTATGTAGAATGGATCAGTGTATTCTGTGGTCTGTTCTGTTCTTTTCAGCACTTCCTGTCTCAAGCCTAGTCCAACCCACCGACATCTCTCGCCTGGTCTACCTCTTACTCCATTCTTGCCACCTTGTGATTCATTATCCTCACAGCTGCCAAAGTGATGTCTGCATATTGGATCATGTCACTAACCTACTTAAACACACTTGACAAATTCCACAATTCTTTTGTACACCTGCATGACTAGCCTCCTATTCATTTCTGCAGCCTCACCTTGTGCTATTCACCCCCAAGCACGTGGCCTTCTTTCTGTTCCTGGAACATATCAAACATTTTGCTACCTTAGAACTTTTGAATATCATCTGTCTAAAATATCATTAACTTCCCTATTCCAAATAGAACCTTTGAATCTTTACACTAGAGCCAGATGCTTACTGACGAGTGTGATTTGGGGACTAATCTCTGTGCTCTTACATATTATTTATTTTGTACTTGAAGGAGAATCTCAGTGGCAATTAGTATGAAATAATTGTTAAACTTAATTTACTATTAAGCAAACAATAATAGTCTGCTTCCAAAATAAAAATCTTAATAAAAATCAATGTAATTATGACATTTAAAATGTAAAAAGGAAAAAAAGGCACAATGTCTATAAAATATTCAGTATATGAAATACTTTGAAACCCTGGAAGAAAAGGGAATTCATTGTATTATTGTTACCAAATTATCACTAGCTTAATTTTCACATGACTCATTTCAGTAAAGATGGTGAATTTTTATTAAAGGTGTTTGTAAATACTATAATTCCTTATGTGTACGTTGCACAGTCCAGTCTACAAGAATGTGTGCATGCATTGTTTTTCTTGAATTCCAACCTCTTGAGCACAGAGAAGTGACTTGTTGTAGCATCACTTGGCCAAGTCCAGTTCTCTAGACTTCATCTTCATTCAAGAAATGTTATCTGAGAGTATATTGTGCATCAAGTACTATGCTAGGAATTTATGAACAAAAATGTTCTCTTAGAGCTCCTGGCCTGATGGAGTAGACACATAATAGACAAGTCAGCCAGCAAATGCATACATGTGGTTGGAGGGATATTTTTCCTTGTTCATACACACTGTTTTTCTGGAGCCAGGAATGTACTGAACTTCCAAACCAATCTTTGGATATTAAATACAAAGGAAGGGAAGAGTCAGAGACTCTTTTGGCATTATTAACTCATAGGAGGTAAGTCATTTTACGGCATTATGAAAGATTTTATTGTTTTGTAAATTATATGGGGGCAGTATAAAAGGTTTTATTTTTTTATAGATAATCTATCCATGAGAGCTAAAAGCCCACCCCTACCACCCCATTCAGAATAGAATTCAGTGGAATGTAAGGGCTTGCAAATTTAGCCTCTGAAGAAGTGGGAGCAAGGGGAAGAGAGTCAAGGAGTTAGAGACAGTGGGGGATGTAAAGAACAGAGGTCTAGCCCAAAGGGGGAGGGATTTTTTTCTCCTTCCAAGTGCATGATAAAGTGCCAAGTCAGGAGGATAAGCATCAGAGAGTAATTCCCCCTGCACCCTGTAGAGACGACAAGATGAAACTGGAAGCTGAAGAGATGAACCACTTAGTATGTGCTTCTCGATTCTGTGTGCTTGACTTACCAACAGCAAGCTTCATTATTAATGAATTGCATCATTACTTGGTGAAGAAGTTAGCTCATTATAATTTAAAGAAAACTACATGTCAGTAGTTAGAAAAAAGAGAACCAAAATCTCCATAACGTAATAGACCCTTAACTTTTGAAAGGACACTGGGACTCCTTTGAACACCATTTTTATAGTTTACTAAATAATTACAATAAATGTGTCACCCCTTTCCTGCTCATTAGATCTATTTCTCTCTACTGAAGTTTCATTAGATGCCTCCTTTCCTGCTGCCCACAAGACAATTTTTAGAGGATGTCTGAGGTTGTGCCCTTATTTAAAAGAAAACTTCAATCTGATGTGTAAATGAGTTACTGTGCTATATATGTGTAAGGTAGTATTATAGTATTTATAAGCATCATTAGTGAAAATTTATCATCTTTATTGAAACAAATCATTTGAAAATTAAACTAGAAATAATTTGGTAACAATAGTACATTGAATTCCCTTTTCTTCCAAGACTTCAAACTGTTTCATATACTGAATATTTTATAGACATTGCTACTTTTTTTCTTTTTGCATTTTAAATGTCATAATTACATTGATTTTTATTAAGACATTTATTTTGGAATCAGGCTTTTTGGAGTTGTTGTTTTCTTAATAGTAAATTAAGTTTAACAATTATTCTATACTAATTGCTACTGAGATTCTTTTTCAAGTTATAAAATAAATAATACTGTAAGAGAACATAAATTAGTTCCAAAATCACATTCATCATGTAGTATTTGACTAGTGTAAAGATTCAAAGATTCTATGTCACTAAGAAAAACAGCATTATTATGATTCATAGTCATTAAGCCTCATGCTTGTTTTATCGATGGATTAAATTTTCAGCTTTTGATTAGTGTGTGTGTGTGTGTGTGTGTGTGTGTGTGTGTGTATACATATCGTCAGTTAACAGTAAGTCTCTAGGAATGTAAGATCCAATAACATGTTCAAAACTAAAATTTCCCCTCCAGCAGCTTCTTTCTATTTGTTCCTTACTTTTCTAAAAGGTGCCATTATCCACATCCAATTGCTCAAGCCAGCAACCGGGCATCATCTTGACAAGTTTCTCTCCTTTATCTCCCACATCTACTCTAATGCCAGGATCTATTTATTCTGCCTTCTAAACTGTCTTCTCAGTTCTGTCCACTCATTCATCCCATAGCCACCACCTTCATTCAAGTTACCATCATCTGTTACCTGGATTGCCGCAGGGCTTCTTAACTAGTCTTCCTAGATCATTTGTACCTCCTTTCCATATGGCAACAAGAGTCTTATAATAATGCAGATCTGATCCTAGTCTCTCTCTGCATAAAGCCCATTCATCATGTCTCCTAAGATAAAGTTCAAAGCCCTTAATATGATCTATGAAACCTCATGTGATCTTGCCCCTACTACCTTTTCACTCACGTCCTTGCCTGAGCCACATTGTTTCTGTTCATTTCTTTGAGAACCGGCTACTCAACCATTTCAGAGTCCTGGAACATGCTGTTCTTCTTCCCTCCCTTCTCTACACTATCTCAGTGTAAAGTCACTTCCTCATACTTCTCGGACAGAGATAGGTCACCTTGATATTCACTTCCATGTCATCCTACATTTTCCCTTCTTAACACATGTCACCTTGATATTCACTTCCATGTCATCCTACATTTTCCCTTCTTAACACATGTAACTCAGAATTATTTATTCAGAGTCTATCTTCCCCACTCAACAGGTAGATCCAAGGAAGTGAGGATCAAGTTTGAGTTGTACATCATTTTATCCTTTTTGACATTATACTTACTTTTGACATTATGACAGAGTTCAAAAAAACCCAAATAATTAAAATTTGAGCGCAAGTGGGTAGTGCTTTTTAAAAATTTGTTTGAAAGTATCATCAACAGTCATGTTTACTCAGGTTCAAATTGACTTGGCAATGTATGGGTACATATGGAAAGAATCTTCCAGGTGAAGAAATTTCAATATATTGGTAAGCCCTGAACAAGTGGCCTCCTTATGAGAATGTATGTGGAATGTAAAATCTAGAAAAGATTTATTTTCTTGTAGTTATGCTGCATGTATCTAAACACATAAAAGATGATCCAGTATACTAACTTTACACTCACTGGAAATTTAAAGACAGATTAAGAGCAGTAAAACAGGAAGTAGACACACACCCTAAAAGTCAAAAAACAAGTCAGATAGATGTCATAAAGCCCAAAGTGTATGTATCCTCAAAGCCTTCACTCCAACTTTGCTTGCTCTTAATTTGCATATAGTATCAGTAAATCTATTTGCTTGGCTTTCTCACTTCTAAGGCCAAAGCCCCAAACAAGAACTCGTCAGGGAAATACTGTTGCAGGAACACACTGTTGCCAATGACAGTGTCGGCTGACAGCAGGGTCACCTTGCCCTCCTCCAGACTTCGCTGGGACCTTACTTGTGTGACAGCGCTAACCATATTTGCCTAGTGCATGATTATGCTTTCAAAAAGTCATTTCCCATTCTTGATCATAAGCTCTTAAGGGGAAACGTTGACTTTTTACAAGACTTTCAGAGTATCACACAAAACCATGTCATAGTTGATATTCATAATTGAAATAAAGCAAAACACCTCTGAGTCATCAAGAGAAAATTGAATTATGTTTAATATTGTTTGAGGAGCCTGGAATGAAATATTATATTTTAGAAATGTTTTCATACCTAATAATGGAAATGAAAAGCTTTTCTTCTAAAAGAACTGAATACAAAGTTATTACTTCCATTTTTTAGAGCCACTTATAAACCGTGGAGTGTCTCAGAGCTGAAGTTTTACTATTTACTACTCCTAATTCTATTGATGTATAGTTTGCAAACCCTTTAAACAACCTAGCTGAGAGCAACCTTTGAGGAAGAGAGGGTAAGTGTTCTCACTTTACAAATAAAAAACCTGAAGCTATAACATAAATTATTACCTCAAGATTACAGCTACTTCGAGCATGGACTTGAGGATATGGGGAGGGGGAGGGGTGGGCTGTGACGAAGTGGGGGAGTGGCAGGGACATATATACACTATCAAATGTAAATTAGATAGCTGGTGGGAAGCTGCTGCATACCACAGGGAGATCACCTCTGTGCTTTGTGACCGCCTGGGGGTGTGGGATAGGGAGGGTGGGAGAGAGGGTGATGCAAGAGGGAGGAGATGTGGGAGCATGTGTGTATGTATAATTGATTTAGTTTGTTGTAGAGGGAAAACTAACACACTATTGTAAAACAATTATACTCCAATAAAGATGTTAATTAAAAAAAAAAAAAAAAAGATTACAGCTACTAAGGACCAGAACTTTTAGTCTTTCTGGATACATTTAGCCATAAAAGCAATGTAGCGTTGTGGTAAAATCACAAGCTTTAGTGTCAGAAACATCTAGATTTGTCTTTCCTTTAGTCACATACAAACTGAGTCACAGTAGGCAATGTGCTTAATCTCTTTAGATGAGGGCAAATTGAGCAATTATTAGTCATGTGATATATCAGTTTGGCAAAGTATGAACTGGAGCCACAAGAGGGAATCTTTGAGGAATCAGCTAATGAATTCCTTTGGGTTTTGAAGCCAGAGGATCAGGTATTAAACAAAAAGACATTTCCTGGTGACACCAACCCACTGTGTTTTAGTAAGGTATTTTTCAGTCCATCTGACTCTCAGCTTCTCTGAGTATAACATTGGAATAACAGTAGTACCTATGTGTATCAGTCAGAATAGGTTATGTGCAGTAACGAAGAGTCCCCAGATCTCAATGATTTAAAACAAGATGTATTTCTTACTCACTCATGTCCGTTGTGGGTTGCCCAGTAGCTCTTTCACATCATCCTTATATGAGAACCTGGGATGATTGTCTTTTTATTATCTGGAAGGTTGTCATTATGGCATTATGATCATTGTGGCAAGGGGAAGGGATCACAGCAAATCACACACGGGCTCTTAAAGGTTTTTGCCAGGAAAGGACATACATCTCTTCACTCACATTTGACAGACCAAGGTAAGACACTTCTCTTGCCTAACTTCATGGGGTGGGAAAATGAAAACCAACAGTGGGCCTGTGAACCTGGGAAGAGAACTGAAATATTGATGAACAGCCCTAATGATCACCACCTGACCCTAGTAGGATTGCCAGGAGGGTTAATTTAGTGAATGTAAAACACTAAGCTTAATGCCTGGTACCTTACAAGAACTAAGTAAATGTTAGGGATCGTTATGACTTAACATTGGTTACAAACTTTATTCATAATGATGATTTGAACCTTATATCAGCTTGTTACATGTAGTTTGTCTTAGGAAAATAGAATTTTTGAAATAGAGCCTGTGTCTGGAAGAAAAATAGAGCTGCATGACTTCCTAACCTTGCATGAGGGAAATGCCTCAGTGTGCTACACAGACACAGCATCAGGACTCAGCTGACTTAGATGTAACAGAAGTCAGTTATTCTTTTCTGTCCAGATGGGAAATTTGTTATTTATAAACTGCTAAATAACAAAGAGGATTGGAATTATACATTTCATGTTATAGAGCCAAGTTCATTATTTTTGAGTGTCCAACCCTGTTTCTGCACATTTCTTTGCACTGTGTTAAGCTGCAAAGCCCTGCTTATGGTTCATAGATTCTTCCAGGTTGATGGTAAGCAAGTCATACTATAGTCAAAGCCATTTAAGCAAAAATAGGTCCTCTTGGTTTTTAGAGTCCTCTTTTGTCTTCCTTTTTCCTTGGGAGGAGACGTTTCTCTTGCCTTATTTTTTCACTCTTTTCCGCTAAGCAGGAAAGAATCGGTCATTGGGTCATTGTGGTGGATGGTTGATTGATTACATTTTACCACAAATGACTTCGTGTGTTAGTTGGCACTTTGATCTTAAATGTTATTCTGGCCTGTGAGCTTCTCTACAATGAAGACCCTGTCATCCTTTAGCCTTGGGTCCCCAATGCCCAGAAGCATCTGGAGCTTAGTTGGTCTTCATTAACCGTGAATGAAGGACAGAATGACAGTGCAACAAAAGTACAGTCCCCAATTAAAGGAGTTTCAGGCATAAAGAGAGAACAAGGGGACATTTTCTCAGTGCAGGGACCCCTGCAATCCTATGCTAATTATCTTTTTCCTTTCTCCTCATTTCTTTCATCCTCATGGCTGGCAGTGACCACTGGGGAAGCAAGGAGGGGTCTCCCAGATCCTACAGCACTGCTGGACATTGTTGCCTCGAGCCATATTTCTCTAATAACAGCATTCCCTTCCCCACCTCCTTCCATCCTTGAAAAAGCATCCTGTTTTAGAAGAATACAGTCAGCCGTCCCCTCCCCACTGTTGCATTGGAATAAAGACTGGGCCTGTTAAGAAAATTCCTCCATCTCAGTGGCTCTCAAACATCAGTAGCATCAGCATCACCTAGAGGGCTTGTGAAAACACATTGCTGAGCCCATCCCCAGGGTTACTGATGCAGTAGGTGGCAGAGGGCCCATGAATTTGCATTTCTAACAAGCTCACAGGTTACACCAATGCTGTGTTACTTTGAGTGGCACGACTCCATCTGAACTCTTCTGATGCTCCTTCCAGAAGGAGCCCAAATTTTCCAGTGCTAGTTTCTTTCTAGGTACTGGTTTTGCTTCGTTTTTCATGTTGCTTTTGAACTGGTGGAATGTTCCTAATTATTTATCTTTCTGATATCATAATACTTGTCTTCTCTTTTATGTGTCTACCCAAATGTTGTTTTGATTGTTAAGGATTATGAATTCCTATGCATAGGAGCTGTCTCATCCCAGAAGAACTTGTAGAGAGAGAAAGCTGAGGAAGTTGCCTGCCCAGCGCTTATGAAGGCTGTATTTGGTCAGTAAAGGGATGGTTTCCTTGTAGCAAACATTTGGAGCCTTTAACCAACTATTTAAGAAATTCATGAGGTGTTTTTTTTAATTATTATACTCCTGGTTTCTAGCTAGTTAGCTGCTCAGCCTTTTTGAAATCATTAAAGAGGAATTACTCCAGCTATATTGGTAGGAGATAAAATTAACATGTCTGCAGGTTTGCACACGGAGTTTTATCATTTAGTTGACTGCTTCAAACTTTAATTTCATGGTATTAGCTCTTAAGTTGATCTTGACGTAACAACAGGGTAATTTGACTTTTGAGAATAAAGACACACGTGAGCCTGAAGAAATGAAAGTCCAGATTTTAAGCGATTTTCTGTTTGGGATGTTTATTAATAGATGAGCAAACTAGAAATTACATTAGTTAGACCATAAAATCAGCTCTTTTCCAAATGGCTTATCTGGGTATTTTCTTTATGTATATGTTTTCTCTGTGTGTATCTCTAGTTACAACAGGGGCATTTGTATAGCTCAATCAGTACACTATAAACAGCTGTGTACATTTTGGTGTCTATTCTCCAGCCCTGTGTGTTTGTATGTGTGTATAAAATATAAATTTTCAAATAAATGAGATTGCTACCACATTGTTCTTTTTATATTCAATTAGCATATTTATTGAACATTTCTTCCTGTCATTAAATGATTTTCTAGATTTGTAAAACTGACTACGTGGTATTCCTTTATTTGAGTGTATCACAATTAGTTAATCAAATCATTGTGTTAATATAATTGAAAGGAAAAAAAATCAAGTTGTCAAATTACCCTCTGGAAAGAGAGAAAAAGCTTTTGTATAAACACTGCCAACAAATAAAAGCCTTTTGCTGACATTTCCTTAGCTTATACTTCTCATCTGGTACTTTAGGTGAAAAGTGAAATCTTTAAGCTGAATGAGTTTTTAAATATTATCTATAAGTTTAGGGTAACAGGAATCAGTTTTTCATATCCTTAGTTTTGGAGCTAGATGGTCAAATCTGTAGCAGTAAAAAGATAAAATACCAAAACTTATGCTTCAAAGTAATAAGATATATAAGAAGCTATAAATCGATTGAGTGTTGCCATCCGTTACTTGCTTTGAGGGATATTTGATCTTTCTTTTATCTATGTATTGGGTGATGTGGTATTTGGTTTTTTTTTTTTTTTTTTTGAGGAACTTGATTACTTCCCACATACTATCTTGATAATTTTTATGTAAGTGGTTCTTATAAAGGTTAGAAGCTGAACTCATTTTGTCATCACCAACAATCACAAGTTATTGAGTGTGTGGCACTATGCCATGCAATTCAGAGATGCATATGATTTCTTTCTTTAAATAATGTATTTTTTCTTTAAATGACACCTTTGTTTTTTCTTTAAATAATGTATTTTTCCTCACTACATCCTAAATTCATGGTCGTAAACTCTTCTTTCTCCCCCTCATCTCCTTGTTCTCTCTCAACATTTCCAATTATGCCTCCTTCCCCTAATCCTATTTCTATTAACAAGCAATACGATTGAAGGAGAAATCACATGATTTTAAGCTAAACAGATCTGGACTTGAAATCTTGCTCTTCTACTTCCTGGCTGTGTGGTGTTGAGCAAATTTCTTACCCTATCTGAGCCTCAATGAAATGGTACAGCTTTTCCTCTCTCACAGACTTTTTCTGAAGATTAAATACGATAATACGTATTAAGTTCCTAAAAAAAAATCAGAGGTCAATAAACACTAGTACCTTTCTCATCTTTAATTTGTTATTCTTTTCTCAATTTACATCCTCTCCCCCAAAGTCTCCAGATAAATCATTTGAACTTCTTGGCAGTTCTCATGGAAAAGATTCAGGATAAAACATTTTCCCTTCTTTCTGGGATTCATTAGTATTAAAAAGTCACCATTTAACTAACATCTACTTCGATCTCAGTAAGTCTGTAGACCTTAGTTTAGTCAATTTTATTCCATTGAAATCTGAATGAATCCTAAAATGGCTTTTTAAGCAGGACATAGTCCTCAATTATTTTATGAGAAGGAATTACTATCTGAGATCACAGGTCCAGCAGGGGAGCTATGATGGTGACTAGTGTCTCCATCAAGCAAGACTTAAGGATTTTACCACTGAATTCTGCATTCTGCTTGGCGATTGCTGACAGAAAGTGATACTACTTGGGTTTAAATCTCCAATCAGTCTGACTTCATGCAGGTCCACTTGTGGCTTATCTTCCGTCTGTTTTCTCTGCTGGAAATACCTCTCTGCCTCTCTGCTTTCCCCCCTCTGTTCTTTTAAGACTTCTTAAGAGTCACCTTCTTAATGAAACCTCTCCTGCTCATTCCCTCCCCCACCCCAACGTCATTATCTCCTTTTGACCTTCTCTGTGCCCCAGGACTACTTCCGTCATTGTGCCTAGAACAGTTCTTAGTACTTGCTTGTCCCCCTGCTCTAGGCACTCAGCCTAATAAGAGCACAAAGGATGTCAGATTCACTTCGGAGCTTTGGACATAGTCGGTGTTCAACTGGAAGAATTAGGACCGTTATTTGATTACTTAATTTCTTGATTTCATTATCTTATGCAAATTTTAGGAAGAAAGGATTCAAAAAGTAATACAAAAATAATCCAGACTTCCTATAAATATATGGTTTAAAGCAAAGGATATTGAAGCCTGAGTAAGCTGAGTGATTACTTCAATTCTCTATACCATTTTCATTTTGAAAACACAGCCAGTTCTTCAGGAGGTAATGTCATGGCTACAGAAATTGTATAGTCAGAACTGGAGTTGGAAATCTTGTAAGATAGTTACATACAAATTGCATGCCTTCTTGAACTCTTAGCTCATTCGTATGAGGGGGATGTTGATAACTACTTTTCATAGTTATTGTGGGGATTTAATGAGCCAATATGAGAAAAAGCCAGCACATGTTTGGTTAAACTCCAAAAGGATACAAATAAAATCTGTGGTACAGCATGTAACTACAGCCAATCAAAAAAAAAAAAAAAAATAGAGTACAGAAGCAAAAATTTACCGCTATAACCCTACTAGTATTTGATTTTTTTTTAACATCTTTATTGGGGTATAATTGCTTTACAATGCTGTGTTAGTTTCTGCTTTACAACAGAGTGAATCAGTTATACATATACATGATGGAAAAAAAAATCAAGATTGAAGGCATTTTAAAACTCAGATTGAAGTCATATGAATTTATAGGAAAGTTCACCCTTGGCATAAATTCATCTTAAATAATCCCCAGGGTTGTTAATGGCTTGAAGAAAAGTTCAATGTAAATATACCTTCTTTAGGTTCAGATGAAGCAGGGAAAAGGCACGTATGAGGTAATCCTGGAGTGCAAGGGTGGCCTCCTTCCTGCCCCTCCATCCACCTCCTGCCATAAGGCCCTGCCCAGACAGACCCTCACACTGGGATGACTCATGGGTCTCTGTAGACACTGGGCTGTGCTGCACACAACGGATGAAGCAGGGTAAATGGAGGGGACAGGACAGAGATTTCACTGCAGAGCATGAAAATTAAATAAGATTCAGTCTTGCTCCGTCATCTTTACGAGGAGATAAATATAAATCAGGTTAAGTGGAAGACCCCTTTCCGGAGCCCCAGCCCAGTTTCCCTCTCATAATGAAGCTGAAGGTCTCTGTCCAGACTTGGTGGCTGCATGCTTTATGAGAATAATAACTTTGAAGTTGCCAGATAATCTCCATAAGAAACCCATTTGCATAATTGAATCAAAGTTGGAAGGTGAGAGTAACCAAAGGCTCTCAGCAAGGACTGAGCTCTGGGGAAAGAAATCAAGCCACACCCCCTCTGAAAGCCAGAAGGGAGTTGTGTGAATAGGTAAGGATGACCCAGGCACAGAGAAAGCTGATCAATCCTGATAAAAGATTTGCTTTACAATATACAGCATTATCCTTGAGCATGTTCTAGATTATAAATTGTTTAAAGGTAGATACCAATTCTTAATTCATGCTTTATGTTGCCTTGCACCTAGTAAATGCAAGAATTGCCCGGGTAGGTAAGAATCGTTTTCTGTGCTTCAAGATTATTATGTACCATAAGTAAATATTTCATTCCTGAATTTCTGGTTTAGTCTGGTTAGTGATTTTTGCCATTTCCTATTTTTTTTCAAGTTCTGCATTTTTGTCTCAAAGGCTACATTACACCTGTTTTTAAATTAGCAAGTCCACCGAATTACCCAAATGTCTATCGGGTTGGTCTACTTTTAATCTTATTTGACATGTTACAGCATCCTTTTTTTTTGCTCTGTATTTAATTAGAGTCCCAAAATGGAAATGAAATAAAAAGAGTACACGCTCCTTGCAAAAACGTGAATAATTTGGATATGTAGAAAGTGAGCGTTCTGTTAGGTATCCCCCACAATCCCACTCTTCAAACATAAGCACCGTTAACAGTGAGGCTGCCTCCTGCGTTACTTCAGTGCATATTCAAACACGTCTGTATGTTTGACGTCAACAGGCCTGGACTCTTATTTCTGTTGTAAAATCTCAAAAATATGATGTGAAAAATTTTCTTTATTGGTCTGTATCAATCATTTTTGATATCTGCATAATATTCTATTATACAGATGCAGCACAATCTTCTGTTGATGAACCTTTAAGTTATTTCCAAGCTGTTGCCATTACTGTAGCACTGAATGCATGATATTATGTGTACTTCTGCAAGTCTTTCTAAAGGATGTCTTCATAGAAGTGAAATGGGGGGCATGGCAAGGGGAATGGACAGTTAAACTTTGGAAAGTCATTCCCAAATTAACTTCAAAAAAGTACCAATTTGTCCTCTCATTGCCAGCTTATTAGAGTTTGTTTTCTTATACTTCACAAATAAGAGGCATAATCAACCCCTCTTTTTTTCATTTTTGTCAATTAGTAAGTGAAGTTATAACTTTACTTTTGATATTGCTTTAGTTTGCGTTTCTTTGTTTGCTACTGAGTTGCCCTTTTCATTTGTTAACTGGACTTTTGTATTTTTTTTTCTTCTGCTAATTGACAATGTCTTTTGTCCATTTTTCTCTTGGATTGCTACTCTCACAGGAAATTACCAATGAAGCAAACCATTCTAAAGTATAACTGATATTTGAAGCTAAAAAAATATCTCAGGCATGATCCCCAAATACCCTACCCTTGTAGAAAGTCGTAATGTGCCTGTATAATGTTTTTAGAAACACAGTTTTATCCCCTGTTGATGTTAGGTTAGGTCTCTCTTGAATCATTTTTACTGCTAAGCATTCTTTCCAGACTTTTTCATATTCCTGACATTTCATACAGTCTATCATTCTTCTCAACTTTTCCCTTTTAGCTAATATATTTAGAGTCAGGATTTGTAGAAGATTCAGTCATCCCAGTAACCCCAGGAGGACAATTCCTGTCCTTATATAAACGTTTTCTTAAAAGAAGAGATGAAAAGAAGTAAGGACCTTTAAGGAAATATACAGGAGTTGTTCAAGCTTTCAGACTAGTTAATGTTTGCACTAATAATCCATAATTTCTCCCCCAATGCGTTTCTCCATCTTGTCCTCCACTTTTCCCACCTTTCCCTCTTCCTTCTTTTCTGCCCTTTGCCCATTTTCTCTGTTTTCCTCTCCCTCAGCAGCTCTGAATCAGTTAATTTTGTCTCCTGGAATTCTAGGTAAAAAGTCTCAGTTAAAAGAGGCATTGGGGCTTCCCTGGTGGCGCAGTGGTTGAGAGTCCTCCTGCCGATGCAGGCGACACGGGTTTGTGCCCCGGTCCGGGAAGATCCCACATGCCGCGGAGCGGCTGGGCCCGTGAGCCATGGGCGCTGAGCCTGCACGTCCGGAGCCTGTGCTCCGCAACGGGAGAGGCCACAGCAGTGAGAGGCCCGCGTACCGCAAAAAAACCCACAAAAAAACAGGCTTTGATTAGTACTTTTTCAGGGGTGAAACGGTAGGCATTCCCATTCAATAGGAGCGAGGCAAGGATGTCCACGTCATTCCTGTTGTGTACTTGTTTACCTTTGCTCTCTGGGTAGTGGGGGATAGTTAGAGAACAGCAATTGTAGGTTTAAAATTGGGAAAGGGGAGGCAAAAATATATCTGGCTGACATAATTATATTTCTGGAACTAAGAGAATGAACTGAAAAGTTTTTTTATTTAAGTGAGCAAGTTCACTAAAGTAGCTTAGTACTAAATTAATGAACAAAAATCAGTAGCCTTCCTACATCCAAACAACAATCACTTGAAGATAGAAATGATACTGACAGAAAACATACCAATGTGCAATAGAAACCCAGTGACAAAATACCCAAGAAATAAAAAGTTAAAAAAAATTAAGAAAGATCTATGTTTGAAAAAACTGTAACATGAAATAAAACTTTTTAGATAAAATGCTGCTGTGGTACAACAATGCCAAGTTTCCCTATAGTTATGTAGAAATTTAGCATGATCCTAATAAAAATACTAACCGGATTTTTAAAAATCAAATTCTAAAGTTCGTAGGCAACATAAAATGTGTAACAATAGACAAGAAACTTTTGGCAAAGGAGAATGAGAATGGGCTAATCTTATCAGATATTCAAATATGTATTTTAATACAAATGGTAATTAAATCAGTTTGGTTCTGATTAATGGAACAGAATGGTAAGGTTTTTTTTTTGAATTTTATTTTATTTATTTTTTTATACAGCAGGTTCTTATTACTTATCCTTTTTATACATATTAGTGTATATATGTCAGTCCCTTAATATTGATCCATATGCACATGAGATTTGGTGTATAGCACTGATATATGAAAGTAATACGTAATGGAAGTAGCATTTCAAACCGAGAAAGGAGTGACTGATTACCTGTGAACAAAGTAGATCCCTATCTCAGTTCTTACACAAAAGGGAATTCCAGATACATCAGAAAATTAAAATGGAAGATAAATGGCATATAAAATTATTAGAAGAAAACATGGGAAAATTTTTAATATAATCTAACATTGAAGAAGGACTTTCTAATGATTATATGAGGCCATCAGTCAACATACTGATAAGGGTAACTGCATACAATTGGAATCTTCTGTTTGGTTAAAGATACAATGAAAAAAAGTAAAGATATAAATTGAGTATGTTTGCCAGGCATATCACTACCAGAGAGCTGATTTCTTCAGTATATAAACAGCTTGTATAATTCAATTGTGAAAAACCAAATGAGAAAATATTCTCCTCCCTCTCTGGAAATAGCTAGGAGAAATCCAACACTGTGCTTACCCCTGGGAAGGGGAACTAGAGAAAACAGTGGTGGGAGAGACTTCCTCTTCACTTTGTACTGTTGGGTTTTTACCTTGAGTACAAATAATTCCCAAATAGAGAAGATGAGAGAAACACAGACTGGCCAACAAATACTTCTTTTAAAACTGGAAGCCTAAAAATATGTTTTCCTCAATTCCCCTTGCTGCCACTAACCTGTACAAATAAGAGAAGAGAGGGAAGAAAATGAAAATAAAAATAATTACATGCATCCCCACTGCCTCCTGTATATTTTTTTTCAGTACGTTTACCAATAGTAGAGTTTCTCTAAAGGACCTGTGGCATATGTCCCCTAAATGCTAAGGGACTTTTGTATTTCCAAGCTTAATAGATGCTTTTTTAGTGTGAGTTGTGGAGTTTGGTCTTGCCATCCTTCCCAAGGCCTCTCTTCATACCACTTTCTATTTTGCCTGAAAGGCAATCCTGCTCAGATTTTACTTATGGGGAAAAAAAAGTAAATTCTCTAGATGGACTTTGAACTATTTCCTAATGTTTTTCTAGGGTTTTAAAAATGCTATGTAGCTTAGAGCTACTGTCAGTTGGAAAACTTTATAAGAAGTTTGATGTACTACCGTACTGTTACCATGGATTAAAAGATGACATTGCTTACTGCTAATTTAGGTGGTGTTTTTGCTCTGGTGAGACGTGGTTCCTTCTTTACAGTAGAGAAGAAGGTAAGACCTTTTGCATCCTTAACGGTATTGGCACAGCTGTGTTCCATGCAAAACTGACAGACGTATACAAGATATTGGCTAGAAAGTGGAGCAACAGAGATTGAAACTTGCTACTGCCCTCCAGCTTTTCCCCTTGTCCTATAGGAAAGTCAGCATGTGTTTGGATTTTCCAGACATTTAAAATCACTGGAAAGGACATTACTACTTTTTAGAGTCTCACTTTCCAATATTGTCTTCAAAAACATGGTCACCCTACCTGTAAGTGAAGTTACGAAATATGCTCTCCTGCAGAGGAGGGATCTATATAAAAAGTCCAATTTGTGATTTTAAATACTTCAGTTCTGTATGCAGGAATATCTCAGCTAATTTCCTGCATCTTAGTAAATTTGTGACTTCTTTAGTGATAGCTTCTTTACACCAATTTCAAGTCGACTTCCTGTCAGGAAACAAAGTGTACAGGGAGTGTGACAGTCCTTCTAAGGACTTGTGCAGATTTGAAGAATTGGGATCCAGGGCGGGGAGTATATTTCTACTTTGGGGAAAGAGGTTCTGATTTCTTCTGTTCCGGCGGAAAATGTCTCCCAAGGGCTCTCAGCAGAGTTTTTTCTAACAGCTCGTTATGAATCTGTTACTTGGCCTTCTGAAGATTTTTGTGTTCCATGGGCTTCCTGGCTTTTAGCCCTTGGAAAGAAATTGTTCCACGTCATTGTTACACAGCTCATAAGTGGTTTAGGCCCATATTTTACAGTTTGTCAGGCTGGCAGGTTATGAAAGCATCAGTAACAAAGAACATATATAGATTTCCAAGTGCATATTCCATTCCTAGCATTTTCTGCATGTTTAGGAGGTACTTGACCATAAAATGATATTTTATCTTTAATGACTGGGTATCATGCTGCTGATTATAAAAAAATTCTGTATTTCCCTTTAGTTCTAACATTCATGTGGAAGTAGAGCTATACAAAGTATTAAGAAACCATTCTCTCCATGGTAGGCCAGCAAAGGTCTTCAGAATGTACATAAAATCATAGCTTAAACTTTTTGTCACAAAATTCACATTTTGTAAATTTTCACTTTATGTCCCCCTTTCAGCATCTTCTCTAGTTCTCATATCCCCAGCCCATATTTTTCATTTTCAATCTGTTTTATGCCCAAGTGTCCCAATGGAAACAGAATGGTGCTTGCAGAATTCATCAGATTACTCAGGCATATGATTTAATTGCATCACTAAGTAAAAACATCAGATGAACTGGTTTGGGTTTTTCTACCTTGTTTTTATTACTGCTATTACTTTTTGACAGAGACAAGTCTCCAAATCTCAACAAATAGAATGAATTGAAAAGAAAATCATGCTTTATTCTTCGTGTAACATATTTCCCACCTGTCTCTCTCTTACATACACTCAACTCTTCTTTGCAACCACCGAATTATTAATGCTTCTGCCACTAAAATACACAGACACCACTCAGATAGTTTTTGACTCTAAATCCCAGGACAAACTTGCAGTCACAATTTCCTTCCCAGGCACAGTGACCCATCATTAATTATTAACTCAATATATTAAAATATATTTTTAGTTTGCCTACCTGAGCAATGAAAGGGTTAATAATAATAAACAATGAAGAGTTAATAGCTATTGTTTATTGAGAAATTACTGTAATCAACACTATAGTGAACACTTTATATGCTTCATTTTATCCTCAGGAAGACCTTAAAATCAGACACAGCTGACATCACTGATGTGGACCTTAGTTCCCAGACACCGAGCTGTGCTTTGCATTTATCATTTCCTTTGCTTTGCAACAACCTTATTGGTACTATCCTCGTTTTACAGATGAGGAAACTGAGGCTCCAAAGGTTGAGCCCGTTTTTCAAGGATGGCTATTTTTTTTTTTTTTTTTTTTTTTGCGGTATGCGGGCCTCTCACTGTTGTGGCCTCTCCCGCCGTGGAGCACAGGCTCCGGACGCACAGGCCCAGCGGCCATGGCTCACGGGCTCAGTTGCTCCGCGGCATGTGGGATCTTCCCAGACCAGGGCACGAACCCGTGTCTCCCGCATCGGCAGGTGGATTCTCAACCACTGCGCCACCAGGGAAGCCCACAAGGATGGCTATTAAGTGGTGTGCAGGGATTCAAGTCCCCCCAGGACTTCTGCCCCTAGTGAACTGTATCCTCTGTATTAAAGACGGGCTTTTTCATTTTATACATGAAGGAACTGAGAGGAGAAAAGTTTAAAACAACATACCCAAGGTTGCATGGCTATCAAGTGATGAAGCAGGGGAGTGAACCCCTGTCTTTCTGATTTCAAGGCCCATGTGCAAAACCGTTATGCTGCACATTAAAAAATGATTTCTATTCTATTCTTATTTTTAAAACTTTAATATGACTGAGCTGTCACCCATAGGCATTTTCTCTTTCAACTCTGGTAAAGATATAGATTAGAAATCCTCCTCTAAAAGTTTAAAATGTCTCTACAGGGAAGAAAGTCCTAAAACTGTTCTAGCTTGAACAGAAAATATTTCCATCTGTCACATCTGTGTATACCACATGGGGTTTTAATATAATGCTTTTGTTTGGTCCCGAAGACATAGATTAATTTTCACTTCCTTTTGGCAGATAGCCTCACTGTCTGGCAACTTTTTAAACCTCGAGATTAGAATAAAAATTCAAAGTATACGTGAGACAATATCAAATATACTTAAAACAATAGGCACACTTCAGCTGAGAAGATGAAGAAAAACGGTAGGGCGAGGACTCTTGTGAAACAGTGAGGAACGAGGATGACTTAGGATCTGCATGGCAAACTCCTACTGATGCACCAGGTCTCCATGACCTGCTGCTGTTTCTTGGAAGCTTCCCTTGATTCCTCCAGATACTGTGGAAGAGCATCCTCTAGTACAGCTCCATCAGAGCAATTCGTTCCTTCTACTTTAAACGTGTACTTTGACTGCTTTCCCACTGGACCCCATACGCCTTGAAATCAAGGATCGGGTGTTATTATCTTTGTGTCCTTAGTTACTAGACTATTTCAGTCATAGTCAGGCCTTCATCGAGGCAGTTCACAGTCAACAAATAAACTTGCTGAGCACTTCACTACATTCCAGGCACTGAGCGAGGCGCTGGAAGATAGCATGAAAAATAAAACAAAGAGGACTGTCTAACCAAGAATGAACATTGGCCTGGGAGTCTGAAAACTTAAATTCCAATCCTATTCTTTTTTTGTGTGTGTGTGTGCGTGCGGTACGCGGGCCTCTCACTGTTGTGGCCCCTCCCGTTGCGGAGCACAGGCTCCGGAGGCGCAGGCCCAGCGGCCATGGCTCACGGGCCCAGCCGTTCCGCGGCATGTGGGATCTTCCCGGACCGGGGCACAAACCCGTGTCCCCTGCATCGGCAGGCAGACTCTCAACTGCTGCGCCACCAGGGAAGCCCCAATCCTATTCTCTCTGCTAATTCATTGTTAGATCATAGACAATATTCCTGTTTTTAGCTGGCTAAAAGGAATGTCTGGCTTCAAAGTCTTCTAAAGCTTTCAACTCTGCAAGTCTGTTTACTTACCATTACCTTAGATATGAGCATGTGAATGCATTTAGAATTACATACAAGCTCACGTGTGGTCAGAATAGTAGGTCAGTGTGATCAGAAGAAGACTTAAGTGTACAGGAGTAAACTTCCATGGGGCTGTGAATATTAAAAACTTGTATGGTTTAAGGCTGTGAAAAGCAAATTCCAGAAATGTGCTTAAACCTGTAAAAAGGGTGAAGGACAGCAACAATAAGCCTTTTAGAAGTATAATCAGAGCAAGAAGAGGAGAGGATAAACCTGACACATGGGATGGTGTACTGTTGATATGTGATACACAGGCAGAAATCCTCCTAGTCAAGGAGAAAGAGCTTTCAGCTGAAAGGTCTAGAATAAACATGGGCCAGAGGGGAGATGAGCAGATGTTAAGTGTGCTTGAAAGAATGCAAGAGTCTGCGTCTGTCGTGAGAAAGGTAGCAAATGAAATTCAATTCCCACTGATGATTTCTGAGCTCTACGATGAGTGGGTATGATGGCAAAGGCCTGGAGGTAGCCCAACAGGATCCTGGTTTGCACAGTGAAGAAGCAGGTGTGTTGTGCGAAAGTTAAGCTGCTGATCTTTATAGCTGTTGCTAGAAAAATTGTAGCTGATTTATGAACACTGAGAATGAAAAATAGGACGATTGATATGTAGCTAAAAGTTAACCCGAACTAATTGTTTTTGTTTTGTGCTGTTAACAGAAGAATATCTGTCTTTTAGCTTGGCATTTGACACAATCGTGCTATCTCTTTGGAGAATATGGAAACACTGGGTGTAGCTGACCCTCTCGTTAGGCTAGTTGGATGACCTCCTCAAAAAAATAGCTGTTAATCATTATATTCTTTAGGTCAGGACACATATTTTGAGCCCTGTATCTACTACAGTACCAGATATCAGTTTTTTCTGATTACATGAATGAATATTTACATAAATTAACAATGTCCACCTAGGAGGAGGTCTCTAGGGGAATACCACAGGGCTTTCTTCAAGTTTCAGAGGTTTGCGTGAAGCCTTGGATCCAGAGAGACTGATAAACAAAAACCCTGTGCCCAAGTTAACAAAATGAAATTCAGTGTAGAAAAATTCTTCACTTGGATTTTTGAGGAAATAAGCCCCAGCCCTACCCTATCCAGGATGGTAGAGTAAGGAGGGGAGTCGGGGTGGAGAGTGGTCTGTTCTGAGTCTGCACCTTCGTACGCTGAAGATGATCTAGACAGATATGAGAGGCCAGTGCTCGCCCAAGGATGGATCTTCACCCTCATCTACTCCCCATGAAATGGAAATGGAAGCCATTTGGTTCATAGTCACAGTATTAAAGGCACAAAGCATTCTTTAGGGTCTAGTGTTCTGGCAGAAGCAGGAATCAAGATAAGAAAACGGACAGGGAAAGAAGACCTCAAGCAAAAGCAAATTTAGAGGCCCATCCCCATCTCAAATTCTGTAAGAGCATATGTTCTGGAGCCACCTCTGAGCTGTGTGACCTTAGGCAAGTCACCTAAACTCTCTGAGCCTCAGTTTTCTCATCTGCAAAATAGAGATCATAATGATCACAATGATTGTGTCCACGTCCAGAATTGCTGTGAGAATATATATGTTCTTATACCTAAAACACTTCGCGTGGCGCCTGACTATGAGCACTGTGTGTTAGCTATTATTACTATTATTGTTATTGTTATTATTAAAACTCAGAAGGATGCTATGATTTGTTACCATAAGAAAACTGTAGTTAACGGGGTCCCTATACTCCAATCCCTTCACCACCAGCAAAAAAAAAAAGTCGTAAAAGTGTAGGATGGAAGAGATGTGGCTTTGCAGCATAAATAAAGAAGTAGGGCTTCCCTGGTGGCGCTAGTGGTTGAGAATCCGCCTGCCGATGCAGGGGACACGGGTTCGTGCCCCGGTCCGGGAAGATCCCACGTGCCGCGGAGCGGCTGGGCCCGTGAGCCATGGCCGCTGAGCCTGCGCGTCCAGAGCCTGTGCTCCGCAACGGGAGGGGCCACAACAGTGAGAGGCCCACGTACCACACAAAAAATAATAAAAATAAAGAAGTAGACTTAAGCTGTCTTTGCATGTACTGAACACATTGGACCAAGCTGCCATTGTAGTTTATTTTATTTTTTTATTTTTTATTTTTTTTTGCGGTACGCGGGCCTCTCACTGCTGTGGCCTCTCCCGTTGCGGAGCACAGGCTCCGGACGTGCAGGCTCAGCGGCCATGGCTCACAGGCCAAGTCGCTCCGCAGCATGTGGGATCTTCCCGGACCGGGGCACGAACCCGTGTCCCCTGCATCGGCAGGCGGACTCTCAACCACTGCGCCACCAGGGAAGCCCGCCATTGCAGTTTGAAGATGCTGAGGCCTGTGCATTCACTGCCTCTAGGTTTTAGAGTTTCACTAAGTTTCTTATTGCAAAACTGCCTTTAGCGTCCTCATGTTATTTCCCAATATCAGTCCCTCATTACGGCTTTCATCTACAAGTTGAGATTAATTTTCCTAAGAAGACAACAACTGTGTTTTGCATCTTCCTCCAACTCCATTGAGTGTGAGTGTAGCATTCAAGCGTTCGGGAATGACTCCTGTTCCCTCCCAAGACCTGGCCCTCCCCTTCCTCTCTAGCCTTGCCTGGTTCCCTCCCTCAGTGCCACGCTGCGTGCCAAAGGCTGGGCAGAGCTCTGTCCCCCAGCCTTTCTTTTTCCTGACCTTACCCGAAGTGCCATTCCCTTGATTTTTTTCTACTGTGGTAAATGTTAGAATGCTCTTGCCTGCATGAAGCCTTCTGTAAAGGTCCTCCCTGATTGAAACTTTTATTCTAGGGGTTCTCACATGATGTTTTATGTAGGTGTATGAGCCCCTTCATTAGCTTTCAAGCTCTTTGAAGCAGGGACTGAGTTTGCGCACTTTTGCTTTCCCAACTCAGGGTCGGTTTGGGGTCCTGAATCCCCAAAGAGGCTCACTTAGTGTTGAATTGCCTTGATTGGAATCGAGGGAGGATACTGACACCCACCCTGAGCTTGCCGATCCTTGGGCGTGTTGGTGCCCCTGTCTGGCTGGCCAGGGCGGACTGGCTGAAGAAGCTGTGTGAGCCTCCATCTCCCCCTCATGCTCATCTCGATTTGCAAACTCCTCCAGGAATCTTTTCTCCCTTCGATCACACTCTTCAACGGCCCTTGCTTTTTCTTCCTGTCTCTCTTTTTTTTTTTTTTTTGTGGTTCGCGGGCCTCTCACTGTTGTGGCCTCTCCCGTTGCGCAGCACAGGCTCCGGACGCGCAGGCTCAGCGGCCATGGATCAGGGGCCCAGCCGCTCCGCGGCATGTGGGATCTTCCCGGACCGGGGCACGAACCCGTGTCCCCTGCATCGGCAGGCAGACTCTCAACCACTGCGCCACCGGGGAAGCCCTTCCTGTCTCTTCTGACTGGCTTTTTTTGCTCACAAAAGAGCCCAGTCATTCACTGCACTTTTCCACCTTCTCTCCTCATCTGTATTTCTCAAACTAGTTTTTTTCTCTTCCAGCCCCTTTTCCTCTACCAGTTTCAGGAATAGAAAATGACATCACTAGCAGAAAATGTTTTCCCAAGTTGGGGAGGACTAGGAATGTGTATGGAATGGGAATTCACCGAGGTTGCTTTTAAACCAGATGCGAGTCTTTTGCCTTTGTTTTCATTCTATTCAGAAAGCGTTTAGACAAAATTCTTATACTGCCATTATGGAAATAATTGAGTTAGATGGCTCCTATGTAATCTAAGCATTTTTTCAAGAGCTCAAAACTGTTTTTGGTTCAAGAAAACATAGGTTGACACTAAGCTTTGTTTTAGCCAAGGTTTGGGAAAGGTTCTAAGCTATGGTACGTACACTTTGATAAATGTCACAGACTAGAGCTATGGGTTATAATATGGTTTGTTCTTCCAATATTCAACTACATTAATCTAATTTACAATTCCATCGAAGGCTGGATTTACTCACCAGCCAGTTCAGCCAGCTAAAACTATAGATACCATCCATGACCCTGTTATTTAAGGACAATTCAAAAATCATAAATAGAAATTCAAAAGGAGAGCTTGATTTTGCAAGACAGAATTCGATGCCATGAAGCAACCCTCTCAGAAATTTGCCAGAGACCTTGTGGGTCTTAAAATATTCTCTGTTTTCTACCAGCCACATTTGGCAGCTTGAGAGCTATTCATCACAAATAATGACAAATATTTTACCAAGTCACAAAATGTTACTTTTTATTTTGGTATTAAATTTGTTCAAATTTTTAACTAGGAAAGTTAGTATAGTAATATTATGATTATATAGCAAATCTCAGGAAAAGTATTACTCCCTTACTAGGCATTTTAGCAAATATCTCTTGACACTAGCTATATGTAAGGTATTATATTAAATATTTCTGATAATAAAACTTAGTAAACTTAATAAAACTTAGTTCTTCCACCACAAGTGGAAGAACTAAGACATTATAATATGGTGAGTGCCATAGAACACTTGCTAAAATGCTCTGAGGAATGAACTCGTGTTGGAGTTTGCTTAGTGAGTCAGAGAAGGCTTTATAAAGGAAGTAGAATATCAGCTTCAGTGATTAGCCAGATGATAATATGTGAAATATGTGAAAAGGGGTATCTAGACAGATGAAACATTGTTAACGGCCTCTCAGAAATAGTATGGTATGGAGTACAGGCAATATGGTTGCGTTTTAGTTTTTGTAAATGAAAGAGAGCAGTTGGAGATGAAGCTAAATTCAGTAGTTGAATTCATGGGTTTGAAATCCCAGATTAAAACTTTGGTAGGTAGTGGGGAATATTTTATCCATTCTTCCACTCTTTAAACAACTTCAGAACTGTATTTTAGGATAACTAATCTGCCCTCAGCGTGTAAGCTTGATTGTGGAGGAAGAGAAATGGAGTTTGAAAGACCAGTTGAGAAGTTATTATAATGGTCTAGTAAGAGTTCATAAGACCTGCACTAGGCTGGGAAGAGCAGAACTGGAATGAAGGGGTAGAATTGAGAGACATTCTATAGTGAAAATTTCTAGGAGTTGGAACCTGATTGGAAGATGAGAAGAAGAAGGAAGGGAGGAGTTAAAGATAACTATGGAGAGTCAAGCCTGAGGACTGAGAGCATTGAAAGTCAGACAAGTCAAGTAGTATGGGTAGAAGGTGAGTCCAGCTCTGTGTATTGTGGGATGGAAGGTGAGTTCAGCTTTGCTAGAGGAGCATGAATGTGTATATATATATATATATATATATATATATGTTCCCCAGTGGAGAGCTGGAAATGTGAAATTGAAACTCAGGCTACAGTTTGAAATACAGACTTGGGACTCATTAGCTTAAAGGAAATGGTGGAAAGCGTGGGAGGGAAAATGAATACCAAGGGGGAGCCTAAAGAGAAGATGGCCAAGGACAGGACACTGGAGGGAAGGTGGTCTACTTTTAGGTGAGAGAAATGAGCCAAAATCGAAATAGTCAGTGAGGTCAGGGAAGAGCCAGAAGACTTAGTATCATAAAAAGCTGGACAAGAGAGAGTTTCAAGAAAGGAAGGGTCAGGTGATATCCATGGAAAGAGAGAAGTGAGGAAGATGAGAATTGAGCAGGAGAAATTAAACGTGGTAGGTAAAAGTTCATTGGTGACTTTCACAAGAATGGTCTTAGAACTGTGAATTGCTGGAATGTATTCTATTTGTAAATCTAGAGTTTGTTTGGGGCCTATTAAGTGTTCTGGATTTGTCTGTTTCTTTAAAATAACAGATAAGGAAGGATGATGTGTGTGTGTGTATGTGTGTGTGTGTGTGTGTGTGTGTGTGTGAGAGAGACAGAGACAGAGAGAGAGAGAGAGAGACAGAGACAGAGAATATGTGTATCTTGTGACCAAGGAACTGTTTTATATATTAAGTGATAAAATTATTTAAGTAAAATATACCTTGAGCTCACATTTCATTAATAATAAAAACACTAATTCAGCCAAAAAAGGAAAACTCCAGAATTTTACATTAGTCAATAAACAAAACTTCTACCCAAATTAAAGACTCATTCCTCGGCCCCATTGCATTACATGAAACAATAACAACAGCAATGTACAGCGTTGGCCAAAATGTTCGTTCGGGTTTTTCCATAACGTCTTATATAAACAATTGCTGAACTGCTGTGCATACCTCAGAACATACTTAGATTGTCATCTTTTTCTCTTCTTTTCAGAATAAAAGACTGAACTATGATAGCAACTGGTGGAGTGATAACTGGCCTGGCCGCCTTGAAGAGGCAAGACTCTGCCAGATCGCAGCATCATGTCAACCTCAGCCCGTCGCCTGCTGCCCAGGAGAAGAAACCGGTCAGGCGTCGACCCCGGGCCGATGTCGTGGTTGTTCGCGGCAAAATCCGGCTTTATTCCCCGTCTGGTTTCTTCCTCATTTTAGGAGTCCTTATCTCCATTGTAGGAATCGCAATGGCAGTCCTTGGATATTGGCCTCAAAAAGAACGTTTTATCGATGCTGAGACGACATTGTCAACAAACGAAACTCAGGTCATCCGGAGCCAAGGTGGTGTGGTGGTTCGCTTCTTTGAGCAGCATTTGCATTCTGATAACATGAAAATGCTTGGCCCTTTCACAATGGGGATTGGCATTTTCATTTTCATTTGTGCTAATGCCATTCTTCACGAGAACCGGGACAAAGAAACAAAAGTCATACATATGAGGGATATCTATTCCACAGTCATTGACATCCACACGCTAAGAATCAAGGAGCAAAGGCATATGAATGGAATCTACCCTGGTTTAATGGGGGAAATGGAAGTGAAACAGAATGGGAACTCCTGTGCCTCGAGACTGGCAGCAAATACCATTGCTTCTTTTTCAGGTTTTAGGAGCAGTTTTCGGATGGACAGCTCTGTTGAGGAGGACGAGCTGGTGAGAAATGAAAGTAAGGGTTTTGGACATCTTATGCCACCTTTGTTCTCTGACAGCTCTAACTCTGTTTGTGGCCTCTATCCACCTCCTTCCCAGACAACTGATTATAAGACCAGTGGCCCTAAGAAATGTGAAACCAAGTCAATTGTGTCATCGTCCATCAGTACTTTTACATTGCCTGTGATCAAACTTAATAACTGTGTTATTGATGAGCCCAGTATAGACAACATCACTGAGGATGCTGATAACCTCAAGAGTAGGTCGAGGAATTTGTCAATGGACTCCCTTATGGTCCCTTTGCCTAATAGCAGTCAGTCCTTCCAGCCAGTCAGTATGATGCTCCCAAGGAATAATTCCATTGGGGAGTCACTGTCAAGTCAGTACAAGTCCTCTGTGGCCCTTGGACCTGGGGCTGGACAGCTCTTGTCTCCTGGGGATGCTAGAAGACAGTTTGGGTCCAACACATCCTTGCATTTGCTCTCGTCACACTCGAAATCCTTAGACTTAGACCGGGGTCACTCCACCTTAACCGTTCAGGCAGAACAACGGAAACATCCAAGTTGGCCTCGGTTGGATCGAAGCAACAGCAAAGGATACATGAAACTAGAGAACAAAGAGGACCCGATGGAGAGGCTGCTTGTACCCCAAGTTGCAATCAAGAAAGACTTTACCAACAAGGAGAAGCTTCTTATGATTTCAAGATCTCACAATAATTTGAGTTTTGAACATGATGAGTTTTTGAGTAACAACTTGAAACGGGGAACTTCTGAAACAAGGTTTTAATGTTGAAAAAATATCTTATCTTACAAGGCTATATATTCTAAACCTATTTTCACCAGTGTTCCCTTGTTAAAGCCTTGGTTATAAGCCTTTTTAATCAAGTGGTTTGTAGTGTATTAGACCTGGCTGCTTAATTCTGTAATGGAGATGGTTATATGTTTGGATTACTTAGGATTGCAGTACTCTATATTACTACATATGAATTTATTTTTTTCTGTTCCCTTGAAAGCATGGGCTCTTTCATTAATATGAATACAAAATACTTCCATCCAAATTAAAGTTCCTATTCTTTACTTTAAAGTTCTTTCACTGATGGTCATATTCATAGAGCAAAGTGTCCAGTTTAGAAAAGGCAGAGTACCAAACTGTAGACTAGAAGTGCCAAATTCAATGCAAATCTTAGGTGTCGTTTTCTGAAAAATTGCTTTTACATAGGATTGGTTAAATTATTTAAAAGGAAAAAGATCTAGCTTCTGTGCAAGCTAAATAATGTGAATTGGTTAAATTGGCTTAGTTCTGAGTAGCTAATTGACAAGAATTGGTTGAGTTCGGTTGTGACTAGTACCCTGAGCTCTAGGTAGGTAGTATTTTTTTCAACATCAGTTCTATTTTAGTGATATTTTATTAAGAAACCATGTATTCAAGAGCCATGGCTGAGAATGCCAGATATTCTTAAGGGTAAATATCAAAATGCTCAGCTATAACTTTAGGTATTCAGAATCAAAATTTCTTTGCAACTGACTTGAAAAATGAATGAACCAATTTAGTGTTTAGAAGTGCTATCTTGAAATAATTACATATATGAAGAAAAGATTGACTAATGAATGAAAATACATGCTACTTAATGCTAACTAGTCTCAGTACCTTTTCCTAGCTGTCTCTCTTATCATCTAATATCCACTCACTCCCACATCCTTGTTTTCCCCCAATATTTTTTAGATACTGTTATTTGGAAGATAATCAGCTAACCTTGACATTTCTTTTATCTTTGCATATCACTAAGTTGGTGGTTGAAGAAAATTTAGTCCTTGATACATTGCCTTGAAATTTACCTTATGCTAGAAAGCCTTATGATAACTCCAAAGACTTTCTTATGGTGTAATAAATATTTTGGATTGTGGTTCTCAGTTATTGAAGATAATAAATATTAAAATGGATTTTCAATCAGAAAATTTTCATGTTTTCCATTAAGGTAACCTAATTTTTAAAAATTGTTTAACGGAATACTCAGGAAATTTTACAAGTTTTTCCCAATGCATACACATTTCTGAACATCAGTATTGCAGTTGTTGTGGAAGAGGAGAAGGAAGATATCTTTGTATTTGTAGCTCCCCACAATTCCACCTTGTATTAGCATCACAAGCTTCCTTGGACTGAGGCACAGTGTTACTTGTTAGAACATCAAGCCTGTGTATTGTAATGGAGTGGGTTTAATATTTTACAATAAAGCATTTAATTAACCTCTAGTCTTAACACAAGTGTGTGTTCTTCATACATTTCTATTATTTTTTGAATAAAATACATTTCTATTCAAAGTACCATTCTTCAAACTTTCAGATACATTCTACTGAAGGTGCTTGATACCCTATCATCTGCATTGGGTGCTCTGGCTTTTTAATTTTGCTTCATTAGGTTAAAGAGCTAGGTCCATCCACCTGTTGTATTATGCTATTTTCATATTTTGTTATTTGGATGTGATGGTTAATTTTATGTGTCAGGTTGACTGGGCTAAGGGATGTCCAGATTTCCAGGTGTGTCTGTTAGGGTGTCTTCCGAAGAGACTAGCATCTGAATTGGTAGACTGAGTAAAGATAATTGCCCTCACCGATACAGGTGGATCTAATCCAATCCACTGAAGGCCTGAACAGGACAAAAAGGCAGAGGAAGGATGAATTCCCTCCCTCTACTTGAGCTGGGGCATCCATTTTCTCCTGCCCTAGGACATCAGTGCCCCTGGTCCTCAGGCCTTTGGACTCAGACTGGGACTTACACCATTGGCTCCCTTGGTTTTTTTGGCTTTTGAGTTTGGGCTAGAACTACCAATTGCTTTCCTGGGCCTCTCTAGCTTGCAAGCAGATGGCAGATAGTAGGATTTCTTGGCTCCAGAGCCAATCCTTCAAAATAAATGTGTGTGTGTGTGTGTGTGTGTGTGTGTGTGTGTATAAATTATCTATCTATCTATCTATCTATCTATCTATCTATCTATCTGATCTTCTATTGGTTTAGTTTCTCAGGAGAACCCTGACTAATTCACTTAGGATGATTTTCACTTAAAATTTCTTGACTTTCAGGAAAATAACCAGATACATAGCATCTAGCAAATGTCAGTGATACTCCCAGATCTGAAAACAATGGCTCACAACACCCCTGATGTGACAAATGACTAAAGGCATATAATTTGTTCAGCTCACCCCTGAAAGAGCTCTAGCAATTTGTAGAGGATTAAACAGCATGGGTCTTGGAAGATTTGAATAAAGGAATTGGGAGCTCAAAGCAGAGATTTCTGTTCAGCCTCCACTCCATCAAAAAGCCTGAGTTTTTACTTACAATCAAACCAAGTTTATTAAACAATAAATAATTTTCTTATTTTAAATTAATCAAAAACATGTTGCTAAGTAAAATTTTAGACGAATATGAAGTAGCTGATGTCGCCATATTGACTTGATGTAATTCCACCCTAAAGCAATGGAACCTGGAATTTTAGTTAGACTGTATTTTGTACATTTCCCTTAGGCTTTTATAAATATTGCAGATTACTTATAAACTCCATTTCTTCCTCTGGGAAACCCCAGGAATCTGGACCATGAACTAGCTGCCTCTGGTCCAAAGAGTTTCTAAGGCCTGTGGCCTATCTGGGGTATATTAGTTTGCTCAGGCTACCATACAAAATACCACAGATTGGGTGGCTTAAACAATAGAAATTTATTTTCTCACAGGTCTGAAGTGCAAGATCAAGGTATTTGGCTTGTCCTGAGGTCTGTCTCCTTGGCTTGCAGAAGCTACTCTCTCACTGTGTGTCTCTGGTGTATCTTTGCCTTATGACCACACCAGTCATGTTAGATTCAGGCCCTACCCTAGAGGCCTTATTTCACCTTAATTACCTTTTAAAAGGCCCTATCTCCAAATAGGGTTGCATTCTGAGGTACAGGGGGTTAGGATTTAAACAATGAATTTGGGGTTGTGCCCATTACATGAGGTGTGCCCTTGAGAAGCAGGAAAGCTGTGCGTTCTTAGCCTGGATTAGGTGACAAGAGCACCGTATGCCCCCAATGGCTTTGCCACTCTAGCTGTGTAGCCTTGAATAAATCACGTCATCTCTGCATTTCAATTAATTCGATTTCAATTAATTTCTTAATTTCAAGCCTTCGTTCCTCAAGTGGGAAATGAGATGAGTAAGAACAAAAATTATAAAGTCCTGGGCTTCCCTGGTGGCGCAGTGGTTGAGAATCCGCCTGCCGATGCAGGGGACACGGGTTCGTGCCCCGGTCTGGGAAGATGCCACGTGCCGCGGAGTGGCTGGGCCCGTGAGCCATGGCCGCCGAGCCTGCGCGTCCGGAGCCTGTGCTCCGCAACGGGAGAGGCCACAACAGTGAGAGGCCCGCCTAGCACACACACACACAAAATTATAAAGTCCTTTCTAACTCTAAATGTCCCGGGTTCTTGGTGCCCTGGGATGAAGATCCATTGCTATAGATTAAATGGCTTGATGCTCATAGGGGATCCAGGATGGTGCCTGCGTGGGCCCATAGCGAACACTTAACATATGTGAGCTATTACTGTCTGAAAGTGTCACCTAAGAGCTCTTCAAGCTTCACACTGCCCCCACCCTGCCCCCCAAGTACACCCCCTGTGGTAGGGTGAATAAAAGTCCTCGAAAAGTGTCCATGTTCCATATGGCAAAATGGACTTGCAACTCTAAGTTAAAGATTTTAAAGTGGGGGAGATTATCCTGGATTATTCAGGTGGGCCCAGTGTAATCACAAAGGTCCTTGTAAGAAGGAGACAGAGGAGACAATGATGTGACCAAAGCAGCTAGAGAATGGAAGGCTAAGATCCTGGCTTTAAAGATGGAGGGAGGAGCCATGAGCCAAGAAATACAAGGAAGGAAGCTCCAGAAGCTGGTAAAACCAAGGAAATGGATTCTGCCCTCAGCGCCTCTCTAGGAACCAGCCCTGCTGGTTGACCTTGACTTTAGCGCAGTGAAAATGATTTTGGACCTGCGGCCTCTGGAACTGTAAGAGAAGAAATACATGTCGTTTTAATCCACTATTTTTGTGTAATTTGTTACAGCAGCCATAATGAACTAATATTTTCCCCCAGTCCAGATGAACTGCTTCAGACCCACGAGCCAGTAGTCAGCAGACTCATAAGCAGGGTCAAAGGTGTCTATACCAGGTGATGGCAGGTGGCCCAAAGCAGAATGTATGGTCAATTTTAGATTTACGTTAACACCGATAATCTTAATGTAAGCATAATCATTTAAACAAAAGTGGGAGAGCTTTTTCGAAGCAGGAAATACTGATTTTGATACATAATAAAAGATAGAAAACTCTATAGTTGGCTTAGGAGTAACCGTCAATTATAAAAGCTTTCAGGCTCAAATTAGTGTTTCCATCTACATAATTTTAGAAGAAACAGTGGTAATCAGTAAAAATCATTAAAAAAAAACATTTTTAGCACAACTTTGTATCCAAGTGGCTATTATGCCATCATTTAACAATTTACTAGATGAAGATAAGTTTTTAGCTACTTGTTTTAGCAGTTCAAATTTAACCCTTTTTAACCATTACAGGAACACACCATGAATAACTAAAAGAAGTAAAATAGCTTCTTAAAAAAGTCCGCCAGTTTACAAAAATTTTACTTATAGCATTTTAAATATTAAAATGTTGTCCTGCCCGGTGGTATATATTCAACTGCTATGGTATTTAAATTGTTCAAAGATCTTAATCATTTGTTCCCTAAGTAAGAACCGTAAGAGGCATACACAGATTATTCTGTCTCTTACTTTCAATGAATTGCCCTGTTACCCTTCCCCCACCTTATATGTAACCCTGTTTTAGACCTTATGTCAATAACAGGGTACATAAACTTGATATAGGATCCCCATTCGATGATTTAAGTCCTTTGTGATCTGAATTCAAACTGAAATAATTCAGTTGGTTTCTCTCTATATGCTCTTTCTCCCAGGATGATGGCACCAGGGAAAAAAGGCCCACTTCACTGAAGTGCCTTTTACTCAGTAGTTGATGTCATCTTTAAATAGTCATTTAAAAATCAAAGAATGAAATATTGCCATTTGCAGCAACATGGATGAACCTAGAGAATATCATACTAAGTGAAATAAGTCAGAGAAAGGCAAATGTTATATAATATCATTTATATGTGAAATCTATTAATTTATTTACAAAAGAGAAACAGACATAGAAAACATGGTTACCAAAGGGGAAGGTGGAGAGGACAAATTAGGGGTTTGGGATTAACAGATACACACTACTATATATAAAATAAACAAGGACCTACTGTATAGCACTGGAAACTATATTCAATATCTTGTAATAACCTATAATGGAAAAGAATCTGAAAAAATATATATATATCTGAATCACTTTGCTATACACCTGAAACTAACACAATATTGTAAATGAACTATACTTCAGTTAAAAATTTTTTTTTTAATAATAAAAATCAGGTCTGCCCAAGAATAGGGCTCATTAACATGACAGAATTAGGTCACTCAACCTTTATATGTTAATATAAGTCAATTCCTATTCTTGAAACACATCTCTGGTAAACTTATTTACATTTATGTTTGTTATTTGCTGACAGTATAAGAAAAGAGAAAATAAGTCATAAAGAAGATATAGGAAACCTCTGCACAGAGGATCTTGTCATTCTCATTTCAGTTTGGCTACCCCCACAGTCTTAAACTTTATATATACTCTTTCTATTGTTTCCTTCTGCTACTGGTTCATCCAGCACTAGTTTTGTACCAGAAATGATTAAGAAAATTACTTTATTTTTGTCTCTTCCCCTATTAATTCACCATTTAATAGTTTGAGACTTCTAATAATTCTCTAGTTCTTTCTCATCACTGAAGTATAGACTGTGTCTCCAAGACCGTGTATACTCTACAAATTAAATGTAGAGATTTTGTTGGCAGTGCAATGGTTTACAATCTAGACAAGGTCACAATATTTGTGGTACAAATGATAGAATACTTGCTAATAGAAACATGCAATCTGGAATCAAGAAACAATAAGGACATGCGAGCTGACACACAGTGGAACACAAAAGGTCATGGCAGAGGCAAAACTTGAATCCAGGACTGTTGATTCCCAGTATCACCATCAATTAAAATCAAACCAAACTTTTTGAAAAAACATTTTTAAAAAACATATGAATAGATTTTGGGTTTATTAGGACTGGTAAAGATAAAAGTATCTAAAATTTCGGGCAGAAAATGTAGTTTGAATGCTTCATCACATCTTAGAAGTGCGTGTGGGGTCATGGGGTGATATACTAGGGGCTGATGTTAGAGAAGGCACAGAGTTTGGAACAAGAATTTTCAATACTTATTTTATAGCTTGATTTCCTGTGTTTGATTTATTAACTATGCAACTCTGCCATGAAAATTATGCCAGTATGCCCTTCTGAGCCATTATGTTATCTTTGAATAAGATATATGGAACTAAAATGAGTCATTTGCACCCATATCCAATAAACCACATGTACGAGAAGGAAGGCAGGAAGACAAGGAGGAGGGAAGGAAGAAGTGTGGGATTTGGGGGCTAGAGAGAGAAGAGAATGCCATATGGTTTTTCTGTTTTGTTTTTTTCTTTTTCTGCTTATTGAAAACCCATGCCCAGCAAAAGGCATTCCATTTATACTTTATTTTGGAATAAAACCAAGCTTATAATTTTTAATCACCAAAGCAGTGAGAACATATTCTTAGTTGATTTTAAATACATTTTAGTAGACATTAACTGTGTTTATTATACAGCTCAATTGAATCAGTCACCCTCAGGTTTAGGGAATTCATCATTAACTTGAGGTTGTCAACTAATGAATCATCAATAATTCAAAGCTGTTCGGAGATTATTATTTTAAAAAATGAAATCACTCTTTTCTGCACTCAGATATTTTGTGTTCATTAGGTATATATTTTTCCCTAAAGCATTTCCAAATTCCAAATGTGTTACCTTGTGTTATCAGTTACAATGTTAATAATCTGAGAAGTCACATTAACTTTCCAGCCAATTAGTTGAAGAGTTAAGGAAATGTCTTTCAAAGGCTCTTGCATTTTATGAGTTCGCTATCATAGTCTATTACTATGTCAGGGCATTAAGAGGGCATGTGAGCAAAAAATATGGAAGACATTTAGAACCTGGATCATATTCAATATAGGCTATAAGTAATTGTCCTGTACAGTGTAGCACGCTCCTTACCATTTAACAGAGAGGAAAAAAAATTATCTTATGAAGTAATCTAAGTGAAATATATTCACTTTGGTGTGTGAATACTACATTGTATTTTATATTGGCTAAGAAAATATTCAGCAGCTTACAAAATAAATTTAATGTAAACCATTCTTTTCTTACTCTAGAGTTCTGGCAATGATATACACTAAGAAATTCTGACACAAATTTATTGTATATTTATAAAATTATACCAAAAGGGTCTAGTCCTACTAGTATAGCCTGCTCTCAAGTATTTAATTATTTAGTGTTTAATCTGTGGATTATTCACACTCTTCTCTTTCAACTTTTAAAATTTATTTGTATATTTTATAATTTACTTTCATTAACACAATGTTATGGTTATATTCTCTTTGGGTGACAGGTTAAAGGAGAGATAACATTGAGTACTGACCATTCCACAACATAATGATAACACTGCCATAGGTTCACAGTGGAAGCAAAGGAAGAAAATCTGAGAAGGTGCTACTATGGGGTATTCAAATTATGTATTTTACATTTGTTATTTTCGTTCTTTCACTTCTGTTGCCACAGTCTACCAAGAGTTGACTCTTGGTCAGAATGGAGGTTATTGTCAATTCAGGTATGTCATTGAATTATTTGTATATTGGAAAGTTCAGGAAATTCTGGAACTGATTTTAACAATTTCTTTGTAGACTCTTTTCTCAATATTTCTATTCTTCCAGACTTCAGACTTTATTCATCAAGATGCATCAGAGTCTTGCACAATGCTGGTACATACTGGGCTCCCAGTGGATACTGAGAGAATTAATTTATTTTTTGTTCATGGTGAAAAATATAGGCTGTATTTCATTGCCCTTCACTTATGGATGGGTCAGTTCCCAAAAGACCCTATGATAAGAAAGGGAGAACGTATGTGGCTGGTTATAAAATTTTAAGTTTTACTAGAATATAAGGCATGGACTGGCCTATATAAACCAATTGCTGGAAGATAAAGAAGGAATTAATCCAATGGTACTCTTGGTCTTTTGATCCTAGAATGAATAAGGAAAGTAATTTCAAAAGCTGTGTATATCTTTTTTAAAACTATTTTTGTAATGCAAAAGCAATTCAGTAATTGTAGAGTTGGTCAATGGCCTTTCTGAAACATTAACTTTGTATTATCTTTGTGTCCCATATGCCTGCCTTTTAATTTTAATGCCCAAGCCCTATTTGAAATAAAGCAGTTATTTCCATTTCATCAATGAAGCAGTTACCCAAGTATACATAATGTTTCAATTTCATGAATTTATCTGTCAAAATGATCATCTGCAGTTAGTGTTTCTAGAGAGTCGGAGGTTACAATCCATTTACCAAGGTCTTGTGATTGGTATAGCACATCTTCTCATTCTCTAGTCTCCCAGGAATTCCAACATTACCTGAGCATGCAAATTACCTTCATTTCATAGATGTAAACCTGAAATAGAAACTTGCTCTTAATGAAATTTTATACCTATGAGCTAACAGCAGATACCAGAAGAGAGGGAAAATAGAAATTTAAGATGTAAATATCCACTCTTCCAAGTTAAGTGAGAAGGAATCCAGATGTTATTCATTTTATTAAATAGATAAAGAAATAGATTTTTTAAAAGACTCTTAAGAATCTTATACACGCTCATGGGATGCTGTTGATGGCACTGGGAACCAGCTTTGAGAGCTGCACTATCCTTAACACCCTGAAGGAATATCAAAAAGAAGGTAATGCTCTATGGGAAGAAACAACTTGAGGTATACTTTGAAGGATTTGTATGAATCAAGGAACTAGTTCAAGGGCAATCTTTTAGAGGGAAATACCTCCAAGGTTAAGACCCAGAACCAGAGAGAAGTAAAGCCTGCAAGACACGTGGCCTGTCTGGAGCACTGAGTTTAAAATGGAGAGAACAGAAGGTAAGTTGCAAAGGAACACGGAGTTCACATTCACAATAACTTCAAAAGCCAGGCCAGGAACTGGTTCCTAGACTCATGGTAAGACCTCCTAAGCATAAGAGGAATACATCAAGGGAGGTTTTCTAGAAATCTATGCTTAATGGTGATCTGCAGAGTGGTTTGGGAAATATTGGAAGGAAGGAAAGAGTGGTTGGGACCTGGATCACGGTAGTAGCAAGGAAAATGGGGAAATATTGATTCTCAGTCATTGTCTTACTAATTTACCAGCTTCATTTGTCTGTTTTTCTCTCCCTCATCTTTGGTTTCCTGGACAACATATCCTCCTGATTTTTTTTCCTGCTTTGCTAGTCCCTTCTTCTCAGTCTCCATGGCTGGTCTTTCCCTTTCTTCACTAACACTGGAGTGTTCTAGGGCCCATTCCTTGGTTCTCCTCTCTTCTGGATCTACCCTCACTCACTTGGTGATCAGATGGCTTTTTAAACCATCTCATGCCCATGACTCCCAAACTCTCCCTTTTATTCAGACTCTTGTCTTTTCCACTTGGCTCTCTACTAGACAAATGAAATTTAACATATCAAAATTGAACTCCCATCTTTCTCTCTAAACCTGGCCTATCTGTAGTCTTCCCCTTCTCAGTTGATGGTGCCTCCCTCATTCCATTTGCTTAGCCCCAAAACCTTACCATCATCGACTCTAGTTTTTATTTCGTTACACACACCCAGTATTTCAGCAAATGCTGTAGGCTCTGCCCTCAAAATATATAATCCAAACATTTCTTACCCACCTCCACTGTTTACTTCACCATCTTATCTCATCTGGAATTCTGAAATACCCACATAACTAGTCTTCCTATTTCCATCCTGGAGTGTAGTCTATTCTTATCATGACGGCTGGATTAGTCATGTCACTTGTCTTCTCATGCAGTGGCTTCCCAGCCCTGGCAGGACCTACATAATCTGTCCCTTGTTACACCTCCAGCCTCATCTATTACTACCTGCCTCACTCAGCTCCACCCACTCACTTTCCTTCCTGATCATTGAACACAACAAACATTTGCCTGTCTCAAGGCTTTCCACAGTGTGTGCCTTTTGCCTAGAATGCTATTCCTTCAATATCTGCCCCTGCCAGAGATCAAGTGGCATGGCATGCCTGGGGCTTCCTTGAGCCACTTCTTCATTTCAGAGCCTGAGATAAGTATTTATGGTTTATTCTTTTCTCAGGCTCTCTTTCTTCCCCTGGCCCCGCAAGGCATAGCTTGAATTTGCATCTGGGTCCTGACTCATTTGGACAATGGATGCTGATTCTTTCCAGAGCTGTTTTCCACATCTCTCTCTCTCGCTCTTCTTTGCCCGTTACTATATTCCCTGTTTATTTAGTCTCTCATTCGTGTCTAGGTTTTTCCTTTTGATTTGACACCCCAAGCTACTGCTTCACCTTTGCTTTCAGGACTCTCTTCAACGATTATTCATACATTTAAAATTATTTGCATGGCATTACTGGTTATGGAAACAATCTGCAGTCATTATTTTTAAAAAAACACACACATTCCAACAAAATGGAACTGTAAAACTTAGAAAGCGAAATATCTCCCATGACTGCACTCTCGGATAGCCACAGTAACAATCACTTTTAGAGAGCCCAGGGTGCACCAGGCATTGTGTTAAGTGCTGTAAAAACAAAGCAAAACAAGACATTGCCTGTCCTTCAAGGAGTTTACAAGCTCAAATAACCAAGTTCTCCTTTACTGCATGAGAATAGCCACTGTGCTATGACCTTTAGCTCACACCTTCCTCTGGACACTCCCAGATGGTATCTACCACCCACTCTGTAGATACCCGTGCTAGCCCTGCAGATACCCAAAACCGCCTGCTCACAGCAAGAGGGATGAGGAGGTGGAAACAATGGGCTTAGAGTGAAGAGGCTGGATGAGGCCAGGAAGACCAAAGGCAAACAGTTTTGAAAAGACTGTTTCTGAGATGATCCAGAAACTGAAAAATTATTGTCAAGCCACCTATATTTGAATGGATTTGAGTATATTCTAAGTTTCTTTCTTTCTCAGTGACAGATCTTCTCAGAACTTTAAAAATCATTATTTTTAAAAAAGTCCCTTAGGCCGAAACAAAGTCTTCTCAAAACAGAAATAGACTCACAGACTTAGAGAACGAACTTATGGTAGGGAGTTTGGGATTGACACGTGTGCACTGCTAGGCTTAGAGTGGATAACCAACACGGACCTACTACTGTATGGCACAGGGAAACTCAATATTATGTAACAACCTAAATGGGAGGAGAATTTGAAAAAGAATAGTTTACATGTGAATGTATAACTGAATCACTTTGCTGTATATCAGCACTGTTAATCAATTATACTCCAATATAAAATAAAAAGTTTAAAAAAAAAACAACTTAAGAAGCAGAGTGGCACATAGTCTTAACTACACTTGAAAAAGCATCCAAGCAAGGAGGGGTACTTGACCCAACCCAAGGGGACCCTAGGAAATTTTTAACATATGTCTGTTTGCAAGTCAGCCTTTGCTACTCTCCTCTTCCTATCTCTACACATGGCTCTTAGGAACAACATCCTCCATCCTCTGTGCTTCCAAGAGGAAAAGATCTAAAATGATAATTCATGCTAGTTAACTGATTAATTGATTACACTTTGATTTTTAGCCTTTTTTTATCTCTAACTGTGGAATGAACGTCTTTGTTCTCCAGTAAATTATCCCAGTCTTTGCAAGAAGTTGAGGCAGAGGGAAATAACACCTCTGCAGGCTCTACTCTTCTTGAAACTTCTTTCTCAAGAAGGGAAAACCAGGGCTGGCTTAGCTGCCAGAGAACTTTTCCAGGAATTGCTGGGAATGGAGGAGCTGAAGTCCCAGATCATCTGTTTTTCTAGGACCTAGAGCCAGTCTTCATTCCCTCCATACCAGCCCCTCCCCCAACTCCTCCTCATCTCTTCTCTGCCTGAATTTGGATTCCATTCTATCTTCTCATCCTTTCACCTTATTTTCTCCTCCAACTTCCTACCTCTCTATTCCAAGTCTCCTGAGCATATGATTTATGGCTTTCATTACCACTACCGACTGACCTAAGCCAATGTGGGCACAAATAACCATGAAGTTCTGGGTCTGAAAATTAAACTGACAAAGGCAGATTAACAGGAGAAAAACATACAAATTTTATTAAATTTTTACATGTACACGGGAACCTTCCCAAGAGAATGAAGACACCTGAAGAAGTGACCAGAGCAGGACGATTTTATAACCCTTTTAGGCAAAGAAGCAATAAATATGAGAAGAATTGACAAGACAAAGGGGTTTGGGCTGGGGATAGTAAATGATGAAATAACAAAGTTTGTTCATACAGCCGTCTCAGCCCTAGGCTCCCTATCCGCGGGGACATGTAGGGAACTTAAGAATGTCCCTGTCCTTCCAGATACAGAGATGGTGCCTTTCGCATGGGACATTTATCTCCTGCTTTCAGGGAAAAGAAATGTGAGTGGAGGGTATCAGAGTGACTTTCCTGCTTCTGCCATTTTCTCAAATTTCTTCATCTTAAGATATTCAATATGCCGAGGTGCCATATTTTGGGGCAGCGTGTCCTGAACCCCCTCAATATCCTCCATGACAGTTTCACTCAAGGCAGACACGACAACAATCTAAATAAGGGGTTCTCAAACTTTTGGGACTCAGGAACCTTTATATTCTTAAAATTTATTGAAGACTGCCCTGAGATTTTGTTTATGTATCTTATATCTATGGGTATTTATTGCATTGGAAGATAAAACTGAGAACTTAGAAAAATATAAACACACCTTCCTTTAGCTGCCAGAGCAATGATGTTTTCATGTATCATGGAGACTCTGGAAAACTCCACTGTATACCCATCAAGGAATGAGAGTGAGAAGAGCAAACAGAACCTTTTTATTAAAAAAAATAATTCTGACCTCATGCACCTCTTTCAAGCCTTCAGGGCCCCCAGACGTCCCTGAACTGTACTTTCAGAATCACTCTTCTACAGTCACGATCCAGTTATTCAAAAAGGCATAAATGCAACCAGAATCTTCTGAACCAATATCTTGGATGTAGGGCAATTTAAGAATAAAATCCTCAGGCACCATCCCTATGGCTAAAAGATGAAGAATGAAATAAAACAGATCTCAGGACTTTCAAACCTGTTCATAAATGTGTAGGAATAACTCCAAATCATTTCAGCCAATACTCTTGTCTTGAATACCACAGATTTGACAAGCGGAAGCCCATCTCTCACAGCCATTTTGCGTTTAGAAAGCCACTGATTTTTAACAATGGAAACTCATTTCTAACATCATAATACTAAGGTAAAAGTCTCACCCCAACTACCGCTACCTCTGAATTATCTTGGAGCAATTCCCAGACACACCATTTCTTCTGTAAATGTTTCAGCATTTAGCCCTAAAGCAGTCTTCTCTCATCTTATTTTAATCACAACATCATTATCACGCTCAAAAGTGTAACAAGAATTTCTTAATATTATCAAATACTCACTTGGTATTAAAATTTCTCCAATTGTTTCATACTCTTTTTCCCTGTCAGTTTCTTCATATCAGGATTCAAATAAAGTCCACACCTTACCATTGATTAATATATCTTTAGTCTCTTTTAATCTTTAGATTTCTCCTCCTTTTTTTCCTCTTGCAATTTCTTTGTTGAAGGAAACAAAGTATTTTTCCTATATCATTTTCCACATTCTGGATTTAGCTGATTGCATCCCTCTGGTGTTATCTGACAGGTTTCACTGCCCCATATGTCCTGTGTATGGGTTGTCTGATCAGTGAGGCTTTTTGGCAGAACATTTTATAGATGGTATTGTGTACTTTCCACTGGATCCCTTTAAGGAGGCACATGAAATCCATGGACTCTTTTTGTAAATTGAAATAACAGGAAATATCTGTAAATGGTCTCTGCTCCCAGTTGCTGGCACAGAGCTCCTGAAACCCTTGTCATTTCCTAAGTGATAAGAACACTAGGAGCATCTTTTGTTCTGATGAGGCATCTCTGGGTGGGCTCATGTATGACTCCTGTGTGGGGACTGGTCACCAGAAAGACCAAGCCATGATTAGAAGCTTGGAACTTTCAGCCCCAATCCCTATCCTCCAGAGAGGAAAGAGGGAGCTGAAAATGGAGTTAACAATTGATCATGCCTCCATGAGGAAGCCTCCATAAAATATCAGTAGTAGGGGGTTCAGAGCTTCCATGCTGGTTTAACACATCCACACCAGGAGGGTGACATGCCCCAACTCCAGAGGGACAGAAGCACCTGAGCTCAGGACCCTCCCAGACCTCTTCCTATGTATCTCTTCATCTGGCTGTTCATCTATGTCTTTTATCATATCCTTTAAAAAACTGGTAAGCTTGAGTGTTTCCCTGAGTTCTGTGAGCCACTCTAGCATATTAAGCAAACCCAAGGAGGGTCTTTGGAACCCCTGATCTATAGCTGGTTGGTCAGAAGCACAGGTGAACCTGAGCTTGTGACTGGCATCTGAAGTGTGTTTGTGCAGGGGCAGGGGGTCTTGTAGGACTGAGCCATTACCTGTAGGATCTGACACTATCTCCAGGTAGATACCATCGGAACTGACTTAAATTGTAGGACACCCAGCTGAGGTTGCAGAGAATTGCTTGCCATGGGGAAAAACCTCCACATATTTGGTGACCAGAAGTGAAGTGTTTGTGTGAGTAGTAATGGTAGACTCACAGGGGAGAGAAACATATTAGGGAAGAACTGGGTTTTTCCTTACACAGAAAGGAAAAAAAGCTGAGTTTTTCCAAAATAGTAATGTTACGATTAAATGGGCTGTTAAAATTGGATTGTGTAGGAATTGAGAAATAATCTTTATTGAATTAAACCTCTGCAATTTCTCAGATTTTCTGCTACAGAAGCCATGTTATTCTTCAATATTAATACACCTAAGGTAATATCACTTCGTCCAGGAGGAAGTATTATAAAGTAAATTATAAACATCTCAACAATCACCTTTGACATCATCAATTTCTAATAAGATTTTAATAATGTAACCCTCTTTACCTGAAAAACACAACTATTTCTATAATTATTTCTCTCTCTGATACTTAAATTTCTGAGAGAAATATGTAACTGAAACAGTATCTTTGTTGATAATGACTTGATGGTCTTTTAAAACCAGGACAGTCTAATCTTCAACCAACCATGCCCAGTGACAAAACGTTTTTTTATTGTCTTGACATTCCGTTAAGAACTCTTTTGTTTACACAATAATAATTTCTTCTTGTCCAATAATAGACTTTCTTGAAAACATCATAGTGTATTTGATGGTTTTGGCAAAGCTCTCTCAAGCAGGGCAATCTCTGTAAAAGCCACAAACTTTTAAAACCTCAAAGATCATAATAATCTAGAGTCACCTGATTCTCAAAAGATGAGGATGCATAGCAAAAGGAAAAAAATAATAGGAAAAAAATGCTTGAGAGTTTTCTTTATGAGGTGGACTTTCTTTTCTGCACCCTGACAGAGTCATTCAATACCCCTTACATTTGAACGAGAAAAAAGTTTTTCAGTAAATTGAAATATAACTGTTTACCAGGAGACTTCTTTACTCTCAGAGAACAAAACTTGATAATACTTACGTGGTCTGGAAAAGAGGATTTGGGCTCATGGGCCTTTATAAAAGTGTTTGCTGCTCTTTATTTGATCATGATTAATTTGGCCAGAAGTGATGTGATTGTAGCCTCCACTGTTAGCCCTATGGGTATTAATCATCTCCAAGGTGATCTCAGTTTCCATGACAACAGCAATATTTATTTTTTCACTATAGCACTAGCTGGACTCCAGTGGTTGGAAGGGCAGAGTAATCCTGAAACGTTAAGTCTCAGTCATAAGTTTCTCATTGCTGATATTAGAAAGCCAGTTCACTTCCAAGTATTATTACTAATCTGTATTCAGATAAGTGAATTACAAAGGTGTTCTGAGACAACTGTGTCCTTCAGTTCCACGTTATTAGGCTTTAAGGTCCAAAGGGTTTTTGCTGACTAAAGAAGCTCCTGGTGTTTGCATCCAAATTTTCATGATAACTTTAAACCTACATAATGTATCACTCTCATATTTGTATGGAAATAGACTGAGGAGGTCTAGATATAACTCTCTCAAGGAAAAAGAAAATAAATATTACGTATAACTTTATATATTCTTCAAAACAGAGATATCAATAAAGCCCAATGGACATTGAATTAAAGTTTCTGAATTTCGTTAAAATTAATAAAATTCAAGAGTGAATTGTAAATGAGAAAAATTCTCTGATCTTTCCTGTCTTCCCCAGAAGTCATAAATATTGTATCAGTTATCAAAATTTTCCTAGAGTTTCCAGAACAATGAAATCGAGCAGGCTGTCTTACACCTAGGTGGACTCAAAGGTGGAAGAAAGTCTTTTCTGAAAGATGGCCTGGGGCAAAATTATAGATTCTTGGTCCCTTGAATTAAGTGTCGGTATTCCTGGCACGTTTCTTCAAGTTCTTTTCATCCTGTGTGTCTTCTAAAATATATGATTAACCCGTTAGGCTAATAAATTTTAAAATGATAGTTCTCCTAGACTTTAAAAAAAAATCATGCCATGGAAGCATCTTCCACCGTGATCATGCACAAGATTGGCCCCATCTTCTTCCCTGCCAAAGATTAGAATGGTACTGTAGAATGGCACACTGCCCTCTTAGAAACCTGTTTTATCGTCTTTGGGATAAGAGGTGGGGAAAGCTGCAGCGGGGGCAGAGAGGGGTAAGTGTAAGGACAGAGAGTGAAGTCATTAAGATTCAGTCACTTTGTGGGGTCTCACTGCTGTGTGCACTGGGACTCCTATCCTGTCCTCTAACGAGCTCTGCCTCTGCTAAGTTCAGAAGTGTCCATGCCTGGTGCCTGGTGGCTGCAGAGGAGACGAGCGTTAGGGAAACTGAGCGCCCAGAAGAGGGTCTTTACACAACACGTGCTCAGAGGACAGGCTGCAATAAAATGTAAGGAAAACTTTAGTCCAGCCAAAGGGCACAGCTTTAAACAAAGAGCTCTTGAATTGGGAGATTGGGGTTGACATACACACACTACTATATATAAAATAGATAACTAATAAGAACCTCCTGGGCTTCCCTGGTGGCGCAGTGGTTGAGAATCCGCCTGCCGATGCAGGGGACACGGATTCGTGCCCCGGTCCGGGAGGATCCCACATGCCGCGGAGTGGCTGGGCCCGTGAGCCATGGCCGCTGCGCCTGCGCGTCCGGAGCCTGTGCTCCGCAACGAGAGAGGCCACAACAGTGAGAGGCCAGCGTACCACACAAAAAAGAACCTACTGTATAGCACAGGAACTCTACTCAATACTCTGTAATGACCTCTATGGGGAAAGAATCTTTAAAAAGAGTGGACAGAACTTCCCTGGTGTGCAGTGGTTAAGAATCCGCCTGCCAATGCAGGGGACACGCGTTAGAGCCCTGGTCCGGGAAGAATTCCACCTGCCGCAGAGCAACTAAGCCCATGTGCCACAACTACAGAGCCTGCGCTCTAGAGCCCACAAGCCACAACTACTGAGCCCAAGTGCCACAACTACTGAAGCCTGTGCACCTAGAGCCCGTGCTCTGAAACAATAGAAGCCACTGCAGTGAGAAGCCCACGCACCACAATGAAGAGTAGCCCCCGCTCTCCGCAACTAGAGAAAGCCTGTGCACAGCAACGAAGACCCAATGCAGCCAAAAATAAATAAATTAATTAATTTTATAAAAGAGTGTATATATCCATTTGTATAACTGATTCACTTTGCAGAGCACAACATTGTAAATCAACTATACTACAATAAAAATTTTTTAAAAAGAAAAGTGACCCCAAACAACTAGCTAAAAAAAACAAAAGAAAATACTCAAAACAAACAAACAAAAAGAAACTGAACAATCTCAAAATTCAAACTTTTGAACTTTTTCTACTGTATTCCTTAATTCAGACACAGTGGACATCTCCCAATATGAAAATAGGACCATGCAAAATGAATCCCATCCTGAGTCCCTGCTCCTTCCTCCAAAATTGGAAACTCAACAATTAAGTGACTCTATTTCTCTTTCAGTGCTTCCAATATAAGTAGGGGGGGGGCAATAAAATACTGCCAGCATTGGGACACAGTAATTAGGTCTGCTTCTCTGTGATGTTTTTATGCTCCTATTACGGAAAATCCCTGTAGAATCTCAGACTGATTTCAAAGTCAGCTGTCATCATGATAAAAAGAATCATTTGAATTAGACATGAATGTAATTAGCTCAGTTCTCTTAGAGGGAGCACTGTACCTTTGAAGTGGCTATTCAGAGAGTGGACACTCCCGGAGGGAAGTCTTTGCAATAGACAAGATTGATGTGATTCTTTAAAAGCACATTATTTTATGAAACAAACTCCAGAGTCTGGGTTCCTAGTGGTGGCTGCTTTCTATTGGATGAAAGGAAATTGGGGTTTTCTGGCATCCCTCTTTCAGGGTGTGTGTGCGTGTGTGCTGAAAACGAGTCACTTCCTGTGTGGAAGCCAAGTTCTGCTTCCTTTATTTCTCTTCCACTTTGAGCATTTTTCTCCTTGTGTAACTGGCAGGTCTCTGTCCCAGACATGGAAGCACAAATATACTTAACTGATGGAGTGAAGAGCTCACACAGCACAGGACACAAGGGCCTTGGAGTGAAAGCTCACCCTCCCCACCCACCGGCACTTTGCACAGGAAAACAGGTGTGAGTGGCTCACTTAGAGCCAAATCCTCCCCAACGATAACTGTAAGCGCACCAACCTGAAGTGGCAAGAGACCCTGAAGAAAATACTAGAAAAGCCCTCAATTGCAGCATTTTGGATTTGCAGGTGGCTTACAGGCTGAAGGAAGAAAGGAAGGAGCGATCGTTGGGTGGCCCTGTTCCTTGGCAGCTCTGTCTGCGGCCTCAGACCAGAGCTGGCCCTCTCGGGGTGTGTCCTACTGTAAAGGCACAATATGTTTCGAAGACAAATATAGCTCAATTTTAGGTTCTGACTGACATTCCCTACATGACTTGAGAGGACGGAATCTGGGGGACGGCAAGCAGTATACCAGGTAATACAGTGTGCCAGCAACTGGAAAAGTCACATTGGCTTAGGTCCTGTCTCTGAAGGTACCACTTTTCCAGACCAGGTGAGATGGGAGAGCAAACACAAAGGAAGTAAAAGATGACAGAGTCATGGAGGCACAAAATAGAACAATATAAATAAATCCGAATGTTAAGACACCTGATCAGACATTAAAATCCTACTGTCTGATCAGATACCACGTGTTCCCTCTCTGGCTCCTGTTTGAAATACAGCCAAGCTGGCTGACACTTCTCTCCAGGCACTCAGCCCCCCTTTCAGCCCTCACCTCTCTCCCACACGGTGACCAGTGGCTGACAGCCTCCTCTGGGGTCTCTGCAGGGCTCTAGAGACTCAGCCTTCCCCGTGGGGACGCAGAGCTAGAAAATTCGCTTGGAATCATCCTCCTCGCCTCCCTTTTATTTATTTATTTTTTTTATTTTTATTTTTTTAATTTTTAAGTGAGTGAACTCAGATGAAAGAGAATGTCTCAGAGGGGGAAAGAAGGCACAGAAGGGAGTGTCCAGCAGAAGGGCGGAGCATAGAAAAATAAATCAGATGCCTCTAAACTTTGTCAAGAGCTCCAGCCCACGTTGGCAGCAGCTGGGAGAACTGCCTCTTGTTCCACGGTCTCTGAGATGCCCGGTCTTGCTGACTCCATCTGCATTCCTCCTGTGCCCATCTCACCCCCGGGACCGCTCAGCTCCTTCGCCGCACCACCCACCTCCGTCTCGGCAGGCAGATATGACGCAGATAAAATAGAAGCCCAAATTGTAAACCAAATCAAAAGCTATGCTCGATCTATAGAAGCCTGTGACCCTCTGTCCCCTCGAGGGTGTTTTCTAAGTCCAATTCTTTGGAATCCAGGCAGCCCATCCTGCAGGGGTAAGAGCATGGGTTTGAGAAGAGAGGTCGGCATGTAGGCCATAGTTCTACCTCTGAACTGGAGTTTCCTCATCTGCCAAGGGGAATAATCAGAGTGCCCGCCTCCTAGGGCTGTTGACAAGATTAAACGCGATAACGCCCATTAAATACGTAGTAAATGCATTACAAATGTTAGCTGTGGTTATTGGCAGAGTTAGCCGTAAGCAAAAATGGAAGGCAGGCTCTGTTCATTTTTAGCGTCTTTTTGTTCTACTTTCAGTTCCCCCACATCTTAGTGGGCAGCTTCCATCTTCCAAAGCCCAGAGGAACGTCTGCAGACACATTCCCTGTAACCACCACAGCCAGGACTCAGAACGTAAGCCCCTTTCCAAGTTAACCAGGAACATAGCACCCAGCTCCCCATGAATCAAAGAATGTTAAGACTGAGGTTGCCTCCACAAAAGTATCTTAAGAGATTGTCTAGTTAAAAAACAATTAATTTTTATTCAAAACTCAGAAAACATCTTATCCCTCGTCTAGATATAAACGTCTATTTACATCCCTCTATGCACTATGCTAAAACTAACCTTAAAACTAAGTGGTACTAAGTTTTAAAGAGTTTTGTCTACCAGGTAATATGTTTGCATAGTAACAGGGGATTTCCTCGCCCAAACTTACATAAACGTCCAGTGGAAGGATTTGCAGGCTTTGCCGACCGACTAGAGTAGAAGGGACATTGATTAGTGTAGTAAGGAATGTCAGAGCCAGGTAGATGACTGCATTTTATTTTGGAAAATATTATGTTAAGGGACTCTGCAAGGGTTAGTTATGATATCAACAAGCCCTCACCTTGAGACATGGAAATGTTTTCTTAAACAAAATTCTGTATTTAAAGGAAATTCATTAAAATAGTTTTACTTACAGTCCATGTATTATTGAATTATCAAAACAAATCCCTATTTCAAATATTAGTGAAGATGATGGTTTGCAAATTTCATGTATATAAGAATTTCTTAGGACACTCATCAAACATACACATGCTACCATCCCAGTGATTCTGGAATGGTCTCTGGGACTCTGTATTTTAATGAGCACACCAGGTGTTTCTGATGCAGGTAGGTTAGAAAAATGTCTTGGGAAAAACTGCTGTCGACACATTCTATGTACAGTTGTTCTCATTTGGAGGTGAATTTGCCCCCAGGGAACATCTGACAAGGTCTAGAGATATTTTTGATTGTCACATCTTGGTGGCGTGGGGAGCAGTGCTACTGGCATCTAGTAGGTGCGGGTCAAAGATGTTACCACACATGCTACAGTGCACAGGACCGCTCTCTGCAACAAAGAATTACCTGATTCAAAATGATAGTTGTGCTGAGGGTGAGAAAACCTGCCCTATAACCACACTGACCTTGGCCGACTCGGGTCCCAAACTCTGAACATTCTGCCCTTAGTTCCAGGTTCCCCACACGTCAAGCCTGGTATTGGTGACTGCTCACCACTCACCCCCTCCCATATCTGCTCAGTCTCAGGAGTTTACTACAGAGAATTTTGACAACCTGGATACCAAGATTTAGGATGGAAAATGCCAACTCGTCTCTGACCCCTTGGAGGCAATTAGACTCGGAGGCTTGAAGGACGATGGGCTTGCTCTGTGGCCACTCCGGAGTCATCACTGCAGTTGGCAGACACAGTCACGCTGGAGAGATTTCTCTGTGAATTTCAACTCCAATTACAGTTCGGAAAGAGTGGAGTTGGGATCAAAGTAAATGATCGAAAAGCATGGTTAAGCTAGAAAGCTGTGGAGGCTTTGCTGACCAATTACGTCTGTCTCATTTCAGCTCAACGATTCAACAAAGGGTTCTGTGCCAGGCAAAGTTTAAGACAGAGGTAAAGACTGAAAATTGGATAAGACTGTCTTTTCCTCAAGGAGTCACAGCCTCAGTGCCCTCTGCCTTTCTTCTCTCTGCTGTGTACTTTCTCCCTCACCCACCTGAAAAGCCTTCCTGAAGACTGACTTCAATTTATTGGCTGCTTAGGATCTAAGAAGCTGAAAGGACCTGAAGAGACCAATCTAGAAGTCCCAGAAAAGGCAACAGAACAATATCCCTCTTTATAGAAAGGTTCCGGTAATTTGTCATTTACAAAGCAACAGCCTTCAATGGGGCTATTAAATACTGAGACTCTCTATATAAGAACTATCTCAGTTAATGCCTCTAATTTGTAGACAGTGGCTGCAAGTAGGGTTACTCTGCTTACTTAGGTGGAATAGCCATAGCACTTGAGTTTCGCTGGGAAAAAGATGCAAAAGACATTAAACTGTAACATACTGGAGTCAGAGTAAGAACAATAACACCTGCCAGCCCACTCAGACCTTACCAATTTACCCAGGAACCACCCAGCTGGCTATGCAGAAGACACAAAAACTCCATGACATTTTCTTGAGAAAGAAAAGTTGTTCAAGGAAACCCTACCCACTCCCCTTTCGCTCACATCATTTACCCTCCTTTGCAGTCTTTTGAAAAGCTACCTCATATTGCTACCTCTAAGTTCAGGATAGAGAGGCTTCCTTCCCAGGGAAAGAGACGCAGTCCACGGAAGGCACCCACGGAGCTTCAACAGTAGGCAATATCCTTTTCCTTGAGCTGGGTGGCGGATATCTGATGTAGTGTGATGCATCAATCTTTAAATACTTGTGACCTGTATTCCTTGGGATATGTAAACTATTTCACTGTAATGAAAAACAAAAGTTTCTAAGGTAATTCTTACAATCATCCAGATGTACACTCTGTATTGTTTCTCCAACTTTCATCACTCTTCTCGGCTTCTTCCAAACTCCTATTCCTCTGAACTCCTATTCCCTCCTGAACTCTCTGTCTTTCTCAATCCTGTATCTCCACCTGCCACTTCCTCCCACCACCTCCTCTTCCCGTCTGGCTCCATGTCCCATTTCTGCAAAGCCTCCTACTCTTTCTTCCCACAGCCTGGGCATCTGTGAGGAGGGAGGGGCTGGTGTGAGCAGGCAGTCAGGTTAATTCTGGACCAAAAGCTTCACTTTGAGATTGCCCACATGGTCCCCAATCCTCAGATGTTTTCATAGCTATACTTCTTTAAAAGTGTTCATTACTTAACTTTCTGCACCAGGGGTTTGAGATTAATTACCAAAATACATAGACTACACAAAGATTGACTAAACAGCTGAGAGAATCAGAACCAAGTTCCCACCACTTTGTCACTCTGGGTTTGTATTACATCATTCTGTTATCGTCTTAATTAAGCTGCAACTGTATTTCTTAGAATCCCCATCCTTAGATGGTTCCAGGTTAGAAATGGCCAAAAGAGAACTTTGTATAAGATAACGGGAGGCAGGATTTAGCAGCAGCCTCCCTCTCTGGATATTGTATGGTCAGAGGTGCCAGTTGGTTCTAGTTTCAACTCACTCTCCTCTGCTTCTCTGTCAACCATCCTTCCTGACTTCTCACCGTTGACCAACATTAGCCCAAACCTATCTCCAGACATCTACTGTGTCCCCATCGACTTCTCTGCTGGCTCGTCTGTGCCTGTTTGTGTTTGGCTTCTCAAATTAACTGGTCAGACACTCTGTTGATCCTTCAGTTCCCCCATGAGACCATCACTTCCCCAGCACCCTCTCCGTCCCCACAATTGTGAAAGGCCTAATTCCTGTAGTAAATCTATTGTCCCCTAATTCTTAGAGGTTCAGCTTCTTGGATAGACACAGTGAGAACAGTGTTCAGGATCAAAAAGATGATACAGTTCAGACATTGTCTGTGAAGCATTGACTGTGGCACAGTAGAGGTAATCTAGTCCACTAATCTCATTTACAGATGAGAATATGAAACCCTGAGACATTAAATTACAATCATCATCCATTGAGGTCACAGCTACACTGGCAGACATGGGAATAGGACCCAGCTTACTGACTTGTAGAGTTTCAATTTTTTTTAACAGTGACTACTGTCATATTTTAAATTACTGACTATTAAATCAGTTTGCTTTAAAAAAAAAAAAAAAGAAGAAATGATGTGTCAAAGCAGGAATTAGGAGACTTCCCTGGTGGTCCAGTGGTTAAGACTTTGCCTTCCAGTGCAGGGGGTGCAAGTGTGATCCCTGGTTGGGGAGCTAAGATCTCACATGCCTCACAGCCAAAACCCAAAACATAAAACAGAGGCAATATTGTAACGAATTCAATAAAGACTTTAAAAATGGTCCACATCAAAAAAAAAAAAAAAAAAATCTAAAAAAAAAAAAAAAAGCAGGAATTAGTATTTTGACACTGCTTGGATCATTCTTTTAGAAAATAGAGAACTGTTATGATTATTTTGTTTAATAACTGATAGGAAGCTAGACGGTATATCATACAGATGCTGAATTTCATTTCTTTAAAAAAAATCAATTAAAAAAGTTTTTAGAAAGAAAAAGATTCTGAGCATATGAGAACCTAAAAGTTGATCCCAGATCTACAGTTACTATGGCAACATTACTTAGCAAAATTGTATGTATTAATTTTATAGTTCATTGAAGATATTAGCATCTTTAATATTTAAAAATAGTCTCAAGATGTTCCTGTTTATATATTTTCTTGAATTTTTGAATTTTATTTTATTTTTTAATACAGCAGGTTCTTATTAGTCATCCATTTTATACATATCAGTGTATACATGTCAATCCCAATCTCCCAATTCATCACATCAACACCACCCCCCCCGCTGCTTTCCCCCATTGGTGTCCATATGTTTGTTCTCTACATCTGTGTCTCAATTTCTGCTCTGCAAACTGGTTCATCTGTACCATTTTTCTAGGTTCCACATATATGCGTTAATATACAATATTTGTTTTTCTCTTACTGACTTACTTCACTCTGTATGACAGTCTCTAGATTCATCCACATCTCTACAAATGACCCAATTTCATTCCTTTTTAAGGCTGAGTAATATTCCATTGTATATATGTACCACATCTTCTTTAACCATTCATCTGTCAATGTGCATTTAGGTTGCTTCCATGACCGGGTTATTATAAATAGTCCTGCAATGAACATTGGGGTGCATGTGTCTTTTTGAATTATGTTTTTCTCTGGGTATATGCCAAGTAGTGGGATTGCTGGGTCATATGGTAATTCTATTTACAGTTTTTTAAGGAACCTCCATACTGTTCTCCACAGTGGCTGTATCAATTTATATTCCCACCAACAGTGCAAGAGGGTTCCCTTTTCTCCACACCCTCTCCAGTATTTATTGTTTGTAGATTTTCTGTTGATGACCATTCTAACTGGTGTGAGGTGAAACCTCATTGTAGTTTTAATTTGCATTTCTCTAATAATTAGTGATGTTGAGCAGCTTTTCATGTGCATCTTGGCCATCTGTATGTCTTTTTTGGAGAAATGTCTATTTAGGTCTTCTGCCCATTTGTGGATTGGGTTGTTTGTTTTTTTAATATTGAGCTTCATGAGTTGTTTATATATTTTGGTGATTAATCCTTTGTCCATTGATTCATTTGCAAATACTTTCTCTCATACTGAGGGTTGTCTTTTCGTCTTGTTTGCAGTTTCCTTTGCATTGTGAAAGCTTTTACGTTTCATTAGGTTCCATTTGTTTATTTTTCTTTTTATTTCCATTACTCTAGGAGATGGATCAATAAAGATCTTGCTGTGATTTATGTCAAAGAGTGTTCTTACTATGTTTTTTCCTCTAAGAGCTTTACAGTGTCCGGTCTTACATTTAGGTCTCTAATCCATTTTGAGTTCATTTTTGTGTATGGTGTTAGGGAGTGTTCTAATTCCATTCTTTTACATGTAGCTGCCCAATTTTCCCAGCACCACTTATTGAAGGGACTGTCTTTTCTCCATTGTATATCCTTGCCTCCTTTGTCATAGATTAGTTGACCACAGGTGCATGGGTTTATCTCTGGGCTTTCTCTCCTGTTCCACTGATCTATATTTCTGTTTTTGTGCCAGTACCATATTGTCTTGATTACTGTAGCTTTGTAGTATAGTCTGAAGTCAGGGAGTCTGATTCCTCCAGCTCTGTTTTTTTCCCACAAGACCTCTTTGGCTATTCTGGGTCTTTTGTGTCTCCATACAAATTTTAAGATTTTTTGTTCTAGTTCTGTAAGAAATGCCAGTGGTAATTTGATAGGGATTGCATTGAATCTGTAGATTGCTTTGGGTAGTATAGTCATTTTCACAATATTGAGTCTTTCAATCCAAGAACATGGTATATCTCTCCATCTGTTGGTATCATCTTTAATTTCTTTCATCAGTGTCTTATAGTTTTCTGCATACAGGTCTTTTGTTTCCCTAGATAGGTTTATTCCTAGGTATTTTATTCTGTTTATTGCAATGGTAAATGGCAGTGTTTCCTTAACTTCTCTTTTTCATCATTAGTGTATAGGAATGCAAGAGATTTCTGTGCAATTAATTTTGTATCCTGCAACTTTACCAAATTCATTGATTAGCTCTAGTAGTTTTCTGCTGGCATCTTTAGGATTCTCTACATATAGTATCATGTCACCTGCAAACAGTGACAGTTTTACTTCTTCTTTTCCAATTTGTGTTCCTTTTATTTCTTTTTCTTCTCTGATTGCCATGGCTAGGACTTCCAAAACTGTGTTGAATAACAGTGGTGAGAGTGGGCATCCTTGTCTTGTTCCTGCTCTTGAAGGAAATGCTTTCAGTTTTTCACCATTGAGAATGATGTTTGCTGTGGGTTTGTCATATATGGCCTTTATTATGTTGAGGTAGGTTCCCTCTATGCCCATTTTCTGGAGAGTTTTTATCATAAATGGGTGTTGAATTTTGTCAAAAGCTTTTCCTGCATCTATTGAGATGATCATATGGTTTTTCTTCTTCAATTTGTTAATGTAGTGTATCACATTGATTGATTTGCATATATTGAAGAATCCTTGCATCTCTGGGATAAATCCCACTTGATCGTGGTGTATGATCCTTTTAATGTGTTGTTGGATTCTTTTGCTAGTATTTTGTTGAGGATTTTTGCATCTATACTCATCAGAGATATTGGTCTGTAATTTTCTTTTTCATAGTATGTTTGTCTGGTTTTGGTATCAGGGTGATGGTGGCCTCATAGAATGAGTTTGGAAGTGTTCCTTCCTCTGCAATTTTTTGGAAGAGTTTGAGAAGGATGGATGCTAGCTCTTCCCTAAATGTTTGATAGAATGCACCTATGAAGCCATCTGGTCCTGGACTTTCGTTTGTTGGAAGATTTTTAATCACAGTTTCAATTTCATTACTTGTGATTGGTCTGTTCATATTTTCTATTTCTTCTTGGTTCAGTCTTGAAAGGTTATACCTTTCTAAGAATTTGTCCATTTCTTCCAGGTTGTCCATTTTATTGGCATAGAGTTGCTTGTAGTAGTCTCTTAGGATGCTTTGTATTTCTGCCGTGTCTGTTGTAACTTCTCCTTTTTCATTTCTAATTTTATTGATTTGAGTCCTCTCCCTCTTTTTCTTGATGAGTCTGGCTAATTGTTTACCACTTTTGTTTATCTTCTCAAAGAACCAGCTTTCAGTTTTCTTGATCTTTGCTCTTGTTTTCTTTGTTTCTATTTCATTTATTTCTTCTCTGTTCTTTATGATTTTTTCCTTCTGCTAACTTTGGGTTTTGTTTGTTCTTCTTTCTCTAGCTCCTTTAGGTGTAAGGTTAGATTGTTTATTTGAGATTTTTCTTGTTTCTTGAGGTAGGCTTGTATTGCTATAAACTTCCCTCTTAGAACTGCTTTTGCTGCATCCCATACTGTTTATATTTTTAACAAGTAGATATGTAGTCTATGGAGTATATTTTTGCTGTCATTAAGATAGACACACAAACACTGGAATCTCCTCAGTTCCATGTTCAAAATTTTCCCTCATAAAATCGAATTTACATTGATGAAAATATAAACAGAATATGTGTTGATTGAAACAGCAGTAGTTGCATGAAATTATTTTCCAGGTATGAAAGAAAAGAAAGACAGAGATAGTGTAAACCACTGTTTCTACAGCTCCTGGGTAAGATGTGGAGCCCAACAGTCCTACATGATGGTTAATGGGGCTGATCTTCAGGTGGCTCATGGTGGGAGAAGGGGCTCTGGCTACCAGCCCCTCTGTGTCACTCACTAACTGGGTAACCCTGGGAAAATCACATCATCACCACTTTAATCTGTTTCCTCATCTGCAAAAAAAGAGAGGACATCTGGATAATCTCTGAAGCACCTTCTCTCTGTAAGTCTCATTTTTGTGTTGTGCCAAGACATAGAATGATGGTATAACTGAATTTTTTAAAATTGAAGTATAGTTTACAATGTCATGTTAGTTTCAGGTGTACAACACACTGATTCATATATATATATGAATATATATATATGTTCTTTTTCAGATTATTTTCTCTTATAGGTTATTACAGAATATTGAGTAGAGTTCCCTGTGCTATACAGTAGGTCCTTGTTGGTTATCTGTTTTATATATAGTAGTGTGTATATGTTAACCCCAACCTCCTAATTTTCCTTCCCTCACCTTTCTCCTTTGGTAACCATAAGTTTGTTTTCTATGTCGGTGAGTCTCCTTCTGTTTTGTAAATAAGTTCCTTTGTATCTTTTCTTCTTTTAGATTCCACATACAAATGATATCATATGATATTTGTCTTTCTCTGTCTGACTTACTTCACTTAGTATGATAATCTCTAGTCCCTCCATGTTGCTGCAAATGAGATTATTTCATTCTGAAATTTTATTAGGGCTATTGTACTGGTATAGATATACTCTTTACTAATTCATATCATTATAATTCTTACAAATTTCTAGATACTTTGGCAATCATTATCAAAAATTGACTTTTTCCAGGCATCTACAATGGAGGCAGCATTGACCATCAGATTAGCCTTTGGTCTAAGATAAACTTAGCTCCATCTCAGATAATATAGATTTTTTTCAACTCAAGTACCTAAAATTCCCTCTAAAGCACTTCTAGAGCATGCTGATGCACATGCTATGGCTTGGCTACCCAGAGCCATTCACAACTCCTGCCCCTTCCTTTTTTCCTCTACCACGAGAATCCAGAAAGCCACAACACCCACCTGCCCAGGCTTTCTTATGTCTGAACTGACAGTATGATCTAGTTCTGGCCAGTGAAATTCGGACAGAAATCACTGAGAAGAGCTTTTGAAACACATTAGAGAAGAGACAGGCAAGCTGGCATTCTCCTCTGTCCATTGGCTCACCTGCCTCTCACCTGAGACCTGGACCCAAAACTGAGAGGTGCAATAGTCTTCCTGCCACCACAAGGCCAAGGCCACATGCTCAGGAAGGAGAAGCAGTCAGTAGGAATCTGAGCCTTGATGGCACCTCTGAGCTGTTATCCGAATTAACACACCCCAGACTCCTTTTTGGGGAGAACAAAGTCCTAATTGGTAGAAGCTTTCACTGTGCTGTTGCTTGTAACCAAACACAGTCTAACTAGTACACATGGACTCTGTGGACAGTGTTAAAACAGGGTCTAATTTGCATGGCTTAAAGTGGTCCAATAAGTTTGTACCACTACACCTTAGTGCCATCATCCACAGCCACAGATTTTTACATACATGTAGTGAGAGCAAGAAGAGTCACAAACAGAACTGCAGAGAGAATACCGCTGCTTTGTAGAGAAGATGAGGAGCAAAGCCTCAAAGCCACAAGAGCAGTGGAGGGAAACAATGATGAGGCTCATCCTGAGAGAGGGGAGGAAGTTAGTCCTGTTCTTCCTTCCTTTCCGTGAGGACTGCACCTAAAACAGCAGAACAATTGGAGGAATGTCTGTTTTTGAATTGTTAGTTAAAAGGAAATGCATGTTTTTAAAACTTTGATCATAATAATTCCTATCTATTCATCACTACTCCTGGGTTGTGTAGGACAATTCTCATTTCTCCACATTCTCAACAACACAGATGATTCCTAATCTTTGTGATTTTTTCCAACCAGGAGACTGGATTTACAGCACCTTGGATTTTTACTGACTATGACAGGCTAAATAATGGTGCCTCAAGATGTCCACATCGTAACCCTTACAACCTGTGAATATGTTACTTAGTGAAAGGAAATTTGCCCATATGACTAACTTAAAGATCTTGGATGAAGGATCTTGAGATGGGTTACTTCCTACACAGATTATCTGAATGAGCTCAATATAATCACAAGGGTCCTTTTAAGAGAGAGACAAGAGATTCAGAGTCAGAAAAAGGCCACTTGATGACAGAAGCAGAGAAAGAGATCGGAAGATGCTATGCTACTGGTTTTGAAGATGAAGGATTGGGCCTTGAGCCAAGGAATGCAGGCAGCCTTACCAAGCTAAAAAAGGCAAAGAAAGAGCCTCCAGAAAAAACAGAGCCCTGCCAACATCTTGATTTTACTACTTCTGACCTCAGGTACTATAAGATGAAAAATTTGTGTTGTTTCAAGCCATTAAATTTGTAGGAATTTGTTACAGCAACAGTAGGCAACTAATACACAGAATTTTTGCACCTCAGAATAATGTACCTTGACCATGCCAAGCTGGCAATACCAAGCTAAGTCCAGGGTGAAGCTCAGACAGTTCTTTTGTTTGGGGATTGAGAAATACTTAACGTAAAATTTGGCTCTTTTCTTTGTTTACCAGCATTTGAGATATTATTGACATATAACATATACAAGTTTAAGGTGTATATTGTGATTATTGGATAAATGTATATATTACAAAATGATTATTACAATCAAGTTAGTTAACACCACTATCCCCTCACATAATTACAATTACAATTTGTGTGTGTGTGTGTGTGTGTGTGTGTGTGCGCGATGATAAATTTAAGATCTGTTCTCTTAATAACTTTCAAGTATATAATACAGTATTGTTAATTATAATTGCCATGCTGTGCATTGGATCCTCAGATTCTATTTATCTTATAGCTGGGTGTTTGTATCATTTGACCTTCATCACCCCATTTCTCCCACCCCCAGCCCCCAGCAACCATCTTCTCTACCAGTTCAACTTTTATTAGATTCCACATATAAGTAAGAACATACAGAATTTGCCCTTTCTCTGTCTGGCTTATTTCAGGTAGCATAATGCCTCAAGGTCCATCCATGTTGTCATAGAAGACAGGATTTCCTTCTTTTTTCTAGTTGAATAATATTCCACCATATACATTTTCTTTATACATTCATCCACTGATGGACACTTAGGTTGTTACCATGTCTTGGCTACTGTGAATAATCAGACAGTGTTAAAGTAAGAACCGGGCGGGCTTGTCTCAGAGGTCTTTCTTTACCTATATGTGATCCTTTCTCTCCACAGGTGCCCCAGGTCTCCCTGCCCTGTCTCTCTTACTTACTCTGTGAGTCCCAGGCCTCTTCTTCTACTTTCCTAATATGTGTTCTCTGTCCTATTTCCTCAGGAAGATGGGCTGCCTTTTGTCCACCCAAGGTCATAAACAAACTCATCAATATAAAGTAAGGTTTAGGAGTCTCAGCTTTGGAGTTGGACTGCTAGGATTTACTAGCCCTGTGCAAATTCACCTAGGCAAAGTAATAATTTTCTTCATTTATGAAATAGGGATAAGAGCAAATATCTTATAGGGATAGGGTGGAGATTTGAATATTTGTGATGTGTTTAGTATGGGCACATAGTAACACTCAGTAAACATTAACAATGAATGCTGATGATTTGGTGTTATTTCATTCAAGTCATTTGGCGTTTTAAAAGGGCTTTTTCAAAATATCACCTTAACACCAATCACTTCATTTCTTATTACAGAATTTCCCTTGTTGTGACACATTAGTTTGGATGATGTTGGGGAAGGAAGACATTCTCTGGTCCATCATATCAATCGGTCAATCTATAACTATTCATTAGGCATCTTCAATGTGTTCAGTGATGCAATAAGCCGTGTGTGTGTGTGTGTGTGTGTGTGTGTGTGTGTGTGTGTGTGGTGAGGAAGCACAGATGAATAACAACGTCCCTCTAGGAGTTCACTGTGTCACAGGCCATCTGGGCTTCTTCCTCTAGGGTCATCCTGCCCCCAGAGATCATCTAGTGCCCTGGGTAGGGGAGGATGATCATTCTGGCTGCAATGAGGCTATCAGGGAAGTTAACCTGCTGTATTTGGGAACACGATGGCAGGAACAGAACTGGCTCTGCTTTGTGCAAGTCAACTTTATTATCTACCTACTGTGGGACCACAAAGGACACCTCAGATGCTCCCACAAAAGGAGATGGTTTTCTGAAGTCCACAGCATAATTACTTGTGTTCTTAGCTTCTGATGGCCTCTTTCCACTATTAGGGCGATTTTCCACATTTTCTAGATTTTAGTCTAACCAATTTAACTGCCCATAGGGGGTAGGTTGGAGATGGAATGAGAGAATATGAATCAAAAGTAGGACCATTTCCACTGACATCAAACAAGAGTGCCAAACAGGTAATTAAGCCTACCTAGCATGTTTCTAATTAAAACTCTGATTGCGTCAAGCTTTTCTAACCCAAATAGCTGAGGGATATTTCCTACTGCTTAATGAAAGCAAAATTCTTACAATCAATGCTCTAGCCTAATGCTCATACATTTATACAAAGGTCAATTGCCACATAATATCCACTGCTGATTGCCACCCACAGAAAAAGTAGTAGGAGGGAAAATATTCATGTGATATTGGTTACTTTTGCCTAGTTTTCCAGCTTTTAAAAATACCTGCGTCTGCGTGATGACTACACCAGGAGGCCTTGATTGCAGCCTGTTTGTATATAACAGAAGGGGCTGTGCTTTTTAGCTGTTCTAATATAATATTGGCTTGTACCTACAGGACAGCGAGTCCTTTTGTTTGGTGTCGTTATCACCGTTAGTCATACGGAGCATCCCGCACAATTTCTTAAAATGTCTCCATTGCTCATTGGAAAAGCATTGTCAGACATGAGTCATGTTCCCACCTGTCAAATTTCGATCCAATTTTCAAACACTTATGGAGCAAGATAACATAGTATAACCAAATCAGAAAAACACTAAGATCTTAAAGGAGCTGGCAGCAGATTCATGAAGCAAAACACTTCTCTCCATATGCTTACCTGATTTTCGTGCTAGAAGTTGTAACTGCTCTGCTAATTAGCTGACGCCGAATGGCAAAGCAACATCCCACAGCTCAACAGAGGATGGGAAAATCTTACAAAGTATAATGTAAGGAGCCACATTTTTTTTTTTTTTTTTTTAATCCGGGAAAAAATTATTGGTGAGTCAAGTTTAGCAGTGAGAGTTCGTACTTGTGTTTCTGAGGCAAATTCCAAACATCAAAGAAAATTGACTGGAAAGTACTCTTCTGAAAAGCAGAAGTGAAGCCATATAAGTGGGTTTATTTGTCCTGCAAACAAAAAAATTCTAGAATGGAGTGAGAGAATTCAGAGGTTTCTCTAAGATACTTAAATCATTCGCATGGGGGCATGCCATCCTGCGATACAGTTGACAGATGCATGTTTCACTTTTCACCTGGTTCTTTGGGGACCCTTGTTTCCTCTCCTATCTGGAGTCCATTGTCAGGGCTACCCGGGTCTCACTTCGAATACCTATGGGGTCTCGTCCCATTTCCTACCTGTTCATGGTTTCACACTATAAAACACCTCGGACCTTTCTTCACCCAAAACTTACCCCTTCTGTTCAATTTTTCTCTCACCAAATGCTCTTATTCTCCAAACCTCAGTGAACCTATTTCGCCTAAAGTGTGCATGGGCCTCCACGGACCACCAGGCACTGGACTTGCAGTTAGAAAGGAGCTTTCTCAAATTAATATCTTAATGTCACCATATCTTAAAATAGAACCTGTGGATACAAATTGTCCTGTGAGCAAGCATTTCCCTCCCACCCCAGAGCTCCACACCAGTCTCAGGCGGAGCTTTTGGAGGGACTGCAAATACCCCTACTGAATGTACCCACAAGTGTGAGGGAGGATTCTGTAGCTGGAATGGTCATGGCCAGTCACGGCTAACATCTTTTAGCTGCAGGTGGACTGAGCTAGAGGAACAGGGACTTGAGGAGTTCTAATAGCTGTGGGCTGACAAAGATTTACAATCCCTGCTGGGATGCAGCCTCCTGTGGTGCAGATTTTCATATATACATAAATGAGCTAATTTTTCTTTCACGCCCCTTTACATATTATAAAGAACCTTTAAACTGGTATTGTTGCTCTTTGTTAAAGGCTGGAATGTCTTTCAAAAATGCAAATCTCATCATGTCACTATGTGTCCTAAAACTTTGCAAAGCCTTTCTGTTCTCTTTTAATAGAGACCCAAAATTTGAACTTGGCCTAAGAGCCTCCGCCTGATCTGGCCTGTCTGCCTCCCCAACTTCTCTTCCCTCTGCTTCTTCCTGTTAAAAATGATTCAAGAAGACAACTTAGGTGATACAAAGAAACTTTATTTAATACTCCACTAAGTAGGGAATCTCTATCCCCAAGGGTTCAGAAAACTGCAAAATGGGGAGGAAGGCAGGAGGCTTTTACAGGAGAAGGAATGAGGAAGAAGGAAGAGAAAAACAGAAAATGAATAAGGAACAAGGAAATAAGTATATAGCCCAGAGCTGGCCTGGTGTTTGGGGATTGGCTGGATAGGCTGTGTTTCTGGTCAAGCAGAGCATTTACAGGGACACAGCAGTTCTCTAAGTTTTGGTTTGCTGACATGACACCCCGTGCAGGAGAGGCTCCATCTTGGGCTTAAAAATTTATTTCAAGAGCCCTCACTCATCTTTCCCCAACTCCTTGCTCTCCTTCCTGTTAAGGAAAAAAAAAAAAAAAAAAAATCTAATACTTGTTAAAATGGTAAGGAACGCTTTATTCAGGACTATTGCAATCGGTGTCAAGACTATCGGGATAGGGAGAGCTGGCCCAACTCTGAATACAACAAGGACAGTGGGAATTTATAGCCAAGGGGCCGAGTGAGGGGATGTGTGGATAGAAAACTACTAAGAGGGGATATCAGGGTAGGGGGATTCTTGCTAAACTGACTTAGCAGAATTCTTTCCAAAACTAGGCAGATCAAAGACAGGGCTGGGGAGGGAGGTCAAGGCCTATTCAAGAAGAGGGCTCAGCAGAGACTGACTAAAGTTTGGTCAAGGAGAGGGTCATTGTCACTTCTCAGCCTCCCAACCAGCCTCCCTTCAGGTCTTCCTGTTTCCTGTTCTCCCTCCTCATAAGGAGTATCCTTCACTGCTTCCTCTCCCCCAGCCCTACTCATCACTAAGATGTCAGCTCACGGGTCCCCTGCCCTTGGAAGTCTTCCTTGATCTTGCAGACCCCAGGCGAGGTCTTTGTAACTAAAGATCACCTAGAGACCATTAGACTGTCTCCTTCATTAGCAAAGTATAGGATGGGGTCTCATTTTTACAATCTGAGCCTGTAATCACAAAGGCATCACCCACCACCAGAGGTTCTGTGAGCAGAGCATAAGTACAGACCACGCTGTAAAATTCCTGGAAGCCTGCTTGGGTATTTGTTTAAAAGTCTTAAGTTAATAAAAGTTATTTGTTACACTATTTTGCAATTGAAAGATAAGGGAGTAAAAAATTATGTAGAGGCCTCAATTTTTTGATAAGATTCAAAACCAAGTTAATGTGCTGCTTTGAACTCCTACTTCTTTATCTAGCTCTATGACCACACCAAAAACGGCACTAATTTAAAAAGTACTCATGGATCGTTTGCCTCATTTCTTGTAGAATACAGGCTCACGGGCTTAGTTGCTCCGCGGCATGTGGGATCTTCCCGGACCAGGGCACGAACCCGTGTCTCCTGCATCAGCAGGCGGATTCTCAACCACTGCGCCACCAGGGAAGCCCTACAGTTTGTTTTGTTAATAAGAAATAATAAAATTAATTTTAAGGAAAAATGCAATTTTTTCTGCACTGTTTGATGGTATTTTCATCAGCATTTAATGACATTATCTGATGTGACCATGCTTTTCAGGATTATAACATTCTAAGGCATCTGACAAGAAAATGCTTGTAGCCTTTTTAATTTTTTAATTAAAAAAAGTTTTTTCTAACCAACCTACTTTATTTGGTGGGAATCCTGGAGGCATCAGGAAGGAAGAGGGAAAGTGAGACAAAGAACGGAAGTTAGCCGATAAAGGGTGTGTTACCAAGCACATTACCACTGGGGTACCTGGTATTTAATCCCCCTGTGAACTGTGGAGGCCAGTGCAGAACACACACTTTAGCAACAGCTTGTTCAAGGGAGGAGAGAGCTGGGGAATTTATACCTCAGCCCATCAGTCACGGCATGAGCGCACCTCCTGGGGTGTCAGTTCCCTGGCACTTGCAGCCACCTCTGATGCAGGCAGCCAGAGGAGGCCCAGGGCAAAGGGTCACAAGAGACAGAGTGGGGTCTACTGGAAATGGAATGTGTGGGGTGAAGGGGCACTGATAGCACCCAAATCACAAACCCTTACTTCCCCACTCAAAAGATCCAAAGGATGTGTGACCTAATTGAATATATGATCTTTTTCTAAGTGGATGACATAGTGAAATACCTATTTATTACAATTAACTTACTTGCCATCCATGCCTACAATCACAGGTTACAAGTAATGATATGTTAATTTAGAAGAGTTGCTTTCTTTCTCTTCATCCCCTTGCCGCCTGGATTCGAGCCCTTGATCGTGCTGGCAGCGACAATTCTTCAAGCCCATACGCCATGTCATAGAAAATGTGGAGTGATTATTACTATAATCATTATTGAGAAGACATGATCTTAAATTGGCCATGAAGTAAAAATTGGATTATTTACTGAACCAACCGGTTGTGAATATTGCAAGAGTTGACAGTCCTGCTCACAAGGAGGTAATCATAATCATAAAAACACCTAACATTTATTGCACATATATCATGTGACAGGTACTATGCTTAACTTATATATATATTTCTAGTATAATCCACTAGGGTTATAATTATCAGCCGATGGAGAGATTCTGTCAGGGCCATTAGAGTTTTAAAAAGCATAATCAATACTATAATTACTTTGATTTCTTTATTCATCATGGTAATTCATTTCTGTTGCTTGCTTTTGTTTTAAAATAAAACATCATTTAATTCTCAACTTTAGGAAGAAGGCACATCATTTAACTCTCAACTTTAGGAAGAAGGCATCTTTGTCGATTTGTGCTGTTTGCAAGTTCCCACAGTATCTCAAACTTGGATTACTGGATAAGAATGATGTATAATTACCCCCTCACTTATTTATTCTGTAAGTGTGTGCTTCAGCCATGATAATCCCTTTCTTTTGAAATCCCCAAAACATTAAAATAAGCATATTGGATTTTTTTTCCAAAAGGGAGCATGGATTAAAGAAATTAAGACAGATTATTCTGAAGGAACAAATAACTATAACACAAAGCAGAATAAGATAAATATCATGAAAGATGCAGGAACAGAAGGTCTCATCTGGCTCAGGAAGGGGTCAGAAAAAAAATCTTAATGAAAGAGGTTTCCAATGAGTGAGGTTTTGCATGACAGGTGGCATTTTTTTTTTTCACAAAAATGGCATAAAAATTGGCATAAATCAAGAAGGCAAAGTAATTGATGTAGAAGAAAGAGTAGAGTTATGGAGGCAAGAAAGTGATGGGGGGGGTTCAATGAATGGGAAGAATATTGAATCTGGTGGATACTTGGAGGAGAGTTAAATGAGAAGTGAGAGATGATTCTGGAAGAGGAAGTTAGGAGAGTGCGGTGAAGCAGCCCGAGGAGCTTGGGTTTAATCTGTTAAGTAGTGGGGCTACATTAAAGCTCCTGAGCAGAGATGTGACATGGTCAGCACAGTGCTTAAGGAAAATGAATCTTGCAGGGGTATTTTGAAGGCACAGGTCCAGAAGGGGACTGATTGGGAGGAAACCAGTTAGAGGGCTATTACTACGGTCCAGGTGAGAGGTAGTGAGGGCCTGAGCCAAGGTGGTGGCAGCGATAATGAGGGTGGGGAAAGGATGAGCCCTCCTGTGGCTGCACCCTGGCCGGTATCAGCCTTTCCATTAATGGGTGAATGACACAGAATGTTCTCACAAGCTGTGAAGACGCCTCATGATTTTATGTTTCATTCAGCAGATCAGTTCCCATTTTCAGTCCTGGGTGAGACTCTTCCTGGTTGCTTACTGGAAGTTGCTTAATGGAAATCATTGACATTTTTCGGAAGCGTAAAACAATAAGAATTCACATTAGAAAAAAACACAAAGACATTTTTAGTTGATTTCTCCCAGGATTAAGAGAATGGACCACGTGTGAGGTCCAAGCTTAAGTGAAGGCTGCGGGCACAGAAGCCTTTTATGTGGTTCGTGTGTGTGACTGTGTGTGCCACGGGTCACAGAGAGTTGTGCTATATTTAACTTTGAGCAAAAAATATAGCTAAGAGGAGACAATTGTTACTAGAGTGTCCCTTTGTTGAAAATAGCACAATTGATTTTGAGTCATCAAAATGCACAAATAAGAAAATGGAAGTTTCTCAGCAGGCCCATAACTGCAGGAAAGTCCAGGCCCTGCAACACGATTAATTCATATTGCAATTGTGTTTTTAATTAACTTACTCTCACTTTCTATTCTAATCCCTAAACACATCACACTTTATAGACTCAGTTATCAACATTGATCGCCTCTGGTTTGGAAAAGGTTAAATTTGACCATTGTCATTAATTTCTGACTTCAGAGGAAACCTCTGATGGGTAACGGCAGCAGGATTTTACTGCTGCTTTTTAATTTTCTAATTCTCCCACCAGTGGTTCATGCTGTGTTGCTTGTCTCTAAATCTCCCTGCAAAGGTTCTGTTTTTCTTTATAGGTAATACCCTGGATGTCAGAAAAGAAAAAAATGAATGTCCGGAAGCTGAGGTGGATGTGGATGTCCCCTATTCTTTATTTACTAACTACTTTTTCTCCTTTTTAACTTCCATTACTAACTATACCCTTACGTTGTGAGCAGGTAAACATTCTCTGAGAACATCAGAAAGCTGAACACCGCTGAACAAGAGTTTGATATTATAATCAGATGAAATTTGCATCCAAAAATCTCTGAAACCCACTAACTGGTTAAGCATTGTCAGTCACAAAGGGTCAGCCAATAATCTGTATGAGATTTGTACAAACTACTTTTAAGGGGTATTTGGTTTTTGTTTATCTGTTTATTGCCAAGTGGTTGTAGTTTTAAGTGCTACAATGAATCTGCTCCCTTGCTCTTTCCAAATCTTGACTCATGCACACCTACATATGCTGATTTGTATTTCTCCAATAAATCTCAAGTACAGCAGTCTCTTTGTCCAAAATGGAAGCTCTCTTTCCCTTCCTATCTCTTCCAAGATCTGCTTGTTTCCCTGTATTTCATGCCTCAGTACCAGCATTGTGCTCTTAGAAATCATCTGAGAGCACTCCCTTTACTTCTCCCTTACCCTCAGCATCCAACTTCTAGCAACTTTACTTTCTAGATTTACATTCCAGATACTTCTGGAATGAATAACTTTTTGTTAATTTCTACCATCACTCTCATAGTTCAGGCTCATCTTATCCTTGACCGTTGACAACTGTCTCCAGCCTTCTTTTTGTAGCCAGAAATCCAACTAAAACCCAAATCTAAACTCCCTACTAAAACCCCTTTAATTACTTGCAAATCTAAGGCTCTTCTCCATAGCATAGCATATGAGTCTGTCCATGACCTTGTCCTGGTCTTACTCTCTGTTCTCCATCTTGTGCCCTAAGATGGGGCACTAGGACCAAAAGTGACTGGGCTTTAGGGTATCCCCTTTATGGTATCCCAAATGTATCCCCCCAAGATTCCCATCACCTTGTTATTCAATCAGTACTAATCTGGGTACTGCTGGAAGGGCTCTGCAGATGTAATTAAAGTTGCTAATCAGCTGACCTTAAGACAGGGAGAGTAGCCTGGATTATTCAAGGTAATCACATGAGCCCCTTAAATCAGAACTTTCTCCAGCCACAGGTAGGACACAGGAGGAAGAAAGATTTGAAGCATGAGAAGAACTCAACTCACAATTGCCATGAATCCCTGGACATGCAGGCTGAGAACAACCCCCAGCCAATAACCAGCAAGAAAACAGGGACCTTAGGCAGAAATGAATTCTGCCAATTCAAAGGAGCCTGGAAGCAAATTTGCCTACAGATACGAAGCCAGGCTGGCTATACCTTGATTTCAGCTTTGTGAGACCTGGAGCAGAGAAATCAACCAAGCCCACTAGGCTTTTGACCTACAGAACTGTGAGATAATAAGCTTGCATTGCTTTAAAATATTAAGTATGTTCACACAGACTGTCTTTTCAATTATATTCAATTTACTGTAATTTAAATACTGAGATATAAAGTTAGCTTCTAGTCCCTATCTTATGTTAAATACTAGAAGAATGGGACAAGAGAATTCAAATATATATTTTTTATATCAAAGTAAGGAAGAAACACTCCAACTATTATATTTTTTATTTCTGTCACTGGTCTTGTGGTCATGGTGATTAAAATGACTATCTTCCTCTACTCAATGCCCTGTGTCCTCAGCAAGCACTTCAGATGGCTGTGGTTCCTTGCCTGGTGGGGACACCCAAACCTTTGTTCGTGAGGAGTCATTAGCCCTGCCTGAATTGAGTTGATGGGTTTTTCACTGACTTAACCACAGAATTTGGGAGTGCTAAGAAGTGCCCTGTCTCTTGCATTCCAGACAAAAGTCCTTCTTATTCCCACTGTGTAGAAGCAGCCCAGTTTCCCCTTAATAATCAAGATCAACCATCCCAGACAATTCAGTAACTCCCTTCTTTGCCTGGTGATTTGCTGGCACATCGCCTAACTAGGTAGGTGGCAGTCTCAACTTTTCAGTTTTGTGGAACCACTGTTGTGTCATCAGGTGGAAGCATTCCTTACTTGGAAACTAAAATGCCTAAAATCACCAGAGCCATAAGTCGTGAATATGGAAGCAAAATTTTCACTAATTGATCTTTTTTGAGAAGAGCTATCCTATTTCTAGCCCCTTGATTCCTAGACCTGCAAGTTTTGCTATGGGAGAAATGACACTACTTACTGGTTGCTGATTTAGGGAATATACTATAACCTCAAGGATATTACTCCAACCCTGGTATTGCCATCAATAACTGAGTCTTCAAAAAACCATTCCAGCATTTCTATCAGGCCAGCAGCTTCAGGATGATAAAAAATGTAATCATACCAGTACATACTATGAGCTTGAGTTCATTGCTGTACTTCATTAGCTGTTATCACTGGGAACAGGTCATTGATGACTTTAAATCTAATCATATCAGAGAATCAATCCCAGATAATGTAAATCCAATTCAGAGAAACTACCCCTAAGGTTTTGTTCCTATGGAAGCACTTCTAGTACCAAAATCTACATCTGTCAGGGCTCAATCAGAGAAACAGCACTGGGATTTTTAAAAACAATTTGACCTTACATATTTGTGGGAGCTTGTTAAATAGTTATGTAAGGTCATTGTCTTACATCTGGTACTGGAGTCTGAGGTCAGTGAGAAGGGAAAATGAATGTGGAGAAGGAGAGAGAGAAGAAAACGTGGACCCCATAAGGATAGACTAGAAACTGTGTTGGTCTTTGACTGGCTCTAAGCCTCCAACTTGGGTGACATGGGTGTCCCATAGGATCTAAACATGCACCTGGCTCAGAAGTCAGAGATGCTAAAGGAGAATCTTGCAGGAGTTGGAGTAGGTACATGCCCAAAACCAACAGGGTGAGCCAGTGGGTAAGTGATAATATGCAAAGTTTGGTTCAACATATCTCCCAGTGTAAAAGAATATGGCTGTGGCTCCACTCCCACCTTCCAAATATCAATCAAAATATTTATTGTGGCCCATGCTAACATCAAACTATTTAAAGAAGGGGATTCTGGAAAATATAGCTCCATTTTAGCTAAGCTGGAATAATACAAATCCATCAGAACATGTAATCTTTCTAGCTAACACTGTGAATGGAAACTGATCCCACAAAACAAGACAGCAGTCTTTCTGATTAGTTTGAGATAGCAGAGGTACTCTGGTTTCACTCTTTTCTGTCCTGTTTTAAGCACTTTTTCTGTCCTAAAAATAGTCATCCTGATTATCAGGTTATCCTGATTATTTTTAGAACTGTTATTACTAGCAGTCAAAATCCATATTAAATAACCTATATATATTGGTTATTTTGGTTATATATATTGGTTATATATTTTGTGGAACAGACAACATATGCCGAGTTCTGAACAGAACATGGAAGCACAATTGGACTGAGGTCAGCTGGCTTTATGTCTAAATATAGTTCTATGCAGACAGAATCTGTTTCTTGGTAAAGGTTTTTACATCTAGCTCTCTAAACAGATTTTTTTTCTCTTATTTTGTTTTCAAAGGGAAAGTGATTGTAAATTTACCTTTCCAAATTTACTCTTTCTTCTTGAAGATTCAGCATCAGTAAAAGGCTAAGAGCGGTGAATGTTTGAGGATAGTGTTGATCCCACATTAGAGATATTGCTGCAGACTGAGGGAATAGTGGGGCCATGAAGAAACATCCCTCTTCCTTTCCAGACTCCAACTGAATAGAGAAGAAGCTCGCAAGCCTTCAGCTCCATTAGTGGTTGGGTACCCCTAGACTTCATGACTTCTGTAGACTATGGTGGTCATGTAGCTTAGATTAATGGGACTTTCTTCCCCATCTTATAGATTGGCTGTGAGGACAGCTGAACCTGTAGGGCAGACACCAAGTACACTTGTCTGTTCTAACCTGCTGCAAGATTAGCAGGGTGGCCCCATGTACCTGGTCACTGGCAGAAGAGGGAGGGAGTAACCAATAGTAAGCTTATACATGTGGAGACATAGATATGCTTATGGTAATAGGGTAACAGGAAGTTAAGAGGATGGCTGATCCAAATGAGCATGAACCTCCTCTGATACCCTGGAGATGACTGAAAGTCAGGAACCGTGTGCTCTACCCACTGAAAACGTGGGCCATTCTGCTTCCTATAGGGAGGAGGAATAAGGGGCTCAAAGAGGTCTCCCCAGTACTCACCCCTTGTAGGTCGAGGAGACAGAAGTCCCTAGGTACACAAAGGTAAGGTAGAGGGATAAACACTGACCCCAATGTATACATTTGTATAGCTGTACAGTTTCGAACTATTTTCGTATAAACATCCCAGTCAACCCTTGCAACCATTTGGTGAAAAAAGTTGTTTTTCATAGAATCAAGTACATTTTATCCTCATTCACTAAAAAGAAAACCATCGTTTGAGGAGGTTAAATGGCTAAGCCATGGTCACACAAATGTCATTGTTAAAACCAGGACAGAAAATTATTTCCTCTGACTGCAAGTCCACTCTCTTTGCAGCCACCACGTGTGATTTTCAGTGTTAAGGAATCTTGGAGGTCATCCTGCACAGCATGCAGAAAGCAAACCTCAGGCAATGGTGTATCTGTTGAGGCTGTCTTAGGGAGTGCAATCACAGGGAAGCAAGAGTTAGGCAAAAGGGAAATTAGAAAGAAGAGGAGTGAGAACCAATGAGTGTGTGTCAGGCACCGCTGCGTAGCAAGTTGACATTTATTGAGCGCATCTTCTTTGCCAGGCAATGTTGTGAGGATCTGAAGTGTAATATCTTCCTTCACCTTTGCAGCAACCCCGTGAGATATGTACTATTATTATCCCCATGTAATACAGTAAATATCCCCCCCCCCAATTCATATGTGGAAACCTTATCCCCAGTAGGATAGTATTTGGAGGTGGGGCCTTTGTAAGGTGATTAGGTCATGAGTGGGATTTAACCCTTATACATGAGATGGCAAGAGATCTCCCTCTCTCTTTCTACCACGTGAGGACACAGTGAAAAGATGGCTGTCTATGAGCCAGGAAGTGGACTCTCACCAAACACAGAATCTTTTGGCACCTTGATCTTGGACTTTGCAGCTTCCAGAACTCTGAGAGATTAAAAAAATAATTTGTTATTGAAGCCACCCAATCTATAATTTCCTTTCATAGCAGCCTGAATGGATGAAGACACCTTGTTTTATACAAATAAGGCAGCTGAGGCATGGAGAGGTTAAGTAACTTGCTCGTGACCACTCAGCGAGTATCTGCCATGCTGGAGTTTAAAGCCTGCAATGTGCCTATAGATGCTGCATACTCAACCCCTGTGCTCTACTACCTCTCTAGTAATGGCGCTTTCACATAGGTAGCTGATGGGAGAGGCAGGATTTAGCCCATTCTCCCAAGACAAGACTGAGGCATTGACTAGTATGTGTAAAAATTGCATGCCACTCAGCCTTGAATGAAAAATGCTTCAAGGCGGAAACTGTTTGATTTAAATCTACTGTATGAAATCTACCTAATCACTAGTAGAAGCAAGGACTTTCTATTATATTAAAGATTGGTTTTATAGATTTTACTTTGGCAGGCATTAGGGAGCAGAGAACAAATGCAGTTTTCATACTTAGAATAACTTCTTTTACACGTGGCATTTGAATCAAAATTCTTGTATAGTCATAAGAGTTTCCATTTTCAGCCATCAGCCCACTTATTTCTCCTGGTATTTTATGTAACACAATCCTAGAATAAAAAGTAAATAAGACAGAATCAAGGTCACAGAGTCCTCTTAGTGATGAAAAGGATAATAGTGCCACATGAAATCCCCAGATCACCTGGTATGAATCTATGGAAGCATTTTCATTGACATTAACCACTGTGGAGTCAGTGGCTCAGAAAGGTCTACGCATAAAAGGTAGTGGAGAACCAAGCTAGAAATCTCCCAGGAACAGATAGCACACAAAATGGATGACATTTGGTGCGAGTACAATAAATGCTACTGCGCCTTCTGGCTTACAGGGCTTCTGCAGAGATTTAGTAACTCTTCAAAGAATTCAGTGGCCTATGAGTTAAGAGGAGCTACAGGAACACTTGTGAATGTTACAAGATAAAAACTGCCTGAGAGGGCTTCCCTGGTGGCGCAGTGGTTGAGAGTCCGCCTGCCGATGCAGGAGATGCGGGTTCGTGCCCTGGTCCGGGAGGATCCCACATGCCGCGGAGCGGCTGGGCCCGTGAGCCATGGCCGCTGGGCCTGCGCGTCCGGAGCCTGTGCTCCGCGATGGGAGAGGCCACAACAGTGAGAGGCCCGCATACCGCAAAAAAAAAAAAACAAAACAAACAAACAAACAAACAAAAAAACTGCCTGAGAACTACTTTAACACTCCTTCCATCAAAAGCAGGGATTTTAACTATTTTTATTTGTATACTATTATGTTTGTAGTGCCTAGAATAGTCTGGCTGTCAGAGATGCACAATATATATTGAATGAATGAATGTAAAAGATTCTGAAACAGAGAAATGTTTTCACGTACTGTGTATGGTATAAAAATGGTGGTGGTAGTCTGTTATCAGCACTGCCCATTGGACAGTGGGCAATGACCAAGGGACACCACCAACAACAACCCCAGTTCTAACCCAGGGAGGAGGACAGTCTCCATCTCTCTTTTTTTTTTTTTTTTTTTTGTTTGTTTTTTGTGGTACGCGGGCCTCTCACTGTTGTGGCCTCTCCCGTTGCGGAGCACAGGCTCCGGACGCGCAGGCTCAGCGGCCATGGCTCACGGGCCCAGCCGCTCCGCGGCATGTGGGATCTTCCCGGACTGGGGCACGAACCCGTGTCCCCTGCATCGGCAGGCGGATTCTCAACCACTGCGCCACCAGGGAAGCCCTCCATCTCTCTTAAAAGAGGCACCTCAAACTAAAGATCATTCCAGTCCTTTGTTTCTGATTCATACCGACCAAGCAATATTTTGAATATAATTTTGCTTCCTAGGTAATGCTTTCAATTTCAGGAGAGAATGCACTAAATTTTTGATTCAAGCACTCTAGTCTTTTGCATCAGTTTTATATCTCATTGTATAGTTATCAACAGGAACTCTTTAAATAAACCAGCCTCCCATGAACTTTAATAGTATCAATCTGTCCTTAAAGGTCTTATCAATTTTTGATGTACTGATAAGGATGACCTCCTAGCCTTGCAAAGTTATAGAAACAACACCATTGTTGGAGGAAGACAGATCTGAGTTTAATTCTTAACTCTGACTTAATCTGTGAGCTTGACAGTGACAATTTTTCTGAGCTTCAGTCTCACGATTTCCTGTTATGTAAATGTGGACGTCAAGTGGGGATAAGATGTAATATAAGCAAAGTGCCTATAGATGGCCTACAGTAAATGCAATAAAAGTTCTTTTTCTTTCCTTTCTTTCAGCCAAGAAAAACTAGGTGGTCACAAACCACCTAGCTGATCTCCCTGTGCCATGTGGCTGCTTCCCGCTAGCTATCTATTTTACGTTTGGTAATGTATGCATGTCCATGCCACTCTCTCACTTCATCACAGCTTACCCTTCCCCCTCCCCATCTCTTTGCTCTAAGCCTATTGTGGACCTTAAGTTCCTTCATGCCTGTATTAGTCAGGGCTCTCCACTGTTTTCTAGACTGTTAATTAGAACCCTTATTTTGGAAAAGTCTTAAATATGTTATAGTGTGAAAGTGAAATTCAGCAAAGACAGGAAAATGTGAAAAGCCTCAAGGTGAGATCAACTATTTTAAATAACTAGACATAAAAATTCTCCAAAACTAGACTAATTTGGGGACTTCCCTGGTGGTCCAGTGGTTAAGACTTTGCCTTCCAATGCAGGGGGTGCGGGTTCCATCCCGAGTCGGGGAGCTAAGATCCTACATAACTTACGGCCAAAAAACCAAAACATAAAACAGAAGCAATATTGTAACAAATTCAATAAAGACTTTAAAAAATGGTCCACATCAAAAAAATCTTTAAAAACAAAACAAGACTAATTTTTGTTCAAACATGATGCACAAAAACCTGTTTGGTGCTAAGTACGTCGTGTTTGTCTTCTGTCTAAATAGTTTTCTAGATTTCTAAGCTTTAGCATTGTGACCATTTTTTCCTGGGGGCATAACTTTTGTGTCTTTAAGGAGTTCAGTTGCTCAAGAAGGGGCGATTCTTCTGCACAGATGTTTTATTCTTAGTCATGCCAACTTCTGAAAATTTGTAGCTTAGTCCACTATTTTTATTTGGCTACATAGGGTTTTCATTTCAGAAGTTCTAAACACACGATATCTTTAGTTCCCTTTGTGTTACAACTCTTCTTCATCCCCTAAATGACAGGCATCTCGAGGTACTTATTTTTCAAGCTGGAAAGCAGTAAATACGACAACTAAAATTAAAAGCTGTATGCCACCATCCAGTGAGAATTTTAAAATTTCTGGACAATTCATTTGATATCTAGGTTATCTGGACCATGTCTGCCAATTCCATCTCAGCTGTTAGTTTGTACCAAATTAAAGTATTTGGTTTATGTAATTGAAAGAAGAGCATGGTGTTTTATTTCTCTTCCACTCTGTCCTTCATGCTTTTTTTTTTTTTTACTTAAAATTCCCATGCTAAAAATAAAATCCAAGCCCCCTGGGGAATAGCACTAAAATTGTTGAGCTACTTCCCTTTATTAAAATTGTTGAGCTACTTCCCTTTATTCAAGACATTTGTTGCTATTCAGGCTCTCTCACCCACACAGGTATAAATCATAGATTAACTTAATAGACATTTTATTCCATAGTTTTTATTATCAGTACAGGCCAAGTCAAGGACACAGGCCCATTCATCAACTGATCCATTTACTCACTCAGCAAGAATGCACTGAATCGCTGCTATGGTGTACAGTGATGAATTAAACAAATACAGTCTCTGCCCAATAGATCTTACAGTACCAAGTCAGAGCTGAATAGGTAACATATCAACACAAAATGAATAATTACAAAATATGATAGGTTATGAAAGAAACAAAAGGTCTTGTAGTAGAGACGTACAGGAGCCAGGAGGTAGAGTTGTCAGCAAGGACTTGAGAGGTGACATGGAAGCTGAGACAGAAAGGATTAGAAGAAGTCAGCCATGCAGAGATGGGAGAACTTTCCAGGCAAAGGGAACTGCATGTATTAAGACTAGAAAGGCTTGCCATTTCAAGTACCTGAAAGCAGGCATATGAACCGACTACAGTGGGCAAGTGAGAAAGTAATTGGAAAAGTAAGCAGGTACCAGATTATTTAGGACATTTTGATGAAGGTAAGATGACTGGATTTTATTATCAATGCAATAGAAAGCCTCAGAAAGAGTTAAGCCAAGGAGTGAATAATTTATATTTTTAAAAGATACAACCTACAGTATGGAGACTGGATTGGGAGGAAAGGAAAGTGAAAGAACAAAGCAGGGAGGCAGTTATTATAATAGCCCATGTGAGAGGTGACAGTGCAGATAAAGTAGTTATAGCTGTAGGTGTAAATATGTACACGGCTGTTTGTGGCGGTGAGGAATGGAGAGTGAGGGCATATGAGAAGGAGGGGAGGAAAAGGAAAGAAACAGGGATCACTTCCATGTTTTTAGATTGAACAAGTAGGTGGAAAGAGGTGCCGTCTACTGAAATGGAGGAAAAATGGGAAGGAAGTGATGAATGGTCCATATTTGAGTTTTCAGACTCATCTGAAGCAGAATTAACATAAGCAATAGAAATACAAAAGCATCCTTTTTCTCTATTTTATTTATAATCACCAATATGACTCACTTTTGTATTTATTAAGAGTCATCTCAAAGAGAAAACCAACAAATGCAATAAATGTCATTAATTCTACCTGAAGTTCTAATCTTCACATAACCAAAATTATAGTTATTTTTCACATTACATGACCTCTACCCAAGTAGTTCATAATCCTCCAAGGGGTATCCATATAGGTTAAAACTAACTCTCAAAATATCATGAAGGTCTAAAGCATTTTGTTGTGCTGCTTAAGTGCTTCATATTTTCCTTTGTTTATAAACTTTGGTATAAGAAAAGGCATCCTGAGTGACAAAGGTTTAAGCTACCTGAGAAAGTTTGGAAGGAGCCTCCTTAAAGTGCTTTCCATTTGTAAGATGATTGGGTGCATTCTACTGGTGATAGAGAAGAAAGAGCAGGCATTTCTCCTCCCAGATATATGGAATACACTATCATTTTTTATATGATAACAATATATACTAACTATTGCCTGACTTGTGTAGAAATCTTAACATAAGTGATATACACATTTAGCTGAATACTCATTAATGGAATGTGTTATTTATCTCTTGCCACCACTGACTCACCTCTCTATTTCCGGGACACTTGTATCAGAGACAATTCCACACGTTTCAGGTCTTACCTCAGACATCACTTTCTCTAGGAATCTTCCTTGATATTCTCCCTTCTCAACACGTGGCTGGACTAGGTGTCTTTTTTCTATGTTTCAGTAACATTCCGTTTATATGCCTCTCTGAGTACAAGCTGTAAGGTAATTACTGGTTAATTAGGTTATACTCTTTGAGGTCAGGGACTATTTTTATATATTGAGGACTTGCCACACAAAAAAATCCATGTGGTATGCCTGAATGAATAAATAATCTAATAGTAGAGGGTTTTGTCCTTGCACTATAATTTTACTTATTGTTTACAAAGATAACATGTATAAGAATATAGACAAAGGCAATAGCATCTTCATTATACTTATATTGAATCACAACTTCCTTTCCTATGCTGGAGTAGAGCAATATGGTGGGAGTGGGTGACAGTGGGTGGAGCTAGATGGAGGTGGGTAAGAACATTCTTATAACAAGTTTTAGCAGGTGGATTAAGCCCATAATTAATAGACTATCATCTCTGAAAATATATGCAAGCAGATTCTTTACCAAAGCACTTATCTGGTATCTTGTTGACATGAATTCAAATAGAATTTTCTTGTTTCAAGGTTCATTTAGCTATTAAGGTTTGCAAAATCAGTTCTGACAGATTTACAAATCAGATTTACAAAGTTATTAATCAGTTAAGGAAATGTGTTCTTAGACTTTGAATTCTATGGCATTTTCTTCATTCTTAAATTAATAATTGCAATAAAGTTTATCTTCTGCTTTTCTCTTCCCATATTAAAGCAAAAATAAGCCAAATTAGTTAGTATCTGAGTCAGATTAAAAGAATAATTTTCCCCCAAATTCTGTTTTTAATAATGGCTTTAAATTAAATTTACTCAAGCTGACAAACGTACTTCCTTTTTTGGTTTCAAAATATTTTCTCTAATTACTAATAAGTTGGAGCATCTCTACAATTGCTTTGTAGCTGTCTGGTTTGCCTGTCTATAACTTGCCTATTGTATGACATGTCAGATGCCCATTTTTCTAAGTTAAGCCCTTGACTTAGTTTTGTTGATTTGTAGAAGTTCCTTTATGGTCTAGATCAGGAGTCATCAAACATTTTTTTTAAAGGGCCAAATAGTAAATATTTGGGGCTTTGTGGGCCTTATGGAAACTCCATTGCAATTAGCCTGTGCCATGTGGTGACAAAACAGTCAAAGACAATGTGTAATTTTCTTTGTTAGTGGAATATAAAATAGTATTAAGTCATACAGCTGATAACTGACTTGAATTCTGTGATATTTGATAAAGGTTTGCCATAGATATTTGATTCATAATCCTTACTAAATTGGAGAAATTTGCTTCTATTCTTAGTTTAATAAGATGTAATCATAATTAGATGCTGAACCTGAGCACATAACTTTTCCACTTTCAGTAAGAAAACAAGATAACATTTCCTCTAGTCAATTAATGTGGAGATTACATTGATATGTTTTCTGATATTTAAACATTCTTGCATTTCTGTGATAAAAACCTTTGCTTGTGCTATGGTATTTTTTAATATACTATTTATTTTGGCTAGCTGATATTTTATTTAGAATTTTTGCGCCTGTGTTTATCAGTGAAATAAGGCTCTGGTTTCTTTTCTTGTGTGACCCTTTTCTGGTTTTGGAATCAAGTTACACCATGCTCTTGAAATGAGCTAGAAAGTGTCCTTCCTCTATTTTCTATAAAATTTTATATGTTACCATTAAAAAAAATTTTTATTGGAGTATAGTTGCTTTACAATGTTGTGTTAGTTTCTGCTGCAAAGCAAAGTGAATCAGCTATACGTATACACAGATCCTCTCTTTTTTGGATTTCCTTCCCATTTAGGTCACCACAGAGCATTAAGTAGCATTCCCTGTGCTATACAGGAGGTTCTCATTAGTTATCTATTTTATATGTAGTATCAGTAGTGTATATATGTCAACCCCAATCTCCCAATTCATCCCACCCCACACCCTTCCCTCTTGGTCCCATACGTTTGTCCTCTACGTCTGTGTCTCTATTTCCACTTTGTAAATAAGATTGTCTCTACCAATTTTTTCAGATTCCACATATATGCGTTAATGTATGATATTTGTTTTTCTCTTTCTGACTTACTTCACTCTGTATGACAGTCTCTAGGTCCATCCACGTCTCTACAAATGACCCAATTTCATTCCTTTTTATGGCTGAGTAATATTCCTTTAAATTGGTAGAACTTCCAAAATAAAACTGTCTTAGCTTGTGGTTTTAGAGGATGAACTAAAAAAAAAAAAGTTTCTTTTTCTTTAATACTCTTTTGTCTATTCAAGTTTTCTATTTCTTTTTGTGCTCATTTCTGGTATTTTATTTTCCTTCAGAAATGTGCATGTTTTACAATGATTTTCAATTTTATTAGCATACAGTTATATACCCTTAAAAATCATTTAAAAACTTTTTTTATCTGTGGTTGTCTCAATTTATTTATTCTGTAATTTGTTCAACTTTCTTTTTTCTTAAAGTCTTGCCTGGGTCTCTGTATTTAACCAATCTTTTCACAAAACTATTTTTGTTATTCTACACGATTTTTTATTTCACTTATTTCTGTCCTTATCTTTACTTCTTCTTTCTTGCTTCTTTAACTTTGCTCTACTGCTTCTTCTGATTGCATTAATTGAATGCTTAGCTCATTTTAAAAGATATATTTTGTTTCCTGATAAACATGCATAAAGTAATCAATTTCTCTTATATTGGTACACCTGTGCCACACAATTCATGATAAACGTGTTTCATCTTCATTCAGTTCTAAGTATTTTGCAATAGCCTCTATGAATTCCTTTTACAAAAGAGCTGTATAGTAGTATACTTTATAAATGCCATAATTGAGTGTTTTCTAAACAATCCATTTATTTTCTAATTTTATTTAAATTATTGCCAGAGAATATAGTCTTTGTTATTTTGGAATTTATTGCTGCTTCCTTTGTTCTGTAGTACGTGGGGAGATTCTACAATTTTTTTATGTGTGCTCACAAAGAGTTTATTATTCTATTTGTCTCTTTATTGGATGTAATACCTTAGCATGTTTCTTGTGTCCTATTACATAGCTAGTTTCAGCTTATTAGGGATTGAATTATTCATATATTCAGATCTTTGTATCTCTTTGATGGGGGGTGGGAACATGTAAAAAATTTCTAACTAAAATTGGTGATAACTCTATTTCTCCCTGCTATTCTAACGGTTATTACTTTTCTATGTGTCTGATTATATTGTTATGTGCATATGTATTCATAATAATCATACCTCCTTATTCTATTGTTCTTATTCTTTTCATTTTTAGCAGTATAAAACTGTACATTGTTCCTCATAATATTTTTTGTCTTGAATTCTGCTATATCAGACAACAACGTATCCACTCCAGTTTTCTTTTGTCTGTTATCTCATCTTCTATTCTTTAATTTTCTAATTTTATTTACATATTTGCTAAATTATGTTCCTTGAACACTTCATTTTGCTAGATCTTGCTTTTCTAATAGATTATTGGTAAACTTTATCAAACATTTAAGAAATAAATAATATCTATTCTATACAATTTCCCCTAGAAAATAGTAGAGAAGGGAACATTTTCCAACTCATTTTAAGAAGCCAGAATTATCATGATGGCAAAACCAGACAAAGATGTTGTAAAGAAGAACACGAGAGACCAATATCCTTAACATAGACACAAAAGTCCTCAACAAAATTTTAGCAAATCAAACCTGGCAGTATATTGAAAGGCTTATACTTCACAACCAAGAGTAATACTTCACAACCGTTCACACCCTGGGAATGAAAGACTGGTTTCAAAATTTGAAAAATCAACATAATTCACCATATTAACAGACTAAAGAAGTAATACCTTATGATCATCTCAACAGATGGCAGAAAAAGCATTTGACAAAACTCAACTTCTGCTACGAGTGAACAAGTATCCATCTCTCCCTGCAGGTCCTCTCTCTCTTTAAATTTTGGGCTATTTGGTTGCCCTGTGACCTCATCTCCCTGATAGTTCAAGAAAACTCATAAACTTGAAGTTTGCTCAGGTTTGTGGTGTTGGTGGTGTTACTGTAACATACAATGGTGAGAGAAATGCCTCTTTCAGCTCTTTACATGCTAAGCAGAAACTAAAAGTGGTAATAACCATCTTTTTATTTCTAATATTTATAATATAGTCTTTTTCACATCTACCAGAACTTTTTTATTTCTGTTGAGTTTGACTCAAACTTTCTTACATTAAAATAGAAGTGACAGGGCTTCCCTGGTGGCGCAGTGGTTGGGAGTCCGCCTGCCGATGCAGGGGACACGGGTTCGTGCCCCGGTCCGGGAAGACCCCACATGCCGCGGAGCGGCTGGGCCCGTGAGCCATGGCCGCTGAGCCTGCGCGTCCGGAGCCTGCGGGAGAGGCCACGACAGTGAGAGGCCCGCGTACCACAAAATAAATAAATAAATAAAAATAAAATAGAAGTTACAGATTTCTGTTTCCAGAAAGATGGAGTTGACATAATTTTCCCTATTCTTGCTGCTAAGCACAACTAAAATCCCTGGATATTATATATGAAACAAAGGTAACACAATTCTAAAAGGGGGAGGAAAGAAGGCAGATTGCCAGGGACCTTGACATGCAAGGAACAACAGAATACTGAGTTCCCTGGAGTTTCTTTTCACCTCAAATATATCAAACTTGAAGCTGAAGAAGTTGGCAGTCCAGATACCATCAGGTACAGACAAAAAAGTGTCAAGAAAAGCCTGCTCTCTCTAGCCAAAGGACCAGAAAATGGGAAGCCTGGCAAGACAGAATGCTTTCAGGCAATAAATTGCTATCCTCCAGCCAAACGTCATAGGAAAAACTGGTTCTACCAGATTCACGCCAGCAAAGGCCAAGTGCAGATCCTTCACTTCCATCTTGCCAGGCTGTAATGAAGTGCCCCATCCTCCGTCTGGGGTTGTATCAGAGAAGCAGGGTTCATTCTCATGGGGTGGTAATGACATCTGTCCCTGTAGTGTCAGTGGAGACCATGTGGGAAGCCTGGATTTTTAACTCCCTCCCCAGCCTCCAGGAGTAAAGAGGTGCCCTTCCCCCTCCCACTGGGGTAATTCTGGAGCAGGATTAATGGAGACTCTGGACCTTTACCACCACTCAGCAGCAATGAAGCTACCAATCCCTTCCTAACTTACCACCAAAAGCAAGAGCCATAAAAAGGAAAATTGAGAAATTGGACTCCATCAAAATTAAACATTTTTGATCTGTTAAAAACCATGTGAAGAGGATGAAGAGTCAAGTTAAAGACTGGGAGAATATTTTGCAAACCACATTTCCAACAAAGGATTAGTGTTTAGAATATATAGAGGACCCTCAAAACTCAACAGTGTAAAAGCAAACAATAACATTAGAAAATGGGCAAGGGATATAGACAGACATTTCAATGCATGGGATATACAGATAGCAGCAAGCACATAAAATGCCATTAAAAATGCAAATTGAGGGCTTCCCTGGTGGCGCAGTGGTTGAGAATCCGCCTGCCGATGCAGGGGACATGGGTTCGTGCCCCGGTCTGGGAAGATCCCACATGCTGCGGAGTGGCTGGGCCCGTGAGCCATGGCCACTGAGCCTGTGCATCCGGAGCCTGCGCTCCGCAAAGGGAGAGGCCACAACAGTGAGAGGCCCGTGTACCACAAAAAAAAAAAAAAAAAAAAAAAAAAAAAAAAAATGCAAATTGAAACTACAATGAACTATCACAATACACCTATCAGAATGGCTAAAACAAAAAATAGTGGGCTTCCCTGGTGGCGCAGTGGTTGAGAATCCGCCTGCCAATGCAGGGGACATGGGTTCGTGCCCCGGTCTGGGAAGATCCCACATGCTGCGGAGTGGCTGGGCCCGTGAGCCATGGCCGCTGAGCCTGCGCGTCCGGAGCCTGTGCTCCGCAAAGGGAGAGGCCACAGCAGTAAGAGGCCCGCGTACCACAAAAAAATTTAAAAATTAAAAAAAATAGTGACAACACCAAATGCTGATGAAGATGTAGAGAAAGTGGATCACACATACATTGCTGGCAGGAATGTAAAATGTTAGCGCCACTCTGGAAAGCTCTTTGGTAGTTTCTTAAAAACTAAACGTGCAACTACCATATGATCCAGGAATTGTACAACTGGGCATTTACTCTAGAAAAATTAAAACCCTTTAATTTTTGCTCCCACAAAAATGTAGACATGAATGTTCATAGCAACTTTATTTGTAATAACCATAAACTGAAAACCCCTAGATGTCCTTCAACAGGGGAATGGTTAAACTGTGGTACAACCATACCATGGAATTTTATTCAGCAATAAACAAGAACAGACTATTCATAAACACAGCAACCAGGATGACGCTCCAGAGAATTATGCTGAGTGATAGAAGCCAGTCCCAAAACGTTAAATACTGTATGATTCCACTTATATAACATTCCTGAAATGAAAAAATTATAGAATTCAGAACAGATTAGTGGTTGCTCAAGAGGGGATTGAATGTTGCTGTAAAATGGGAAACAAGAAGGGTCCTTGTGGGTGCAAATATTCTGTCTGACTATATCAATGGCAATATTCTGGTTGTGCAATTGTACAACTGTTTTTGCAAGATGTCAACATTGGGGAACACTGGGTAAATGGTACATGGGATCTCTCTGTATCATTTCTTAACAATTGAATGTGAATCTACAATCATCTCAAGACAAAAGTTTAATTCAAAAATAGAAGTTACATATTCTTTATCTCTTTGAGCATCCTGAGCACATTTAATACTGCATGTAGTGAATTCACATTTCGTTGTTAGTGTTCTTTATCATTTTTTTCATGTATTTGGAGTTTTGTTTTATGTGTTTATGTGAAAAATGTGTGATTTTTTCCACTTCCCTCTCCATCCTCCCTCCATCTGTCCCTCCCTTCTTCTCTCTCTTTTTCCCTCTCCGCTCCTTTCTTCTCCTCTCATTTTTCTTCTCTCCTCACTGAGAGTTGCCCCCCAACCCCCCGCCAACATATACAAATCTGACCTCATTCTTCCCTGCCTATAAGTTTGGTTTTTTTCTTTTAATCACTTCCACCCAGGAAGTTTGGGGTCCTAATCCAAAACAAGGACTCATAACGATGTTTTGGGATCCCTATGCTGTAACAATATTGGAGACATTGCAAATGCAAGCACTGAGCCAGCAGATGCATTGGTTTAGCTCATGGTCATGAACTTTGGCTTGCTCCGACCGTTTCCCTAGCTCAGCTTCACACAAAGCTGCATGTTAGCAGCATGTATTTATTTTCATTTCATGGGTCAAAGAGCTGTACATGAGCCCATGGCCTCACTCAGCAAGCCTCTCTCTGAAACCCTCACTGTGTGAGGACTCTGTCCCCATTGCCTGGCTGGAATGGGACTCCTGGACACCACTGCTGGCTTCCGGAACCGGATCCCAGAATACAAGTGGCTTCAGACCCACTTATGTATTCATTTCTGGGCGGTTTCTGGTTCACGCACATGTTCCTCTTGTTTTTGAGCCTGGACATATATTTTCAGTTTTCTATTTTATCACTGCTATAGGTTGAGAGCATAAGCTCAGTGTATACACTCGATGGTACTGTACTCTCTTGACCTGAAGCACAATCATAGGAATTTGCTTTTCACCTGCATTTTTTATTTAATGTGTATCGGTGATCTTAGCGAGGAGAAGAAAAATAGTCACCAAATAAAAAAGGAATGGTTCATATCATATCATAACCTGCTGAAGACAACATGTCAAATATTTTAATTCATTATATTCATTAAAATTTTCTATGTAACTGGACTTTCTAACATTTAAGGGTATTTTCTAGGGACACACTTTTTGTATCATTTAAAAAATATGTTGTAAGGTATGAACTATCCATGATTAATGTCTTATCAAAACGGTTCACAGCTATCTGCCAACCTTACAAAATATTTCATTTCTCCTACCCATGGACAACCAATAAATTACTACAAACTCGTGTGGATAAACACTCAAAAAATGAAAGCAGCTGTGAAAAGAAGCCCATCCATGCCACATAAACAGGGTATCAAAGTAGGCAGACTACGGCAACAAAGGGTTAATGTACCTGTGAGCTCCACACACATTTCATCCCTGATCTATGTTTTAAAAGGACTGTGCTGAAATTGTGCAGGAGAAGAATTTGGGAAATGAACTGACAGTTTTGCAGTATATCATCTATTAGCATACAATCATGATATACGGAGCATTCTGTCACATTTCCCTCCTCATTTCCATTTCTCTCAAGTTACTGTTCTTAGCAAAGAACAATACACCTAGATAACGATCTCTCCTGCCAATGCCCCATATACTGCAATATCTAGTTCGTGTCTGCGTTGCATGGAGAGAAGATTTGGCGCTCCTTCAGTTCTCATAATAAGAGGGGACAGTCAACCCAGATAATTCAGGACAAATGATCCACTGGTGCCCTGAAGTGTCTTGCTTGTTATCCCTATTAATCATGTTAACTACATCATTGCCAATTTCCATTTTGTTCTGGGTGGTATTGAGACAACCAAAGTTCTATTCTTATTCCATGTAAATTCATTTTTACCTGTTTAGTTTGCCACAGCACAAGGTAAGTGCCATCACTTAAAGAACTGGCAGGGTCAGAAACTGATCACATATTTCTAGGATATGAGCCTCACATCTTATGCATTAATAAGCAAGTTAAGCAAATTTGTTAATAAATCCTATGTTCCCTATTTGCTTTATCCCTATGACCAAATCAGTAAAATATATCATGTTTTATTGATTTGGTCATAGGGATAAAGTTGTATATATTCCCAGTTTTAAAAAATACCTCATTAATTCATGGTCTCTCAATACCAACACTATTCACATTTTGGGCCAGATAATTCTTTGTCATAGGAGCTGTCCTGTGCATTACAGGATGTTTATCAGCATCCCTGGCCTCTGCCTTCTAGATGCCAGTAGCAACCTGGTATCCCAAGTTAGTTAGGATAATCCAAGATGTCTTTAGACATTGGAAAATGACCTCTGGGTACAAAAAAATTGCCTCCCTATTAAAAACCATTGCTTAAACTTGATGTCTTTTTAGGATATTGGTGCTTTTCACCTTCCAACCCTTCAGTTCACTGTTATGAGTATGACCTTACAATTTGTCTATGGAAACCCAGCTGTTATAACACTACTTTTTTTCCTATTCTACAGGGGGATAATGTTATGAATTAAGAACTTGAGATGTTAACCTATTAACAGCTGTTCTGGTCTGTTTCCTCACCCCACCTCCAGTTATCTTCAGATAACAAAATAATAGCTACCATTTGTCCAGAGACTAAGAGAGCAATTTTCACCAGTCAGCAAAGATACCAAATTCCATGTTCCTCAGGCTTTAAAGCTATCTGTGGAGAACCAAAAACCAAGTTTAGATTGACACTTCAATCTCCTTAATGACTTAGAACTTCATTGATGCTGTATTTGAAATAAGAATAACGTGAATTTTGTGACCAGTTTACTTAAGACATTTACATGTCAAGAGCCTCTTGATCCATATAAAATCTGTGTTGCTAGTAAGTTGATACACAAATGATTCACATAGAACTCTATAATTCTTTACATATCTAATATTACTCAGACGTTTTAGATCTGAAATGAGTGATTCAAACATACAATGTTTTTCTTGACCCTTTGAAAGAGATATGCTTAGTTTCCAAAAGTATATTGATTGCTATGGCTTTCACATAAATATGAATGCTGTCCTTATATGCCATTTTTTAGGCTTCTTTTCAAAAATATTGATATGTGACTTAATGTAATTTGCACATCAATATCCTTAGATGACTCTGTAGCTCTTGACTCAGTGCTTTGAAGTAATTTTCTGAAGTGTGTAGGAATAGTCCAGGAGCACAGTCTCTAAACACTGATTATGTGTGGATAACAGAGTGAACTAGAAACACTAACACAAGGAGTTAAATGTAAGTCCACAGGAACATGGCCCTGTTGGATAGTGTCCATTCCATGAATATGATGTCTTATGAGACTCTCTAAATAAACAAACTTGTTGAAAAGGATAAACATTTAGCACTGTATGTGAAAAGATAACTCACAGCTTTTTTACAGATGTAGAAACATATAAGCATGAGGTTGGAAACAGGGAAATAATTATAACAAACACATGGATGGTTATTACTATTTATTATTTCTATGTTTTTTACTATTTTCCTAGAATTTGATATTTTAAAATCAAATAGGCAGAGAATAGAAAAAGGTAATTCACAAATTAAGAAATACAATTAGTAAACAAATTTACAACAAATATACAACCTAGCTGGCAATCAAATATATGGAAATTAAACCAAAGTGCCATTTTTGTTTTGTATCTGCTAAATTGGAAAGAATATTTTAAGCCTGTAATATCAAGTGATGATGACAGGTTCTCTCTAACTTGCATATATTGGTAAGCCGTCATTATTTCTTTTGGAATACGTATTGGAAATTGTTTAGAGAGCAATTTATAATAACGATTCAGTTTGCAAGTAGACATTTAACTTGATGTAATTCACAGCACTAAAATTTATCTTACAGACCATGTTCCTAAAACTATGATTTTCGAGTCAAGATTTTTTTTTATCTTAATATTTAAAAGATTGTAGCAATTTATTTACCAGGAACTTCACCTAGAAATCTACAATATATTAAGGAAAAAATCAAAGATATAGAAAAACTATACGAATGATAATATAAATCATCAATGTTAAAACAAAACAAAAAAATCTGAGGCAAGCCAGGTTTCCTACAATAAGGAAATGCTTATGTAAATTATGGGACATCTACTCGATAGAACATAATACAGCTATTAAAACATGTCAGGGGCTTCCCTGGTGGCGCAGTGGTTGAGAATCCGCCTGCCAATGCAAGGGACACCGGTTCGTGCCCCGGTCCGGGAAGATCCCACATGCCACGTAGTGGCTGGGCCCGTGAGCCGTGGCCGCTGAGCCTGCGCGTCCGGAGCCTGTGCTCCGCAAGGGGAGACGCCACAACAGTGAGAGGCCTACGTACCACCAAAAAAAAAAAAAAAAAAAAAAAAAAAAAAAATCAAAGAATAATAAATTAGAAGAAAGAGAGGAAAAATAGAAGTGGTGTCATAGCAAAGATGCATGCCTTTGCAACACAGACCACCGATCTGCTGATATAGAGGCAAGATGTAACACAAGAAAGGATTTCAACTATCTGGCATGGGAAAGCCTCATCCTGTTAAAAGCAGCCTGATACATTTTTACCTGCTTTGCTGAGAATTTCAAGACTAAGGAAAGAACAAGAGGAATGACTCACCCTCCAGGGGGATATAACACATTAAGGGCTTTACATTTGGCAAATCAATTTCCTTCACATACAAAATCACAATGTGTCATCTCAATTTTGACCAGTCTCAATAGTGAAGAACTACACAAGTGATAGAAATCTTGGGAAGTGGTGACTATACCATCCCAGGGGCCACAATAGCCAAAGTAGGGGATGTCAGGATATAAAGTTATATATTTTGCCAGAGTTTGTAAAAGTGGGTTTCCAAAAGCTCAGAGTGGACCGTAAAGTGAGAGGACATGGATCAAGTGAAAAGATAGGTTGGCTCAAGAGGTTTGGGGGGTATTCTACAGAGCTGAATTCTGATGATACAGTCATCACAATGAGGGAGAGTACGTGAGGGCTTTTAAAAAGCCAGTGGGGCTGCTCACAGTGGTGGACACACTGAAAAATGGCAAAAGAAGAGACAAAGGCAAGGATGAGAACAAAAGGGGGCCAAACAACAATTAGTGAGATTCAATCCTAAAATGGTCTGAGGTCTGCTATAATATTAAGGACAAAAAAGTATTAAAAACAAAAACATGGAAAGGAGAGGGTCAGGGTCACATCTTGGGTCATGTGGCATAATTTTAACACATAGCAGTCAGAAGACAGCATTCTCAACTTCCCCTCTCTTTCTCTCTCTCTTTTTTTTTCCGTAGATCTTCTCCATCAAGAAGAATAATTTTCAAATTTAAAGGTAAAATAAACATAGGAAGGAAGTGAAGCCCAAGATTTGATAAGACAGTAATAAGGCATCTGAACACTGTGCTGTGACCTGGAGACCAACCACACAGGCACATTCCCTGGAAGCATTTCAGAAACAGACTCTCAGGCTCCACCCTGGGTCTCTTGAATTAGGATCTGCATTTTAACAAGATCTCCAGGTGATTCGTATTTTTAGAAGCATTGGTCTAAACAATTGAAATCTTTAGACACTGATGAAGCTGTGATCGCTTAAACATTGTAAAAAAAATCAGAAAGATTATTTTCTTTATGCTTTATAGTATTTTTATAGAAAAACGTCTTACTGTCATAATCAGAGATAAATGGACATTATTTTTAAATGTATATAACATATGTATAAAGCCTGAAAATATACCAAAATACTGCCGGTAGTTTTCCCCCTCTAGGTACTGAGATTATGGTTAATTTTATTTTCTTTCACATTGCCATATATTCTGCCTATATTTATAAATTATAATAAATATTAAGTGTTCAATTCATGTATAATCAGAAAATATGCTTTAAAAGGGAAGTCATAATATTATTCATAAATTATCCCAAATACTTACAGTTGTGTAAGAATTTTTAGGTTTGTATTTGAGAGAAACTCATTATTTACAGAGTGCTTTCATTTTGGCACAGTATCGGGCTCAAGAAATACTTGTGCAGTAATGGATACTAAAGTCCACTACAATCAGAGAAGCACATAAGGCAAAGGAATTTTTAGCTGATTAAAGGACCTGTCCAAAAAGTATTGCAAATGAATTCCTGTCAAACTAAAGGGAGGTTTCTGATGTTCATGCCACATGGTTTTTGCCTTATTAGATTTTTTTCCTTGAATGATGACAGAAGACATGTTTAGCTAATACTGTTGTGAAGCAGTAGTGGGAAAGCTAACTTCGAGGCTCTGTGACAGATCAAGATATAAAAAAAAATCTCAAATCGATGAAATAAACTAATACAGCAACATTAATATATAGAAAACCTTTAACATAAAGGAAGCATTGTAAATCAATTAGGTACGGTTGTATTAGTCAGTAAATGATCCTAGGGAAAATAACTATGGAAGAAAATAACAAATTAGATTCTTACTCATGTCATACCCCTCAATAAATTCCAGATGATTTAAAACAGTTAAATATTAAAAGGAAAACACTTTATGAAAAAAAATTAAGTGACTACCTGCTTTTGTAACACATAAAATATTTAAAACATTCAAAACATTCAGGAAGAGTCAATAGATTTATTCACTAAAAAGTTAAAAACCTTGATGCCAGAAACTATCACAAACCTAACAGGCCAAAAAAAAAGTTGGGGGGACCAGGGAGGCAGACATGTGCTACAATAGAACATGGGCTGCCACACTTAATATACAAAGATTTTTAAGATACTATTAAGATCCCAAGTAGAAAAAAGTAGAAAATCAGCCAAGGACACAGATAGGTAATTTATATAAGAAGTAGGAATGACTAAAGAAAAAGATTTAAACTCACTGCATATCAAAGAAATGCAAATACAAATGTTAAAATGAGTAACCATGACTTTTCACACTTAAAAAAAAGAGGGGGGGAGTATAAAAATAAAATCAGTGTTCCGTTATGGGAAAGGTAGAGTCAGATAAAGTACCAATGAGAGCATAAATCTCTCATGAAATTTGGCTGCGAAAATTGATTGCAGTTCAACCTTTCCAAAAAACAATGTATCAGATTTTAAAATGATGATCATCTTTGGCCCAGTAATTCCATTTACAAGAATTTTTCCTAAGGAAATAAGCAGAGATCCAGGCAATACACAAAGATGTTTTCACTAAAAAAAATAATAATGATGAAAAAATGAAAACAAACCCCCAAATTCTATCAGTAGAAGAGTAGCTAAATCTATGATAGTTCATGAATATCATTATATCATGCAGATATCAAAGTTCTTTCAAATAATTTTAGTAAATATGACAATATGCTTGTTATGTATTTAAGAGAATAAAATAGACTCTGTGTTTGATACTATAATCCCATGCAATATATTTATAAATACCAAAAAAAGAGAATCAAATTTCTTTGGATTATAGGGTTATATTTTCTTCTTGAGAAAATTTTGAATTTTTCTGTTTGAATAGCTTCTAAAATTAACAAAGAGGCTAGTAAAATACCAAAAACCGAAAATAGTAATCAATATTTATTCAGTGTTTACTATGTCCTAGAGGCTGTAGTGGTTTAGATGAATGTCATTTAATCCTCAGAACAACACTCTCAAGAAGTTATTATTATAATCCCCAAGTTACAGGCTCCTAATGTAGACTATGCTATAAAACCTTTTTAAAACAAAATTGTCTGACTCTCAAAATATCTCCTTTATTGCTAGTACCTGGAATAGTGCTCAGTAAAAGTATGTTTAATGAATATATTTAAACCAACTGTATGGAATTCAGAGAATTACCTGTCAGACTCTTCACTTAGGTTTTAAAACATAAAGCAAGAATGACACGGTGAGAGAGACCTGGCTCAGCCTTGCTGTGGTCTCAGCCAGCCTCGGGTACCTCGGAAGGAATGATGTCCCCTACACTGGATGTGCTCTTTGATCTCCTGACTGCAATGCTGAGATGAATTTTCCTTATAGTGAAAACATGGTTAGGTTTCCTGTACCTTTGAAATCACTTTAAAAACTGTTTAAACACTGGAATCGAGATCTCATTTATTCTCTGCAGTTTCACATTACAAAATCACAGTTAACCTCAGAGCCAAATGCTTCTTTTTTTTTTTTTCCCTTTGAATTTTTCCACTAAAGGAAGTTTTTCTTAGAAGCAGATTGAAAACCCTTACTTCTTTTCCAAAAACAAGAGAGACAAAAGACACTCACTGGCTGAATTCCACATCAAGTCCCGAAGCTTTGTCTGTCAGGAGAAGAGGGAATACTTCTCTCTCAATATCCAAAAAGGAAGGAAATTCTCTTAAGCACTCCCAGCCACATAGAGAGGAAGCAGTTATGAATCTCAAGCCCAGGGTTACAGGAAATATTACTTCGTCCATTTTCCACAAATCAACTTCATTTTTGACGCTGAGGCCCCATATTTCCTGCTGGCAAGACATGAGTCACTTCTCCCTCAACGTGGTATGTGTGTTAAGTTCTGGATGGTAGCATGCAGAGCACCACCGAGGCACGTGTACAGTGCATCACCCATCCGCACAGCTCCCTATCTGCAGTCAGTGCTGTGCCTCTTATGAGGGCATCCTTGGGGATTCTGGTCACCCCACTGCTACACTTTCAGGTCCCAGCAGGCCCCATCGGGCCACACCCGCTGCTTAGCTGCCACGCCCAGTGCCTCTACCCCCTGCTCAGGCACTCACCCAGTTCTCAGTCCGCCCTCACTGGGTGAAGACCTTCTCTGCTTGAGGTGACCTTTAAGAAATGCCCTTTTCTTCCTTCTGTTTCCTCTAAGCCACTCTGCACCTTTTGCAGTCTGTCTTCATTGCATCTTGACACAAGTCAAGAAGTCTTAGGAACCACATTTCCTTCATGCCCTGTCTCAAAACTCCTTTACACAAGAACGCTCAGAAGGTCTCACACGCCTCAGTCCCGAGGAGGCAAAGTGGCAAATGCGGGAGGAGAGATTACCCAGTCATTTGAGTGACAAACAAAGATGGTCAGGATTTTAAGTCTGGGTGTAGTATTAGTACCACACCCTATATGGCGTGGTAGATGGCACTTAAATTGCCCAGCTTCCCCATTGGTATCTAAATGCAGGAACCTCTGAGATGCTATGGAAGCCCTAGCAAATGAACACAGGTAGCGATTACTCCTGAGGCATAATTTTCATAATCGCAAGATATGAATGAGCATTTTAAAACAACTCTTAAATATATGAAAATAATATAGGTTGTATGCATGTTATAACAGTTTAAACAATGTGAAAGTGTTAAAAACTGAAGTTTCTCCTTATTACAATTCCATTCTTCTGAGGTAACTTACACTACCTATTAATATGTTTTTTTCAACACTCAAGTAATCATCTATGAACATACAGAGAGAAAAAAATAAAAATGGAACCATACCTCACATATTATTCTTTGACATGTGAGCTCCTTTAGATTCACTTCACTTAGCAGCAGAGTATCTCAGAATGTGGATACGTTGTAATTTATTTAGGCTGTGACCTATGGCTGGATATTTAGTTTGTTGCCATTTTTTTAATATGGCAAGCAACGAATCAATAAACATTCTTGTACATATATTATTACATATGCCAGTTTTTATTTCTATCATAAACATTTCTAGAAGTGGGTTAGAAGTTATGCACACTTCAATTTTAATAAACTGTACAAGAATTACTTTCCCAAACTGCTATGCACAAATTAAAAATCTCACTAAGCACATATGAGAATACCCATTTTCCCAACATCCTTGCCAGCACTAGATGTTATCAATCTTCTTAATTTTTGCCAATTATTATAAATGATAAGGATTTTTTTTATGTTTCCCTGACTTCTAGTTTGGCAAGCATCTTTTAATATATTAATTGTCTATTGCAATTCCTTTTCTGTGAATTGTCTTATTTATGTTCTTTACCAATTTTATATTTTACTATCTTTTCATTAATTTCTAGAAGGGACTTAAACCTTAGGGATTTTCTTCTTTTATAAAAAAATGCTTCTTCTCAGCATACCTGAACTTGATTTTTAAATAATCTTTTACCACATAGGAATTGTAAATTTCCATGTAGAAAAAAAAATCTACCAATTTGTTTCCCTTTTGGTCAGTGGGTTTCTTCTCTTCCTTAGGAAAGCTGAGCCCAACCTGGAATACTAATACTCTTCTGTTTTTTTTTGTTTCAATACTGGTATACATTTATTCTACATTTAGTTTTTAATTCACAGGGAAACTCCTTTATACGTGGTGTGACGTAGAGCTCTAGATTTCTTTTCTTTCAGGTTATACCAATAATATTTATTTTATGCATTTTCCAGGAATGGAAAAAGGTGCAGAAGAAGAACTTGCCTGAGTGACTGAGTTAATAAGGCAGAGCTGGGATGTAAGCCCAGGGAGCCTCTCTCTTATTCCTTTAATATATCCACCATCCTTGGGCTTCCCTGGTGGTGCAGTGGTTGAGGGTGCGCCTGCCGATGCAGGCGACACGGGTTCGTGCCCCGGTCCGCGAGGACCCCACGTGCTGCGGAGCGGCTGGGCCCGTAAGCCGTGAGTCGTGGCCACTGGGCCTTCATGTCCGGGGCCTGTGCTCCGCAATGCGAGAGGCCACAACAGTGAGAGGCCCGCCTACCGCAAATATATATATATATATATATATATATATATATATATATATATATATATATATATATATATATATATGTATATATATCCACCACCCTTGTTTTTACATCACATCTGGGTTTTGAAGGAGTGTTCTGATAGAGAATCCAGGCTAGAAGTCTGAATTCACACTTACCAGTCACTGTCTTCATATAGTGAGGCAGTCACCTCAGTGTTTTGGTGCCTTCATTTCACATTCCCACAGTGGCCCGAGCATGATCCCATTATATCACTAAATATACTGCATACGAGTTGTGGGTTTCTTTTCTGTTCTCTTTCCACATATTGGGAATTTTGAGGGCAAAGACTGTCATCTGCTCACCTTTGTATCCCCAGAGCTATAGCACTGTCCCTGATACACAGTAGGTACTCAATAAAGGTTTGCTAAGTGGGTAAATGAAGGGCAGTTCCACTTCAAATTCTTTTAGAATTCTTCATTTTACTAATAATAAAATTATCATTTACCAACAATACAGAAATCAGTAAAGTTGCTAAAGACATACATTCAACGTATGGTAAAGTAGGTACAGGACCCCTTGGGTCCAGAATCTGCATGCAGTGCTCTTTTCACTGTGAATAACTTAAATCGATAGATGTAAATAGGAGGAAAGAGGGGCCCTGCCCATTGAGTGAAAAATCCCAGACATTTTCTGTTACCTAGTGACACCAAGAGGGACATTTCACTTCCATTTCATCTCTCATAAAAACAAGGGACACCACTGTTAGTATCTGACTCATATCAGCGCAGTGACAGCTTCACTGTCTTAGCACCTGGATGAAGCAGGAAGCATTAGTAAGTGCTCCCATTATAGAAGCACTAATTAATGAGGCAACCTCTTAAACCACTACCCCCGTGCAAGCCAAAATCAGACAAACAAGCTGGCCCGTTTGAAGGTTCAGGAAAAGAAAAATTCTCAGTAGAAATAGAAATGAGGCTATGCCAGGTATGTGTGACAGATTCAGTTCATTGGCAGCAAGGACCACAACATACCATCATCCGGAAGACCCAGGACATCCAGCCTGTCCTGCGGAGAATGTGGTCATGACGGTGCCTACAGGCAGGATGGCTGTATTGGGGAGGACTCTCTCCTTCTCCTAACCCGCTGAGTAACAAGATATGGGCAGTAATGTTTTCAACAGAACTATAAGGAAATTTTACTGATTCTCATGTTCTGGTGAAATAAGCAACAGATGACGTCATTTCCTTAATCTGAGACATAAGTCTTCTGTGATCTGATGACCACAAACCCCTCTGTACCTCCATAACACTCATCGTCCTGAGACAGGATACCACCATCTTGTTACTCTTACTGTCTCTCCCAGATTGCCTGGATGACCTCCTCCCACACCTCCCCTTATGAAACCAGTGGTGGTTAATGTTATGTGTCAATCTGACTGGGCAAATGGATGCCAGATAGCTGATAAGGCACTATTTCCGGGTGTTTTTATGAGGATATTGCAGGAAGAGATTTGAATCAGTAGATTGAATAAAGAAGATCCATCCTCACCAATGGGAGCAGGCGTCATTCAATTCGTTGAGGGCCCAAATAGAACAAAAACACAGAGGAAGGGCAAATTCTCTCTCTCTCTTTGTCAGCTGGCATATCCATCTCCTCCTGCCCTCGGACATCAGAGCTCCCAGTTCTTGGGCCTTCCGACCGGGAATGGATCACTCCACTAGCTTTCCTGGTTCTCCAGCTTTCAGACAGCAGCTCGTGGCATATCTCTCCTTCCATAATCATGTGAGCCAAGGTCCATAATAAATTTCATCTATATATCCTATCAGTTCTTTTTCTCTAGCAAACTCTGACTAATATAAAACCCTCCTCTTGGAAATATTGGGACTTCTGCCCTCATTCTACACTCGGTGCCGACCTAGATTGCCACTTCAGCCACGCTAGAGACATTGCCCTTAAACTTCTGCCTTTTGTAGTTTTGCTGTATCATCACTGAAGACTCCAAAACCGGGATCCAAGCTGATGAATCTCCTTTGGTCCTATGCCGGAGCAGGGGTGGAAGCCACTTATGAACTCTCAGCTCCCGGAGGCCCCTCAAAGTACCTAGTGGGTGTGTGCTTCTGGTGATGTTGTGACCTAGGGAGTGTCTTGTCGGGAGAAGTGACCTTGTGTGCTACTGCACATTCCTTTTCATTTGCCTTATACCAATGTTTCGGAAGAACGTGCACATTCTATGCAGGACAGACTGCAGTCTCTCCTGAGTCTATAGCCACTCCAGTGATGTCTCAGATTCACCAGGGGAAAGGGGACGGGACAGCCAGTGCTGAGGAGCGCCAACTTGTCTTTCTGTCTCTGGCTACCCTGTGTCCTAGAAAAGACAGTTCTGCACGCCAAAAAGCAAATAGTCACATCCCCACTTTCTCTTTTTCTTAACTCAGCACCGAGGAAATCATTTGGAGGAGGATGTTAGTAAAGAGCCGCTAGCTCCTCCAGACAGGTAATTCCAGAACAGAGCACAGGACTGCCAGGAGGAAGTCCCGGTCTCCACGTTTTGGCTTAGACTCTAATTGAGACGATAAAACTGTTACTCAACTAAATGTTTCTTTTTGTCTCTTCTTTTATAAAATAAGGAAAATAAAATTCACCCTATTAGACAGATGAGCAAACTGAGGATAAAATCAACGGTATATTTGACCTGACTTTGAGATTGCAAAAAGCACAATGGATCAGGTCATTATTGGGATAATAATGATTCTTGCAGAAATATTTTTTTAAAAAACAAAGAAAAAAACCTCGTCTCTTCCTTAAAGCCAAAATAGCTTGTGAAACTTCACAGAGTGATTATAATTTTTGACATTTGTAAAGAGTTTAACAGAGCACTTTCACATAAATCATGCCACTTAATCCTCACATTGGCATTAAAGTACGTATGATTATTTTTCTCTTTAAAAAAAAAAAAGAAGAAACTGAGTTCAAAAGGGGTTAACCTGCTTTAGAAAGCCCACCTGGTTACAAGTGGACATTAACTTTGCCCTTCTGATTCTCATTTTCTTTTTATAATTCTATTGTTTTAAGAAAACATTTGCATAAAAAGTTGTATTAAAAGCATTTAATACTTTGTTATTTGTGCAAGACAAAGTGCCCTGTGGGTATACAATATTCTCAGATTCCTTTCTTATGAAACCAAATTATCCTTGAAAATTGTTAAAAGATTTCATTCAGATTCATGTATGCATTATGCTGATTAATATTTCCCACAGATGTTATTAACTACTATTAAAAAAAAGCATTTTTACCATTCTCCTACTTAAATAGGCTTCCTCATTATAGAAACAAAAACAATATATGGAATTAGATGCAGCCTTACTAATTACAACTGAAATCAAATATAAAGACATAGATGAAATAAATTATATCCAAATGGAATCATTTTTCAGACAACTTGTATGAAATATCAGTAGGCTTTTAGTAATAATAGGTTTATTTGGTGATGATTCTTAAATATAGGCTCATTAAGAGATTTATTATTGATGAGTAAGAATATAGTGCAAAAAATAAACTCAAAATGGATTAAAGACCTAAATGTAAGGCCCGACACTATCAAACTCTTAGAAGAAAACATAGGCAGAACACTCTATGACATAAATCACAGCAAGATCCTTTTTGACCCACCTCCTAGAGAATTGGAAATAAAGACCAAAATAAACAAATGGGACGTAATGAAACTTAAAAGCTTTTGCACAGCAAAGGAAACCATAAACAAGATGAAAAGACAACCCTCTGAATGGGAGAAAATATTTACAAATGATGCAACTGACAAAGGATTAATCTCTAAAATTTACAAGCAGCTCATGCAGCTCAATATCAAAAAAAACAAACAACCCAATCCAATAATGGGCAGAAGACCTAAATAGACATTTCTCCAAAGAAGATATACAGATTGCCAACAAACACATGAACGAATGCTCAACACCATTAATCATTAGAGAAATGCAAATCAAAACTACAATGAGATATCATCTCACACCAGTCAGAATGGCCATCAACAAAAAATCTGCAAACAATAAATGCTGGAGAGGGTGAGGAGAAAAGGGAACCCTCTTGCACTGTTGGCGGGAATGTAAATTGATACAGCCACTATGGAGAACAGTATGGAGGTTCCTTAAAAAACTAAAAATAGAACTACCATACGACACAGCAATCCCAATACTGGGCATATACCCTGAGAAAACCATAATTCAAAAAGGGTCATGTACCATAATGTTCATTGCAACTCTATTTACAATAGCCAGGACATGGAAGCAACCTAAGTGTCCATCAACAGATGAATGGATAAAGAAGATGTGGCACATATATACAATGGAATATTACTCAGCCATAGAAAGAAACGAAATTGAGTTATTTGTAGTGAGGTGGATAGACCTAGAGTCTGTCATACAGAGCAAAGTAAGTCAGAAAGAGAAAAATAAATACCGTATGCTAACACATATATATGGAATCTAAGAAAAAAAAAAGGTCATGAAGAACCTAGGGGCAAGACGGGAATAAAGACACAGACCTACTAGAGAATGGACTTGAGGATATGGGGAGGGGGAAGGGTAAGCTGGGACAAAGTGAGAGAGTGGCATGGACATATATACACTACCGAACATAAAATAGATAGCTAGTGGGAAGCAGCTGCATAGCACAGGGAGATCAGCTTGGTGCTTTGTGACCACTTAGAGGGGTGGGATTGGGAGGGTGGGAGGGAGGGAGACGCAAGAGCAAGAGATACGAGAACATATGTGTATGTTTAACTGATTCACTTTGTTATAAAGCAGAAACTAACACACCATTGTAAAGCAATTATACTCCAATAAAGATGTTAAAAATATATATATATAGTGCAAATCCTAGAATAGAATACTGTATTTATATTACAGAAATAACTTATAAAACTATTTTTTAAATAAGTGCAAGTTTTTATTAAGAAAACAAATTTGGTATTTGAATTAATAAGGCCAGAGCTGTGGGATTTGTTTTACTCACCACATTAAAAGAGTGATTATTCATCCACTCCTTGTCCCCAGGAAAGAGTGAAATATGTGTGAAAATTAAATGGGACATGGCAGGTGGACATTTCTGAAGCCTGGTAACAAAAATAGCAGACTAAATATTCACAGAAGCTCCTTCTCTGATGGGGGAAATTTGTTCTAACAGGATCTTCCTGATAGGGTCAATATCTCATTGCTCTTTGCAACACTGAGTGGTTACAAATTAGTTCACGGAATCAGCCTTCAGTAAATCTTAGCCTCCTTGCCTTCCCAGACTAGCAACTCATCCTTGAGTTTAGAAAAGAATACAGCAGAGAGACGAAGGCAATACCCCTCTCTGCCATCTGCTAAAACAGGAGAACTGAGAATAATGTTCAGAAAGTGGGCTTTAAATCTTGCCTTTTATTTCTTGAAGCAGAGAGCATGCCCTGTGCGAGTGTCCTGTTAGGATGACAGTACACAGAAAGGCCAAGGAGAGTCAGGACCCCGTTTCTAGTTCTAGCTGTTTTACAAATGGCCTTGAGCTAATCTCCAAAATCCAGAAACATCAAGAGATTTGGGAAAGACATGATTTGTGAATGAATGGATCAAACTCAATCATCTCTGCCTCATTCCAGCGCTAATATTCTATTATTATGTATGTGTAAAGAATTTTATCTAAAATACTTATCTTTAAATTAATATTTTTAATTTAAGAAGCTATCACTGACTTCAGAATCACCATGGAATTACCAAGCCTCTTTGTGCAATGGTTCCCAAGCCTAGATGATCATCAGTATCATCTGAGGAACAGTTTAAAAATGCAGGTTCCCAAGCCTCACCCACTGCCTACATAACAAGGATCAATGGCAGTGGGCCCCGGAATCTGATTAGTATCAAAGTTCTACCTGTGATTTTAATGATCTGCCAGGTTGGGCAGTGCTGCTTTATCAGTGCTTTTTAAAATGATCCCATTTCATAACACAACTCTATCAAAAACTTGGAATCCATATCGAAAGACAAAAAGCTGAGTTTTCCAGAGATGATTAACACTTTACAGACAAAAAGAACAATAGCTCTGGATCTCTGAGACTCAGATTATTTAAATGTCTTATCAAAGGACAAGGAGCAGGTGAGTAGCAGAGGTAGAGCAGGAGCCAAGTTCTTCTGACTTCAAATCGAGTGCCAAATTCACTGTATACCAAACATTCTCATCATTTAAATTCACACAGTAATTATTTAATCAAGCACCTACTATGTCAAAGACCCCATGCTATCATATATAGCAGTAGGTAACATGTGTCCAGGAGGGCAAATTTCCCTCCTTACCCCTCTTGAGTTCTTTAGGCTGGTCTAACAATTAAATTGACACAAGACAAATTGAAATGGGACCCCAGAAGTGAACAAAGTTGGCTGTTTATATATAATTTTTAGGCAAGAAACAATTATTTGGGAAGATTTTTTTTTACGCAGGCCTCTCACTGTTGTGGCCTCTCCCATTGCGGAGCACAGGCTCCGGACGCGCAGGCTCAGCGGCCATGGCTCACGGGCCCAGCCGCTCCGCGGCATGTGGGATCTTCCCAGACCGGGGCACGAACCCGTGTCCCCTGCATCGGCAGGCGGATTCTCAACCACTGCGCCACCAGGGAAGCCCTATTTGGGAAGATTTAACAAAACAAAGGGGCTTGTGCTTGGGATAGCAGACTTCTAAAGACGTCACAAAGTTTGTTTCTTCATACAGTTTTCTTGGCCTTGAATTCCCTAACTCTGGTGATAAGGATGCTTTGTATCCCCCTGGAGTAAAGATGGTACTTTCACATGGGAGATTTATTTCCCACTTTCAGGGGGAAAGGGAGAAATGAGTGAGTTTTTTTAATATCATTCTTTTCCACCGGCTGTTTCCCAAGTAACTTTAATTCAAAATAAGCAATATGCCATTGTGCCATGTCTTGGGGTAGCCTGCTCTGAATCCCAGCACATGTTTTTTTTAGTGCTATGTGCTGCACACCACTTTAAGCCTTTAAAAATAATTAACTCATTGAATCCACAGAACAAACCTATGGGGTAGATAATACTACTCTCCCAATTTTATGAAACAACTAAGAACAACAAAGGCACAGAGAGGATAAGCAACTTGCCCAAGGACACACAGCTAGTAAGGGACAGGGTTAGGATTAGAACCAGGTGCTCAGCTCCAAAACCCAAGCTCTTTGAACAGTAGGCAGTACTGTGCAGGGAATTAACGTTTGTTGAATACCCTGGAGTTGAGGGTGCTACATATATTACCTCATTCAATCCTCCCGATGAAACAGGTTCAGGAGTGTCAGTCACTTACCCAAGGTTGCATAGGGCAATAAATAAACTGATCGAACGCTGTACCACTTACAACGTTTTAGAAGCAAATGACAGAAAACTCGACAATAATGGACTTAAACAAAAAAGGGAATGTATTGGCTCAAACAACTTGAAAGTCTGGTGATAGGACCAGTTCCGGGTACAGCTGGATTCAGGAGTCAAGTGATGTCACCAGACCTGATTTTCTTGGTCTCTACTTCAGCATCTTCTGTCTTAATTCCATTCTCTGTCCCCATGTGGAGTTTCACGGAAACGTCCACTCAGTCAGAAAACGAACTACTTCCCAATAGCCAAAAACCAGAAGTTTTTACCCTGAGACTGTGTCTACTAGTGAAGCAATCACGCAAGGCTTATAATACGCTGACTGGCTAAGTAAGCCTGGATACAGATGCTGAGAACCAAAAGTAACAGCTGTTCACTGAAAATCAAATTCCAGCCTAGCCTGACTCCCTACAAATACAAATTCTTTGTGAGTATATTGATGTGTTTTCTGTCAGAGTCCCACAACACTTTCTTCATACTACCTCTAGTTTCAAAGCTTTTCACTAGAATCCAGGGAGAAAAATATGTGGTCAAGCTTTCAATCGGGTTGCTACCGAAGTATTTTGTTCCTGTCTATCTGCCTCTTCAGGCCCATGCTCCTCTGCTGTGTGGGGACCCGGCTGGGTGATGGCAATAGCCAGAAGTAGTCTATCATTAAACACGCAGACACTGCCGCTGTTGTCAGCCTGGGGCTCCACCCAGCAGCAGAACACAGGGTTCTTTCTCCTCTCAAATCCCAGATTCCTACTTGGGTTTTGGAGTCTCCTCAAGTCTCTGGCCAGAAGGAGGCCACAGAGTCCTTTAATCTAGCATTCTCCAGAGCAGATGTGGTCATTGCTTCTCCAGTCTCTTCTCCTCATCCTTTGCTGAGGAATCCTTACCAAATATCAGGGTTTCGGTCTGGAGGGAAGAAATCTCTATCCTACTCAAACCTCTGTTCTGAGACCTTTGGCCTAGTCTTTCCACACCCCAAAGATCTACACTTTGGAAGACAGAGGCCAAAAAGAGGCTCCAGACTGCTTCCAGGGTCCGTCTCTCCCCTGAGCTATGAAGAACAAAGAAGAGAAAGGAAATACCAACATAAAAACCAGTAGCTGATATTCCCCAAATATTTTCCCTCCACTCTACCATCCATCAAATGCCCACAGTGTGGCTGTGTATACTGAGTGTTTGCCTACCTCCTTTATTTTTCCCACCCAACTACTCTGGCACCACTGGCCAGGCCAGGAAACCAAGTCTCAGAGAGGTGAACTTACGTGTTCACTGTCACAGGGCCACACCTGGGCCTGTTTGCCCTCAGACGGCTTCTTCAGCCTTTTCCTGTTCTGCTCTGTACGGGGACAGGGGGCTGTGTTTTTTTCTGCTCCCATGTCAGCTGATTGCCAGCTGGGGCTGGCCAGTAGGAGGCACTGATGGGAGACAGGAAGGCAAGAACGAGGAAGAAGCCAGGGTACCTCTCATCACCCCTCTCCCTTTGCCTGACACATTTCTCTGGCAGTTGCTGAATTCCATCAGTGGCTCCAGCTCCCACTAGACTGGCCTCTGTAGTCCTAGCTTCTGCAGATCCCTGCCCTGGGCTATGGTAATGAATGGTGACCAACCACCTAGGCTTGCCTGGGACTGAAGGTTTCCTAGGACACAGGGCTTCCAGTGCTAAAACAGAAAGTTCTGGACAAACCCAACAATTGGTCGTCCTAGTGGTAATACCACCTCCTCCGCCTAAGTGGTAGTGCCTACCTGAGCGCCTAATCTCTGAGTCTCTAACTATGCCCCAGGTGGATTCTTAGCCTCCATCACCTGCTCCACTCATTCCCTCTATTAAATTCCTCTATTGTAAGAAAAGGTTCCTATTTTCCTGGTTAGAACAGGTATTTATACTGGTATTTCCTTTCTCTTCTTTGCTCTTCATACCCCAGGGGAAATAAGCTGTGCGTCTGATATAGTTACCCAGCTAGTAAGAGGCAAAGGTGGTGTTTTTACTGAAGACTGTGCTCTTATCACCACATTGCAGTCAGTCAGAAGAACTGCACTGCAGCTTAGGGAAAGACGGTTCTCCACACCTGTCTGCCCTATCTGTATAATTTTACCATCAGGAAGTATTATTTTATTTTACCTTTGAAGGATTAAGTCATGGTAACAAAGCTTACAAATGAGGTATTTTTAGCTCTAGCAAGTAAAACACAGCTTCTGTATCTGCCCTTCTAAAGTGAAGTGGCAAAGAAAGAGGGGGTGGGGACTACTCACTGCCTTGTCAGCTCTGCTGAGAGACCAGAAGCTTCTGTTTCAAAGGGAAGCAGCGATTATACTTATGGGAATGTCAGAGGTCACCCAGACACGGGCAGGGAGATCTGGTTGCCAATCATGAGTATACATTTCTGGATACCACCCACCTGGCCAATGAAATGGTCCCCACCGTGGAACACATCTGTGTAATTCACACTATGTGTGTAGCTATTGCTATAGTAACAAACCACCAGGACTCCTTTTTTGCATTTACTTTAAGTTCCTTTTCTGAGGACAAATATGCATTCTATATTGGAAAGAAAAGAAAAACGTTTTGTTAATAAGAAATATGGTCAGATATGCAGATGTAACATAAGCTTATCTTAAATACATTCCAAAATAGGGATGGAGGACATGTGTCAATCAGTTCAAATAGGATTTACTGGTTGTGAATTCCACCTACTTCAAGGCAAAAGAATGTCCTTAAGAGGCATGTTTCAGATCAGTCTGCTTCTTATTCATATTTAATTTTCTTGCAAATACTGAAACACAGAACAGTTCATGCTAAGCTGTACACCACAAGATTGAACCCAAGTTTCTAAAAGCAAGTCTAGGTGTCCAGATTCACAATAACCTGCCTCCACTTTTATTTCAGTTAGATGCTTCATGGAACAGCTTGAACTCAGGAGAGTACAGCAAGAAATTGCTTTATTTGTTTTTCTGATCACAACCCCCAAAGGAGCTATAGGATGGCCCCCTTTCTTGCCCTTTAAAAACACATCATGCAGGAGCCATAGCTCTCTTGACCTCTTCAGTTATTCAAAGTTTAGTCTGGTTTACTCGATTCGAAACTTCATTGCAACTTAACCCTCAGCTCCTCTGCTCCCCAGGGCCAGCCAGGCCTCCACCAGAGGACCTGGAGTTGGGAGGGCACGTGGTCTGCTCCCCTACTTCTGCTTTTAGCTCCTCTGGGCTTGAGTGTCATTCTCGTCCTCACTTGGTTGTTGACAGGGCTCCCCACTGCATAGTTCTCTGACCTGAGAGATCTGCTCTTGTGTCTTCCTGCCCCTGGGCTCTTGACGCAATATCTCTTCACCTGGTGATCTATGACCTTTAGGGCTTTAAATGCAATTCAAACATTCATAAGAACAGGTCCATTAACATTCTGTTAGATAAATCACGACCCTTTGTGATATACTTCTCCTCTTTTGGGTAATATGGTATATCCTAATCAATTAAAAGTAACATGAAAGACTGTAGCCTTTATACACGAAGGACAGCTTGCCCAAAGATAGAATCCTTGGACAGAATCCACAGATAGATTTCCTACATTCTGTAGGACTGGCTCCATTGTTCCCCAACAGTAAATGCGCCTGTGGAGAAACCTATGGTCAGCTGATTTTCTTTTTTCCTCTTGAGAAAAGACTTGGTTCTTTTATACTTGGCTGACCAAGGCTTTTTTTGTTTGAAGTCCAGTTACTTTACTAAGACATGTTTTTGTGTTGACTAATCTGAGCCAGCTTTCTCTGGATCACAGCATACCATTCCAATCCACAGACTTAAATCTTTCATTTCAGGAAAATTCTTGAATTGTATCTTTGAATATTTATTGTATTCCATTGTTTTGTTCCATTTTCTTTAAAGATGCCAAATATGTGCATGTTGGATGTTCTTTGTCTTTTTTCTATATCTATCATGGGATGGGACAGAGGCACTTTTCCCTGGCTGGCTGAGGCTGGCTCCTAACTTTATATACTTGTTCAAGTGGAAGTTATGTGTTCGGTTCTATCTGATGAGCAGGATGCGTCCATACTATCTCACCAGGGCCCCAGTTCTCCAATAATATGGTCTGTCATCAGAATGAGCAGCTGCCATTCACTGCTCTATCACCAGAAAGGAGACTGCATGAGAAGTTGGGCTCACGTCTCATTGGTTTCTAAAGTCCTGAGCCACTCTTTCCCTATCTTTCAGTAAAGCAAATGATCCAACACAAGTTACAAACACAATTTTGTTGTTAGTGTTGGTTGATGAGTACCAGGTTATTTTTACATTTAATTCACACTAGTTGCAGTGCAAAAAAAGAAATCTGGACCCCTGTTTTCCTTTTTTAACTCTTGGAACTTGAATTTTATCATCTATAAAATGGGTCAATAAAATGTGTCTTGCAGGATTCTTGTAAAGATTAGCAATAAGATATGTAATGATTTATGGTGTATGGTAGATGCTTGACAGCTGGATAATTATTCTTATCATCTTATCCCATTGCTTCACTCTTATGTTTAAAGAGGAGCTATCTCAAAGGAAATAAAAAATGATTTTTGAAAGTTTAGTGCATCCCAGGCTTCCCTGGTGGTGCACTGGTTAAGAGTCCACCTGCCAATGCCAGGGACACGGGTTCGAGCCCTGGTCCGGGAAGATCCCACATGCCGTGGAGCAACTAAGCCTGTGTGCCACAGCTACTGAGCCTGCGCTCTAGAGCCCGCGAATCACAACTACTGAGCCCACGTGCCACAGCTACTGAAGCCCGTGCACCTAGAGCCCGTGCTCCCAACAAGAGAAGCCACAACAATGAGAATCCTGCTCACCACAACGAAGAGTAGCCCCCACTCGCTGCAATTAGAGAAAGCCCACGTGCAGCAACAAAGACCCAATGCGGTCAAAAATAAATAAATAAATAAATTTTATTTTTAAAAAGATCTTATTTATTTGTATTACTGTGACAGCAAAATATTAATTAATCTGTTCAAGAAAGACGATTTAAAACGTAGTTTGAAAAATCACTTAAATGTTGAGCAGTAAGATCCAACAAGATATAGCACAGGTTTTACCGTCAGAAATTCCAGGTGTGCATTCCAAACCCATCATTTACAAGCCATATGATTTGGGGTTAAGCTACACAACTCTTTTGAACTTTACGTTTCTCATTTGTAAAATGAAATTAATTTATCTCATAGGATGTTAGGATTAAATGAAATAAGAGAACTGAAAGGGCTGTACAATTTTAATTATTGTCTGTTCTATGCCCCCAAAGTATTAGTATTATAAAAATAACTCTGTGCTTCAATATTCATGTTTGTGAGTCTAAATTCCTGTAGTTTCCATATTCTCTGGGGGCCAGAGTGGGAGCTACTCAGAGTAGTAATGATTACCTTTGCCTACCCCCCGTGTTATCTAAGAACCTGGGAGTTAAAAAAGGGAGCCAGAGATGCCCTACATCAGCATACCTGTCAATAATGTACTTGAGATCTATTAACGTTCCTTTTGCACAAAAAGTTTCAGCATCTGGTCAGACCAAGTGTCCCCAGATTGGTTCAGCTGACGTTAAGACCTAATAAAGAAATAAGGCAAAGAGCCCTGGGAACAAGATTCTTTCTCTGAACCCATGTTGAGAGTGAACAGTCAATTAAATCCTCGTTGTTACAGCTGGGGAAAGGTCTTTACAAACTTGACATTTCTCAAGCTTTCTAAGAGCTATTCATATATGGTTCCTGCATTCAGCCAATTGTCTCTCATCCAGAAGCACTCTGTCTAAAATGCCTTTCTTTTACAGTTTCTGTGGGTGTGAAATTCTTAAAAGCTGTGAAACCACTGTCTCCACAGGATTCCAGGTGTGGTAGCTTATTGTTATGCTCTTCTAATATATTAGGAGGATATATTCATAAAAAGACTTCAGCAAGTAGTTTGTATTTTCTCCACATCACAGTCAGGGGACATGTGAAATCAATAGTGCCACCACTTTTGCTGTCTCATCCGTGACTTCTAGGCACAGCACACAGCCATCCCTCTGTGAGATCACTCCAGCCAAAACAAGCTCTATGTCATTCTTTGTGTGTGTGTGTGTGTGTGTGTGTGTGTGTATGTGTGGTACGCGGGCCTCTCACTGTTGTGGCCTCTCCCGTTGAGGAGCACAGGCTCTGGACGCGCAGGCTCAGCGGCCATGGCTCACAGGCCCAGCCGTTCTGCGGCATGTGGGATCTTCCCAGACCTGGGCACGAACCCGTGTCCTCTGCATCGGCAGGCGGACTCTCAACCACTGCGCCACCAGGGAAGCCCGCTCTATGTCATTCTTGATGAAGACATCCTTAAACTAAATCAATCACTTTATTCTTCTTGAGGCTATTCAACAACTGCCAGCCTTGCTATATTTTATTAATATTTTAAAGGTAAACTTTTTGAATGCCTACAACTCAAACTGGAAAGGAAAATCTATGGCATTGTATTCACTGTCCTGGACAATTTTTAGAATGTCAAATATTTCCTGATTTTCAAGTCTGGGCTAGTTCATTGTGATGACTACATGCTTTCATGAGAAGCTCCTGTTTCCTATTGCTTATGCTTCAATTTACGGTATTGGAACAGTGTCTAGCAATTATTTGTCTAATGGATTCAAGATAAAACTTGCCAACAGCACAAGAAAAATGTCATCTACAAAATGGAACTATACTCAAACTAAAAAGTGTTTGCTATTATCCAGGAATCAAGAAGAATCTCTCCCCAGATCCCTCCCTCACTATAATTCTTTGGTACTTTTATGAGTTGAACTAATCATGTGGGTTATAGCATTTGTTTTGCATGAGTATGATAGAAGTGTGAGATAAAAAGCATTTGGATGGCATAAAAGTAGAGAATAAAGAAAATTATTATTTCTTGAATAAGTGAATGGATTATTAGCTATAAATCCAATGTATCCCTTTAGAAGGATTTTAATAAGATGCTGGAAGATTGCATAACCATTACACAGATTATCCAAATGGTTACTTTGGAAACATGGGGAGCTGATTTGACAAATGTGCCTTCACTAATAATAACCAGAGCTTCCATAGAAACAAAGGCCAATGCCCATAATAAGGTGTACACAGCCACTGTATTGGCCCATGTCAATAGACGGCACAGATTTATGAAAAGACCAGATGTAGGCACTATTAGGACTGATCAAATAGAGCTTATTTGTCAGAGTTCACCAAAGAAGTAAGAACAGTCAAGACACACAGCAGCAGGACCACCATGGATGAATGCCCAGGCTGTGCACTGCCCAACTCTAGAGGCACCATTCAATGGCAATGCACTGTGACTAGGACCTTCTGCAACTTGGCTTTCTGTTGGGCAGAGAGAACTGCATTATCCCGGGCAGATACAGCCTCTGGATCCACCCCCAATACCTTACTATAGGGTTTTCAAAGTTACAGATGACAGTGTTTACATGAGTGACTTTCTAGAAGCATAACTGCCCCTCTCTAGTCCCAGCTTTATGTGTATCAGTCTAGCATATTTCTGCACACAGGCTAGAAAGATACATTCCAGAGAGCACCACTTCCAAGGCAGGTACACCTCATCAATCTCAGTGTTATGTAATACACAACACACATCTTGCTCAGGCATAAACAAAAGCCTCATTCATCACCCTTGCTCTCCCCAGCCTGGTACATCCTGGTCTAGGAATATTTTCAGTGCTACAGATTGGGTCATGTTGCTAACAGATCCCTTAGACTAGCTGAGTTTATTCTGAATGCTGAAAATTTAGGAGCATAGGTAGAAAAATTTAGAGCATTTAGGAGCTCTTTCCATCTCCTGTTAACAGGAGATGGAAAGAATAAACGGGGCCATACGTTCCCACACTGTCCATAAAATGTAAAGGCTCAGAGGAAGACATTGTGGGGAAGGGTTCATGTTGAAATGATGCTATGCTCCTGGTCTTCTTATTAACCAGGAAGAGTGGTCGGCTTTAGTCATCTGCGACAGACTGTAAAAGCCTGTGGAAATTGCATGGGCTTCAGAGTTTTACAGAAATGAGTTTGAGTCCTGCTTTTACAAACTTAGTCCCTGCCCTACATCAGGTCAGGTGCTTGACCCCTCTGAGGATCTGTTTTTTTTGCCTTTGATACTTTAATAATACTTAACTCCCAGGATGAATAGTAGGATTAATGAGATGTGTATAAAACTCTTGGTACAGTTCCTAGCATGTGGTAGGTGACTAACAAATAGCACCTATTATATTTATTACAAGAATAAACCATAAATCATGAGAACAATTACACTAAGTGAATAACTATATGTATTCTTATGATACTAACTGTGCGTGCAGTTATAATTTCAATGATACAAGTTAATAGAATATCTTCTCATAATCATAATTTCTCTGCAGGTTTGTTATTAGAAGTAAAGCTAATATCTGGAAAATGCCTCTGAGTAAGTCCTAAATAAACAGATGCTATTATTTTACACAATTTTTAAATTGTAACTTTACCCTGTGCAATTTGCATCTCATTGCCATGCACTCACGGAATATGTAAAAATGTGTTGTTTTGTTGAATTTTTATTCTAATGAAGTGCTTTGCTGGAAATTGTATAATCTGCCTTCAGCTTTCTGGGTCAAAGTGAAATGAAAAGCCATAATTTCTGTTTCTCTGATGAGGGAATTAGAAAGTGGAAAAAGAAATATTCTAGACCAAAATGGGGAGGTGGTGGAATAAAGAACAAATATTGCAACAACAACAAAAAATAGAGTATCTTCTCCCTTAACAACTGAACACTACATATGAAGTCATTACTTTAATCACTCTCTACTAGCCCCTATTATTTCTGCTATCCTCCTTACCTCCTAAGAAATAATCAGTAGCATGAGATATTTTAGTATTTATTAATTATTTTTGGCTGCGTTGGGTCTTAGTCGTGGCTCACGGGATCTTCTTTGTGTGCGCTGGATTCTCTCTAGTTGTGGCATGAGGGCTGCAGAGCACATGGGCTCATTAGTTGAGGCATGCGGGCTCAGTAGTTGCAGCATGAGGGCTTTGTTGCCCGACAGCACGTGGGATCTTAGTTCCCCTATCAGGGATGGAACCAGCGTCCCCTGCATTGCAAGACGGATTCTTAACCACTGGACCACCAGGGAAGTCCCAGCATGAGATTTTTATAATTTTACTGAAGTATAGTTGATGTATAGTACTATATAAGTCACAGATATACAGTATAGCGATTCACAATTTTTAAAGGTTATACTTCATTTATAGATATTATAAAATATTGGCTATATTCCCCGTGTTGTACAATATATCCTTGTAGCTTATTCTCTACCTAATAGTTTGTACTTAATGCCCTACCCCATAGTGACCCTCCCCTGTTCCCTCTCCCCCCAGATAAGCACTAGTTTGTTCTCTATATCTGTGAGTCTGCTTCTTTTTTGTTATATTCACTAGTTTGTTTTAAGTATCATGAGATACTGATATTTAAGCATAAATATATGAAAAAGTATATAAGGTTTAAAAAATTTTTATGTCAGTTATCAAATGTTATAATACTATATGTACCATTCTAGTAGTGTTTTTTACTCAGCAGTTTTTTGAGATCAGTCCATGTTGTTATACTTAAATCTGGTACATTCTTTTTAACTCTTGTATCAGGGCACTCCAATCTGTGAACACAACACATTTTATTTATCCATCCTTGATTGGTATATATTTATATTGCTTCTAATTTTTCACTATTAAGAAAAATGTTATGAGCAAATTTGGCACGGGTGTAAAATTTTGTCAAGGGTATATGCCAGAAGTAGAACTCCAAGATATACGTATTTTAAATTTTACTGGCTATTGGAAAATTCCTTTCTAAGGTGATCACATCCATTTACATTCACACCTACAGTTTATAAGTGCTCCTGTTTTCAAGTCCTTGCCAACCTGTGAGGTTTTCATTTTGTTGATGGTTTTCTTTGCTGTGCATAAGCTTTTTAATTTGACGTAGTCCTACTTTACTTTTTTCTTTTGTGCCTTTGTCTTTGATGTCAAATTCAAAAAATCATCACCAGGATCTGACCAAATTTTATATTATCTAATGTTTAAATTTTGCCAGACTGGTTAATGAAAAATATGTTGTTTTTCTTAACCTTTCCCTATATGTACTAGATATGAATCTTTGTTATATAGGTTGCAAATATAGTCTTTGAATCTGTCACTTATCTTTTAATTTTTTAATAAAGTCTTTTGGGGATATATTTTGTAATCAAATGTAGGCATATTTGCAAATGTTTGTTAACTGTTTTTTGCATTTTGTGTCTTAAGAAATACTTTCTTACTTGCCAATTATAAATATATTCTAGATATTCCTTAAGTAGTTTTAAGTTTGCTTTTCATTTAGATCTATAATACAGTTTTATTTGCTTTTTTGTAGAGATATAATTGGTTTTTTCTATATAGAGGGCAGTTGCCATAAAACTATTGAGTAGTTCATCCTTTCTTCCAAGTCCCCACATGGCTATGAATCTGTTTCTGGGCTCTCTGTTTGGTTCATTAATCTATTTGACCAAACCACCTTATTTACTCTAGCTTTGTAATAAACTTTGAGGTCTGATAGGGCGAGTCCAGCTCATTAGAGTTATTTTTCAGAATTGTTTTGATTATTTTTGCATATTTAGTTTTCCATGCAAATTCTACAGTTTGTCAACTTCTACGAAGAGTCTGGTGAGCATATTGATTGGCACTGCACTTCTTTTACATATTAATTTGAGAAAGAGCAACGTCTTTATAATAACCTGCCTTCCTTTCAATGACCATATGGTATCTCACCATTTATTGGGGGTCTTACTTTATGTCCTTCAATAACATTTCATAATTTTCTCTATAAATGTATTCTACTCTTTCTTACATTTCTTTCTTGTTACTTCATTGTCTTTACTCCTCTCACGATTGGGATTTTCTAAATGGTAATTGCTCAGGTATATGGAAGCTACTGTTTTTAGTCCGTTGATATCATATCAGACTCATTTTCAGATTAGTTCATGTACTTCCAATAGCTTACCGTTCATTATTATATGTTTTTCAGGTAAACAGTTACATTATCTGTAAATAATCACATTCTTTTCCTAATCATTATACCTTTTACTTCTTGCTTTTGACTTGTTGCCTTACTCTAGTACAATTGGAATATTAGCCAATGACAGCCAGGATTCTCATCTTATTCCCGGTTTTACTTGCAAGGCTTTGAATATTTCATCATTAAGTATAATCCTTGCTAGATATTTCTAGTAAATAACTTCCATCAGACTGAGGAAAATTTCTTCTATACCTAGTTAGCTATTAGGTTTTTTTGTGTGTGTGTGTGTGTGTGTGTGCGCGTGTGTGTGTGTGTTTTAATCAAGTATGGTTATTGAACTTTGAATTTCTAATTAGTTCTTTCTTTTAACCTCTTGTAATTTGTTTCCTGAGTGTAATATTTTCTTTACAGTTTCTGGTGATAGCATTAGATTCATTTTACACATCTTGTTCTTAATGCTTTATTAGCTCTGTTTTTTCAGACTAAGTTCTGTGTTTTGCCTCTCTTTCATTGGGTGGCTTTCCTTGGTCTCTCAATCTTAACTTTGGGCTTATCTCTCTACTATGCTTCCTATGGATGGTCAGCTGCCTCTGTATACAAAGCTTACCTGCAGGGAAAAGCCAAAGCTAATATGGGGATTGGGCTCCACAAGACTTTAAACGAGTGTGGGAGGAGGGCAGAATGCCCCTGGTGGGACATCGTGGCACCTGGTCTGAGCTTAACAATTCCTGCTCCTCTGTCACCAAGGGCTTGGCCCTCTGCCCCAAGCATTGCTTCTCTTGGAAATGGATACTCTTTGTCACAGATTCCTACCCTAAAATAGAGTGTGTGCGTGTGTGTGAGCATCTGTGTATGTGTTTCTAAGGTGTCATCGGCCAAGTACTTTTGAAGACAATAACCCAATCAAGTATCTTCCTGACCGCCCCCTTGGCCTCCTCCAGCTTCTAGTTTCCACCACTTCTTAGCTTGAACTGCATTTGGTGTTTCTCTTATTTTTTGTGGTGTGACTCCCTTGGGTTTATGCACATGTTTGGTGCTGCTATTTACCTCTTTAAAATCTGATTCCATTTGTTTTAAGTAATTTAGGGATTCACACAATTTTTTAAAATTTTCTTTCTTTTATTAGGGTAAGTGTGACTATATATATACACACACATACACACACACACACACACACACACACACATTCATTTCTAGAGTTTGTTGTAAGACATCAGAATTTATTGCATGCTCAGCCTGCTATTTTGAAACCAGAGCATCCTATATTTGTCCACTGGGGGCTTTTCCTAAACTTGAACCTCATATCTTGAATTTTTAAAAAATCAGTTGAATGAGTTGGAAGAATAGTATCAAATATGATTTGATCTCAAAATGGCCTCTGTCAATCTAAATATGGGTTTGGAGTTGGACCAATTTAAAAGCTATCTGAGAATCTTTGTGTTTGGGACTCACTGACTCCATCTATTATTTCTGTGACCTTGAATAGAGTTGTTCAATACCTCTGAACCTCCGCTGGGTTGTTGTGAGGGTCAAGTAGAAAAATTTACATTCAAATGGCTTATAATTGATTAAACACTGTGCATGGAAATGATCATTGTTAGCATTACCCCATTATCTTTGATTTCCCATCTGACACACCTGAATTTTCAAGTTGTTCACATGTTGTCAATACATCTTGTCTACTTACAGCAAAATATATTTGATGGAAATATTTCCATGCTATTCCCAAAAGCTGATAACATACTGTTTTGAATATACGCTTTGCATTGACTGAGAGAAAGAATAGTACTGTGGATTTTAGTATGGATTTTAGAGTCTGGCAGATGTGAGCTCTAATCTTCACTTCCTTTCTTCCTAAACCCTTTATTGAAACAATCACAGCTCCATGGCAGTTACAAGCAACTGTTTATTCCTTGACACTGTTATTCCTGCAATAACTTCAGCTGACTAGAAGGATTAGGAGAACATCTCTGTGTCTCATTAAAATCCTGTATCTGAAAGGCTGGTGCAGTTGATTAAGAACGTCTCTAAGAAGATTATTAGAATATCCCGACAAGAGGAATTTTCTGGACTCTCATTGTGCAACACATCGATCTTTTTTTGAATCTATCATTCAATCTTACTAAATTACTAGTGCAGCTTCACATCAGTCCATCTAAATTTACTGAGGATTTATCAGATTTTTAAAAAGGAAGAAAGAAAAGAAAAGAATGTATCCTAGATTCCTGCTCTGTGTGCACCAATTCTTTTTTTTATCGTGACTTTGTGTGAGTCTTTATTGGACCCTACAGAGCTGAGTCCTTGTCTCTATTGAGGTCATGAGGCCTGGATACAAAGAAGTTCATGTGGCAACACCACACCGATCAAACACAAAGGGCTTCTCCAGTGCAAGGAAATTTTAGACACATTGCCTTTCAATTGCTATCATTGTAGAGTGTTGTTGTTTATTATGTTTCGTTTAGAGTGTTGGTTTATTTGGCTAGACTTCTTAGAAAGACCCAGGAATACAGTGTCAAGAAACAATAATTCACTCTTTGCAAGCAGGGAAATTGCTAGAATATTCTATAAGTTTGAGATCGATGGTGGGACCAGATGATCTTTCAGGTTTCTGACAGCCCTGAAAATCTATAATTCTACAATGAATTAACATGCATCTCACAAATAGGACATATCTTTACTGATTCAGTGGTAATACCAGCTAAGAGGGAGAGGCTGTTGTATCTGATAGGAGTTTTCTTTGTTACTCCTTGTAGTTTACAGACAAAAGAAGTTAGAAGATCACTTGGCATTGAGTATTAAAGAAATAAAAATCAATTTATTGAAAAACCTGGGTTCTTTTGGTCATTTTTACTATTCTGTGTGTGGAGTTGAAACATTTTTAAGGAAATTGTGTTTTGTTGTCCTCCTAATATATCAAAGTCATTTTCTTAAGACTATCAGTGCCTATTATATCTGTTAAGTGTGACTGAATACAAGCAGTCCTCATCATACAGAAACCTAGAGCATCAAATAGCCCCTGTGCTTTATCATACATTTTCAGTGGCGAATGCACGACCTTCTGACTCTGTGAATGGAACTTGTCATTCAAAAGAAAAATAAACAATATCTATTATTAATCACCAGGAAGCTAGGATCGATCTTGAAACCTATATAATTAAATCCTAATGTATGGGAATTCAGATATAATGCAAAAGACCTATACATTCAATATGGAACCTAAATTGTGTCCATTGCTCATTGGAAAGCTGTGTCGTTCCTTGAAATTGTAGCAAGAACATGGGACTTGGAGAAGTCATACTACCCACGAGCTGTGTAACTTTTCCAAAGGAAATTCAAGTGAATGTGTCAAATGAAGACACTTCCTCTTCTAACAATCTATTAGGATTCTTGCATCGATTGAAAAATACATGTGAAAACTTTCTAAATGACTGTTAAAATTGCTTTATATTTACCTCATTATGAGCTTTCAGAGCAATTCAGAAAGTGTATGCCTCTCCAATATCAGAGCAGGTTGAAACCACCCTGGGCACCGAATACAGCTGCACAGGCAGGCTTTTGACATGATGGGACTGCTGTCGGGGCACTGGAAGAATCCAGCGCAGCTTCTAGACTCCAGCGTTGCTTTGTCCCTCAGCAAAAAAGTATCTGTTGCTCCTCCACCACTGTGATCTTTGTCCGTCTTGTTTCTACTAGAAGTGCCACTCCTCACTTGTAAATGCCCACGCTCTTGCCTCTGGATCTTTGACTCTCATTACTTATAGTTTTTTTACTCAAAAATTTATCTCAGCATGACCCTACGCTGTGCATCGTTTCATCTTCTATTCCCATGACCAGTGAAGCAGTTATTTCTTAGCTCACATTCAAGAAAGAGAATGTGTTTAATGCTTCATTTCTTCAATGCAAAAAAATTTTCCTGAACATGATATTCAGCGGGCTCCTAGCCTTGGATATGGATGTAGGCAGAAAACTCAGCTTGCAATGGTTATATAATGGTACACTGTTTCCTTATCTGCCATTAGTTGAGCAACCCAGGTCAGAGCTTACAAATTTATTTTCAAAAGCATCTAACGCTAAGAGAAGCCACCATCCAACTCCTTTGTGGTTACATTTTTGAGCTTCTTGACACTTCACAAACACAGCAGCCACCAAGTCATGCAAAGTGCTGCCTTCAAAGAGAACACATTTTGGGCGTGTGTGAAATTACAGGCAAAAGTTTCACTTGCCACTGCAGACCATGGGCTCTTGGCATCCATGGTGAGATTCGAACTGGAGTCTTAGAGCTTCCCGCTTACTCCAAGGCCACAACCAAATGTCATACATCCTAATTCCCTGTAAGTTTGTTGGGACAACCCAAAGTCTTGATATCCTGGATGTAGGAAGCATAGGTTCGTTCAAGTAATTTTCTATTAATAAGGATTTATAGTAGGGCTACATGTGGCAATACGAGAAGGCAGCAGGAAAAATCAGGACTCCTGGGTACCAGGAGACTCGCTATGGGTCCACAAAGGTGGCACACAGAGTCCACTCAGCACCCATGGCTTCTCTAGAGATCAAGCCAACTTGTCTCTGCCACAGAAGGTTCAATGCATGGATCCTACTCTACACTCTGTCACTGATACAACCCACCTATTCATTCCTGTCTCCTTTTCTGTGGTTCTTCTCACTTCTTTCTGTGGCTTACCGAATGATTCATTCATATCTTGACATTGCTTTTCATTTGAAGCTGTCTCACAGGTCAGTGGAGAGTTTATGGATGAGTTGCTCTGGGAGGGGACACCAACATCAAGTCCAGTAGCAGGGGCTGAGGAGCTCTGGCAGTGGGAAGAGAGCTGTCTGGTCAGAAATCCAGGGCTACTTTCCTCTGCAAGGAAGTGAGTGTGGCAACATCTCTTAGAAATGGCCGCGCCGTATGTCCTGGTCCAGCCACCACGGTCTCTCCCCTGGACCACGGTGATGGTCTCCTGTTTCCCCTCCCCTCTCACCACAGCCCTTTCTTCACATAGAAGCTAGTAAAATACGCTTAAAACTCAGCTCAAATCATGTTGTTCCTCACTGAAAATATTCCATTCTGAATCAAGTCTAAACTTCTAGGTCTATGAGATCCCACATCTCTTCCTAAGCTACTTCCTGATGCTTATCTCCCACCGCTCTGCCCCGCCTTCCATGCAGCTCCAGCCACCTATTGTTCCTCAGAACATCCAAGCACTCTTTCCCCTCAAGACCTTTTCACTCAATGTCCTCTCTCCCTGGCATGTTCTTTACTCAGGCATCCATGTGCTTAGTCTCTTATTTCCCTCAGGGCTTTTTTCAGAGAAGTCTTCTCTGACCTGTTATCTAAATTATGACCCTCATCCCATCACTATTTCCTTGAACTCTTCATATTGTATATCTGCTTCTTTGTTTATTGACTGCCTTCCCTCCTAGAATTTAAACTCTATGATGGCAAGGAACTTACTGGTTTGATTTACTCTTAATTTACTCTTGTATGCCAGTATCTGCAATAATGCTTGGCACATAGGAGGTGCTCAATAAATGTTTGTTAAATAAATGTATACAGGAATGAATTAAAAGGTACCATGGGCATGAAAGAACCATGACTGACATGTCCAGAACAAGATTACTGGAGGAGATATGTGAGTAATTTTAATCGTAGTGAAAAGTTCTAAGATTTGGGTAAGCAAAGAGTTTTACCACGTCTACTTTGGGAAGTTGGGAAAGACTTGACTTTTTTTTGAGACCCGAAACCTAGAAAAAAAGGCATTTTAGTTGGGGGCATCTGCATAGATCAGAAGGAAATAGAAAGCATGGCATGTTTAGAGCAACTCCTTATCATAACTTCAACTGCAAATAACAGAAAACCCAAACTTAGACTGGCCTAAGCAATGAGGAAATGTATTGTCTCAGCTGAATGGTAGCTCATAAATAGGGCGTGGTCCAGGAGCAGTGCATCAGGTCTCCAACAACACTTTTCTGAAATTCTTGTGGCTCTGCCCTCTTCCCTTTTTTGGTCTTATCCTTGTTCTTATAGCAAGATGGCTGCACAATGTCCAGATATCATTTCCAGCCAGGGGAATACCCAGAAGCAGAAAGGAGCTGTCTTTTCCTTGGGTCTGTATTTTAAATGAGAAAATAATTCCTAGAATATTATCAGCAGACTTTTTCTCACACCCCACTGGCCAAAACTGGGTCACTTAGCCTCTCCTAAATATTCCCTAGAAAAGAGAATTCAGGACTACCCTGGCTGGCTTGGACAAATTACCTGGGGAAAAGACCTTCAGAGAGTCAGACACCATTACTAAGGGAGTTTGGAGGGGAAGGGAGGAAAGAAGTGGAGAGCAAAAGTCAGAAAATAAGTCTTCGATGTCTCGTTATGGAGTTTGAACTTTACCATGAAGCCTACTGGTAAACAATGATCAGTTTTAAGCAACAAAGGTGTAGGTTCAGTTTCCCAATGTATAAAGATCACTAAAATGTCATTGATTAGAAGGAAAAAGACTGATGACTGTGGGAGCTGTGAGGCCACTGCAGCAATACAACCAAGAAACACAGCGCTTGTATGAAGATAACAGTACTAAGGATGGACTGAGAAAACTCAAGGAGGTGCTAGCATGCTGGGACAATTCAGCAGGGTCTGGTGACTGAGTGAATGTTGGGGCTTGGAAAGAGGAGGATTGAAGGACGAGCTGAGGTCTCCGGCTTGGGTAACTGGGTGGAGAGTGGATGATTCACAGAACTAGGCAGTAAAGGGGAAAGATTTGATGGGGACATGATGATTATTGTTTGATGTTTTCAGATACAGATGTGTAAAAGGTAGCTAGAGATAAGCACTGGAGCTCAGAGAGAGGTCTGAACATGTGTTTACTTCCTGATCATGGACTAGGTGATAATCGCAGAGCTGGGTATGTGAATGTACAAGATGCATCAGGAGCTGTAGAGCCCCTTGAGGAGCTTACACCTTTATTGACTATTTTAGAAAATAATCATATGTTCCACAGGAGTGCTTAGAAGCATAAATCTCTTTCAGTCATGGCAACCAGCCGATTTCAGTGAGCGTTTTAAGTGGAGTTTTGATCAGTGAAACAGAGAAAGGCCTTGTTAAGCAAGGAGACTGGCAAGAGCCCAGATATGAATTAAGACACAAACTTAAACAAGAGCGTTAGAACCAGCAAGGAGCAGGACTGGATGGATGCCTGCAATATTTTGATAAAAGAGTCAATACATTTATGTGACTAACTAAATACAGAGCAAGGCAAAGGACCAGTGCAAGGAATTGATTGAGTTGAGAGGAGTTAAAAGAAAATGTCATTTTTAGATATGTTGATACTGAGAAGGCGGGACATTCAGCAGACAGACGAAGCATAGGAGAAAGATCAGAGCCAGGGATGGAGTTCTGGGGGTCCCTTTATGCATGTAGTTGTGAGGTCTGAGCCACAGAGACTACAGCTGGTGCCCCTGGAATTGTGTAGTGCTCTGGCGCACATTATAGGCATTGCAGTTGTAATTATTGAATATATTTTTCTCAAATGGATGTGAACAGATGGTCAGTTAGATAAATATCAAACTGAATTTAATATCCTATGATTTCCTCCAAAATGCTCATTAAAATATGTAAGAATTTCTTACATGAGAAAGACAGAATCTGGGACAGAGAGAAGAAAAGATACTATGGAAGTAAAAGAACCAGAAAAAGAAAATAGCTACTTCCACATGACTATGAATGGGGAAGTATACTTGAATTGGTGTACATTGAATCAATCTTCCAGAAAACAAAAAAAACTATATTTTAATTCCATGAATGTGGAGATTAAGTTGCATAAGAACCATCTCTGACAGGGAAGAAACTTGGAAACACGGAGTATGCAGCTCTTTTGGTGCAGCAACTACCGAGTGCCTAGTGCAATGATGTGCTTAATAAAATCTTTTGACAATAATGCTAGAGGGCAGGTGTCTTGCCTGTTCAACCCACTTAGCCCAGAAGCAAATAGATAATTAAATGCTTTAATGAGGAGGAAAGGAAAGGAAAGATAAAAGTATGTGCTTAAGAGAATGGATTTAACTACTTGCTGCGTAGTTATAAATGTCTAATATGCACTCATACACATGAATACACACACAGTACCACACTTCTTGATTTAGTTTCACAGCTAAACATTCAGTTCTGATTTATAAGGTAGTGGGGACTGTCTATGACCCTCAGAGGAAATTCCTTCTATAATGAGCAAAAGAAAATAAATTTTATCCTATAAACAATTACACTAACAGAGACTAAAATCTATTGGAGAGTTATATGAAGACAGAATCCTGATCAATAATTCTTATATTGACAATCCTAACAATGCTCAACAGAAGACCAGAGGATTTTGTGGCATACTGTATTCTCTGTCAGACTAGACAAGTTTAATGTAAATAGATGCACATATCACAAATGCAAAAAATCACACATTAGTATCTTGAAAGTATTGCAAGGTATATTAAAGTTAAATATATCGAAGAGAAAATACTAGATGGTGCAGACATTGTAGTAATTAATTAGTAGAAAACTTTATTTATACAGAATGCATGTTCCATGGGGTTGGGAACCACATCTTTTTACATATCACTGTATTAACACATAGTATAGAACCTGGTACAAAACGAATAATCAACAAATACATAAATTAATTTAGACTTGATTATCCTAGGAGCTACAGTATTAACAAGCAAAATGTTGGATTGTTAGGTTAATTTTAAAACTAGAATGTAAGAGTAAGGCAAACATACAGATCACATTTAGAAGTGTGTCATTTATCATTCACTCACTCATACCTCATTCTGGAAAGTATTTAAGAAGACTTTAAAAATATAAAACACGAAAAGATACATGCAGAAAATGGGAGGAAAAGGAAAAATGGAAGGAGGATAATAGAATAAAAGGTAGAGGGTAGAGTCTGTATACAAGGTATATGCCTTAAAAGTCTGGGCCTTTGCCAAGAGTGCCAATGGGGTTCTGTCCAAAAGGACAATGCCGAGAGAAACAAAACATGCACATAGAGCCCACAGTGCCCTCATCATAAAATATGGTAGGCCACCATCCAGCTTCTGCTCTCATACATCAAGCAAATACATTATTTAATATTTAATTTCTTGGAAAAATGCACTATAAAAATGCGTTGCTGAGACCACGATATCATTTTCTTTCAAAGCAAAGTGATTACATAAAGTCCTGGTGCTTTTGTACGAGTCCCTGTTTGGTTCTCCAAACGAGTAGTAAGTGAATTTTTTTAAAATGAAGCCTAACTTTTTTACAGCTTTCAAGGTTTATAATAGAGGAAAATGTGTAAGGAGCAATTTAGATGGCTATATGCTTACTTACATGTAACGTTCAAGCAATAGGAAGAAGAACCACTGGCATAATTAACTTGTGGATTTCTTTGGCCAACGTGCACTTATATTCTGTATTGAAAAGTCATATACAGGGTTCGTAATGGTCAAGGTGAAAAGAACTACAAGTGATAACAAGGAAGGACCGTGGCTTGAGATTTCATTACTGACACAGCAATTGTCACACATACTGGACTTGAGTATGGGCTCATCAGCAGCCTGCAAAGTGGCAGACAGAATGAGGGCAAGAGAGACTGAATCACCTGTGCCTGGCAGAGAAAATGGAAAGTCGGAGAAGTGAGATGCAGAGTGGAGATGTTCTCTTCCTGGAGTACTGTCGAGATTATATTCTATTTTCTAGAGCTGGCTCAAATTACATAGAGCTCATCTATTAAACTCAGACAAGAGATGAAAGTAGGGAAGTACAAAACCTGCCATTGCTTCTTATTTGACCTGCATGGTGGCTGGATTCATACGTCTTGCCATACTTCTGTATTGTGAAGTACTGTGAAACAAATTATCAGGGCCAGGTGTGAAACTTGGAAGATGAGTCTAGCCCCTAGGGGTTTTAAAAGGGAAAAGTAATAACTGGAAATCTCACTGAAAGCTTGTCCTCCGTGGCCGTTCTCCTTTCCTCTTCCAAATTAAGATGTACTGTGTTCCTTTACATATTTGAGATTTGCTATAGGCTTGACTTCAGAATTAATTATCTATTTCAAATAAATAAACATTCAAGAACTTTTCACATATTTCTCAGAGTCATTTCTTTCAGCTCTTTGAATCTTATTCTTGAGATAACATCTAAAGCTCAGATTATCATACTGAGTGAAGTAAGTCAGACAGAGAAAGACAAATATCATATGATATTACTCATAGGTGGAATCTAAAAAAATGATACAAATGAATTTATGTACAAAACAGAAAGAGACTCACAGACTTAGAAAACAAACTTATGGTTACCAAAGGGGAAAGATTGGGGGGGGGGATAAATTAGGAGGTTGGGATTAACATATACACAATACTATGTATAAAATAGATAATCAACAAGGACCTACTGTATAGCACAGGGAACTCTACTCAGTACTCTGTAATAATCTATATGGGGAAAGATTCTGAAAAAGAATAGATATATGTATATGTATAACTGAATCACTTTGCTGTAAAGCTGAAACTAACACAACACTATAAATCAACTATACTCCAATATAAAATAAAAATTTTTTAAATAAATGTTTAAAAGATAAAAAGAAAGAAAGTTCAAGTTTTCAAACATGAATGGACATAAGACATGTCTCTGTAACTTAACTGGACTTGTGCAAAAATACTCCAGGAGAAAAAACAACTTACTTTTTGCTGTATACTTTGCTTTCATTTATTACCTGCTTAAATAGTGCTACAGACTGTACTCTCTACTATTATGTGGATTATATCATTTTTATCCCCCCCACACAAATCCTATGGGCTGATTATTATTATTTTATCCATTTACAGATGGGGAAATGGAAAGGCTATGTCAATTAATAACTTTCCCAAGTTCTCACATTAAGTTGTACCATCAGAATCTGAACTCAGGTTCCTTAAAACACTAAAAACAGAACTACCATACGACCCAGCAATCCCACTATTGGGCATATACCCTGAGAAAACCATAATTCAAAAAGAGTCATGTACCACAATGTTCATTGCAGCTCTATTTACAATAGGCAGGACATGGAATCAACCTAAGTGTCCATCAACAGATGAATGGATAAAGAAGATGTGGCACATATATACAATGGAATATTACTCAGCCATAAAAAGAAACGAAATTGAGTTATTTGTAGTGAGGTGGATGGACCTAGAGTCTGTCATACAGAGTGAAGTAAGTCAGAAAGAGAAAAACAAATACTGTATGCTAAGACATACATATGGAATCTAAAAAAAAAAATGGTTCTGAAGAACCTAGGGCAGGACAGGAATAAAGATGCAGATGTAGAGAATGGACTTGAGGACACGGGGAGGGGGAAGGGTAAGCTGGGATGAAGTGAGAGTGGCATGGACATATATACACTGCCAAATGTAAAATAGATAGCTAGTGGGAAGCAGCCACATAGCTGCTTACATAGGGAGATCAGCTCAGTGGTTTGTGACCACCTAGAGGGCTGGGATAGGGAGGGTGGGAGGGAGATGTAAGAGGGAGGAGATATGGGGATATATGTATATGTATAGCTGATTCACTTTGTTATAAAGCAGAAACTAACACACCATGGTAAAGCAATTATACTCCAATAAAGATGTTTAAAAAATTAAATTTAATTTAATTTAAAAAAAAAAAGAATCTGAACTCAGACTGATTCCTGACCCATGTTCTTAACCACCAAGTTATAGTTTTTACATTACATTTCAGCCTTGCTGTAATAAACAAAATGCATATCCTTGGAAAGGAAAGAAGCTTACTTAATGCACTGATATAGTAAAGAGTAGCCAACTTTGAATTAGGAGTCAAGATACATAGGTTCTATTCATGACACTAGCTATGTGAATTTAATCAAGTTAATTCACCTCTTTGACCCTCAAATAAAAAATTTCAGGACTCAGAAAAGCTAGTTGAGTTGAGGCACACTTAAGTCCTTTCAGGTTTTGACATTCTTTGTTTTCTAATGACATACCTGAGATAATTTCATCCTTCTCGTTAGGCAGCTCCTGTGAATGACATGTCCAATTGGACAGAAATTCAAACTGTGGCATTTCTGTAGTAAAGCCCCATGAACTCAACATTATGAGTAATAATAATATGTGAGACAGTTATCAGAGTAACTAGCAAGATTCTCTTAACTTATCACTTGGCAGATTTTCTTTTCTTATATTCCTTTGTGACATCTCATTTTCACTGTGTTTACAAAGAATCAGAGTTTATATAATTAATTCATAAAAATCAATATTTTGCTGTGGCAAACACTTATTTTTCCTGTCAATCAATATTTCACCACCTTATTTATCCTCTGTAAATGGGAAAGCACAGCGTAGGTGAGGACATTGAGGTAGAGAAGTGTTAAAAGATTAAGGTCACATAGTAAGTCAGTTTAAAAAGGCAAAAAATAGAAACAGGGGTTTTCTGAGCCACAGCTAGTCAATGACAGACCCAGTAATGAGTCACAAGTTTACATTAGCTTACAAAATAAACACAGGCAAATTTCCCCTGAAACCAGGCCATGCCCTCAGTGCATGCCCTGGTGCATGTGCAAATTAATTGCTGGCAGCAGGAGGCCCTGGTACTTTTCAACTCTGGTATACTAGTAATTAAAACAAACAGACACACACCAATTTTTTTTTCAGATAAGAAAACCAGAACACAGGTCAAGCCCTAATAATTTCTTGGGTTTTAGAGTAACTTACAATATGGGGAAAAAGACACTGAAACTTTTCATTTGCAATATAACTTGTGTAAGTCCGCTCCTTCCAGAAATTTCTCTTCTGTATAGTATACACTCCATAAGCACTGGGAATATTTGTTCAGCCTATTTATATGTACATTGGATACAATGCCATTTCTTACTCCATGTGGAAACATTGCAAGAATACTTAAATTGTTGTTTGATGTTTCAAGCCAGAAAGAATGGCTCATTCTTTAAATAAAGGAGTCTGGATGATTAGGGTTACACTTGTAAGTGGAAAGAAAGCCGGTGGGAGCTCTTTGAAATTCCTAGTGTTTTACTTTTACCATTGTTTTGTACTCCTTCCCATAGAATCAACTATAGAGCCAAGTAGCCTAATAAACATGAATTGTACTGGATTAAGGGGTATAAATATTGCCTGGATGGACCAATGGATGGAGATATTTTAAAGGTAGGAGCTATGAATGAGCTCTGTATCAAGTCCTGAAGCCCAGTGGAGTACTGTACACCCCGTGGATGCCATATTACACCAGATTTTAGTAATAGCAATGATATTAGCTTATTTATTCATTCATTTATTTAGTAAACATGTACCAAGCCCCTATTCTGTGATAGGGAAAGCAGGAGCCTGAAGATACAGAAGTAAAATACATATACTCTGCCTTCAAAGAGCTCACAATCTAATGGGGCAGGTAGCCAAGAAAAAGACATTGCTACCCCAGATGCTAAGAAAGGTATACAAGGGAAGCTCATTATGTTACAGGGACTTGGAGAACAGAAACCTGGCCATGATAAGGGCTAGGCAAGTGGGGAAAGGGATCGTGAAGGAAGAGAGTGGCACTTGACCTTGATGTGAATGAAGAATGGGCATTATCTAGGCTAAGAAAAGGAAAACGTGTTTTTCGAGGCTGAATATGAGACTGCAAGCATCATGAGGAGGGAGAGAGCACAGAGTTTGGGGGTTTAGGATGAAGTGACTATTGCATGCCCAACTCCTGGGTAGGCACCATTCCCATCTTAGTCTAAGTGATGGTACTCTGCAGATTTGTGTGACATATCAACCCTTGTCATAGCTGTGAGTTCAGAACTGATGAGAGATAGGGGAGAAGAATAGCCACCTCATCTACTAAGACAAAAGAGAGGAAGAGAAGAAATGAAACAGAATAGTTTCATAGCCCTAAAAACTTCTGTGCTCTACCTATTCATCCTTCTCTGCCCCCAACATCTGGCACCACTGATCTTTTTATTATCTCCATAGTTTTACCTTTTTCAGAATGTGGTATATAGTTGGAATCATACAGTATGTAGCCTTTTCAAATTGACATCTTTCACTTAGCAATATGCATTTAAGTTTCCTTCATGTATGTTTGTGGCTTAATAGCTCATTTATTTTTAGCACTAAATAATATTCCATTGTCTGGATTATCAAGGTTTTTTTGTTTGTTTTTATTTTTTTCTGTGCTTTTTTTTTTTTTGGAGAGGGCAGAAAGGTGAGGAGTCTGTCCCATGAAGTAGGAAGATAATTTTTCTTAACATCTTTATTGGAGTATAACTTCTTTACAATGATGTGTTAGTTTCTGCTTTATAACAAAGTGAATCAGCTATACATATACATATATCCCCATATCTCCTCCCTCTTGCGTCTCCCTCCCACCCTCCCTATCCCAGCCCTCTAGGTGGTCACAAACCATCGAGCTGATCTCCCTGTGCTATGTGGCTGCTTCCCACTAGCTATCTATTTTACATTTGGTAGTGGATATAAGTCCATGCCACTCCCTCACTTTGTCCCAGCTTCCCCTTCCCCCTCCCCGTGTCCTCAAGTCCATTCTGCGAGGATAACTGTGTTATCAAATCTGATAAGTCTGCATTGTCTGCTATATCTAAGTCTGTGATAAAACCAATGATTGAGGTAAAAACCTGTGATCTACCTTTGGGCGTCTCTCCAGCTTGGCATCAACACTCTTTGGACCTCATCATTCCAACTGATAAGACGGTAACTGATGTCCCGAACAGCAATATCAGATTATGCCCCAAGGTAAGCCTATGGAATTGGAGTTCTAGGAAACATACTCAAAAATCAACTGCACAAATACAGCCTGGAAATATTCCCAATCGTAATTAAACTAGCTTTTTCTACATATCACCATTAAAGGTAATTTTTAAAGGTAATTTTTAGATAACATGTTTATCTAGGGCAGAGGTAGAACCTGATAAGGGGACCAAGTTGCAGCAAGTAGGCTAGTATGGGAAGACTTTTTTTCTCTTTAGGCCTGAGATTCTCTTTCTTGGGCCAGAGATACCAGTGCAGGTAGATGAGGGGCCCAGCGGAAGCAACAGTTTGTCAGCTTGGTCCAGGAAGTCCCTATGTCTGTGACTTCCCCTGCTCCCACCCTTCAGTGACACCAGGGCAGGAAAGAGGTACAGTAGGGGGATCCCACCATGCCCTTCCCCACTGAGAGACCTCTAGTGGCCCAGCCTGGGGAAACCCCTGCCGTCCCCCTCAGGTAGCACCAGCTGGGACCTGTGAGGGTCTCAGTGGCACCTGATAAACCAAACAGATCAAAATAACACCACAAAATCAGTAAAAATGAAACTGCCATTGGAAGAACAGCCCTCAAAAGTAGGCCAAGACCTGCATACTGCTGCTAAAATAGGAGAATTGAATAGGACCCAGAATGTGCTACATAATAGACAGTATGCCTAGAATACAATTGAAAATCTCCTGTCATATCAAGAACCAAGAAAATCACAACTTCAGTGTGAAAAGGTAATCGACTAATGTAACACCAAGATGGATCAAATGTTGGAATTCTCTGACGAGGATTTTAAAGCAACCATTATAAAAGTGTTTCAACAATCACGTACAAATTCTCTTGCAACAGATGAGAAAAAAAAAATCTCAGCAAAGAAATAAGTGTTATAAAAGAGAATCAAATAGAAATTATAGAATTGAAAAATACATTAACAGAATTTTTTAAAAAACCACTTGCTGTACAGGCTCAGTAGAGTGGTGATGACAGAGGTTAGAAGCAGTGAACTTGAAGACAGAACAATAGAAAAACAAAGAGAAAAGAGGCTTAAAACAAAACAAAACAAAAAAACAAAGCTTCAGGGACCTGTGGGATAATAACAAAAGATCCAACAGTAATATTGGAGTCTCAGAAAGAGAGTGACAGGGGGGCGGGGCAGAAAGAATATTTGAAGAAACAATGGCTGAAAACTCCCCAAATTTGGCAAAAGATACAGCCAAGAGGCTGAATGAAACCCAAACAGGATAAACACAAGGAAATTCATATCAAGACACATAATAATTAAACTTTTGAAAATGAAAAAGAAAAAGAAAAATTTGAGAAAAAAAATCCAGAGAGAAACAATGCATTACCTTTAGAGAAACTCCAGTTCAAGTGACAGCGGATACCTCGCCTGAAACCAAGGAAGACAGAAAAAAGTGACACAATATTAATCAAGTGCTGAAAGTAAAGAACTGTCAACCATGAATTCTGAACCTGGCAAAGATGTCCCTCAGGAGTGAGAGAAAAGAAAAACATTCTCAGATGGAGGCAAAGTAAAAGAATTTGTTTCTAACAGACACACCCTTAAATTTTTGATGAAGGGAATTCTTCAGACAGGAAATGATTTTTTAAAAAAAGAAATCTTGGAATATCAGGAAGGAAGGAAGCACAGAGAGGAAAGAAATACGGGTACATACAATAAATGATCTTTTTCTCATGAGTTTTATAAAGTATATTTGATGATTGAAACAAAAATTATAACACCATCTGACATCCAAGACAATGCTATTTAAAAGTGGGGAAGGTAAAGGAACTTAAATGGAAATGATATTTCCATACTTCATTCAAAGCAGTAAATGTTGAATTCAGGAGACTGTGATAAGTCCTGTATTTATATTGTAATCTTCAGAGCAACCACTATGAAAATCAAAGACATTCACTCAAAATCACTATGAATTAATCATAGTACAAGTATGTTTGGGGAAAACTGAATAATAGAGGTGGGTTTTATCAATGTCAATATCCCTGTTGTGATTTTATATTATACTTTTGCTAAATATTTCCATTGGGGGAAATTGGGCAAAGTGTACAAGAGTCTTTCTGTATTATTCCTTACAGCTACATGTGATTCCACAATTATCTAAATAAAAATGTCAGTTTAAAAAAGGCATGTCAATTACATTTTATAATTTTACTATGTTGTAACACGTTGCAAAACATCTGTACTTAAAAAAATGTTTGTTGGGCTTCCCTGGTGGCGCAGTGGTTGAGAATCCGCCTGCCGATGCAGGAGACACGGGTTCGTGCCCTGGTCCGGGAAGATCCCACATGCCGCGGAGCAGCTAAGCCCGTGAGCCATGGCCGCTAGGCCTGCGCGTCCGGAGCCTGTGCTCCGCAACGGGAGAGGCCACAACAGTGAGAGGCCCGCATACCGCAAAAAAAAAAAAAAAAAAAAAAAAAAAAAATGTTTGTTAGGCTTCCCTGGTGGCGCAGTGGTTGAGAGTCCGCCTGCCGATGCAGGGGACACGGGTTCGTGCCCCGGTCTGGGAGGATCCCACATGCCGCGGAGCGGCTGGGCTCAAGTAAATCAAATAAAACCCAACTCTTCTTATTTAAAAAAAAATTTGTTGTATTCCATTAACTTAAATCAATTCATCAAATAATAAAAACAAGGATAAACTCATATTTTCTGCCATGTACATGGAATAAACTTTTGGAATTTGGAGCAGAAAGGAACAAGATAGTCTCAATTTTTTTACAAACATTTTGAGATAATGGCCATTGTGGACCCATGAATTGAGAATAGTCGTCTAATCTTTCACCACAAACTTTATACTCTTTTCTTAATGCACAAATGAGCAAGAGTCTCCAAAGAGAAGAATGAGTTGCCCCAGGGAAGAAAATTCTCATAAATCCCCAACAAAGTGGTGTGAAATGCTCTGTTGCTATGAAAAAAAAAAAGCCCCCTTAAATTAAACAGCAGGAAAAAAGGAAAGACAGTTTGCTCTTCTGTTGAGATTAAATCTTTATTGCCATTGACTTTTCAAATTTGAATTTTGCACATTATTTGCATTTATTTTCAAGTTTTGTCTTAATCTTCAGCCTTAATCTCTATTGATTTAAGAGGGGTAATATAAGTTATTGGGTAGAGGCCCACATCACAGAGTAGCACCTGTTTTGGAGCCATAATGGACTCCAGTACATTATGCCTAAACAGGCAGAAAGTCTTCTTCTATTTCCCTGATTGAATCAACAAATGGTGTGTAGCAACGTTAACAGATGGGACTAGACTGGAATCATATTTTGCTATTGCCCAAAATGTACTGAATATGAAAAAACGCATTGAGTCTCATATCTTCGAACTTCAAAGAAATGGTCCCTTATGTATCTACACTTTTTATTGTCTGTACAAAACAAGATGAGATCACAGTAAGCTCTCTTTTGTCTAGAATCTCCATGAACTATTACTAATAGTTCTATTAGTCTAGTCTATTACTCTCTCAGAGCTGGACAAAAGAACAGGCTGCCCAGTTCACTCTTTGAGTCCAGCCCTCAACTGCTTCGGGTTTGCAGCACACTTACAAATTCTGAACCTTGTGGTAGTGAGCTTAAAGAGATTAGAAGACTGAAAAGAGTACCAAACAAATTAGCAATAATTGCAGTGGAATCACTATCTCACATAACAGGGCTTCACGGAATCTATAGCATCCATGCTTATGCTTGGATGCCCTTCAGTGCTATATTTCCACTTGAGTAGAATTGTTTACTGCCCTGACCATACTTTCTTAGAGACCCAAAGGCAAAGTTCTCTTATTTCCCTGGAAACGTGCAATTTTTAAACGTTTTAAATATATGCTTCTCTCTTATCTTGTCCTTGTAGCAGGATGAACCTTACTCTGCACTACCATTATCTTCTATCTTCTCAGCAGTTCAGCCCAACATTCTAACAGTACAGGATTCAGCCTCAGTTACAGTTTTTCTAAGTGATTTATTTTTTCTATATTGGTCAAAAAGTAGTGGCAGATAGGTGGGAGTTATGTTTATATCTCTGAACTGTAGCCCAACAATGATGAACCATCCTAAGACATACAAGAATTTCTCACACAGCATCAATGATGGTCAACATTCAGACCTCTCCTTTTCTAAAAAAAAAATGTTGTAAGAACACTTAACATGAGATCTACCCTCTTAACAAATTTTTATGTGTTCTGTACAATGTTGTTAACCATAGACACAACGTCGTACAGCAAGTCTCTAGAACTTATTCATCTTGCATAACTGAAATTTTATACCCATCGAATAACAGCTCCCCACCACCCACTGCCCTTGGCAAACACCATCCTACTCTCTGCTTCTACGTGCTTGACTCTTTAGACACGTCCTTTAAGTGGAATCATGAAGTATTTGTCCTTCTGTAACTGGCTTATTTCATTTACCATAATGTCCTCAAGGTTCATCCAGGGATGGATTGCCTCCCTTTTTTTTAAGGCAGAATATGTATATTCTACATTTTCTTTATCCATCCATAGGTGAACATTTAGGCTGTTTCTACTTCTTGACATTCAGCCTTTTCTGAAATATTTATAGTTATAGGGAACTCGCCATCAATGGCCACATTCTGAAAACACTGTTCACTCTTCTTCATACAACTCTGCTAGAAAACACTTTAATTGGGCTAAAGTCTTCTCACTAACTCTAATTCTATACCCAACACAATACAGAATAAACCTAAACCATGGGCTACAATCTTGAATGACAGTGAGTGATGCTTTTGGGGAGTAAGAAAAAATTTGATAGAGATGTGAAAAATATAATTATCCTACTAGAAAAAAGTATGGCTAAAAAATGCTGAAAGATGGCTATAAACTGATGTTTCCCTCAGTTTGTAAGGGAGAATAACAGTGATTGGTGAAATGGAAACACATGCCCTGTACAAAGGGTAACCGCTACTCCTCTCCAGCTGTTTGCTGATATAAGTGAGATAGAATTTCTAATTCTTCAAGAGGTCAGAGAGCAAGATTTTCAAGTGAAATCTTATGATTTTAAGAGTCGGCAACTAATTCAAAACATTTAAAAAATTTATTTGGGCCAACAATGAGTTGGCCAAACATCATACCTCTGTAGACCACCATCTTGCTACCTCCAGTCTGAAAGCTGGACCACACATCAGCCTCTGAGCCTTTGAAGACAGACACTGAGTCTCCAGGGATATCTTTTCTTCCAGATCAAATGCCACCACCTTCATTAACCATTTGGTATATAAGCGTGCCAAATCCCTAACCATCCTGAATGGCCTCCTGACTTGTTTTGATTTGCTAAAAAACCTCTCTAAAGTACAGGATTGAGAGAGGTATAGAGAACTTCACAGAGGCTCTGATTGGCTGGCCAGGCCAGCTATTCTAGAGCTGCACAGCATCTTAACTTATGGGCCCCTCTTTTACCACTTTCTGGGTGTATTTTTAAAACTCTGTGGCTACTGATTGGGATGCTCTCTGAATGTTAATTGTTTCTTTCTCATCACAGGAATATGATGTGGTCTAAGTGTTATTTATTATTGCCTACCTATATCCTCAAATCATCTTCCCTTTTAAAATCTCTGACTATAAATTCATATCTATTTTGTCTTAGCAAATTTTAAAATCTATATTCTAAACTCAGAAGTGCCATCACTTTTATGCCCAGAATGCAAATTTGTATTTTCTGAAGCATGTCTATACCTAGAATTCCCTTCCTTAAGGTTTATTAACCCTAGAAGGATTATTTATTCCTAAATATTCCAATTGCTTCAACCTCAAAACACAAATATGCCTTTTATAGTAAAAAAAAAAAAAAAGTAAACTCTGGCTATATATTAGGCCTTTAACACACATTATTCTTTTATTTAATTGTTCCAATAACCCCGTGAAGTAGTCTTATTATCCCAGTTCCTTAATGAGAAAATTGAGGCTTGGAAAGATTGTGTAAACAGCCCAAAGTTGAATAGCCAACACAAATAAAAGCTAGGAATTCAAACTTGGGCCGTCTGATTTTAAAGCCAGGACTCTTTACACTACAACACTTGTCTAATTCTTTCTTGTGGGTTAGAATTAAGTCCATAGTGTTAATTCCACTCATTGTTTCATTTATCTTTTGAGACATTCAGTTGTTATAAGATGTTTGGCTTTGTGCCAAACAGGATAAGGCTTCCTACAACTGTCAGGAGAATTAAAAATCCTCCAGGATTTTTGGAGTTTACCTCCATGCAATATGATCCTGATAGGGCTTCCCTGGTGGCGCAGTGGTTGAGAGTCCGCCTGCCGATTCAGGGGACACGGATTCGTGCCCTGGTCTGGGAAGATCCCACATGCCGCGGAGTGGCTGGGCCCGTGAGCCATGGCTGCTGATCCTAATCTGTATTGGTTGGAACACACTGGGAATAAATGAGCACTCCTAACCCATGTATAGTTTCACCACGAGTAAATACAATTGGAGTTACAAACAATAAATATAGGAAATAACATCGTTAGAACTTCAGTCAATCCAGAGTTAGTAATTGCCTGTGAAATATGTGCGAACAAATGAAGAAAGTGACTTAGAATAATGATTTCTCTCTACCGCAGACATTGCCAGCTATCTACTCAATAGCCATTTTCTCCTCTTTTACAAACAGAAATTCAATTTTTTTTCATGGTGAAAATGTATGATGAGTTTAAAATATATTTTTTTCAGCCTGCATTTTAGCTATGCTATGGTCTTGTGACACACTTTAGGGCCAATGAGATGTAAGTGGAACTTGCTGGGTGTGACTTAAGGGAAATCTCCTGAAAGGGAGACTCACTTAGCCTGTACCTTTTGCCCTTTGGCCTTCTCCTTCTTCTGCCTGGAATGCAGCATGATGCTGAAGGTGGGAAGAGCCACCTTGCCACCATGAGGCAACGATCTTGAAAATAAAAGCCACACGTTAGGGGTGCCTGAAATCAGAGTCCGAATCCCTGATGGCATCGTGGAGACGATGGTCTGCCTACCTACACACTTCTTGGTACGGGAAAAAGCACTAAACGCCTATTTGTAAAATGGGTTTTCAGTTATATGCAGCCAAACCCATTCCTAACTGATACCCTGAACAATGACTGACAAGTATTAGATGTGGCTTTTTGTATTACCAAAGTGGTAAAATTCCACACACAGGTCTTTGTCTTTTTGAATCTCTCCGTGACACGTCTGGCAACTCAGGGAACAGTCTAGATTAAGCAGAGGTGCCGAGAAGATCAGAGATTCTGGAAGCTCTCCCTATACTGGAAGACTGAGAGTGCAGCGACCATTTGCATCTGCTTCCCAGTTGTCCACCAGGGCCTGTTACTGACGTGCAGAGAAAGTTAAATCTTTGTCCAGTGAATGGATGAATGGATGAATTTATAGTCTAGCTGGGGAGATATAAGATAGAAATAACGCAAGATGCTAATAAATAGGAAAACAGTAGCATTCATGCTCTTTAATTAACGTATGTTGCGTAATCTACAATTTTACTGTGGTTTGGTTCTTTTAGCCTCAAAAGGAAGCCAAGATGTTTTCTTCCTAACATTACAGGATTATAGGAAACAGAAATTTTTAAAAGTTGAAAAAATAATATGAATAAGCGACACATATTTAAAGAAGAATTAATACTTTTAAATATAATGGGAAATTAAAACCACTTTTAAATTAAAATTTATATAATTTTTTATAATATAAATTTAAAAATTTATTAAAAAGCCATTATATACAAAAAATAAGCATGTTTAAATGTGCAGCCTATTTTCCACCCTAAACAACTGTAGGGAGGCTAATTTCTCTTCTGCACCCAACAGAGGCCTGAAGATTTCTTCTCTGGAGCGGATAAAACCATAAAGCTTTTGGTCTGAGGAGCACCAGGTTTAGTTGAGGCAGCCCTGCTATAAGGAAACAGGAGGATTAAGTGACAGTTACGTGCAGAAGAGTATACATACATTCAGCCTGCGACTACAGGAGAATTGTTCCAGTAATCTGGTTATCTGAAGAAAAAAACATTTAAGGATACAGACATCCAAGTTCCCAAAAGAATGTCCCAACCAGATCCTTCTACACTGAAGCCCAGAGTTAACAAGCCCTATATCCCTCTAGCGTTCTACTGCCCTACTCTTAAATAGGAGTGGATTTGGAGGATGGCCTCAAATTAGGAAAATAGTGGCCAAAACAAATGCGTCGGTGGTGGGGCAGGGGGGAACCAGTTTGGAAAAATGAGAGTCTAAAAAGAGTGAAAAGACGAGCCAAAAAAAGTTCACAAAGGAGGAATAATCCTAGTATAGTGTATGGGTCCACTGTCCACGTCATCTATGTGTTCACAATAATGTAAACACTGAATATGAATATAATCAAGTTCTGTATATCCATACTGGCAGGTGAGGAGATTTATGTGTCAGGAGGAAGAAAAGTCTTATCTTCCATAGAAGGTAGTTAATATATTATTCCCAAAATTTTTTAGATCCTATTTTTAATGTAAAGATTTGGAAATAAATGCCGAATTAATCAGTGAAAAGAAGTGAAAGAGTCTGTCTCTGAGGAGCAGGAAATGGAAACTGAGATTGAAGGGCTGCTGGGTTTGGTTTAACAAACTTTATAGGACTATTTGACTCTCTTTGCTCTGCAGCATTTTTGACTTGGGCACTACCTTTTAAAGTAAATTTAGAAAATTAATTAAATGAAAAAATTTGGTAGCAATAAAAGGAATGGGGGGCTTCCCTGGTGGCGCAGTGGTTGAGAATCCGCCTGCCGATGCAGGAGACACGGGTTCGTAACCCCGGTCCGGGAAGATCCCACATGCCGCGGAGGGGCTGGGCCCCGTGAGCCATGGCCGCTGAGCCTGCGCGTCCGGAGCCTGTGCTCCGCAATGGGAGAGGTCGCAACGGTGAGAGGCCCGCATACCGCAAAAAAAAAAAAAAAAAGTAATGGGAAGAACCAAACTACTCCTAAATGGAGGAACGACATTTGTACCTATTCCCTTACACAGGTTTGGATTTGCCTTTGGGATTAAAGTGTGACAGGGACGTGGCTGATGTATCAGGTGCTAGGTTTTGAACACAATGTCTTTGAACACACTGTCATGTTAGTAGTCAAGGAACATCCATGGTAGCTTGGGAAGCACCACACAAATCTGTACAGTTTGTTTGAATCAGGTTTGAGGTTCTGGAATATTATCAGTCAGCAGTGTCTCCAAACCACAGTGCAGTGAATTCTGTTTGAAGGGCTCTATAACACGTGTATATCAGATACTGCTGACTTTGCCCAAGTCATCTAGGAATTACGTCTATATGATTCTCCAAACCTCAATACCTGAAATAATAACCCATCATGGAGCTGACCATGCAATAAAGGAGGGACAAAAGAAAGCAGACAAAATTTCAACTACCAAACACCTATCTAAGGGCTTTACACATTTTATCTCATTTAATCCTCACAGCAGTACTACTGAGTAGGTGTTTAAGATGAGGAAGTTGAACAGTTAACTAAAGTCATGCAATTTAAAAAAAAAAGGGTAAGCTAAGATTTGAGCTCTGTGTAACCTGATTCTCACGTGTTCCTTCTACTAGCCTTGCATTCAGGGTCTATGGAGAATTAAATATAATGAATATTGGCAAGGGTGGAATGCTTCTTGAGGTGATGCTTGGAGCCTTAAAAGTGAATTTCTCTGCACATTTGATCCTTTTATTTCCTGTGGGGAAATACTTCTTTGACAACGAGAAGGAAAATACTGAGTACTTGCAGATCTTTGTTTTACACCTTGATCATCAGAAGTATATTTAATTGTAAACAGAGATCAACCTCTACCAGAAAACATGCTCGTCAACTCCAAAATAAATTAACAAACCCTGCAGACATCAGGGATTTGTGTGACAAGTCAGACAGCTTTGCTAACAGTAATTCCTTGCTGACGGGTTAATCTCCCACTCTGACAGACTCGGAGGCCTTGTAGATTGAAAGGAAACAATAAATAATCTTTCCTGATGTTGGTAAAGGCTTTGCATTCCACTCAATTTACACACTTACGGGAAAGCAAGCTTTCGCTCTTATGTTGGTGAATAAAAGTGACGTTGAAATCTACATATGTCATTTGAAATCTACATGTCTGTATCTGTGACTTATAAACAGGGAAAATACAGACTTGGGCAGTTAGAGATGAGAGAGAGAGAGAGAGCCAAGCAAAAGACGGGAGTTCATACTCAAGGTTCAGGATCTAGGAACTGTAGGTTCTCACAATTATAAGGTTCATTGGCGGTCAGGACACAGACTGGTTTTACCACCAGAAAGCTTATAGAAAAGATCTTTGGCCTCTTAAAATCTGTAAAAGGACTGTTCTGAAAGAAGGCGCTCAGGTATAGCAACCACATCTCCGGCTCCCTCCTACAGCTCCAACCCGCAACCCAGACTCCCAGTCATACCATGCTGGAGTCCAAACGATGCAACATTCCCTACTCTTACCCACCCCTGTGAGTCTTCTTACAGCCTCAGCTTTTATGCCCTCACTGCCACCCAACTAAAAGCCTCGGGCGGAAGTTCATCCTGGGCTTGGACAGCTCTAACTGCTAGCTATGTTGAGTCAGAAATCTTCCTGTGATAACCATTTACTTATCCTACTTGGCAGTCTAAGGTGTATTTCATATACCATGCAGACTGCAAGTATTTGAAGATATCACATGCTTTTCTAGCTGCTTTGTATTATATTCATATGTAGATGAGCTCTGGCAAGAAACATCTATACAGGCAGATTCTAGGATGAGTTAAGTGTGCCGTGACCTAAAACGCAAGCAGTCTGCTTCTGATTAAAATTCAAAACAAACATCAGGCTCTAAAAGTTGTTATGTAAAACACTGACCCTTAAAAGTATACTCCTTTAAGACTAGTTCATTTGACATTGACGTTTGGTTGACAATACCTTTACACTTCTTGTAAACCTTTTTATTCCTCCTACACAATTCATGCAGTCTGATTTTTGTGACAAAAACAATGCTTTGTCTTTCTAATCCTTTTCCTCCCTGTATTAAGCCTTTTCAGCTATTTCTATCACCCTTCGTTTCAGCCACTTTACAATCCTGATTGGTCATCCGAAAGTATTTCTTTAGTTCACTGGGCATAAACTTTAATTCAGGGTACTTAAAATAAGGGATAAAAGTAGATTAAATAGGAGTTTAAATTCTCTTAGACCAGCAGTTCTAACCAGAAGCATGCTTCTGAATTTCTTGGGAAGCATTGTGAAAATAAACATGCCTAGGTCACTTTCCTGGGGAGTCGGATAATGAGGTGGCCTGTGTATTCAGCAAAAGTTTCCCAAGTAATTCTAATACACACTCCTGGTTGAGAACCATTGTTTAATGTTGATTCTACCCTTTGTGGCTTCATTTATCATTTTTCTTGACTAAGGACAATTTGGGTGGTTTCACTTTGTGTCAGTCACTCATTGAACATTACAATCTGGCCCCACTACCTAAGAGTAAATGGGATTTCTAAGGAAGATAATATGGTAAGAGAAAAGTGAAGAGAGGAAGACAAAACTATGAAGAGCGCACAGACTTCGACTTGGGACAGGACAACGGCTCATGGCAAGAATCGATTGTGTGGAGTGGTTAGGGTACAGGTCAGATCCCTGGAGTTTGAGAGTAGGCAATGGAAACACAGAGGCAGACGAAGCCATGGTAAATCCACTCTGCCCTGGCCCCGGCTGAGGATGCCCACCATGCCTGCTCCATTCTCCAGAGTACGCACATCGTCACCCACAAGCCGAAGGGAGCAAAGAACTTGAACCAAGCACCCCATTCTGCCCTCAGGTCCTTCAGACTCTCTTTTTTAATCCTTTGAATACAAAAGAGCTGATCCCACCCTCTACCCATAAAGTAATCCATAGATTTTAAGTCTTGGTATGGTGCAGGTCTTTGAAACGCAAAGGCCAGTTTATGATTACACAAGATCCAAACCTAATTCTGCCTAAATCCAACATCTGTACTGTCAAGCCTGATATTATACTGTCTCTCCTTAAGAAAATTTGGTGATGAAACCAGGAAAATAGGTGAATAGTTTAAAAAAAAAAAAAAAGTTCTGGAAGATAAGAAAGGCACAGGCAACGTTTGAAGCCAGAGAGCAGGAGGCCAACAGAGAGACCATCTGTTAGATTGTTACTTTTGTTTGTTCTTCTCTCCTCTTAGACTGAAAGATTTCTGGAGATTAGGATCTCTCTCACCACACCTGATATCATACCCTGCACATTTTAAATGCTAAATAAATGTCTTCAGATGGTTGATGGTCTCAAACTGTGATCTCTTTAGAGGCCCACGGTTCAACAGGATACAAGAACTCTAGGGTTAAAAGTGATGAAAGGGTGGCAAGCATAGGACAGCGTGGTGAAAGACTGTGTGATGAAGTTCGGTAATTATAACCTGGCATCAAAGGCATTGTGGTGGGTAAGATAGAGGCAAAGACTGGAAATTAGCTACATTCTTCACAGAGAACACATTGTACATGGCGACCATAGAGAGCACAGGAATAATGTGGGTAAAAGTTCCTGCTCTTCAGCTTCCTAGCTAGGCTAAGAATTCAGTGAATTTTTTTTTTTTCCCTGCGGTACGCGGGCCTCTCACTGTTGTGGCCTCTCCCGTTGTGGAGCACAGACTCCGGACGCCCAGGCTCAGTGGCCATGGCTCACGGGCCCGGCTGCTCTGCGGCATGTGGGATCCTGCCGGACCGGGGCACGAACCCATGTGCCCTGCAACGGCAGGCGGACTCTCAACCACTGCACCACCAGGGCAGCCCCAAGAATTCAGTGCATTTATTTCTGTCATCTTAGCTATGTGCTGTGGCCAGTTAGAAAAGAGGGAGAGGTAACTATTGACCTGAATCAGAGAGGTTGTGTTGTAGCCATTCCCCTCAAATGCAATGAGACTCCCATTGTGACAATCTCTGTCTAGCATGACCTCATGTGGGAGACTATGGTACGGTCACAGGATGAGGCAGAGGGGTGAACAAAGGTAGAAAACAAAACTTCTGAGAAGAACTTAAAGGCACAAAGGCAGTAGTGACTGTAGCTTATCCACAGATGTTGAGTAGAAGTGATCCAGATGTTTCAGTACCTCTTTGCTCTACTGAACACCAAGTGATTGAACAAAACCGCCGTAACTTATTATAAATTCCTAGAACTTCTCTGGTTTAAAAACCTTTAAGCAAATCTCAACACAACTTGAAAGGGCTCAAGGCACTGGGCTGAGTTCCCTGGTCTCTTTGCTAGCTGCCTGCTGGCTTTCTCAGATGGAGGGTTGAGGTGGAGTTGGAGGGAGTTAGCAGGAAGGAAGGGAAAGGATTTATTTGTTTATTCATTTAAGAAACATTTCTTGAGTGTCTGTTCTGTGTTAGGCACAGTGCGAAACAATGGGGTACACTTACCATCTGATAGAATAACCATTAATAATGCCAGACACACCTTGTATCCTAGCCAAAGCTACCAACTGCAAAGGAGCACTTGTATTGAAAATAGCATATGACTCACATTTTGAAGGTTTTTTTTCTATTGTATAGTTAGAAATGAAGAAGAAACTCTAAAAATTATCCCTTCATTAATAAATTCTTTAATCCCATATTCTTTGTCAGCCTCTTCTATCAGTGATTTCTTTGTAATATCTATTCACATGGTCTCTTTAGTGAGTCAAAATCAAAGATGAGCACTTGTGCAATGCCTGGAAACTTTGACACGCACGACATCAATTATTTCTTACACTGACTTGGTAGCTGAACAATAAAAGTGAAATGTACCCTTTAGATGAAAACTTGCTCTGCATTTTAGGTAGATAGTTCAATATTATATCCTTATTTTTTTCTAGATCCACAAAGTAAACAGATTTTTGTTATGCCATAGACTATACAGATCTTCGTCCTGTAAAACTTTTGTTCTAAACAACTAAGATCCAGAATTGAATAAAAGGTTTTTACAATGTTGTATATTGTTGTATTATTAAACCATATTTCAAGAAAGCTAAGATCGTATCTGTATGAGATGAAATGAAATAAACCTACAAGGTTACTATATATTTATACCTAAACTTTACCAAAGGATAGTTATAAATTCACAAAGTAGTAACACAGGTATGTTACCTTTACTGACTTCTTAATGTTAGTTTTTAAACAAGGCAGTTGAATCTTTTTTGACACTTGAATATCCTAAGAAAGTTTTACTCTTTTTCTCTTCCAGAGATTTTTTTCACATTGTTAGATTTAAAGATTAAATCTACCCACCCCAAAGATTACCTAATTAATTTCCTCTGGTACTTTAAAGCAGAGTCATTTCTACCAAAATCAATTTCTACAGCCTCACCGTTTTCATTCTTCAAATAATTTTCCTCTTGCTACCTCTTTTTCTAATAACAGAATTCCTTCTATAGTATATCACTTCTTCCCCAGGACTACCATTATCTCATTTGTCAAAAACTCATGATGCTTAATGGAATAATTTGGTAAAGAAAAACCACATGACATCAAAACAGAAGTCAGTCCAACATCTTCCTAGACCAAGTATAGGAGGTCTATTCTTGAGTGATAACTCACAATCCAGAATAATAAGCAAGTTTAAATAATTACATTTAAAGGGTGTTATTAGACATTTACCATAGGAGCAAAAATAACTAATACATATGAGCTATCAGTAAATGTTTATGCACTTTTGAGCAGCTTTAACTAGAACTTACACAACTAAGAACTTTAGAAAAAAATAAATCTTTCCTGGGAAAAGTCTGCAACAGTTTGAATCATCAAAAAGAAGGTGGAAAAGATAAGGAACATTTGAGGATATAATCCTATGCGACAAAATACCATAGCCTTAATTTACCCATCTCCGTTTAAGTCACTCTTCAGAACTTTAAAGAGGATTAAATTTATTTTTGTTCAAAAAGAGATTTTAAAACATTTTTAACTTTCAGAAATATCTTAATCATTCCTAGTGTTTCTCACAAAGAATTAATTAAGAAATGCAGCCTGTATAAGCCTTCCATTATATTTATAGGTTACTGTTATTAAATACAGAGATACTAGCTCTTCATAATATGTAGAAGGTTGTGATCACCTTAATCAACATGCTTGTTTATAAGTAAAATTTTGAAAGCAGTGTATAAATGTGTCCCAATTTAAATTTGGTCTAGTTTCAATGTTCATTTTGGTAGTTTTAAACAAAAGTTCATACTAAAAGAAAAGTAAGATTTTTACAAATGTAAGAATCTGTTTGGGAACTTTACTTTTTAGCTACATTGTCTAGGAATAGAATTGCATGCAGATATGTTTAGCTAAGCTTGAACTATAGAATGGAGGGAATATAAGTTGGTAAGAAAAAAAGTACGCAAAATGCCTACAGACATGTAAAAGTAATCCTATTTAGTCAGAAATACCTAAACTGTAACATCAATTGTGGCACCAGCTAAGTCCTTCCTTCTTTTAAAATGAGAAGGAACAGATATTTCAGTAGATTACATAGCACACATACTAAAAGGAGGCTAAATTTATGCAGCAACCTACTTTATTCCTTAAAATTCTATCTTGAAGACACGGAGTTGTTTTTTAATAACTCTAAAACAGTGGTGTTTGGGGAGCTTAGTCTGAAGGAAAGTAACAAGAGTAAAGAATACGTGTGTGTGTGTGTGTGTGTGTATACACACACATACGTTTACACATATACATACTTGTACATTATATATTAAAATTGTTAGAAGTATATATGTGTGTATATCACACACACACTCACTTGTAGAGTCAGGGTAGGGCAGGACATTTAAGAGATAGAGAATTTTATTTTTCCAGGAGAAAAAAAAAGATATTAAGGTTGCGTCTTTAAGTTACATCAGGATAATATATGTGTTGTCAGTCGCGTGATGGCTCTCAAAAAGATATGTCTTAATCCCTGGGAACTGTGAGTGTGACTTTATTTGGAAAAAGGGTCTTTGCAGATGTAATTAAGGATCTTGAGATGAAGAGATCATCCCGAATTACCCAGGTGAGCTCGTAATCCAGTGGCAAGTGTTTTCCTAAAAGACACACAGACGAGAATACAGTCACAGAGGAGAGGACCATATGAAGGTAGAGGCAGAGATAAGAGTGATAAAGCCGCAAGCCAACGAAAGCTAACAGCTACCAGAAGCTGGAACAGCCAAGGAATAGAATTTAGAATCTAGAGTTTCAGGCAGGAGAACAGCCCTGCTAACACCTTGTTATTGGACTTCTGTCCTCCAGAACTGTGAGAGAATGTAGGGCCTCAACTATACTTACACCCCTACTTCCCTATCGATACTTTTGAGCTTTAAGCTTTTTCGCTGGCAATAAGATAATGGAATGTCCCCGCCCTGGGCAGAAACCGCTCCGAGCAAACAAGTATGGCGGGGGATGAAACCTCAGCAAACCAGTATGGCGGGTGATAAGAATGATTAAGCCAGAGTTTAAAGGTCGCCCTAGCCAACCATAACTCATGTGACTCAACCCCCACTCCGGTAAATGTAAAGTAGGCATCCAACAGCTAACCAATCAAGGAACTAGAGCCAAGACCCCCACTCCGGTAAATGTAAAGCAGGCATCCAACAGCTAACCAATCAAGGAACTAGAGCCAAGTCCCCACTCCGGTCCAGGAACAAACAAACCAATGAGGAAAAAACCCTTGATATATCCACACTTTGCATAATGAAAACTATAAAATGTATGTAATTCCGCTTGGGGGGGTTCCTCTTCGGCCTCCTGCGTGAGGACCAAGGAACCCCGGTGCACCGGCTCCTAATAAACCTCTTGCGTGTTGCAGCGACTCTCGACTCTTGGCGGTTCTTGGGCGAGCTGGGACCCCTCAGAGACCGTTCAGGTCTAACAAGAATAAATGTCTGTTGTTTTTAAGCCACCCCATTTGTGGTAATTTGCTACAGAGGCCACAGGAAACTAGTACAATATGTATATGTATTGTGTGTGTGTGTATGCATACATATACATATATTTGTAAATATATAAATCCATACATTTGTATGTGTATGCTCATGTACTAAGACACTACTAGTACACCTACATACATACCATACCACATATCACATGAGAGTCTATGAAGTGAGGTGAAGTTATCTGTGCTATACCATGTCTTAAAGCCAAGTTTAGCCTCTGCTAGCCGTAGAACATAGTTGATGTGCAGAGGACTATCCTAAGTCCTTTGGAAGGAACAGTGACCATCTCTACTCAAGGAACATCCGGGGGTGAACACATACAAGTAACCCCTTTAAATGCATTACGATGACACTTGCTAAGCTTGCATGCTGGGAGGCTGAAGAGCTGCTAACATTCAGTGTCGGAGGGGCAGGAGTGGAGATCACAGAAAGTTTTCCAGAGGAAGAAACTTCTAAGTTTAGTGAAGCCAGAAAGATGAGTTAGCATGAAGGTGGTAGCAGCAGGATGGCAGGGGTGGGGGGGAGCCTAGGGGAAGGACAGGGAGGAGGAGGGTTCAGGCTGAGGGAACAAAATGTGTACGAAAGAAGTTCTGTAAGGCTGCAGTGGGAAAGATCCCAGGCGAGCAGGTGCAGTAAGAACTTGAAGGCACACAGGACAGAACTCTCAGGAATACCATGTTGTAGAGATAGAGGAAGAGGAAGCCTCAAAGGTGACAGAGGGGGAGCCAAAAAGAAAGAGAAGAAAAAACACGCAAGCATAGGTTGCAGGGACCCAGAGGCAACAGTATTGTATGAAGATGGGAGTGGCCAGCAATGGTAAATGCCCCCAGATTGTGTTATAATGACTCAGAATTTTCAATCGCATTTATCAATAAGGAGGTGATTGGTGACCTTAATGAGACACATTACAAAGGGAGCCGAGGAGACAAAAGCTGGATTTCAGTAGCTTGAGATGTGGTGGGTGGAAATGTAAAATGGTGGCGGTAGTAGCAAACGTGGTCAATTCTTATAAGTGGTTTAGCTGTGAAGGGAAGGAAACAGAAAATGCGGCATCTGAAAATTTGCTTTCTTTTTAAGATGGAAGAGGTTTGAGATATTGATGGTCAAAGCCATCTTTATTTTTATTATTTTATTTAGTTATTTATTTTTTGCTTATGTGTGGAATCTTTTTTTTTAACATGAGCCATCTTTATTTTTTTAATCTATATACCTGGCATTAATATCGATTTTAGAATGTTAGAATAATTCTAAAATTGAAAGGAATCTTAAAGGTAAATTAAATTCTTGCCCAATAGGAGCATCCTTCCTATAAAGCCTCTTTAGAAGATCATCCAGACTCTGCTTGGACACTTTCTGTGGTAGGGAACTCACTACTTCATAAGGGCTCAGGTTTCATTGCTGGACAGCTCTGCCACTTAAAAAGTACCTCCTGAAAATGACACAGATATGCTTTGCTCTGATATGGAGAACACTTAATTCCACTTCTGCCCTCTTGGCACCATGTGTAAATATAACTATTGCATGTCCTTAGTTTTTCCAGTCTGTCAACCCTCCCCATCTCCCTGGTTGCTCTCCTCTGGGTGAATTCTAGTTTATAAATTTCTACTTTAAAGAGTAGTACATACAATTAGATAATTAAAAGCAACTTTTCAACTGTCACCTTGTCAATGTTGAATACATCAGGACTGTCCTGCCTATGATCTGAGTTTCTGTTAACCCAGTGTGAGCCTGTTGTCAAATAAACAGTTAAAAAAAAAAAAAAGCTACACTGGGCTTCCCTGGTGGCGCGGTGGTTGAGAGTCCGCCTGCCGATGCAAGGGACACGGGTTCGTGCCCCGGTCCGGGAGGATCCCACATGCCGCGGAGCGGCTGGGCCCGTGAGCCACGGCCGCTGAGCCTGCGCATCCGGAGCCTGTGCTCTGCAACGGGAGAGGCCACAACAGTGAGAGGCCCGCGTACCGCAAAAAAAAAAAAAAAAAAAAAAAAGAAAAGCTACACTTTGCCCCTTATCCTGTCAGGCATGATACTGCATTCACTGATTCTCCTGCAAAGGAACATTCAGATGATCCTCTTGAGAGAGCTGACTGCCATCCTCACAATGACCTAGATATCATCTTTTCAAAAATGCCATAGCCAAGTTGGCTTTTAATAGCCTCCTTATCATGACACTACGTGGTCAACTAGGCCACCCAAATAGTGCTTTGAAAGGACCAAAGCCTAATCTTGTCTTTTTCATGGATACCTGTATCCTTAGTGTTATTGCACAGAAGGTCAAGGAATCACCTAACCTGTCATTAAAA